>NW_025421321.1:657000-1314000 GCF_011764305.1 Mustela putorius furo
TGCCCTTGTGTCACCCTCCATCCAGTCTTTCCATTTTCCCGCTTTCCTTCCTTCTATTCATAAATTTCTCATTTATTTGGGGTACCCATGGGCACATTTTCAAGGTAGAGAAATACAAACCTAATCAAGTAATTCCTACTTGAGTCAAAGTCGCTATTTGCAGAGTGGTGACTATGTGCCAAACACGATGTTAAGCCCTTCACATATATTTTTAATTTACTCCGCACAATAGAGTCACCAAATAAACATTAGCAACTTATTTTTCCATCTGAGAGAATTGAGGTTCTGTGTGGCTAAGTAGCTTGTGCAAGCTCACATGGATAGAAAACACACCAGCTGGGAATCAGATCAAGGTTCCAGAGCCTGAACCACTGTGGCTGTGGCTGCTGTGGTCATGATATGCTGTTCCAGGCAGTCCTGCAGCTGCCTCACATTAACCCACGAGAGCCGAGTGGGGGGTTTTCAAGAATTTTGAAAGCTAGTTGTTAAACACAGCCAGTATCAAAACTTAAATTATAAAAACTTAGTCAAATTAAATAAGTTAAACAAATTAAACATTGATAAATAATCAAATCTTGTCATAATTATTTTACTATGTTTTACCGTGACCTAAGTACATTATCTTCTGTACTTTTATTCTATGTGTATGATGGAGATACGATAGCATGGTGAATGGCTTGCTATCGCACCCCTCCTCCCAATTCTGCATCTGTGAATGTCATGTGGTGGTCTGAAATCAGACACTGGGAGAGTATTTAAGCTACAGAACTTGGCAAAGGCCACATCTGAACACACTGAATAAACAGTGCTCTGGCACTCAGGGAAGTGGATTGGAAGAATAGATATTTTGAAAATAAATACTGATTGGGTTCTATGGCTAAAATTGAGTGGAATTTTAAAAATAATATTTTTAAAAATATTTTTTTATTATAAATAAAATAAAATAAAAATTTTTTAAATAATATTTTTGAGTCAACCAAGATGCTTTGCCTTATTATCGCCATAAGGAAATCATTAGAATATAGTCATCAAGAGCACATAATTTAGAATAAGACAGAATTTTGTTCAAAATCTAGACCTGTCGTTGGCTAGCTAAATAATTTGAGATCTCCAAAATATTAAATTGTAGGAAGTATTATTTATTTATTTATAATATAATTTAATATATAATATATATAATTTAATAGATATCATATATAATAAATAAGAAATAAATAATTAATTAATAATGCTTTTAATTATAATATTATATATTATATGTCATATATAATATAAATTAATAATAATTTTAATATATTTTAATATATTTAATATATATTTATTTATTATCACAAAATAAATATGGGGAAATAACATTTACTATGTCTAGAGAGTAGCCGATGAAAATCTGGCTTCAAAAATATCTTACTAATTTTTGTCTCATTACATAGTGCTTTAAAAATAAAAATCTATAAGTTGTTCTAATAGTTGGGATTTTCTAGCTTCTGATCCCCAAAACAAAAATAAACTGACTCTAAAGAATAAATTATAATCTGTATTTCCTGGGCTTTGGAAAAGAGGCATCAACATTTGCTTTTCTATGGGAAATTAGAAGTTATAAAATCCCCCTCTGTCTGGACAGCTACTTGCCCACCATTTATGGAAATTATCAAAAGCTTTGTAAATGAGGAACTATCTTAGCTATGAAGCTATGGTCTGAACTTTAGAATGTTGCTACACCCATATACAGACATTGCAATCTAGTTCTCCTATCCCTACCCAGTGGGCAGTGATTGCTTGGCAATGCACATGAAAACACTGAGCATCCATTTACAGGATTTCTGGATTTGTGAGAAGCTATGATGTTCATTTGCAATCAGGTTTTGGCAAAGTCTTGGTAGAGAATTTCTTTACAAAAAAGTACAGAGCGCTTCATTTGGCAGAACTTATTAATATGTAGGTTTGTATTTCTTTCCTTAAAAAAATGTTGTAGAAACACACACATACCCACTCATTAAACAGTTTGAAGCAGCAATCTGTATATTTCCAAATAAAACATTGCTTTACCAACATGGTTGACTGTTCTAAACAAAGGCCCCTTTCTGTGGAATTCTACCAACTGAAATTTGAGACTGAAAGCCAAAAAAGTAGACTCTGGCTAGCTGTATATTTTGTTACTTTTGGCAGAAGAAGACATCAACCAATTTTAATCATCATGAGTCTTCATATTATCATTTCCAGATCTCCTATGTTGCACGGAGAAACCTGTTCAGGGTCTAAAAACCCTAGAACTGATGTCTTTTCAAAACCTCTTTATTCCCAACGAATTTTTCCCCTGAATCTACTTGGAAATGGTGAAATTTTGGGTTCACTGAAAAAGCAATGAATCTGTGACATATTAAATATACATTATTTACATCAATGACTAATCATTGTGGTCCTCTCTCTTATTGTTGATTATTCACACACAGCCAACTCTGCATGCATTAAAAGGCAACATAAAAAATTCTGACATCCAAAATGTTACTGCATGGAATGAAACATCAGTTAACTGGCTAAAAAACATCCATTTGTGGCATGGAAATTTGAGAGACTTTCTGCCTTTACAATGCGAGCAGAAGGAAATCCCAACAGAGGATTTCCATTCTAAATCCTCTGCCCCAGCTTTTCAAAGGGCCCAGAAATTGCACCCAGCAAAGATGCCCTGTCAAAATGATTTAAAAGGAGGAAATAAAGTTGCTAGACTGGAATTCATATTCCAGATAAAAGAAAACAATTTTAAGTGGTCTTCTCTGGTGGCCTATGTTGCAATACGTAACAGCAAGATGGCTGTTTTTCCAAGAGGTTCAATTTCAGAAAGAGGAAACAACAGCAAACAGGCTGCCAATTTACTGAACAATGTGACAACTGACTGGAGATGTGTTCAAAGTAAAACTACTGACTTCAAATTCCTGGGTCTAACATGTTCTTAAATATTAACACTTCTTTTTTTTTTTTTAAGATTTTATTTGTTTATTTGACAGACAGAGATTACAAATAGAGAGGCAGGCAGAGAGAGAGGGGGAAGCAGGCTCCCCGCTGAGCAGAGAGCCCGATGCGGGACCAATCCCAGGACTCTGGGATCACAACCTAAGCCGAAGGCAGCGGCTTAACCCACTGAGCCACCCAGGCGCCCCAAATATTAACACTTCTTAGGAAACTTTAGAGCTTGTGTGTCACATTCATGACTCTCGGTAGACAAGGCTCTATCCAAACAGACTGGTCCTCATGACAATGCTTTGCCTTGTAATTAAGCCCTCCTGGGGGAAGCTGCCCTGAATTCAATCTTTGATGCCAGGAGCAGCCCCAAAGACACAGGCTGGAGTTCATGCCCCGCCCATTTCTGTGTGGTGTAAATTGAAGGGGGACGTTTCCAGCATGACTCCAAAATAATAATCATAGCAGATAGAACATTATGTTTTCTTTTTATCAGACACTAAGAGCTGGTTGAGGAAGGTGAGCTGGCTAGACTATGGTTCCTTTTCCCTTGGACCCTTTGCACAAGTGGAAAGCTGGTCGCTGACAGGTGAAACAGTAGAGAAAGCACCTCAGCCTTTTGGAGAAGAGGGCAGAGGATGGGCCACAGAGAGGGACTCCTGGAAAGAAGATGTGTTTGCAGAGGGAAGTGAGCACAGAAAGAGAAGGGAGTGTTGAAGAGCCATCATTCTAACATTTTACAGAGGTCTAACAGGCTTTACGTATCCATTACACCTGAGGCACTGCTTCCTTCCAGAAAGTAGAAATCTCTCCAACTTATTCAGCTGTAAGCAGGCTTCAAGGATCCACTCACACAAAAAAAAATTTTAAGTAGGTCTGGTGAAGGTTTCAGGACTGGATGTATGAAACCATTAAATATATATTTTTAAGAAGAGAAACAGTAACCTGAAATGTATACTCCTTTAAGTGGAAAAGTACTTAAGTTGTCACATAAAAATAAGCACACAAACACCTAAAAAGGCATAAGACATTGCATGAAAAGCTGCATGACAATTAACTGTCCTGTAGACATTCATTTTAGGCATTTATGTGATAATTCATATATATCTGCCATCTAGCTATCATTTCTACCTAGTTATCCTTTTAGAAGGAAAAGCTGTAAGAACAGTATATTAGAGGAAAAGATAGTGTTGGTGGTAACAATAGTCTGAAGTTTCTATAACATCAGTGAATGGTTTTTAATAAATCTGTTACCCATCCAGAGGTAAAAACATATACAGTGACAGAGCGCAAGTGGACACATTATTATTATATTTCTGTAAGTGAAAAAGTGATAACCAAGATTGACTGAGTGTTTCTCACCTGCCACTATCTCTGCAGAACAGTTTATACATCTTATATCATTTAATCCTTATAAGAAACCTAAGGAGACAGAGCCCGTTATGATCCCCATTTTCAGCCAACAAGACAGAGGCTAGAAAAACAACTTGGCCAAGGCCCACTACGCAGAGTCCTATGTTAATGTTCTAGAGGATGAATAATGGGACCTAGATTTATCCATAGTGGATTAATTACTAGTAATGCCATAAGTGGTTCCTTTTCTACTGTCTGGCTCTATCATTTCTAGGTCATAGCTGCATAATCTTTGGCAAGGTGTTCATATATTGGAAAGGGATTACTTCAAATCTTATCATATGAATGTATGATTTTAACATTTACTTGATTGAGTTCTTTGGTTCTTTATGTAGATGATGGACATTATTAATAATTCTAGAACTAACTTTGTTGACCAGCGATACACAGGCCTAGAAATCCTTTTTTTTTTTTTTTTTGCATACTGTTGTAGCAAGCAGGCATTTTTTAAGCTATAAAGTAATATTTACAAGCTGTCATGCCATCATGACATAAAAAATTATGCACCAGAAGTACTTACTGCCCAAAGCTAGATATAATTCCTCATTGCTCTTGGGTTATAATAAAGGAAATTTGAACTTTAAAGATAATGTCTCATGAAAGATGGTTTAAATTTTAAACAATATTCCCCAGCAAAAATCAAATCACAGCAGCCCTGAACCTAAGCTTTGGGTTACTTATTATAGACTCTTTACTCAATTTAATACAATGTCACCTCATGTATTTTTTTAATACAAATAATTGTCACTCCCTTGTCATTGGTCCCCTAAGGAACTCAGAAGATGTTATTTTAAAAGTGCCTATTTATACTGAAAAGATAAATATGTTTGTTCTTTACCACAGCTGAGCAATGTAGATTTTACCAACAAGTAACAATGTGTTGTGTTTATTATTTCAAAATAAATGCTTATATTCCAGAGGTGGGGAGGGGGAATCTGCATTTTTAATAGATATCCCATGTAATTCTCATATATACTCCAAATCAAAAACTGCTGGCATAGGTGGTAGGGTTTCTGTTGCTTGAAGGTACTCCTATAAATTTCTTTACTATATCTTTCCTCCCCTTCCTAAGGAACTTGCTTTCACCCTGTGCCTATGGGGTCTAAGTCCCACAGGCCCAACTATGGACCATGGTTAATTAGAACAGAGATGTTCCCCAGAACCAAAATGGGTCTTGAGCCATTCTCTCGTGAATTGTCATTCGGGTCCAGAGACTGGTTAACCTCTGCTGGGTGTTGAGAGTAATGAAAAATGAATCATTCACTTGGTTAAAGATGAATTTTCTAGCCCAGAAGTTGGAACTATAATAGACAGGTAGATAAAGGTATCTTTACAGAAAAAAAGCCCCTCACATAGTATGAATAAAACTAAGGGAAATTTAATATTTTCCCATGCCCCCAAAGCCAAGTGTGAGAAAAGGGAAGAATTCCTAGCTAAATAAGAACTAGAGACTCTAGCTCCTCACCTTCCCAGGCAACGTATAACATATGTTAAAATGAATGCCATACTTAGAACCAGTTTAGATCATTCAGTCTAGATTGAAGGCTGACAGGCTTGGAGTATATTTCCTATAGTATGACCTAAGGCAGAAAGCTTGCTTCAGGATGGCAAGGGAAAGGGGTCAAGGCACAAGCTCCTCGAGACAACTTCCCCAGAGTCCCTTCTAGCACTCCAGGATAGGAGTGGTCACGCTTGGCTAAGAAAAAGTGAGAATGAGTCTGCAGAAAGAAAAAAATTAAGTATTTGTGAAGGGAGAATGCCTCTACCCTGGGGTTTTGTGAGATACTGTTGATCCTTCCCAATAAATCCCTTCACTTGCCTTTCTGAGGTTTTTTCCTTTTGTTTCGTTTTGCTTAGTATACTGTGTGTTTGTTTCTTGTTCTTTGCAGTGAAATAATTCCTGACCAAGGGAGCTTCAGTAGGCAAAAAATTAGGACAATTAGAGCCTGAATTTACAAGGTGCTTTGGCTACTTGGTTCACTGATGCCTGAAATTCTATTGAAAAAATGTTATTATTTTCATGTCATTTTAAATTTGTTTTATTTGTACTCATTCAAATGTAATATTTCTGAGAACAATGATAACTCGTGAGGTTCCAAAAATCATCCATGCCCTCAGGATATCAGACTCTTCCTTGTGCACAGGATGTGGTACATAAGCCCCCAGAACAAGGGACAATGCCAATGCCACCGTAATCACCGTTAACTTCCTCCAGCGACTGACTCCTGCCACTCCAAACTGTGAGAGGAGGACCATCAGAGAGCCTCCTTTTGGGTTTACTCTACCTGGCAGGGACTAGCGGAGGCATTTCATACACAGGGAAGAAAGTAATACAGTAACCCGATTGTGTTATCAACATTAGTGCTCATGAAGACTTGAAGGATCAGGGAGTTCAAGACAGTACCTCAGCAAGAACTAAAATTAGAATGGTCTATCAGACTCAGTCTTATCTTTTTTATTTATTTATTTTTAAAGATTTTATTTATTTATTTTACACAGAGAGAGAGAGAGAGCACAAACGGGGGGGGGCAGCAGACAGAAGGAACAGCAGGCCAGGAACCAGATGCCAGGCTCAACCCAGGACCCTGGGATCATGACCTGAGCTACCCAGGTGCCCCAAGCATCCAATTATTGATTTCAGGTGGGTGTGGAGCCTGCTTAAGATTCTCTCTCTCCTTCTCCCTCTGCCCCTCCCCTCCTCTTACAAATAGATAGATATAAATAAACAAACAAATAAATTTACTTTAAACGTAAACTAATATTTACTTTTTTTTGAAAGATTTCATTTACTTATTTCACAGAGAGAGACAGTACACAAGCAGGGGGACCAGCAGAGGGACAGAGAGAAGCAGGCTTCCTGCGGAGCAGGGAGCCCAAGGCAGGACTCAATACCACAACCCTGGGATCACGAGCTGAAGGCAGGTTCTTAACTGACTGAGCCACGCAGGCATGCCTCAGTCTATCTTTTTAACCCCAGAGAGGTTAAAAGAGGAAGTTAGAGTAAGGGATAGAGCTAAAACAATTAAGGTTGTGAATTATACAACCTTATAATTATACAACAATTATACATTATGCAATTTAACTTCTTTCCTGGTCTCTCTCTGATAAGAAATTAATTATTTCTTAATGTTTAATATGTGGTACATTCACTGGGAAAAGCCTACCTTATTATTATACATAGAAAGAGCAATATCACATTTACCTAAACCCACCATTCTCTACCTCAGGTTTTCAAATAACCCTCTGTAAATAGTCATGAGATGATGAAGTTTAGAAGAATTTTTGCTCATAAGAATGCTCATGCTAATAATATGTAGATGAGAATAAAATTAATCCAGAGGAATTTTTCATCCAAAATTGCTAAAGAAGGATGAAATTTATTTAAAATGTTAAGTATCTGTGATTTGTGATTTTTTAAGCAATCAGCATGAACTCCCTCTCCCATAATTCTAACTGGGAGATGCTCTCCCATTAACCAGGTTACATAGGAGTACACACCAACTGTGGAAACTTCAGTGGAAGGCACTTAGTCCTTGAGAGTGGGACACACTTATCTAATGTGACAATTGGAAACGTCACCCTGCCTTTTATGGGTAGGTTTATAAACACTTTAACTTACCTCTCCCAACACCTTGATTAAAAACAACCTGGACCATGTTTGATAAAACACAGTGAAGTGGCAATCTCGTGAATATAATCCTGTTAAGAATGAAATAAAATGACTTCTCACACTAATACCTGGTAGAAAGAAAAACTTTATTAAGTCAAGTTCTGTTTTTTTAAGAAGTCTGATTGTTAACTTAGTGTTCATTAATACAGGCTAGTCATTTACATTATAAAATATGAGCATTTAGAGAAGTTTTTTCCAAACTCTAATTATTAAATGAATGAATAAAATTGTTGAAGTCTTTTGACAGTTCAATGCTAATGCACACTATTACATGATCCATTTGGTGAGAGAATAATCTACACTGCAAAATATAAAATGATCAGGGGGAGAAGTTAAGATGGCGGAGAAGTAGCAGGCTGAGACTACTTCAGCTAGCAGGAGATCAGCTGGATAGCTTATCTAAAGATTGCAAACACCTGCAAATCCATCGGCAGATCGAAGAGAAGAAGAACAGCAATTCTGGAAACAGAAAAACAGCCACTTTCTGAAAGGTAGGACTGGCGGAGAAGTGAATCCAAAGCAATGGGAAGATAGACCCCGGGGGAGGGGCCGGCTCCCAGCAAGCGGCAGAGCAACAGAGCACAAAATCAGGACTTTTAAAAGTCTGTTCCACTGAAGGGCATCGCCCCAGAGGCTAAACCGGGGCGAATCCCAGGCGGGGTCAGCGTGGCCTCAGTCCCGCAGGATCACAGAAGGATTGGGGCTGTCTGAGTGTCGCAGAGCTTGCGGGTATTGGAACGGGAAAGCTGGCTACAGGGACAGAGCCAACAGTAAGCTCACAGCTCGGTGTTACCTTGAACCAGCCACAGGCTCGGTGAGCTATGAGTGTCCCAGAGCTTGCAGGTATTGGAATGGGAAAGCCGGCTACAGAGACAGAGCCGACAGTAAGCTCACAGCTCGGTGTTACCTTGAACCAGTCGCTGGCTCAGTGAGCTCGGAGCACGGCCGGAGGTCAGGCAGACGGGAGTAACTGGGCGCTGTTCTCTGAGGGCACATTGAGGAGTGGGGCCCTGGGCTCTCGGCTCCTCTGGGCCGGAGACCAGGAGGCCGCCATTTGTATTCCTGTCCTCCGGAATTCTACGGAAAGCCCTCAGGGAACAAAAGCTCCTGAAAGCAAACCCTAGCGGATTACTCACCCTGGCCCCTGCTAAGGGCGGTGCAATTCCGCCTGGGGCAAAGACACTTGAGAATCACTACAACAGAACCCTCCCACAGAAGAACAACAAGAAATCCAGCCAAGACCAAGTTCAACTACCAAGGAGTGCGGTTTCAATACCAAGGAGAGCAGCGGAATTCCAGAGGAGGAGAAAGCAAAGCACGGAACTCATGGATACCTTCCTGTGATTTTTTTCAGTCTTGCAGTTAATTTAACTTTTTTCTTTTTCTTTTTTTTTTCTCGCCTTCGGGTAAAATATTTTTTTTAACTGTTACCCTTTGCTTTTTTAACATTTTTAACTAGTTTATCTAATATATGTATTTTTTTCTTTTTTATATTTTTCTTTATCTTTTTCTTTTTTTTTAATTCATTTCTTTTCTTTTTTTTTTCTTTCTTCCTTTTTGAACATCTTTTTATCCCCTTTCTCACCACTCACGATTTGAGATCTCTTCTAATTTGGTTAAAGCTTATTTTCCTGGGGTTATTGCCACCCTTGTAGTATTTTACTTGCTCCTTCATATACTCTTATCGGACAAAATGACAAGACGGAAAAATTCAACACAAAAAAAAGAACAAGAGGCAGTACCGAAGGCTAGGGACCTAATCAATACAGACATTGGTAATATGTCATATCTAGAGTTCAGAATGACAATTCTCAATGTTCTAGCTGGGCTCGAAAAAGGCATGGAAGATATTAGAGAAACCTCTCGGAAGATATAAAAGCCCTTTCTGGAGAAATAAAAGAACTAAAATCTAACCAAGTTGAAATCAAAAAAGCTATTAATGAGGTGCAATCAAAAATGGAGGCTCTCACTGCTAGGATAAAGGAGGCAGAAGAAAGAATTAGTGATATAGAAGACCAAATGACAGAGAATAAAGAAGCTGAGCAAAAGAGGGACAAACAGCTACTGGACCACGAGGGGAGAATTCGAGACATAAGTGACACCATAAGACACAACAACATTAGAATAATTGGGATTCCAGAAGAAGAAGAAAGAGAGAGGGGAGAAGAAGGTATACTGGAGAGAATTATTGGGGAGAATTTCCCCAATATGGCAAAGGGAACGAGCATCAAAATTCAGGAGGTTCAGAGAATGCCCCTCAAAATCAATAAGAATAGGCCCACACCCCGTCACCTAATAGTAAAATTTACAAGTCTCAGTGACAAAGAGAAAATCTTGAAAGCAGCCTGGGAAAAGAAGTCTGTAACATACAATGGTAAAAATATTAGATTGGCAGCTGAGACCTGGCAGGTCAGAAAGAGCTGGCATGATATTTTCAGAGCACTAAACGAGAAAAACATGCAGCCAAGAATACTATATCCAGCTAGGCTATCATTGAAAATAGAAGAAGAGATTAAAACCTTCCAGGACAAACAAAAACTGAAAGAATTTACAAACACCAAACCAGCTCTACAGGAAATATTGAAAGGGGTCCTCTAAGCAAAGAGAGAGCCTACAAGTGGTAGATCAGAAAGGAACAGAGACCATATACAGTAACAGTCACCTTACAGGCAATACAATGGCACTAAATTCATATCTCTCAATAGTTACCCTGAATGTGAATGGGCTAAATGCCCCTGTCAAAAGACACAGGGTATCAGAATGGATAAAAATAACAAAACCCATCTATATGTTGCCTCCAAGAAACTCATTTTAAGCCCGAAGACACCTCCAGATTTAAAGTGAGGGGGTGGAAAAGAATTTACCATGCTAATGGACATGAGAAGAAAGCAGGAGTGGCAATCCTTCTATCAGATCAATTAGATTTTAAGCCAAAGACTATAATAAGAGAAGAGGAAGGACACTATATCATACTCAAAGGGTCTGTCCAACAAGAAGATCTAACAATTTTAAATATCTATGCCCCCAACATGGGAGCAGCCAACTATATAAACCAATTAATAACAAAATCAAAGAAACACATCAACAATAATACAATAATAGTAGGGGACTTTAACACTCCCCTCACTGAAATGGACAGATCATCCAAGCAAAAGATCAGCAAGGAAATAAAGGTCTTAATGACACACTGGACCAGATGGACATCACAGATATATTCAGAACATTTCATCCCAAAGCAACAGAATACACATTCTTCTCTAGTGCACATAGAACATTCTCCAGAATAGATCACATCCTCGGTCCTAAATCAGGACTCAACAGGTATCACAATATAGGAATCATTCCCTGCATATTTTCAGACCACAAGCTCTGAAGCTATAACTCAACCACAAAAGGAAGTTTGAAAAGAACCCAAATACATGGAGACTAAACAGCACACTTCTAAAGAATGAATGGGTCAACCGGGAAATTAAAGAAGAATTGAAAAAAATCATGGAAACAAATGATAATGAAAATACAATGGTTCAAATCTGTGGGACAACAAAGGCAGTCCTGAGAGGAAAATATATAGCGGTACAAGCCTTTCTCAAGAAACAAGAAAGGTCTCAGGTGCACAAACTAACCCTACACCTAAAGGAGCTGAAAAAAGAACAAGAAAGAAACCCTAAGCCCAGCAGGAGAAGAGAAATTATAAAGATCAGAGCAGAAACCAATGAAATAGAAACCAAAAAACCAATAGAACAAATCAACGAAACTAGGAGCTGGTTCTTTGAAAGAATTAATAAAATTGATAAACCCCTGGCCCGACTTATCAAAAAGAAAAGAGAAAGGACCCAAATAAATAAAATCATGAATGAAAAAGGAGAGATCACAACTAACACCAAAGAAATACAAAATATTACAAGAACATACTATGAGCAACTCTACGGCAATAAATTTGACAATCTGGAAGAAATGGATGCATTCCTAGAAACATATAAACTACCACAACTGAACCAGGAAGAAATAGAAAGCCTGAACAGACCCATAACCAGTAAGGAGATTGAAACAGTCATTAAAAATCTCCAAACAAGCAAAAGCCCAGGGCCAGACGGCTTCCCGGGGGAATTCTACCAAACATTTAAAGAAGAACTAATTCCTATTCTCCTGAAACTGTTCCAAAAAATAGAAATGGAAGGAAAACTTCCAAACTCATTTTACGAGGCCAGCATCACCTTGATCCCAAAACCAGACAAGGATCCCACCAAAAAAGAGAGCTATAAACCAATATCCTTGATGAACACAGATGCGAAAATACTCAACAAAATACTAGCCAATAGGATTCAACAGTACATTAAAAGGATTATTCACCACGACCAAGTGGGATTTATTCCAGGGCTGCAAGGTTGGTTCAACATCCGCAAATCAGTCAATGTGATACAACACATCAATAAAAGAAAGAACAAGAACCATATGATACTCTCAATAGATGCTGAAAAAGCATTTGACAAAGTACAGCATCCCTTCCTGATCAAAACTCTTCAAAGTGTAGGGATAGAGGGCACATACCTCAACATCATCAAAGCCATCTATGAAAAACCCACCGCAAATATCATTCTCAATGGAGAAAAACTGAAAGCTTTTCCGCTAAGGTCAGGAACACGCCAGGGATGTCTATATCACCACTGCTATTCAACATAGTACTAGAGGTCCTAGCCTCAGCAATCAGACATCAAAAGGAAATTAAAGGCATCCAAATCGGCAAAGAAGTCAAATTATCACTCTTCGCAGATGATATGATACTATATGTGGAAAACCCAAAAGACTCCACTCCAAAACTGCTAGAACTTATACAGGAATTCAGTAAAGTGTCAGGATATAAAATCAATGCACGGAAATCAGTTGCATTTCTCTACACCAACAGCAAGACAGAAGAAAGAGAAATTAAGGAGTCAATCCCATTTACAATTGCACCCAAAACCATAAGATACCTAGGAATAAACCTAACCAAAGAGGCACAGAATCTATACTCAGAAAACTATAAAGTACTCATGAAAGAAATTGAGGAAGACACAAAGAAATGGAAAAATGTTCCATGCTCCTGGATTGGAAGAATAAATATTGTGAAAATGTCTATGCTACCTAAAGCAATCTACACATTTAATGCAATTCCTATCAAAGTACCATCCATCTTTTTCAAAGAAATGGAACAAATAATTCTAAAATTTATATGGAACCAGAAAAGACCTCGAATAGCCAAAGGGATATTGAAAAAGAAAGCCAACATTGGTGGCATCACAATTCCGGACTTCAAGCTCTATTACAAAGCTGTCATCATTAAGACAGCATGGTACTGGCACAAGAACAGACACATAGATCAATGGAACAGAATAGAGAGCCCAGAAATAGACCTTTAACTCTACAGTCAACTAATCTTTGACAAGCAGGAAAGTAGGTCCAATGGAAAAAAGACAGCCTCTTCAAAAAATGGTGCTGGGAAAATTGGACAGCCACATGCAGAAAAATGAAATTGGACCATTTCCTTACACCACACACAAAAATAGACTCAAAATGGATGAAGGACCTCAATGTGCGAAAGGAATCCATCCAAATCCCTGAGGAGAACACAGGCAGCAACCTCTTCGACCTCAGCCGCAGTAACATCTTCCTAGGAACAACGCCAAAGGCAAGGGAAGCAAGGGCAAAAATGAACTATTGGGATTTCATCAAGATCAAAAGCTTTTGCACAGCAAAGGAAACAGTTAACAAAATCAAAAGACAACTGACAGAATGGGAGAAGATATTTACAAACGACATATCAGATAAAGGACTAGTGTCCAGAATTTATAAAGAACTTAGCAAACTCAACACCCAAAGAACAAATAATCCAATCAAGAAATGGGCAGAGGACATGAACAGACATTTCTGCAAAGAAGCCATCCAGATGGCCAACAGACACATGAAAAAGTGCTCCATATCACTCGGCATCCGGGAAATACAAATCAAAACCACAATGAGATATCACCTCACACCAGTCAGAATGGCTAAAATAAACAAGTCAGGAAATGACAGATGCTGGTGAGGATGCGGAGAAAGGGGAACCTTCCTACACTGTTGGTGGGAATGCAAGCTGGTGCAGCCACTCTGGAAAACAGCATGGAGGTTCCTCAAAATGTTGAAAATAGAACTGCCCTATGATCCAGCAATTGCACTATTGGGCATTTACCCTAAAGATACAAACGTAGTGATCCAAAGGGGCACGTGCACCCGAATGTTTATAGCAGCAATGTCCACAATAGCCAAACTATGGAAAGAACCTAGATGTCCATCAACAGATGAATGGATCAAGAAGATGTGGTATATATACACAATGGAATACTGTGCAGCCATCAAAAGAAATGAAATCTTGCCATTTGCGACAACATGGATGGAACTAGAGCGTATCATGCTTAGCGAAATAAGTCAAGAAGAGAAAGACAACTATCATATGATCTCCCTGATATGAGGAAGTGGTGATGCAACATGGGGGCTTAAGTGGGTAGAAGAAGAATCAATGAAACAAGATGGGATTGGGAGGGAGACAAACCATAAGTGACTCTTAATCTCACAAAACAAACTGAGGGTTTCTTGGGGAGGGGGTTGGGGTGAGGGGGGTTGGGAGGAGGAGGTGGGATTATGGACATAGGGGAGGGTATGTGCTTTGGTGAGTGCTGTGAAGTGTGTAAACCTGGTGATTCACAGACCTGTACCCCTGGGGATAAAAATATATGTTTATCAAAAATAAAAAATTTTAAAAAAAGTTTCATTAACAATTCTGAATAAAGATTTAATGGTCCTAGACAGAGAATAAAATAAAATAAAATAAAAATAAAAAATAAATATATAATTAAAAAAAAACATATATATATATATATATAAAATGATGAGATGATCTGTGCTAGATGGTGGTTTCTTTGTCATTTTATTTGTTGCTTCTGAGTTTCCGGTTTTTAAATAGGAAAGCATTGCCACACTACAGTTCTCATTATTTGGGTCTGTCCCGACTTAATAGAATGAAATGGCAAATTTTCCATTGTTCAGTTTATGTATAAAGTACAGATTTTCTGACTGGGTTATTTACCCAGTCAGATTGACCGGCATTAGCAGACTCATTAAACTTTCAGATTAACCCCATTGACTAGATTAGGAAGCTCATGACACTACACTACATTAGGAAGTTCTGGCTGACAACTTACCTAGAAGAACTGGAGTTAACACCACCAATATACTTTTAAAGGATTTAAAAAATATTTCTCTGTAAATATTCATTGGCATAATTTTTCAGCTCATAAATAGTGGTTATTCTTCCTTGTTTTCTTAAGTAGTGCTATTGAGTAGTAGGTGAAAAACTTGCTACACTCACAAAAATCTCCTTATCCACAAGTTTCCACAATAGGAATACAGCTATTAAATTTATTTCTGTTATTTCTTATAAGAGAAATTAAATTTAACCACATTACCCAAATAAGGTAGAGATATAATGGTCTTCAGGTATTGTAGAGACATCCAGATTTGGGTTGACCTCACCTTTAGGCTGTGAGGAACTTAAGGCATGAGAAAATAAACAATACTATAGTCTCTAAGACAACAAAAGAAAATAAGTAGGTAATGCACCTTAGATATTTACACAGACTAATGAAACAATTCATAACAAGCAATGACTCTAGGAAAGTCCCTCCTCCATAGCTCTTGGATTGGTTTATCATAGAAGATGGCACATTAGCCCTTAGCACCGAGGTTATTTTTCCTGCTTGACCTCCAGGCCCAAAAGAGTAAAAAGTGAGAGAGCAACTCAGATTTCTCCACTTCCCCATCCCACTTTAGTAATCTCTTCTTCTATGCTTCTATGCTTAATAATCTCTCCCTCAATGCTTCTATGCTTTAGATGAGAAAAATCCTCATCTAGTGTTTGAAACCACCCCCCACAGGTGGTGGCCTCTTGGGCTTTAGCAGAATAACTATGCCTTCAAACAGCACCACCGCAATATTCATGTAGAAGATATGAAGCCACATTGTGTGCTAATCCTGGCTTTGCACCCTGTGACCTGCAGGAATGCAACGAAAGCAGACTGCTCTAAATTTGACATGCTTTGCTGACTCCTAGTGTGTAAGTTTGCTACACTATTTTAGAATATATACAAAATGGAGTACTAGAGAAAACAACCACTTAAAAATAAAATTTTGGGGTGTCTAGGTGGCTTAGTCGGTTGAGCATCTACCTTTGGCTTGCATCATGATCTCGGGGGTCCTACGGTTGAGCCCCACACTAGGCTCTCTGCTCAGCAAAGAGTCTGCTTCTCCCTCTATGCTCTCTCTCTCTCAAATAAATTTTAAGATTTAAAAATAAATACATAAAGACAAAAGTAAAATTTTATCAAATTCATTGAATGTCCAGTATACTCTTTCCCAATTGCATCTACTTAACTTCCTGATAAGAATTAATGCCATTTTGTATTTGGTATGTATCACTACTATGCATTTATTTTTCCTTATTTGGCCTTTTACACTGACTAAAAATTCTCACATGTCTATATTAGGATGATTAATTTTATTTTATAATAAACCAAATAAAAGGAGTGAATTTTAATTAAATATGAAAAAATATTTCTATAGACAATACCATGTTATAATAACTTTGCTAACAGTCTTTAAAAGTATCCAAATATTCTATTTTGGAAACTTAATCTTATGCTAAATATACTGCCCCTTAGATCACACCAGTTAGTTATTCTCTTAATCCGATTTGCAATTTTAGTAACTTTTGTGTCACAGCTGGCGCGAGCAGGAACGTGAGGGTAAGAGGATGGTGAAGAGACATTAAGAGACAAAGAGATGGAGGCAGGAGGAGGATGTCCAACAGTGCTGATTTTATTCCACATCTTATAATCATTTATAAGGCAGACCACAATAGAAGGAGTAATACATCACTATCTAGTCAGATAACCCCGAGTTCCTCTAACAAGTTTACATTAGCTACAAACAAATCTCGTAATGCCAGGTAGTCACGGCTAATGCCATTAGCTACTATTGATGCAAGACAATCAACCAGGGAGTGGGTTATGGGAAGTACAGGAACAACAAGGACCAACTAAGAATTCATGACACTTACCACATTGTTCCCTTCTGTAGGGAGAGCGTATAGAAGTCACGTAAGTGAGTGCACAACACATAGCACAGACCCTTTCTCAGTACTATTCAATCTTTCCTGTCCGTAACCCTTTATTAAGGTATTTGGATTTAAAGGGAGACAAGTCAGGGCCTGGTTTGGTCCTTGTCTCAAGCCTTATCGTAGCCTCCAACACTTTTGAATGGTAAATCACACAGAGTTTTAAAAAGGAGGAAAACTAACATTTAAAAAAATCTTATTTCTGAAAGAGCTGACTGGTATGAAAGAGAAAAATAAAATGATCTAGAATTAGAGAAAGGCGTATTTAGAAAAAATTAAATAAAAATAAAATCTAAATAAAAAATAAAATCTAATTCATTTAAGAGCCAAGTAAGGTGACTATGAACATATATTTAAGCCAAAACATAGGTGATTAGAAGCCACTTTATTTTATCAGTGTTCTTCCAGAAGGTTTTATAAAAACAGAAAATGAAACAAAAGGAAATTCAGAATAAGTGCTTATCAATACTCTTTGAAATTCATAAAGGCAATTTCTTTCTAAACTTCACTTACCTTTTCTCATGAAACATTCCAAGAACAGACTAGGAGTTATTGAAATTATTAATGATTTTGCCCCTTTGGAAAAGCAATGCCACTTTGGAGTAGAAGTGTGGTAAATTTCCACTCATTAGAGCTGGGAAATCAAAATTTCCAAGCTGGACCATGCCTTTTAATAACTGGCTCCAGCCCAGCACTCTAGACCTTTTTAAAAGTTGTGTTGTTGAGCAGAAGAGGCTCTGGCTCTAGCAGGGCTTTGGGAGAGGTTGACATAAAGCTAGAAGTTCACCCCCCTCTATTTGATGGGAAGTGTTAATTTCTTACTCGGCTGCTTTGTGTAAACATGAAAACTCAGTGACGATTAAAAAAAAAAAAAAAGGTTTTCAGACGACCAGAATAAACATAAAAAATGAAAATTATCTGGAATATATGATGAATTTGTTTTTTCTTCATTCAACTTCACTGGCTTCACCTTTGTCTTCCCTTTCATTCTTCTCACCCTTGCACATATAAATGCATCTATTGAAATGACTACAAGACTTAAACAAAGTTTACTTCCTTTGAACATAGACTTACACTGAAAACTTTACTAAGGAGTATGTATTTTAAAACACTAAGAGGCTATTTAGGACTAGGCTGTCCTAACGTCAACTCATAAGACATTATCATTTATGCACATCTCAGAGGCGTGGTACAAATAAACTTAAGTATGGAAATAGTATTTGCTTTCACATTAGTCACTGCTCAGTTCCTCAGAGATGTAAATTAGAAAGAACATCTCATTTGTAAAACTACCTTACCTTTCCTAATTGGACTGTGAAATATCCAGCTCCATTTTGAAGAAATCTTAAGGCAAAACCTGAGGGCTACATAAAACTGTGGCTGCTGCTCAGGGATGCTGCCTCCTGTGGAACTGAGGTGTTTCCTGGATGGTGTCACCAGACTAAGCATCTGCGGTGTGTTAGCTGCAGTGGGGAAATGTTAAGAATCATGGTACAGGGGTCCCTGCGTGGCTCAGTGGGTTAAGCTGGGGCCTTCAGCTCAGGTCATGATCTCAGGGTCCCGGGATCAAGTCCCGCATCAGGCTCTCTGCTCAGCAGGGAGTCTGCTTCCCTCTCTCTCTCTGTCTGCCTCTCTGCCTACTTATGATCTCTGTCAAATAAATAAATAAAATCTTTAAAAAAATAATCATGGTACAGAGGTTAATGCATTTAGGCAAGCAATACAGGGAATGGATTAAAATTGCACTTCTTTTAATGAGAAAAAGTTTGTCACCCACCCAAAGAATTCATGAGGAAGTTCTGAAAGAATATTACACTCCCTGAATTTAAAATAAAAGCAATCCTAGTTATCATATTTTTCACAGCATTCCTTTGTAGGTAGGAAAATAGGTCTAAGTTGGTGAAGCCAGGAGTCAAATGGGGACTACGGAAAATTCAGCATTTCTCTCTCACACCTGGAAATCTCACATCTAAAGATATCTACCACCCCACCATTCTCACCCAGGATTAGGAAAATGTAACTGGGAAATTTACATTTCACACTCTTCTCATATGGAAAGAATGCTTTTCATGCCTCATGCCATTGTCTCACCAAGAGAGCAGCATACATTTTTCCATGTTATACTTCTGTGAAATAATTAAAATCCATGGCTTTGAGGGTCATGGGCTTGCTTTTTTTTTTATTAAAAAAAAAATCAGAGCACTCACCATAGCACATGCCCTCCCCAATGCCCATAACCCCACCACCCTCTCCCGACACCCTTCCCCCCAGCAACCCTCAGTTTGTTTTGTGAGATTAAGAGGCCCTGATGATTTGTCTCCCTCCCTATCCCATCTTGTTTCATTTACTCTCTTCCTACCCCCAAACCTCCCAAATTGCATCTCCACTTACTCATATCAGGGAGATCATATGATAGTTGTCTTTCTCTGATTTATTTCCCTAGGCATAATACCCTCTAGTTCCATCCATGCCATCACAAATGGCAAGATTTCTTTTCTTTTGATGGCTGCATAGTATTCCATTGTGTGTGTGTAATCCATTCATCTGTTGATGAACATCTAGGTTCTTTCCATAGCTTGGCTATTGTGGACATTGCTGCTATAAACATTCAGGTGCACATGCCCCTTCAGATCACTACATTTGTATCTTTAAGGTAAATACCCAGCAGTGCAGTTGCTGGGTCATAGGGTAGCTCTATTTTTAACTTTTTGAGGAATGTCCATGCTGTTTTCCAGAGTGGCTGCACCAGCTTGCATTCCCACCAACAGTGTAAAAGGGTTCCCCTTTCTCCACATCCTCACCAGCATCTGTCATTTCACAACTTGTTAATTTTAGTCATTCTGACTGGTGTGAGGTGGTATCTCATTATGGTTTTGATTTGTATTTCCCTGATGCAGAGTGATGTGGAGCATTTTTAATTCTGTCTGTTGGCAATCTGGATGTCTTCTTTGCAGAAATGTCTGTTCATGTCTTCTTCCCATTTCTTGATTGGAGTATTTGTTCTTTGGGTGTTGAGTTTGCTAAGCTCTTTATAGATTTTGGATACTAGCCCTTTGTCTGATATGTCATTTGCAAATAACTTCTCCCATTCTGTCAGTTGTCTTTTGGTTTTGTTAACTGTTTCCTTTGCTGTGCAAAAGCTTTTGATCTTGATGAAATCCCAATAGTTCATTTTTGCTTCCCTTGCCTTTGGCAATGTTCCTAAGAAGTTGCTGCAGCTGAGGTCAAGGAAGTTGCTGCCTGTGTTCTCCTCAAGGATTTTGATGGATTCCTTTCCAAAACCATAAGATACCTAGGAATAAACCTAACCAAAGAGACAAAGAATCTATACTCAGAAACTATAAAGTACTCATGAAAGAAATTGAGGAAGACACAAAGAAATGGAAAAATATTCCATGCTCCTGAATTGGAAGAACAAATATTGTGGCAATGTCTATGCTACCTAAAGCAATCTACACATTTAATGCAATCCCTGTCAAAATCCCATCCATTTTTTCAAAGAAATGGAACAAATAATCTTAAAATTTATATGCAACCCGAAAAGACCTTGAATAGTCAAAGGAATATTGAAAAAGAAAGCCAAATTTGGTGGCATCACAATTCCAGACTTCAAGCTGTATTACAAAGCTGTCATCAACAAGACAGTATGGTACTGGCACAAAAACAGACACATAGATCAATGGAACAGAATAGAGAGCCCAGAAATAAACCCTCAACTCTATGGTCAACTAATCTTTGACAAAGCAGGAAGGAATGTCCAATGGAAAAAAAGACAGTCTCTTCAACAAATGGTGTTGGGAGAACTGGACAGCCACATGCAGAAAAATGAAATTGGACCATTTCATTATACCATACATGAAGATAGACTCAAAATGAATGAAGGACCTCAATGTGAGAAAGGGCTTGTTTTCTTCTTACCATGACTTCTCTTATTGGTCATCATGAGATCTCATGTGAATAAGGAATGTAGCTTTTGGCTGTCTTACATCCTGTATCTAAAATACAGCAAATGTGACAAAAAAAAAAATTCTGAAAACCCAGCCCTGCTAAAGGCAAAACAAAAAAAAAAAAAAATGGGACTTCAGTAACTGTTCTCTGTTTTATGTAAAAATAATTCTAGCTTTTTTTTTCCTTCCATTATAATTTCTTTGCTCCTCCAGCCAGATGTTTGAAACATAGCCCATGTTGGACACAAGCCTTATCTTGGTGTTTGTTGTCATGTGTAGGATGTTCAGAAAATCTGTTTTGGTTTATTTTCCATGATGTCATATTACATGAAACAGTCTTAAAATATAGCTATTATGAGAAATTTCCTGAGAGAAGTTACAAAATGTACACATGACTTGAGTTAACTGTTGAGGCTTAAATGTTTTTTTTTTAATTAAAACAAAACTTTTCCATTAAGTTAAAAAATAACCCTGAGGCATGTACAGCCTTGGCCAGCTTTGATGATAATTACTCTGTTCTCTGATTTTTCAGTGGGGTCTGACCATGCTGGCATCACCGGCAAGAAAAGATCCAAATTGTACTTTCAGTGAATGGCCTTTTGAGTGAATAAATGTAGGTAAGATTTGATGATCAAACCTGGAGTACATCCTGTATGAAGTAATAAGCCTTAGCAGTCATTGTCTCCAGGCTTTTGGTAGCATTTCTGGGATATTCTCAATAGCTCCTGCTCCAGGGAAGTGACGGCTACTGTTCACCATGTGTCGTCCTAAATTGCCAACTGCAGCTGGTCTTGTGGAGGCTTAATTTCTTCTTAACATTTTTTCAGGCTCCCTTTCAACAATTTATGTACTTGACAACTTGTGATTTTCTTGGTGTTTTGTGATTATCACTGAATGAGGGAGAGAAGGTTTGTCCTTCTAAGGCCCTGATAAAGGAGAGTCCCATTGGCAGAAGAAGAGAGGACAAGGGGGTTGACCTGAGTAACCCATCAGTGGATTATGATTTAGGGGGCAAGAAGATGAAAAATAGTTCTTTTGTAATCCAAGGAAGCTTGTGTGATAAACAAAGGAAAAAATATCTTAGGGTTCACTCTTCTATGAAAAATAGTACAAGGGAACCTCCAAGAAGGTAAAATTAAAGATACTTCCCGGATCCTTTAACTTTGACTGTCATTCAAGAGATAAATAAGCACATGCATGCTCCTACCTGTCTCTACTCTAGCACTGTGGCAGGAATTCAGGATAAATAACAATTAGACTTTTAGAAAGATATTACTGATGATGTGCTGGAAGTCTATTTACTCCTTATAACTGTTCTAGAGTGAACTCCTTGTGTATTCTTGTGTGGGTAGATGTTTTCATTAAGATCACCATATCCAAGACTATACTTGCATCCATGCTTGTCTCATTATTCTAAGGTAGCACGTTCTGCTCTCTTCTGGGGAGTGTCTTATTTCAGTATGGCAGGGCTTACTTCTTTCCTGTTCCTTTTCCATCACATTGAATCCCTTGGCCCATACAGATCCTATCCCACAGATGTTTAGGTCTCAATTGGCCTTCCTGGTTGGCTCTTCCTGAAAAGTCACATGAAGGCCTGAAAGTGCCTTAAAAGCCTATATGTGTCACTTCTTTCCAATTTAATCATGACTGGTTTCCTACTTTACTCCCTCCCCCACAAAAAAGGTTGGGGGTTAGAAGAAGAATGATCAAAAGATTCCTGCTGACTTCCATACTGTGGTTTTAGGTCTACAGATTATATTAAGGTTGGACAGCTTCTGATTTATTTAGTGTCTTGTGATTGCCATTGGCCATACAGAGTTCAGGTGCCATTGAGAAGTTCTAAGTAGGAGAGAGGGTAGTGTCATGAATCAGGAGGAGGTGGATAAGGAAGTTAGCATTTGGCTGGAGACCCACAGAGGGTTGTGTTTGACTGGCTGTTGACCACAAAAGCTCATTCCAGGGCATAAAGAACAATCCAGACACATTGCTTGCTCTTTTATGTCACCTACAAAGTATAATAATCCCAAGTATAGGTAGATGTAGGCTGGGATGCAATATAGGTAGATGTAAGCATCAAGGCTGGGAAAAAGGTATGCATTTGTTGACATCTACCCCAACACAGAATACAATGCCAGGAGCCAGCAACACTGCCAGGGACATTCATGTAAGGGGCAGCTTTCCTCTGTGATCCCACAAGTTGGCCAGAGAGATGTAATATTTGTAAACCTCACTTCAATTCACTCTACAGTATCCATGGTATTGAGGAGATTAGAAACAAAACAGGACAAAAGCAAAAGCTGTAACTATTGCTGCTTTTGAATCATTTCCGTTAAAGAGGGTTGGCCTGACCATGTGTGTAGAGAGACCAGCTGCTCCAACAATGTCAGCACTCTGGTGCATATTTCTACTTTTAATTAGTCTTTTGGCGACACATTGAAATAAGTTTAGGTAGCACACTCACTTCTATACATAACGTCCAAAAAATAGTTTATCAAATTGCAAAAGAAAGACAAAGTCAAATATGTTAAATTTTGTCTTTAGGAAGAGAAAAATTTTAGCCTACAAAAATTGTCCTGGTTGATACATAACAGGCTTCCCTTTTATAGCTGCACTACCTCAGGCCTTAAAATTGTTTCAGGAATTACTGTACAAAGTTCACTGGATCATTTTTCTCCAAAGACCCTCTCTGACCAATGCAATCTATCTCCTGATTCCCTCTGTCGGATAAGATATGTATATTATGTACACCTGTATACATATACGCACACACACAAATATAGCCCTCACTCAGTCATTGTGAAGAGAAATTTTTCATAAAGCTGAACTACGCTACAAAGTCCCAACATTTTAAAGCAAAATACTTGAAGTTATTTAAAGCTGCATATCTCTTTTACAAAATAAGCATAGCATCTAATTTACAAAATTATTGTACAGATTTGAGTAATATATGTAAAGCACTTAGGTCATTTCCTCACTGCTGGTAGATGCTATGTAAATCACAAGTGTCATTGTTATATTATTAAAATGTTTTCCAGTGTGCAAGTAAGCCCCATCATATAGAGCACCTCCCAGCTAAGTGATGTTTTGTGAAATTACCACTTCTGTTATACCAAGTGTGTTTATCATTACACATGCAGATTCATGCTAAGCATACTTTTCTGTGGGCCATGGTCAAAAATCTTTGAGACCCATTGAGAGAGAATAGGGTGGAGTAGTATCAGGCTGGCAGATGTGTCTAGAGTCTCATAGCAAGGAATCGTGTAGTCCTTCCAGCTTTGCCCTTTGTAGGAAACTGGAAGACAGGGCTTTCCGAGGCCAAAAGCCTATTCTCTGCAGGTGTTCCTGTGGCTGAACACCAGGGAAAATAGCCTTGGATACAGTGGTCTAGGTGGTGCCCAAGCTCAGGGCCAACCAATAAAGTGGCCATACACATGTCCACAGGCCCTAGAGTGTTTGGGATGGGTGGGCCAACTGCCAGGTGCTCTTGGTGATCCTGTGGCTGATACAGTTGCCAGGAAGCTCTAGGATTTGCCTATGAGGTTCCTGAGCCAGTATTTGCATACACTGTCAGTGACACTGGAGGAGAAGCTGGGAGGAAGAGAGATCTAGATCTGTGGGTGGAGGCATCAAATTATGTGTTCCTCTGGCCTGTGCATCAAAGGCTGTAGTGTTAGTTCTTTCATGGGGCCAAAGCAAAAATCAGCCTCTCTGTATTTTCTGGCTGAGAAAAGAAGGAGACAGATGTTTTGTAAATTCCAAAACAGGGGTGAGATCTAAAACCCTACAGCATTCTAGGGAAAGAATGTTTAATCAGGACACAAGCAACAGAAAGTGATGAATGTCTGGCATTGTCAGAAAATGTAATAGTATTGTTACCATCCAAGAAGGTTGAATTGTCCTTACTAACAAAAGAAACACTCACCCAAATGAAGAACTTGCATGTGAGAGGTTTCTGTGGGAGTGTGGGCAAAGCTCAGTGTACTCCTCGTGGTCAGTAAGCCAGCTCTTTTTTTTTTTTAATTTATTTTCAGAAAAACAGTATTCATTATTTTTTCACCACACCCAGTGCTCCATGCAATCCGTGCCCTCTATAATACCCACCACCTGGTACCCCAACCTCCCACCCACCCATATCAAAAAATGGGAAGAAGATATGAACAGACACTTCTCCAATCAAGACATACAAATGTCTATCAGACACATGAAAAAATGTTCATCATCAGTAGCCCTCAGGGAGATTCAAATTAAAACCACATTGAGATATCACCTTACACCAGTTAGAATGGCCAAAATTAACAAAACAGGAAAAGCCAGCTCTTTTCACATCTTGGGCCCTCAGGAAGCTGAGGCTCTCAGAGGAACCAGCACAGAGGGGAGGCAGCTGGCTCACCTCATTGTCAAGGGATGATGCCCTGGGACATTCTGAGCACCACTCAGCTTTAGCCTCAGCTTCAGTTTTTAAGTCCACAAGAGCAATTCCTTGAAGTTTAGAGTCTGCCCTGGGTACAGTGCTTTGGAAATTATGGGGAAGCAAAGCTAGGAGGCCCCATGTGTGGAGCCAGCCCCATCTCCTCGGTTCTCCAGACTGTAATCACAGACCCGTCAGGCTTGAGGAGCCCCCACCACTGTGCCGCCATCTTACTGCCTTACTTCTGCTTTGTTTTCTGAATACTTCTCTCCTCCCTTCTCTCCTCTGGCTTAGGAGGAAACAGAAGAGAGAAGGGGGGACACACTGGTTGCATGAAGAGTCACAGAACACCTGTAATCATCCTGCTGTGAGTACGTTTCCAGAAGTCTGGGTATTGCTTCAGAAACCCTGAAATCACTTGTCCCTGGTGTCTGGTGACTGAGAGTAGAGCAGAGAGGAGAGGAAGCCCACAGACGATGCCACCGTCGCTACTTGGGAGGATGAGAGTGTTTTAATTTCACCCTCCTCCTCTTCCAATTGCACAGGTGTGTGCCCCCACCACTCAGGAAGGTTATTAGACATGCTAACTGGGTAAGGGGGGAAAAAAGTGACTAACCTTGCAGATGTAAGTGAAATTCATGCAGCTGTATCATAGAAAGTGATTAGAGAATGCATCATTGGCATAGAGTTGCTCCATTTCCCAAAGCGTGTTGCTAGAAGGTGTTTTATGTGCATGCATACACACAAGCACCGTGTACACTCCCCTAGCCACTAGAAGAAGCTTTTCCAAGTTACATGTCATAAATCCTGTATTATTCAGGGTGATATTTGTACAATTGTGCAACTGGCTGCCCCTTGGGCCACTCCACAAATTTCACTCACAATTAAGATTTTAGCACAGGGCAGTCAGTCCAGGAGTTGGCTGTGTATCTTTAGTCCTAGATATTTTTGAATAAGAAACAATTCAACCTCTTGTAGATTCTGTATATTAAATTATCCTGCTACCCACCTTTTTATCTTTTTTGATACATTTCATGCTTCAAATCGAGGGACATTTTTGCCAGAAATTTCCCTTATAACTTCTTTAAAAGTTTATGCATTTGGAGATAAATGTAATCCATATGTTCCCAAGTTACTCTAGCTTTTTTTAAAAATCAAATTGTTATTCTCTTCAAAGTACTTGATCACCAATAAGTTATATGAGATTTTTAAAAAGCCTTTCTTTCATAGTAAAAGGAAACCACATTTGATCAATAACAGTTAGTTATAGAGTCAAAGTTGCATAAGGACTTCTGAAGATACATTGTTTTACTATTTATCTTTAATAAGTTAGGCTAGAGATTTTTGGGAAACTCACCAGTTACTGTCAGAAAAATGCACACTATTTTTTTTTCTCTTCACAGGCTAAAAGCTCAGTTTTTTGTTTATAAGATTCACTTTATCTTCTCATTACAGTGATTTTCAAAAGAAATTGGCTTCTAGCTCTATAGTTAGAATCCATTGAAAACAAGTATGTAATGTAACTATCTTATATTTGAGTACATATGCCCATAAAGACCTTTACAGAAAACCCCTAATTCTGTAAACCTGAGCACACAGTTTGTATTTCAAAGTTATAAATACATAATGCAATAAAGGAAGTAGCTCTTTTCAGATAATGAGCTCCCTAAAGGCATGAAGAATGTCTTCCTCATTATAATATCTATGCATAGTAGGCCTTGTAAAATATTTGGTGAACAAAGAAAATATGATTAAAAATAACAGGAAGAAACGTAGTCACAGCAGAGTCTGGTTTTAGACTGCAGAAGGATGGCAGCTGAGCAAGTAGGACTATGTCAACAGGATACAATAATAACACCAAGCCCTACTTTAATCCATCTGCAGAATGGATTAAAAGTGCATGGTGGAGGGCAAGAAGGAGCTGATAATGTGTTCAATCACGCAGCTGTTCAGCCTGTGTCCTTCCCAGCACCTTCCTTTTTGTGAAGAGGAGCTGGGCTGGACTTGGTTCCAAGCCTATAAGTTAATTTATATTCAAATATCTAGTGTTAACATAATTGGTGTGCTTCAGAGGTAAATAGATTTCTGTTTGTCTACAAAGAACTATAATATATATATATATTATATAACTTTAATGTAACAAATACATATTTGTTCATGTATGTTTGTTCAGCTATATATTTTTACATTCTGTGTATAAATTTGTGTATATATAACAAATTAGATTTGTGATGTTATATAAATTGCTCTATATAGAGAGATTTACAATATTTATAAAGGAGACCAATATCATTGCAGTTCACAAAGTCCTTTTCTATCATATATTATTGACCCAAAGAACATTCTTTTTTTTTAAGATTTTATTTATTTAGTTGACAGACAGAGATCACAAGTAGGCAGAGAGGCAGAGAGAGAGGAAGAAGCAGGCTCCCTGCTGAGCAGAGAGCCGATGCAGGACTCGATCTCAAGACCCTGGGATCATAACCTGAGCCGAAGGCAGAGGCTTTAACCCACTGAGCCACCCAGGTGCCCAGAACATTCTTTTCTTATAGACTCTTCAAGGAAGCCGGTGATGTTCTCTGATGTCTGAGGTTTACTTGTACCCAAAATGTATGTAAATTCCTAAAGAATATAACATGAAACTCCCTAGGGACATTTAGGAAATGTGAACTCTCCCTAATTGATAGAATCAAATTTCTAGAATCACAGAAGAATAAAGAAAACTTGTTTGAAGGCTACATTCCATACCAAAGATTTTCAGTGGATTATTTTTTTAAGCTGCAAAGACTATGAAGTGGAAATCAAAATGGGATCTGAGCTCCAATTATGCTTTCCCAAGTACTACACATTCCTGACTTCTAAACACAAAGTCATAGATAAGAGTTTCAGGCTCATGGAATTCTAAGCTTACAGTCTCCACAAAACCCACATTCAGCTTTACAAAAATTGTATTTGTTGATTCATAATGTAGACATTGTGAAGGATAGTTAAATGTGTAAGCCATTTTTTGGTGTTAAACACCTGATATCCTAATGGCCCATACTTAAAACTATTATAATCTTTCTTCTTCCATTTTATCTTTTCTCTTATGCTAAAGAACCTGGTGATTCTACCAAGACAAAGACACAGACAATTCCCCCCACACATGCACACATCTCACAGCAATAAACAAACAGGCAGAACTTGGAGAGAGTTGTGTAGTATAAATGTGGAGGAAGGAATCTATGAAAAAGCAGGAACTGATATACTTTGCTATGGGACAAGTCATCAAAATGCAAATAGCAGAAGAATTGAAAATGCTATTAGTCATTCAAATCTGAGTGGATATTAGCTTATTCAGAGATGGCATTATTCTCATTAAAACCAGCCTCGTCTTTTAGTTTTTCTTATTGCCCATTCCTCCAAAGAGTTTGAAGTGATGGGGTAGACCAGCAAAAATTCACTGTGGGGTGGGAAGTTGGAGTGAATAAAAACAGTACCACAAAGTTTGGGACATGTATATTGGCTTTTCTGGTTTTGAAGAGCAAACAATGTTGACAGAAAGTCCCACCATGATTCATGTGTCAGAGAAGGCCTTAAATCATTCTTCAGTAGAAGAATTTCCAACATTGTTCCTTCCCATAAGCTTTATATTTAAGATACTCTGCTATTCCCATGGTAACCAAAGGGGGGAGGGACATACTTCAAATGCCAACTGTTATTCTGTTGAGTCCCAAGCACTGAGTGACCCTCACCAGAACAGTGTCTTCTGGATGGCTTCAATATTTCTCATTTGATTCTGGATATGACTTATTTTTTTAAAACAATGAAAAAAATACTGCAAAGAAATAACAAAATACATATCTTCTGCATGTAGAATAATAAAAGTTAGATTTTTGCATCTAGCTATATTGCTTAATTTTAAATAATTTGAGGGAATTGTGCAGCAGGAAGCTCTCCTAGGAAAAACACAAGTGATTTAAGAAGATTTTTGAAATAACAAGATGAGGAAATGCAATGAATTATTCCTTGAACTGGGTTGCTGAGACTAATAAGGCATGGGAAAGGGAATATTACTAGTAAACAGGAAATATTAAGACCAAAGAGGAAAAAAACACCTAGGTTATACAGGCTATTGGTCCTACCAATTCTTTTTTCTTCAAAGAAAACATAAGAAAGTGAGGCAAACAATCAAAACAAAAAGACTGAGAACGACAATAAAATATACGCCTTGTCTCTGTTTAGCTCTTCTACCTTTTGTTGTAATTGGATTTCGTTTTTGGTGCTTGCACAAGGGATGAAGTGAGAGTATGAAGGACAAAGAATTCATATCTATTTGGAAAATTCAGAAATTAGTTTTTTGGAGACTTACCTTGAAAAAGTAGAAAGGGCAGGATTTGCATAGGTGGCAGCAGAAGGGCAGCTTATTACAAGCAGAGGACATAACACCAGCAAAGGTGTGGGAGCTGGTAGTGGTCCTAATGAGTTTGGAGTTAGTGTTCTAGAAGGGGTAGATCACAGGTCTGAGAAAAGTAGCCGAAAAATAATTAGAGTCATTCTATGGATAGTCTAAAATGCTGCTTCAGTAAGAATGCATTTCAAGTGGAGACAAGATGACGGGGAAGTAGGAGGAGGCGCTCGTTCAACCTGCACCCTAAAGTGAGCTGTTAACCTTCAAAAGATCTCCAATCACCCATGAAATCAGCCTGAGATTAGAATTATACACGTCTGGATCTCTACTGGAGCAGAGGACGCCAGTGGGCAGGTAAAGTGGAGTGGGAAAGTCGGACTGATATCGGAAGATAAACAAAAGGGGGAGCGAGCCACCAGAGGCGACCTGTTGGAAAGTAATTCCTAATACGAGAGTGCCCTGCGCCTGGGGACCAGCATTAACTCTGGAGTCTAGTAGAAAGCAGTCAAAAAGAGCAAAGGATCACGGGGGGGGGGCGATTGTGTGAATCGGGGTGCTAGGGTCGGGGCTTAAGTCCCCAGACCCAGGACAGCCACCCCTGGCGCAGAAGCAGAGAGAGTGCAGCAGAGAAAGCAGGTCTCGGTCCTGCACCACCAGCGTGCCTGAGAGTCGTGGCACATGGCTCCTGTGAGGGGCTGGGAGCCTCACCACCACGCAAGTGCCCTGCTGTGCCATCAGAGTCCGAGTCATGCCCTGCGCCCTCCCCTGAGAGAGGTGCAAAAACGCCAGCTGGGTGCTCTCCGACCAGAAAGACCAGGCACTCCCAGCCCTGGCCAGCAGGAAAATCTCAGTGTGTGATCACTGCTTGGCACTTCTCTGGCAGTCTGGAGCTGCCCAGACATCCGCCGCTGCCCTGGTTTGGGGTACAAGCAAAAAATCCTGAGTCCCCAGGGACCGCGACTGGGAACTTGCTCTGCCAGCAGCCAAGGGGGTATTTATATGGGCTCTGCAGCCAGACTGAGGCTTCTCTCTGAGAGGGAGGTCAGGGTGCAGTTTGCTTTCCTCTAAACCTACAAAAACCATCAAAAGCGGTCAAGGCGAACTTCCCTATGACCCTATGACCCTGCCATTGCACTCCTGGGTATTTACCCCAAAGATACAGATGTTGTGAAAAGAATGGCCATCTGTACCACAATGTTTATAGCAGCAATGGCCATGGTCGACAAACTATTGAAAGAACCAAGATGCCCTTCAACGGATGAATGGATAAGGAAGATGTGGTCCATATACACTATAGAGTATTATGCCTCCATCAGAAAGGATGAATACCCAACTTTTGTAGCAACGTGGACGGGACTGGAAGAGATTATGCTGAGTGAAATAAGTCAAGCAGAGAGAGTCAATTTTCATATGGTTTCACTTATTTGTGGAGCATAACAAATATCATGGAGGACAAGGGGTGTTAGAGAAGGGAGTTGGGGTAAATTGGAAGGGGAGGTGAATCATGAGAGACTATGGACTCTGAAAAACAATCTGAGGGGTTTGAAGTGGTGGGGGGGGTGGGAGGTTGGGGTACCAGGTGGTGGGTATTATAGAGGGCACGGATTGCATGGAGCACTGGGTGTGGTGAAAAAATAATGAATACTGTTTTTCTGAAAATAAATAAATTGGAAAAAATAAGAAAAAAAAAAGCAGTCAAGGCGAGAGAGAAAAAACAAAAGTGAACAAATATAAAAACCTCCAGAGAACAAAAGCCTGAAAAAAACAGTTTCCTCAGAGCTCACCCCCTTGAGGGGGGTGGGAGGATTTAGCTGAGAGAACTTCAGGGACTGAAAACCCACGTGGCAGGCCCCTCCCCCAGAACACCAACGGGGAAAGGAAAAAACAACAAAAAAAGACGACAAGAGAACAACCACCACTGCTTCATAGGACAATTTTTATTATTAATTTGTTCCCGCTATTCTGGCTCATTTTTTTTAATATAGTTAATTTTTTATTATTATATAGATAATTTTTAACCTATTTACCGTCACAGTGAGATGTCCAGTACATCAAATTCCATAATAACCTTCTAACCTGAACTTTTTGATACATACACCTGTGTTTTCCTTTTGCATTTCTTTTTTTTAAATTTTAGTTTAGTTTAGTTTATTACTTTTTTTAATTTTTATTTTCTAATATTCATATAGAGTTAAACTTCAAGGTAATCCCCTTTCCCCAATCAATGCCACCCCTATAGGTAAACCAATTCCTAATCCCCCCTTATCTTAGGAAAGTTGAGTCCTTTAACAAAGATATCAAGATACATCCAGAAAGAATCACAACAACCTTCCTCACCCACACTGAGAATTTACAACCACTCTCCCATCTTTTTCTTCCACCAGTATTTCTGTGTTTTTGTGTTTGTCCTGCTAGTATCTAAAATCTTACACTCAGGGTTCTTTTTGACGAGGTTCTTCCTTTATTTACATATATATATTCAAATATATATACATATATTTTTTTGCTTGTCATATACTTTTATCAGTCTTTTTGTTTGTCTGTGTCTGTTTGTATACTTCATAAATCTTACCTTATTTACCCCATTTGGGCTAAACCTTCTCTTTTATCTCACCTTTCTTTCCTGTCTCTCTCCCTCTCTCTTTTTTCTCTTTTCCTTTTCTTTTCCCACTCATTTGGGTGGGGAACCCTGATTGCTCAGAAGCATTCCAGGGTGCATCTTGACTGCACCACAGTCGATACACCCAGCTACACCCATTCAGCCATCTCTCACCAAAATGACTAGGAGGAGGAAAGCCCAACAGAAGAAAAATACAGAGGATGGAACTTCTGCAACAGAGCTAATGGCTATCAACATGGACAATATGTCGGAAAGAGAATTCAGGCTAACAATTATCCAAGCAATATCTAGGTTGGAGAAAGCCATGGGTGACCAAACGGAATTGATTAGTGCCGAACTGAAAATGACCAGAGATCATGTTTTCAATATTAGGGAAGAGCTGAAAGCTACCAGGGATGAGCTTCACAATGCTCTCAATGAGTTCCAATCTAATCTAAATTCTCTCAACCCTAGAGTAACTGAGACAGAAAATAGAATTAGTGATCTGGAGGAAAAACAGATAGAGAGAAAGGATCAGGAGGAAGCCTGGAACAAACAGCTTAGACACCACGAAAACAGAATCAAGGAGATAAATGATGCCATGAAGCATTCCAACGTCAGAATTATTGGAATCCCTGAAGGGGAGGAGAAATAAAGAAGTCTATAAGATATAGTGGAACAAGTTTTTCATGAAAATTTTCCAAATCACGTGAATGGAAACAGCATTTATGTACTAGAGGCCGAAAGGTTTCCCCCCAAGATTACAGATTCTCGAGAGTCCTCGAGACACCTAATAGTAAGAATGAAGAATTATAATAGTAGGCAGAACCTCTTGAAAGCAGCTAGGACAAAGAAGATCCTTACATACAGAGGAAAGCCCATCAGAATAACATCAGACCTGTCCACAAAGACCTGGCAAGCCAGAAAGGACTGGAAATATATATTCAGGGCACTGAATGAGAAGAACATGCAGCCAAGAATACTTTATCCAGCAAGATTGACATTCAAAATGGATGAAGAGATAAAGAGTTTCCAGGACCGGCAAGGCTTAAAAGACTATGCAACCACCAAGCCGATACTGCAGGAAATATTAGGGGGACTTCTTTAAAGGAGGAAAAAACCCAAGAATAGCATTGAACAGAAATATAGACACAATCTACAGAAAGAAAGACTTCAAAGGTAACACGATGTCAATAAAAACGTATCTATCAATAATCACTCTCAATGTGAATGGCCTAAATGCGCCTATAAAACGGCACAGGGCTGCAGAATGGATAAAACGATAGGACCCATCCATATGTTGTCTACAAGAGACCCATTTTGAACATAAAGATACACCCAGACTGAAAGTGAAGGGATGGAGAAGCATCTTTCATGCCAATGGGCCTCAAAAAAAAGGCAGGGGTAGCGATTCTCATATCAGACAAATTAGATTTTAAACTAAAGACTGTAGTCAGAGATCCAGAAGGACACTACAGCATTCTTAAAGGGACTATCCACCAAGATGATCTAACAATTGTAAATATTTATGCCCTCAATATGGGAGCAGCCAATTACATAAGAAAACTGTTAATCAAGATAAAGAGACATATTGATATGAATACACTAATTGTTGGAGATCTTAACACGCCTCTCTCAGAAATAGACAGATCATCAAAGCAGAAAATCAATAAAGAAACAAGAGCAACTTCTTTCAAGATATGTCTCCAAAGGCAAAGGAAACAAAAGCGAAGATGAACTTTTGGGACTTCATCAAAATCAAAAGCTTCTGCACAGCAAAGGAAACAGTCAAGAAAACAAAGAGGCAACCCACGGAATGGGAGAAGATATTTGCAAATGACAGTACAGACAAAAGGTTGATATCCAGGATCTATAATGAACTCCTCAAACTCAACACACACAAAACAGACAATCATATCAAAAAATGGGCAGAAGTTATGAACAGACACTTCTCCAATAAAGACATACAAATGGCTATCAGACACATGAAAAAATGTTCATCATCACTAGCCATCAGGGAGATTCAAATTAAAACTACATTGAGGTATCACCTTACACCAGTTAGAATGGCCAAAATTAGCAAGACAGGAAACAACATGTGTTGGAGGGGATGTGGATAAAGGGCAACCCTCTTCCACTATTGGTGGGAATGCAAGTTGGTGCAGCCTCTTTGGAGAACAGTGTGGAGATTCCTCAAGAAATTAAAAATAGAACTTCCCTATGACCCTGCAATTGCACTCCTGGGTATTTACCCCAAAGATACAGATGTTGTGAAAAGAAGGGCCATCTGTACCCCAATGTTTATAGCAGCAAGGGCCATGGTCGCCAAACTGTGGAAAGAACCAAGAGGTCCTTCAACGGATGAATGGATAAGGAAGATGTGGTCCATATACACTATGGAGTATTATGCCTCCATTAGAAAGGACGAATACCCAACTTTTGTAGCAACATGGATGGGACTGGAAGAGATTATTCTGAGTAAAATCAGTCAAGCAGAGAGAGTCGGTTATCATATGGTTTTACTTATTTGTGGAGCATAACAAAAAGCATGGAGGACAAGGGGTGTTAAAGAGGAGAAGGGATTTGGGGTAAATTGGAAGGGGAGGTGAATCACGAGAGACTATGGACTCTGAAAAACAACTGAGGGGTTTGAAGTGGCGAGGGTGTGGGAGGTTGGGGTACCAGGTGGTGGGTATTATAGAGGGCACGGATTGCATGGAGCACTAGGTGTGGTGAAAAAATAATGAATACTGTTTTCTGAAAATAAATAAATTGAAAAAACAAAAAATAAAATGTACTCTCTAAGAAAAAAAAAGAAAGTTAACAATTAAGAAAAAGCATGGAGGACATGGGGAGTTAGAGAGAAGGGGGTTGGGGTAAATTGGAAGGGGAGGTGAATCATGAGAGACTATGGACTCTGAAAAACAATCTGAGGGGTTTGAAGTGGCGGGGGGGTGGGAGGTTGGGGTACCAGGTGGTGGGTATTATAGAGGGCACGGATTGCATGGCATACTGGGTGTGGTGAAAAAATAATGAATACTGGTTTTTTAATAAATAATTAATTTAATTTAATAAATAAATAAATACTTAAAAAATAATGATACTGTTAGGCTGAAAATAAATAAATTTTAAAAATTATATAACAAAAATTAAATTAAATTAAAAATGCAGTCCTGACCATATTGTATCTTCAACACAAGGAACATTGTCTACAGCAAGTGCAAAGTGGGTGTTAAGAGGAGGTGATCTTCAGAAGGATCTATGTGGGGACTGGACTGGACTGTCATCTCCTTAGTCTTTATGTTGCCCCACATTTCTTTCCTCACTCTGAATGGCCCCCCAGCCAGTTTTCCTGTGCTAGCTGTCCAGATAAGTCCCTCCAACATTGATTCTATTTTAATGGGAAGGTTTCATAAACAGGGCATGTGCTGGGCCACACATCTGTATCCCCAGGCATTTAGATAAGGAACCAGGAGACAATTAGCCTGGTATCAGCACATGATTTCTGGCTAGTCTAGTGGTTAACTGCAGAGAAATGTTGTCCACATTTCATTGTTCCCCCATAGTCCTACCTCTGCCAAGAAACCTCATGGACATTCCTGGTACTTCCTAATGCTAAGAGGTTATAAAGTGAAATGCACCATGGCTGAGGAGGCTGTGGGGTGAGGCACACAGGAGAATATCTCAAGTAGAAAATCTAAAGTCTAGAGACCCTTGCTTACGTCAAACTCAGAGTCAGTCGTAACTTGGAGAAACAAATCCACAGAGTGTGCAAATTATTGGGGATGATATCACATCCAAAGGGTGAAGATTGGTTCTTGGGAAGGAAAAGCCTCATATTTGTGGTATGTATAAAACACAGAAACACATACGGTGTATAAACAGAATGGTGTATCTGTGGTATTAAAGTATCATGAGGGAAATTTAATTAACTTACTAATTTATTAGGGAAAATTTAAAAAACATGTCTTACGAAGCACCTTAGGAGAAAAAGGATGAATAAAAAAATTGAGAAGCACTATCATAGAAGCATAGGAGCCCCTGTGGAAATGGACAGCGGGACACAGGGAAATCTGTAAGCCCACATTGATTCTATCCTCTGAGCCAAGGCAGAGCTGTCCTGATACTTAGCGTCTGCTCTGATAAGGCTGAGGTAGGTGTTCAGAGAGCTGAGGGCAGGATATGAGCTACCTGGGTCTTCCCAGGCTCTGGAGTGAGCTGGCTGAGCCTCAGATGAGGAAGGGGCAGGCTCCGCCAGCTTACAAATGTGTGTTCAACTTGAAGGTGGGAATTTCCCAGGGCCCGCATTAGAGTTCAGGCTTACAAGACAGGGCTGGGTTTCCCCAATATTGCTCTGTACTTGGGGACAAATTTGCAATGCTGAGCTTAGCCATGAATGCTCTCTCTCTCTCCAGAACCAGCAAGCCTCCCTTCTCATGGGGTAGGGAGAGATTCGAGAAGCAGGCTGGAATGGAAGAACACTTTGGTAACCAAATTCTGCATGGAGTGATGACATATTCTCTTCTTTGTAACTGAGGGACAAACAGATGGAGAGAACCAGCAGAGGTCTGGGGCCATCCATGACATCAGACAGGGAGTCTTCTTTGTTTCTATTAGAATTTCTATGTAACAAAACTATGTTTTGTCCACCTACAAACAGCTGGAGCCTTGCCCAGTATCTGAGACTCGAGAAGAGGGTGGGTGTCGGTGCCCGAGTGGCTTGTAGTGCAAGCGCGGTGATGCTTCTGGGCCCCGCCGTGCCTGCTCGTTGCCTCCGCCGCCGATGCCGGGTGACTACGGTGGGGAGCTGCTCTGGCTGGGCCTGCGGTGGGGGGGGGGGCGGGGGGGGCGCTGCACAACTTTTTCGGTGCCCAAAAGTAAACACGCCATTAAGATGGTGGCTGGATGTGAGCCAGTAGGCGGAACTTAGGATTTTGTATCTATGTGGCTGCGAGTGATTGGTTGTGCAACCTTGGTATATATAGACATGCACAGGCCGGGGAGAGGAAGATCCCAACAGCTACGGAGAAATAAAACTTGCTTCACTGAGGTCTCCTGGTCGTTCTGGCTGGTGAGAGCTACAGGTGGGAGAATGAACAGAATGGCAGAGGGAGGAGGAAGGTGGCCCTGCAAGGAAGGCATAAAATATTAAGCATGGTGGAAGAGAGCTGACAGCGGGGAGTGAGGGAGAGTCAGACTGCTGAACATGGAGGTTTCCGTGTGCTTGTAGGGCCATTTTAGCAGATGAGAAAGAAAATATGAAGAAAATTGCTCTGAGACTAATTGGCTAGATATGTAATTGGCTCTAATGATGTTCTAGGAGAAAATGATGCATATTTCTAGATGCCGAGACTGTATATCCCATCTAGACATGCAAACACATGTATATCTTGTTTTATTAGAATGTGTGGGATATCTGGATATGTAATTTTCTCATTTGATAACTATTTAGTGAAGTTCTTCTTTCAAGGTGCCTTCCTTTGAATTTCTTTTTGTGTTCCTATATGTGAAGCAGAAAGTGAGAGAATACTTCCAAAAATGGAAATGCATCCAGGTAGGCAATGAAAACCTCATGAGGCTGTCATCCCTTAGATCTTAAAGGGATTTCTTGTGAAGGGTTGAATAATACGCAATATAATTACTTGCAGAAGGATTAAGATTATATTTTATTTATTATATGTATTAGGATTATATTTATTATATATTATATGTATTATTATATACAAATTATATTGTATTGTATCTAGTTAGGATACACAGGTAAATGCATATGGGCTTGTGCTGACAAGCTCAAGAGAGGAAAGAAGTTTTAAGTTGTATAGGAGGAGAAACAGGTCCATAGAAGGACATACTACTGTTATCCCACGTCGTTTAATGTGGAATCATCTTAGAAGTTTACGTTCATGCCTTTTACGCTGAAAAAAGGCGGTGACTTGATTTGCATTTGTAATATGTGCTCAAGTTCATATCCTGATAAGTCCAGCTAAGTCACATGCCCATGTCTTCCTAAGACAGGTGCCGATGAAACTAAGGCTTTTCTAAGTTGTTCAGACCAGCTTTGTAGCTATGCCTGCAGAATGCAGTGGAAGGACAGAGATTTTTACCCTGTGAATTTCAAGAAGGAGAAGACCCCAATTTTCCACATGTCTGATGTGTTTGAAACTAGGTTTCCACACCAAGTAACTACTTTGGGAAAACAGAATTCTGGCACTGCCAGAAGCCAGGCTCATTCCTAACAGCACAGGGGTTCTGGCTTTCAGGTGCTGATTCTTGCCTTCAAGGGCATACATACCTAGAGATGAAATCTCTTTGTGTGAGATGTGCCTCACAGCTTGTGCTTCTAAATATGCTTTTCTTTCTTTGGTTGGTTGGTGTCGCATGTTCACTGCTAGTCTCCACATAGCCTATGTGAAAGAGTCCCATAATGTCAATTCTCAATAAAAATTTAAGTCTATCAAAGCTAAATCATGGAAGACAAGCGGGTTTGATCCAGGCTCAATGTACTCTGCCATTTCTTTGCAAACATTCCTAAAGGGTTGTTTGCAATGAAGACGCTTTGTTCACAACAATTTTTCTGATGTGTTTTTATTGATGAAGGAACAAGGGTTAAAAGAGATGAACAAATGCCAAGACTAATTTTTTCCCCTTTTTTGGCTGCATTTTTTCTTTTGTTATTTCAAGAGTTTGGGGGTGGTTTTGTTGTTGTTTTCTGTTTTCAAAGTCCCATTGATGCAAACCCATTTCTAATTGCAGAATTTGGCTTTGATGTCATGTCATGAGCCATTTCTAAGGAACTACAAAGTAGAAATAAGTGAAGAGTTATGCTTCAGTTACTAAATCATGTTTCCATTGTGATAAAGCCCCATATATGGTAAAATAAAAATCATCAGCTCTGTATGCAGTGAGTGAAAATAAGGTCTCTAAAAACACAAAACTAAAAAACGTCCACCTGTAACATTGTGATATTTGTGTCTTTAAGTATGGGATCACTCATTATTCAGAAGAAATATTTTGATGAACAATTTTCCAGATACAAATATCTACACAAGAAATATATATTTTCTAGAAATTGTTAGGTTTAAACATCCAGTACCAGTACTGATGGGCTTTCTTTTAATTAGTCAGACATTTGCCCCTCCCTGAGGAAAAACTAACTGCATGAATTATTGGTTTTCACAATATTTCACTTTTCATTGGAATAGAAGCTAAAGAGACAAACATAAGAGTCAGATTTGAATTGTCCTTTTTTCACACCTGGGTCACTATGGCCACCACAAAAACAAGGTCAGAAGATCATGAATCATAGAGGAATGAATGCCAAATGTTTTCTCTCCACCTGAGGAGACATTTGAATAGGCAACAATAGCTTGTAAAGTATGCCATATGCCCTGTGTAATCTGACTAATGTATGTAAATATTCAGTTGTAAAAAGGTCACCAGAAGATAACCTATTTCTTCCATACCAAAAACCAATAAATAAATACGTAGAAGCAGAATATCATGAAAGAAAAACAGGCATCTCATTTGCTCTAAATAAAAGGACTGAACCTATAAATGTGGAAGAATTTCCATTTCTGCAAGGAGGATTGCAATGTGACTAAGATTTATTGGCAGGCAAAATACCTACTGAGCATCTTACACCATGGAGTGAATGGTTCATCATGCATTTGAAAGCTTTACAAAGTGACTCATGCTGTAGGAGCCCACTCAACCAAAGCTTATTAAAATTTAGCTTAAAAATATTTTTTAAGATTTTTAAAAAATTTATTCATTTGAGACAGAGAGATACAGAGAGAGAGAGAGAGATTGAAGGGAAGCAGTGGGAGAGAGAGAAGCAGACCCTCCACTGGGCAGGGAGCCTGGACCTAGAGATCATAACCTGAGCTGAAGGCAGACACTTAGCCTACTGAGCCACACAGGTGCCCCTAAAACTAAGCTTTTATGATGTTGCTGCAATGTGCAGTTTTTTTTTAATTCAGGCAGCCATTGCAAAATATATTCTAGAAAGATCATTCCACAAGGTTATTCCCTATTCATAATAATCACCCTTTAGTTGACTGACCTGGTGGCCCTTACCATGTTCTCCCAATACAGTCTTTTACATGGACTTCTTCCAAATATTGACACAATCATTAGTAATAATCTTTGTAGGATAAAGGAAAACCCTTGCAATACAGAACTGAACATCTAGATGATTCTTCAAGCTTCCTTACTTCTTATCTTTTATGTAGATGGTGCCTACAAACAGCTTGCTCAATTCCAAGCTGGTCTTTAAAGTCAGCAGATCAAATTGCCCAAACTCATACAGCCATTTGATAATCAGTAACAACCTCTAGCCATCTATTCCTTCATATGTAATATTAGAAGACTAAATGGATTGACCTTAAAAATTCTTTCCAGGTTTACAGTTCTTGTTCTAACAGCAAAAGAAATACAGAAAAATTTCAAACAAAGTTGGATGGGAAGCTAATATTTGTAATGTTACATGGAGAGATTAGCTCAGCAATTTCCAATTAATAGGAGTCATATGGTGAAATCCCCCAGAGCTGTTTAGAAACAAATCTCTCATTGCTTATAAGTATAGGTAGAGCAAGTTTACTTGGACTTTTTATTGTTATTATTTAAAAACTCAAGGTATTCAAAGGTTATTTTCTGTCTTTCTAGGGATGGGGTAAAAGAGAGATATTTAGAGAAGAAAACTTGCCAAGGTCAGCACTTTACCTTCTACATGCAGCAGAAGTTTCCTTGAAAATCTTTTTCAGATGAATACTGAAAAAAAACTGAACCAAACAGGGGATGGGGTAGAGAAGAATGAAAAATGCTATAAAGGTCACAGGAGCAGAAGAGGGCTGTGGATTGTCATGCGGTAAGTGTTTCAGTGCCTTGTGGTTTATTGTTGATGGTAGGCTAGCCTTCCAATTGTATTTCACACCTCGAATAATGGAAGAGGTTTTGAGACACTATGAGCAGTTGGAGTCATCATTTTATGAGTTTGTTGTGGGATAGTTCATGCAAGACAAGGCAAATGCCAGAGTCAGAGAAGAGGATCCAATAAAAGAAAGTTTTCAGTGATTTAAAAGAAACACTTTATCATACTTTCCTCCTTTAAAGTGGGGATGTTTAGATGGAGGGACTGTGTAGGGTGTTGGGAGGCAGAGTTATTTTTCATATAACATGATTTTATAAATTGTTCCTAGAAAATATCCCTAGATGGGTCATATTTCGGTAAATATGAAGAATTTCAGATTATTATAAATTATTAAATTTGAAATATTAGAGTATTTTATTTTCTATTATGTTCAATTAGCTAACATATGGGACATTACTAGTTTTTGATGTAGTGTTCAATGATTCCTTAGTTGTGTATAACACTTAGTCCTCATCACCTTGCATGTGCCTCCTTAATACCCGTCACCTGTTTACCCCATCCTCCCACATCCCTCCCTTCTGTGACCTTCAGTTTTGTTCCTGGAGTCCAGAGCCTTTCATGGTTTGTCTCCCTCTCTGATTTAGAACGAATGCTTTAAAAGTGAAATAGTTTTTGTGTTTCACATTCATATGACTCACTCTTTAATTGTTCTTTAAAAAATCTACATAATTTAATGGCAATAAGATACATACAATTGGAAGAATTTGCTTGCTAAAATTTTGAGAATAAACAATTTTTAAAAATGAAATATACTCTCACACCAGTCATAATGGCTAAAATAAACAAGTCAGGAAATGACAGATGCTGGTGAGGATGCGGAGAAAGGGGAACCTTCCTACACTGTTGGTGGGAATGCAAGCTGGTGCAGCCCACTCTGGAAAACAGCATAGAGGTTCCTCAAAATGTTGAAAATAGAACTGCCCTATGACCCAGCAATTGCACTACTGGGTATTTACCCTAAAGATACAAACGTAGTGATCCAAAGGGGCACATGCACCTGAATGTTTATAGCAGCAATGTCCACAATAGCCAAACTATGGAAAGAACCTAGATGTCCATCAACAGATGAATGGATCAAGAAGATGTGGTATATATACACAATGGAATACTATGCAGCCATCAAAAGAAATGAAATCTTGCCATTTGCGACAACATGGATGGAACTAGAGCGTATCATGCTTAGCGAAATAAGTCAAGCAGAGAAAGAGAACTATCATATGATCTCCCTGATATGAGGAAGTGGTGATGCAACATGGGGGCTTAAGTGGGTAGAAGAAGAATCAATGAAACAAGATGGAATTGGGAGGGAGACAAACGATAAGTGACTCTTAATCTCACAAAACAAACTGAGGGTTGCTGGGGGGAGGGGGTTGGGAGGAGGGGGTGGGATTATGGACATTGGGGAGGGTATGTGCTTTGGTGAGTGCTGTGAAGTGTGTAAACCTGGTGATTCACAGACCTGTACCCCTGGGGATAAAAATATATGTTTATAAAAAATAAAAAATTAAAAAATAAATGAATAAAAAATAAAATAAATAAAAATTTTTAAAAATGAAATATACTAAGGTGTTGCAAAATATATTTGATCCATACACTATTAGCATATAATAAGAATTCAACAGTTGAGACAAACTGATGTGTCCAAAAAAGTTAAGAACTCATAGAAATCACAAACTAGTTCTTTCCTCTCTCTGAGTTCTTCTGTGATAATGATAACCCACAGGTAGTTTCTGGCATTCATTCTCCCCTGTCTCCAATGTATATTATGTTATAAATTTATTTTAGTGAACTTGTGCTATTTTCAGGTCTATCTCCTCCTTGTAATAGGTGATCTTTATTATCAGGGCTCATCTTTCTACCTTAGTATCCTCTGTGATTACCGAATATACTGGGCCTTCAATAACAATTTGCTCAATAGCTTAGTTTTGCTTTGATTCATTTTTAATGCAGACAAAGAGAAAAGTCATGTTTTAATTGAGTTTTTTCAAGCCCTGGATGGTGATATTAGGACACTTATAATTTAAAAACTTAAAAGAAAGACAATAGCCTGGAAGAAAATATTTGCAGAGTATGTAATAAAAGGAGTACACCTAAGAAACCAATAACTATAAAATAACAAGAAAATCACAAACAGCTCAATGGGAAAATAAGAATAATTGGAAGATATGAATTTAAAAATCTCAATGGCTAATAAGCATATGAAAAGAAGATAAACCCCACTAATAATAAAAAAATTTTGAAAAGAATAGTGAGCTTATCGTGTTTGGTGGTTTATGACACAGAGCTTTAAAAGATTAGTAATATCAGCAATTGGTAAAATGTGGGGCAATGACTACTTACCTATTTTTAGTGTGAGTGTAAAACAGTATAGCCCTTTTTGGGGGAAGGAATTTTCACTTTCTAATCTATTAAAATTTAAAACACATCTATCCTTTGAACCAGAAATGTTATATCTTGAAATTTATCTTAAGAAAATATTTGTACAAAGAAGCATGTGTCTGAATGTTTCTGGCAGCATTTGTTGGATTAGTGAAAAATTGGAGGCAATCCAAATATGCATTAGTAAGATGCAGGTTAAATAAATTGTGTTCTGTCTATCTGCAGAAATATGTACAATTATATAAAAGACTAAGCTGATCATGTGTTCATTGCTATGGGAGTGTATCTGTGACATGGCCTTGTGGAAAAACAACAGTTGTAAAAAAAATATAGATAGTATGATTTTTTTTTTAGTAAAACATAATCTTAATAAAAAGTATGTGCTCTAGAGTTTGAGAAGATGCATAATGAAATAGTTACTGACTCCTGAGCAGGTAGGAGGTGGCCAGAGACTTTGATTTTACTTCCCTATACTTACTTTTGCATTGACTGATATTGCCATGCAATTAAAATCTTTTGAGGATTTTATTTATTTATTTAGAGGGAAAGAGGAAGAGTGGGAGGCATAGAGGGAGAGATAGACAGAGAGAGAGAGAGAAAATCTCAAACAGACTCCACGCTGACAATAAAGTCCCATGCAAGGCTCAATTCTCAGAGCCTTGACCTGAGTGAATACCAAATTCATTTCCCTAAACCGACTGAGCCACCCAGGCACTCCGACACCTAATTAAATTTTTAAAAACACAATGTTCTAAAAATAAAAATGCAGAGGTAGGGCTTTGTGTGCTTAAAGTTAGCAACATTAAACATACCACTTTTTTTCTCAAGTATTTCTAGTGAATGTAATACATGCGTATACTTTAAAAAAAAAATCACATCGTACATCAGGAGAAGGTCCTTCTTCCTTCCATCTGCACTGGTTGCTCTGTGAGCCTGCTGGGCAGTTGCCCTTCTGGGTCTTCCTTCAACTGTTCTCCTTTTTTGGATACACTTGAGTTCATGCTTTTCTTTTTTCTTGGTCCCATCTCTCATTTTGCGGAAGATAAATCCTTAAAAACTTCTGAAAATTTTTGCTTGGGAAATTGAATCTGAAAAGAGTTTTATTAAATTTTGTTTTTAATTTAATGTGATATATACTAAGAAGTTGCAGAGGTGAGTCATATAGTATTCGTATATAGTAAAAATTCAATAGTCAAAGCAAACTGATGTGTATAAAATATTAAGAACTTTCCTGCCTTGGGGCTTCTGCCACAGGGTTCCAGCCCTGGAGCTCCCATCTGAGGTGGCAGGGGTGTCATGTGAGCCTCAGCACCAGCAAAAGGCTGTGGGGCCTGCCCACTCCTGTAACTTCAGACTGACCCACAAAAAAGCACTGGTCGTGATGTGCTAAAAATATATATATAGAAATAGAAATTAAAAATTAAAAACAAACAAATAAATAAATAAATAGCTCTCAGAAATAACAAACCAGCTCTTTTCCCTCTATGACTTCTTCTCTGATAATCCATAGGCAGTTTGTGACACTTACAAATTAAAAACACAAAAGACAAACAGCCTGGGTGAAAATACTTATATCATATATTAAAAAAAACAAATATTTCTAAGAGATTAAATAAATACAAAACAGCAAGAAAACCACAAACAGATAAATAAGAAAATAATTTTAATTGAAAGATATGAATAAAAATACAAATGGTTAATAAGCACATGAACAGAAGATAAATTCCACTAATACTTAAGACAGTAGTGAGCTATCAGGCTTGCCCATTGCATAAAACAAAACATGTATTCAACCCACCTTCTGGAAACAAAAGTCACAGATAAGCTTCCAAAGAAAAATTTTCATTTCCATTTTAACATTATATTTACAGAATGCACCTTGTCATGCAATATGTGTTACGTTTTTACCACAACTCCTTGAGATAGACAGAATTCTCTCTAATTTAAAATTAAAAATGAGATGCAGTCAGATTGAATTCCTCAAGGTTAAAACACTGGTTAAAAATGCAAAACCAAGGACTGTAATTCCACTGCCAACAACAACATTCAGAGATCACAGCTTTAGAGATGTGCTTTCAATCACTAGTGTGTTTTAGGATGCATGCTGGTGTTGTGTAAAAAGCCCAGGGTGGGAAGAGTCAGGAAGCCGACGATCGAGCCTCATTTCTCCTAACTAGTCCACCACACTACCATGGACTTTTATTTCCTCATCTGTAAACTGGCATTGGGTCGGATGTGATGACATTGCCAAAGTTCCTTCTGGCTGTCATGGTTTATGTTTCTATATATCTAGTGACCATGTCACCAAAGGATCTTGCTTGCGACTTATTCAGCATGACTGTCGAGGTGTTTTCCGAGTATGTTTTTGTGCCTTTACAATACCCTGTCCTTAGTGGGATGGGTTTCCTCAAGACTTTCCCAGGGCACCAAATTACATCTAATAATATTTAATAGGGAGGACCCTTGCCTACTTGGGATAGTCATGCTCACTTAGTTGAGATGCCTCTAGATGACTGTGTGGTATTATTTAAAGAATGTGGGGTGACTGAGCACTGGTGAGGCCATGGCCTTCAAAGAATTCTGTTAATGCCATGCCAGCCGAGAAGCATGGAGGGCAAACTCTTCCCCAGCAAAATCATCTCGCTTAGTTGAGCAGAATCACTTCTCCCAGGAAGATTACTCTTTAGTGCACTAGGAAAGATCAAGTAGTAGAGGGCACTTTTGCTTGCAGAGAGAAGGTACTCATGGATAGCCAGGTCTGGTGTACTGAGTGCTCACTAAAAGTGTGTACCACAGCAGACAAACTTCTAGGGTGTCTGCCAGAGAGAATTTTATAATCTACATTAAAAGACAAATCCATATAAAGGAAGGAGGCAGGAGCTGAATCTGAGGCCTAATGAAATTCTTCATTGTGCACAAACATACACGTACGATTTAGCCAGGATTTGAAGGAAAAACACAGGGCCATCGATTCTTCTTTACCAACTCTGTACCCTCAACAGAAGGTGCTGAATGGAACACCTGACTGTTTTTACCCATCAGTCTCTCCCTTGGATTAAATGAGGTCTCTGTTTCTTTGGTTTCTTGAGGTGTTCTAGTGAGGTTTGTTGCCTTCATATTATGAAAAACTTAACACTTTTTAATATAGTTTAGTATAGTTTGAATACAGTTCAATATAGTTTGGATATAAATCTTAACTTTCCCTCCATTTGGACTTTATGATAATATTTTCCTTCCAAGTGGCATTAAAGTAAATTTTATAATAGAGAATTTCATTATTTTAAGACCCAAAAGAAAGCACATTTAATTTTTTCTTACTGTTTTGGATGTAGTCTTGTGAATTGTGAATTGTTTCCTTTCTGGGGAGATTTTGGCTTTATCTGATATATATTCATATCATTTAATAGTGAACATGTCCTAGAAGACTCATAATACTTTCTCAGTGGTTGAACACTCCATGCATACAATTTACTCCTAATCCAAATACTCCCAGACTGCATGTCCCATATACTCACTGCAGTTGCCAACAGCAGACTTCTGCTATTTAATTTATGTTTTTTCAGAGAGAGGGGTGGGGCTTTTAGATCAGTCACTTAACAGTTAAAGGCATAAGTTTAATTATTGATCTTTAGCAGTTTACATTACTTTTAAGCTCAGTAACAACTTGGAGATTTCTGCCACACAAAGCAAGAATGCTCCATGGCTTTCATTTAACCACCTCTGAACCAGGTGCTTATCTACACTATTAGCAAAAGTACTTTACAACACACAGCTAATCCCCAAAGTTACTTCTCTTCACTCTCTCACCAAGGCACTCAAACCGACTAAGAGTCAAATGGCAGTTAAGGGAAAGAGTATGGTGGGGGCAGGTGGATCTCAGCACCCCAAAGAGAGACCTGACTAACTCTTAGGAAGGACAAGCATTTATTTAGAGCTCTTTCTTTTCCCTTGGTACCTCTTCACCCCCATGTTTGACCTATTCTGAATAGTGAATTGACAGCGTTCACTACAATGGAACTCAGTAATTTGGGATGGAATAAAATATCACTGTCTATGATTTTCATTTTAAAATTTTAGGGGTGCTGGGCGCCTGGCTAGTTCAGTCGGTAGAGCATGAGACTCTTAAAATTTTAGGGGTGCCTTGGTGGCTCAGTTGGCTAGGCAGTTGCCTTTGGCTCAGGTCATGACCTCAGGGTCCTGGGATGAAGTTCCATGTCAGGCTCCCTGCTCAGTGGGGAGTCTGTTTCTCTCTCTCCCTCTGCTTCTCCCCCTGCCTCTCCCCACACACTCATGCTCTCTCACCCTCTCATGCCCCCTTTCTCTCAAGTAAGTAAAACATTTTTAAAAATAAGTAACATTTTAATTATTTTGCCCTTCATATGAAATCCTCTGTTTATAAGACAATGCATATATGTTTTATATTAGTTTAAAATACTTTAAGTGACCTTGGAAGGTTGTCTCAATGTGGAAAGCAGAGCATCTATGCTTTTTTCTATTTGATACTGTTTCCTAGTAGGTACTCCATCAACAGCAATTATTGATCAGATAATTGCTAGAAATGTACTTTATAAAATAACCCCTATAATAATATCTCATTATTCTGGCCCATCTGATGAGTGTTAAACCTGCCAATAATTCAAGTATTAAATAACTTGATTCAGTCCAGAGTTGATGTCTTTCTCTTCAGGGCTGTATATGATTACATTATTTATTCTTCTAAATAAGGACATCTTGTGATCTATCTTGTGCCCAAGAATCTCTACTCACCTGAAACTTCAGATTTATTAGATCAATATATAAGGTCAAAGTTGTTCCACTACTTCCCAGCACAAGAATTTCTCCTGCTAGAGGCTCGGGTTATGCTTTGGATGCATTCCATGGAAGGGTTTTACATTTAATTCTTGACCATGAAAGAACATGGGTACGAGAAAGGATTGTGGGTGAATTAATGAGGAAGGCAAAGTTCAATGACAGTCTGAAAGCTGATCAAGTTTGCAGAAGTTACTTATTTGTGTGTGATTTTCCTTGGACCTCGGGTTCACAAGCTTTACAGTTTTCAGGAGGTACAGAACTCAATTTGTCTGGCCTTACAAGATGGTGTTCCTGTTTCATGCTCCCCATACAGTTGTTTTAATGGCACTTTATAAAACTATGGTGATCTTTTGACCTCAACAGCTGGTGATGTAACATAACTGACCTTTGGATTTATAATGTATCTAAATATACTTTATAAGTATAAGACTAGCAGTGTCAAGCAAAGATGCAGAAGTATTTTATCATTTAAAAAAATCCATGCAAAAAAATCCAGTAAAATAAAAAAAAAAGGCAAAGCATATCTAGCCATGCATTTAAATAATTGCTTTTCTTTAGAAAAACGCATTAAGAAATTGAGACAATGCCAATAAATCTCCATATTTATTATTGGCTATGGATGAATTATGCCCCCCAAAGTAATATATCAAAGCCCTAATGGCCCATGTGACTGTAGTTGGAGATTGGCATTATAATGGTGGAGCCGTAATCAGATGGGACTGATAGTCTTGGAAGAAGAAAAAAAGACCTCTTTCTCTCTGTCTTTCTCTGCAAACAGAGGAAAGGCCATGTGAGGATACAGTAAGAAGATGGTCACCTAAAAATGAGGAAGAAAGGCTTCATCAGAAACAGAACCCTGTCAGACCTTGAGCTTAGACTTTCCAGTCTGCAGAGCTACAGGAAAATAAATTTCTACTCTTTAAAGTCATATAGTCTGTGGCGTTTTGTTATGGCAGCCCAAGCCTTCAGAAGAGCTGTCATGTGGTTCAGTCTAGAATGCTTGGCTGTTGTAAATCATGACATGGAACTCTAAAAAATCACTTTATTGGGTGGTCAGAAGGAAGCTCTAACCATGGTATAGCTTAATTAGCATAAAACATTGTGGGATTAATATTCCAGGAATGTAAACCAAATACATCATTTTAAACTAAACAATGGCCCAGTATGTCTATTCACCACCACTGAAGAGGATTACTTAGGATTCATTTTGCCCAAGATAGAGAGAGCTGCTCCCTCCAGCCTGAGAACATTGTAGGAGAGCTGTGCAGGTATAACATGTCAGGACCAACTTTCCTGGATTCATGGAGGTTGTTCTGCCTTCTTTCATGCGAGTAAGCATAGAGACAAACAGAAAACATTTACAGAAGTCAGAGATGATTACTAGAAACAAAAGAATGTAATTGAGTCATCATCCACAAGCACAGAGAACCTAAAGGTTAAGTGACTTGCCCACAGTGCTCATTCACAGGAAATAATAAAAATCTGCAGTCAAATGCTCTGCCACTGAGCTATACCCCCAGAAATAGTCAAAATCTGAAACTCAGTCTCTTGACTTCCATCGTCCATGCTCTTACCCATCCACTACACATAACTCCTCTCCCTACATGAAGTCTATGACTGAGCATACAAAATCTGTGCCACAGATTCCATGGCCTAACAAAATGCTTTGTAATATCATATAATGGGTGCATGTTACCCAATGGAAAACAACCTGAAATATGAGATATTTTTTTAACACTGAAGCCATTTCAAACAGCTGCGTATTAGCATGTAACTGTTTTCCTTCCTTTATAAATTATCTGGGAGGTGGACCAGTCAAATGGTCCTCATGTATATTCAGGAGAAGTCAACAAACGTATTTACTTTCCTTGGCTGATTCTTATTTTGTTATCTCTTATAGAGGTACATTCTTGAAAGAAAAATAATGATTTGGTTGTACGATCTTTGTTAAAATCATTTGTAAACACTCTTCCAAAATGGAAAAGAAGCAACCTTGAAATGAACTAAAACAGTTATTTTTCTTGACTGAAAGCACATGCCTAAAAAAGAATTTCAATTCACTTTCAACTATTAAAGATGCTATATTCTTTCAGTTTTATTGAGAAATAATTGACATACATTACTGTATAAGTTTAAGACCTACAATATGATGGTGTGACTTACACGTACCATGAAATGATAACTGCAATAGGTTCAGCTAACGTCCATCATCTCCTATAAATACAATAAAAAGAAATGAAAGGGGGAAAAGGGGAAATTTATTTTATTTGTAGCATAGGATCTTTGGGGAAGAAAATAAACAACAACAAAAAACATTCTCTGAATTTCTAAGATCCTTATGATTGCTCCAAATTTATATTCTGAACTTAAATAATACAGATTTTAATGTTAATTGAACCTGCTTTCCATTTAAAAACTCTTTGTCTCAGAAGCAAAATCCACTACAGATAATGACTTCTAATTGTAATTTTTCATGTAGTTTGTAGTATCTAGGTTTTTCTGTTTGTTTGTTTTTCCATTTCCTCAGTAAACTGGCAACAAATTATTATTTTGAACAATTCAAATCTTGGCAATTTAAAATTTTGCTATAGCATCCATCAATAATTCCATTGGCTGCTCACAGGGAGTGTCATATTTGCCAACAGATCTTGAGCAGCCAAGGGAGCACTTCGGTAAATTGTCTCACCTAACACCACAGCCCTGCAGTTCAGAGTAGAAGATGAAGGCAGAAATCTTAAAATAAAGGCTCAACAGGGAGTCAGTTCACTCTGGGAATTGTGTTGGACTGTAACAGATTTTCTCCATTACCACACTAATAAGTAATGATTCTTGCTGCATAAAATAGTTCCCTTATGCATTTCCAAAATTCTTCCAGTTGCACTTTATTGTGCATTTCCTCCCATTTAGTCCTCAGTAACAAAAGAAGTTCCTTATTAGAGGAGTCACCAACCTTTAAATAAGAAATTTTCATAGGCTTGATGATAGGTGTTGTATATAATCTAAACATTTTCTTCTCTACCATTAACAATCTCACTTCCCTGCATCTTTCCTCATCTACTCTTGTTTCAGAATCCCTTAGTTCACTCTGAGGATTGGAAGGAACAACAGATAAGGAATTGAGAGGTAAGGCTGTAGTCACAGTTCTTCACAAATTAACTGTCTGCCCTTGGATAATATACTTCCACTTTCTGAGCTTTGTCATCAGTGAACTGTGGAGTTTGGACACAATTATCTCTAACTATTCATCCATCTCTAAAACCAAATTTCTGATGTTTCCCTGAAATCTGTCTAGTTTGTCCATCTTAGTTAGGGAAGCTGCAACTGGACACAGCATGCTGGTGCTGAATACAGAAATTAGTTCATCACTGTGGCATGCTGTATTACTATCTCTGAATCCTGGTCTCATAATATTTTAAAATTGTTGGATGTAAAGAGTGAAGGAATTATTTAATATCCATGTGGACCTTTTCCTGCTAATCTCCCTCAGCCTTAAACTTTAAATTATTTCAACTTTGTTTTTATGTGTATCAGCTAAAGACATATCTAATTAACATTCATTTTTTGTTACATATTATTTCTCCAACATATTGTTTTATTTTTATAATCTGGGCAGCCATGGACTGACTAACCTTTCCACCTGGCAGCAATAATTTACTGCCATAATTATTATTCTCACAAATCACCAAGGAACATATTTAGCAGTGTCAGGGCTGGTGTTGGCCTCAGAGTAGTACCACCAATGTTGACACGGATCCACTGAGAAGTCCTCTCTGCAAAATGATCATGAGTTGTGTGATCCACCCTAGGCTAAGTTCCTAATACACTAATTTTTCATTTACCTACTTATTTGATTATATTTAAGACATACATGTTGTATTGATCTACTTTTCTTGAGAGGTAGAGAAGCAGCCTAAGCAATAAGATGACACCTAGGAACCTATTTAGATAATATATAACAAAAGGAAACTTACCATGGAAGGAAAAAGGAAAAAAAAACAACAAGAAATGCACCCAATTGAACTATATTAATTCCTATATTAAATATGATTGTATTAAAAATGGCAATAAAAAACAGATTATCAGAATGAATAATAATATGACTGAAATGTATGTTACCAATATGAATACACACTTATAATAAGAAAATTAATAACTTTGAAAGAATCAAAAGTTGGTTTTTCTAAAATATTAATAAGATTAATAAACTTCTATCAAAACTAATAATTTTTGTAAAGGCCAAAATCAAGAATGAAAGCGGGATTATCACCACAGATCCTTAGAAAGAAAATAAGAAAATAAGCTATGAAAAGCTCTATGCCAACAATTTTGATAACATAGATTAAGTGGAAAAATTCTTTGAGTAATATTATTTCCAAAGTGGATACAAGAAGATATCTAATCTGAAGAAAAGTATCTAGGTTAAAGAAATTCAATTTGTAATTCAAAATTTTCTCAAAGAAAATTCCTTACTCAGACACCTGGCTCAGGTTAAATTCTATCCAACATTTAAAACAAAAAAATATGTATCACACAAAACTTTTTGGAAAATAAGGGGGAAGGGATGCATCTCAATGTGTTTTATAAGGCCAGAATAATCTTCTAAGTGAAATTTGAAAATGACACTATAAGAAAAGAAATTATAGACTAATATTCCTCATGAACACACATACCCACACAAAACCTTAACAAAATTCAGCAATATATTCAAAAGATATATTCAAAAGATATATTCTTCACCTGAAGAATGCAATATTGGTTTAATATTTAAACATCTACAGCTGAAATCACTGTATTAAACTAAATGAGAAACTCACCCAATAATTTCAAGAAGTATAGAAAAATCACTTGACAAAACCCAACAAACTCAGCAAACCAGAAACAGTAGGAAACTCCTTAATGTGATAAAGAACATTTATGAAAACCTGTAGCTAACATCCCACTTAATGGAGAAATATGGAATACTTCCACCAAGGCAAACATCAAGCTAAGGATGTTTTCTTTCACCAATCTTAGCCAACATTGTATTGATTCTAAGAAAAATTTAAACTGCCCTTATTTCAGACAACAGGATTCTATATGAGGAGAATCCTATGGAATTTAGAAAAAAAGAAAAAACAGAAACAACCCCCCAAACCAAAACCAAAAATCTATTAAATGTAATAAATGATTATGTGAATTCAACAAGGTCACAAGACTTAAGATCGATATACAAAAAAAGAAGAAAAAACCAATTCTGTTTCTATATACTAGTGATAAATAGCAAGAAATAAACATTTCAAAATGATGGCAAAAATATGTGACATACTTAGGAATACATTTAATATAATATCTGCAAGACCCATACTGTGAAAAATACAAAATACTAATGAGAAAGACAAATACCAATTAAAAAAAAAAAAAAAGGAGGGATGCCTGGGTGGCTCAGTTGGTTAAGCAGCTGCCTTCGGCTTGGGTCAGGATCCCAGCGTCCTGTGATCGAGTCCCACATCGGGCTCCTTGCTCAGCAGGGAGCCTGTTTCTCCCTCTGCCTCTGCTGCCACTCTGTCTGCCTGTGCTCACTCTCCCCCCCCACCCGATAAATAAATAAAATAAAATAAAAAAAAAAGAGAGATGAACCAAATTCCTGTGTCCAAAGACTGAATATTGCTAAGATCCCAATTCTTCCCATATCCATCTATAGATTCAATGCAGTTCCAACCACATACCCAGCAAGGCGGTTTTTGTTTGTTTGGTTTTTTGGATAAGGTGAAACTAAAATTGATATTGAAAACATAAATGGCCTTCAATAACTAAAACAACATTCCAAAAGAAGAATAAAATTAGAGGATTTTCACTATATGATCAAGAGTTCATATAAAGTTATAATTGAGAAAATGTGGTTTCCATGTAAGGAGAGATAACAGATTATGGAATGATACAGAGAGTGCAGAAATAGATTGTACATTTATGGTCAACATTTTTTTTTACAAAGATGTCAATGAAATTTAATAGAAAAATAATTTTCCCCAATGAAAGATGCTAAATACACTAGATATCCTTTTCCAGTTAATTTTGTGAATTTTGTGGGTAGTTTTATATATATATATATACACACACATGAAAATATGGGAAACACATAAAGGAAATGCAAATTAAAACCACAAAAACATATCATTATACATCCATTAGGATGGCTTAAAGTAAAAGTACCAAATGTCAGGAGAAATAAAGGGCAGTGGAATTACTCACACATTGCTGATGGGATAGGAAAAGAGTCTATCAGCACTGGAAAGCTGTTTGGCAATTTCTCATTAAGTTAAATATCTAACATTTGACCCAGCAATTCCCTCCTAGGTACTAATATACACACACCCCTCCCCTTCCAAAGATAACAAAAGTCCCCAAGAAGCCATAGAAAAGAATATTCACTGTAACTTTATTTATTAGAGTGAAAAATTGGAATCAAGCCAATTTGTCTATTAACAGAAGCATAGACAAATTGATAAATTCACACAATGGAATACTGTGCAGCAAGCAAATCGAACAAATTGCAAACACAGGCAATCACATAGATCAATCTGAACAACATTATGCTAAACAACACACAACATTCAGGAATAGGCAAAACTAATCTATGGGGATAAAATAAAGAGCATACCTGTTCCTTTCAGAAGAGAAATTGACTGGGAAAAGAGGTAAGGAAAATTTCAAAGGCACTGTTTTATAGCTTTCGTGGGACACTGATAACATGAACATAGGCATTGGTTAAGATTCACTCATCTGCGCATTCAAAGTCTATACTTACTACTCTATGTAATTATACTTCAATAAAATAAAGGAAGAAGTCCTCCAATCTCCAAAACTCTATGACCATGTCATCATGGACATGTATGATATGACTCAATCTATAGTTATGTTTGCATGTGTGTGTCTGAAAAAAACCAGTTCGTTTGACTCTATGGCAATGTGTTCTTCTGAATTGGATTTGAATGGATTTTTCTTAATGCCTTGTAAAAGATACTATTTAGACAAGACAAAAATTAAAATCCTTATATGCCAATGATCTCATGAGTCAAAATTTAAAAATGCCTGTGGAGGATCCAAGTCCTACAAAAATGATATAAGTGCCCAAAGCCCTGCATTTAGGAGCCAGCTGCTATAGGCTGATAGAAACTACATCCGTGGAGGATGTAGTTCTTCTTATTGATCTAAAACACAATCCAGGGGTGCCTGGGTGGCTCAGTTGGTTAAGCGACTGCCTTCGGCTCAGGTCATGATCCCGGAGTCCAGGAATCGAGTCCCATATCAGGCTCCCTGCTCAGCAGGGAGTCTCCTTCTCCCTCTGCCCCTCACCCCTTTCATGCTCATGCTCTCTCTCTCAAATCAATAAATTAAATATTTAAATGAATAGTAAGGAAAGAAAGAAAAATAAAAACAGGTCATAAACCATGGCATATTAGAGCTGCACAAAATTCCAGAGGTCATGTGGGTCAGCATCTAATTTTATAGGTAGAAGCCTTGACACTTAGGTGATATTTGCTCAAGATCACAAAGCTAGTTAGTGGTAGTCAAAATAACTACACTGCCAACATCATGTGAAGCCATTATGTATAGATATCTCTCATTGGTAAAATTACCCATGATTTTCAAAGTAAAAGTGAGTAGACCACCAGTGCATATACTCCTCAGTAGAAACATTGCCTTCTGGCAATCCATTTAAAGCTTCCTTCCAGAGATCTTTGAACCAGATTTAGATCAGAGAGGAAAGAGTGAGTAACTAATGGTATTTGTCTGAGCCCATAAGCCTCCAGGGCTGACTCATGACTGAGAAAGGGTTTCATTGCAAGGACCCACATTTCAATTTCTTACAGCAGCTTTTCTGTAGAGGTTCTAAGATCAGACAGGGAAGTGCAATGCATCATTGAATTGAACCTGCCTCTGTTCCGCAAGGTGAACACAACGGTTCATTTGCATTTAATTTAAGAAGTAATTGTATTTTTAAAACGATGTAAGGATCATTCATATTTTAAAGATATAAGCAAAATGCCACTCTCCAAACTGTAACTTTGTTTTTGTTACAGTTTGTTTTGTTTTTGTTTTTGTTTTTACTCCTATGAAATTTTAGAAAACCTAGAGATCATGCTTGCAGCCCAAATTTACTTTGGAGATAGGATTTGCAGTCAAATGTGCTATTTCTATTTTAATACAAACTGATTTTCTTCATCGTAGTGAAAGCATTCAAGGTCTTGTGTGTTGGGGTCAGGGAACAGTGTCTATCTGGGACCTGGAATTATCCATTTTGCCCCTCCTTTGACTTCTGTTACATTGGCATCCAGACATTTGGGGATAGTACTGAAAGACATCTGCACAATTTGAATTGCTGCTCCTAGGGTATTCTCTTCATTCACCTGGGACTGTCTGAGGGTCGTGTGGTAAGTTCTACTGGCCTCAGCCAGTCTGAGGGACCTTAGGAAGTCTGACAGCCCATGGAGTGCTCTAGTGAGTATGGTCCAGGGGGAGCTGCCCAGGCTCCTTGATGCTCTACTCTCCAACTCTTTTGACCTGACTTTCCAGCTCCTCTGACTGGGAAGCATGGGCCAGGTAACACTCAACAATGCTGTTGAAAATGCAAACTGAGAACTCTGGGGAGAAATGAAACTATGAATTTATAAATGTGGAAGGCATCATTTGGGGAAAATTTCTTAAGATGTATTAATTGAGCAACAGCTAGTTAGCTTTTCTGGAAAATGAATCAAAACCGAATGACCTACATTGTACATTGTAATAAAAAAGCCTCTCGTGGGGTGCCTGGGTGGCTTGGTGGGTTAAAGCCTCTGCCTTCAGCTCAGGTCATGGTCCCGGTGACCGGGGATCCAACCCCGTCGGGCTCTCTGCTCAGCGTGGAGCCCGCTTCCTCCTCTCTCTCTCTCTCTCTCTGCCTGCCTCTCTGCCTACTTGTTATCTCTTTCTGTGTGTGAAATAAATACAAAATCTTTTTTAAAAAGTCTCTCATTAGCATGCTAACATTGACCTTTCTTTCTAATTCCTGCTTTTTAATAAAAATAAATACATTCATATTCACCTTATATTTTTTCTTTCACATCTTGCCAAGATTCCTGATGTGCTATAGAATTTGGTTTGCAAGGTCTGTTTTCTTTGTATATGAACTAGCATAAATACCCCAGTGCCAACATGTCAGCAGCCTTTAATGACCATGTTTGACACGAAGCTAGACTTCTCTATGTGGACTGGATGTCATGGGGGACTCCTAAGAGCAATCATTTGACTCCATAGCATTACTGTGACAATGTGAGAGCACCAGGAGGCATTTTCAGAGGCACTTGGAGGCTATAAGCTGGAACAATGTGTACTGACAGAAATCCTCCATAAATATTTATTAAGATCAATGGCTACATGCAATGTGCTGATGGTAGCTTTTTGTTCAGACTTAAAATTAAGATGAATTGTATAATTGATGTATTAGGACCTCTTCTCTGCTTATAAAGTACAGGACAGTTGTTCCTCCCACCATATGACTCACACATCTTATTAGTTGCCAGACATTGCATCATAACACTTATACTTTCATTTAATCTATGGCAGTCTGTTGTACTTTGGTGACAGTGATGTGACCCACAGAAAGGTGCTGGATATGGGCCCAGATCGGTTGTGGTGAGTCATTTGACCTCTAGTTATGTGGCTTGTTTGAAGGTGCTAACAGTTCCTAATCACATTTGACAACACTCAATAAGGGCCAGCATCATAATGCATAAAGCAGTGCCCTTCAGAGAGCATTCTTTGGAGGGTGGAGGAGAGAAGGTGGGCCCAGAGGACCCACATTACTAAAAGATGTTTATAGAAGACATGATTCCTGCTGGCCAGGGATAAAAGAGTAATTTTCTTTTCCACATATATGTGTTCAACAATAAGTGGTTGCAAGATCTTATGTGGACCTGCATTATCTTAGATAGTTTTGAGTATTATTTTGAGCATTTCGGGTATATTTCCCAGAATGCCTTCTTCCCTTAAACAGGTGTCCTTCAGAGGAAAGAATGAGATTTGGGGTTTTAATTAATGTATAGCCAGGTATAAAAATGGAAGGATATCTTAGGGTAAGAACATAAACTATTTTGAATAATTCATGCAAAGCAAAGAAAATAATGTTGCCCCATTTCTGCAACAAAAAGGAAGAAAGAATTGATATTGTCATATAATCTATAGTCTTTAACAGGTAAGACAAAAACTCATTGGTAAGAGACTATGTTTCTGCTGCAGTCAAATTGTTAGTGTCAAAAAAAGACATGTTCCCCCTCTAAAATCTGGTTTAGAGCAGTGATTTCTCAAATCCTAGGTCTGGAATCACTAGTGATCTATTATAAGCCTTGTTCATGCATCACACACCATTGCAGTTCTAAAATAATTCAACTAAGGTACTCAACTTTTAAATAAATATTATAGCCTGACCTGGACATCTCTTTAGAGGCTTATTATCAAAATAATTGCAATTTGACCTCTAATTCTGGATCTAGCATCCGAGAGAACAATTGTGGACTTTTTTCTTCGCTGATGGGATGGTTGGTTTTATTTATGAAAGGAGTAGCCCTCTGCTGGATCTCATGCCAAAAGCTACCGCTATAGAAGGGTACCTGCACTTGAAGGGTAAATGCTTGGAAACCTGCTGTTTTTGTCATTGCCTAAGCTAATAAATCCTTTCCGTTCCATCTGGGCAATAATTTGGTTTCTCACATTAAGTTCAGGGATAATAACGTAGTGGCCAATGGGTGTTTTTATTTTTAAGTTTTATCAATCAATCACTGCCTTTTCTTTGAACAAACAACAACTTCAACTAAATTTTCTTTCTTTTTTTTCTTTTTTTCTATTTTTTGCTTTTCAATTTTTTTGTAGTTTCTTTTTAAATTTTTTTATAAACATATACTGTATTTTTATCCCCAGGGGTAAAGGTCTGTAAATCGTCAGGTTTACACATTTCACAGCACTCACCATAGCACATACCATCCCCAATGTCCATAACCCCACCATCCTCTCCCGACCCCCCTTCCCCCAGCAACGCTCAGTTTGTTTTGTGAGATTAAGGGTCTCTTATGTTTTGTCTCCCTCCCTATCCCATCTTGTTTTATTTATTCTTTCCTACCCCTCAAACCCCCACGTTGCATCTCCACTTCCTCATATCAGGGAGATCATATGATAGTTGTCCTTCTCAGATTGACTTATTTCACTAAGCATGATACCCTCTAGTTCCATCCATATCATCGCAAATGGCAAGATTTCATTACTTTTGATGGCTGCGCTCTCTCTCTCTCTCTCTCTCTCTCTCTCTATATATATATATATATATATATATATATATATCACATCTTCTTTACCCATTCATCTGTCCATGGATATCTAGGTTCTTTCCATATTTTGGCTATTATGGACATTGCTGCTATAAACATTTGGGTGCACGTGCCCCGTCGGATAACTATGTTTTTATCATTAGGGTATATACCAGGGGTGCAATTGCTGGCTCATAGGACAGCTCTATTTTCAGCTTTTTGAGGAACCTCCATGCTGTTTTCCAGAGTGGCTGCAAGAGCTTGCATTCCCACCAACAGTGTAAAAGGGTTCCCCTTTCTCCGCATCCTCGCCAGCATCTATCATTTCCTGACTTGTTAATTTTAGCCATTTTGACTGGTGTGAGGTGGTATCTCATTTGGGTTTTGATTTGTATTTCCCTGATGCTGAGTGATGTGGAGCATTTTTTTCTTGTGTCTGTTGGCCATCTGGATGTCTTCTTTGCAAAAATGTCTGTTCATGTCCTCTGCCCATTTCTTGATTGGAGTATTTGTTCTTTGAGTATTGAGTTTGCTAAGCTCTTTATAGATTTTTGGATACTAGCCCTTTGTCTGATACATCATTTGCAAATATCTTCTCCTATTCTGCAGTTGTTTTTTGGTTTTGTTAACTGTTTCCTTTGCTGTGCAAAAGCTTTTGATCTTGATGAAGTCCTAATAGTTCATTTTTGCCCTTGCAAAAATTGCCTTTGGCGATGCTCCTAGGAAGAAGTTGCTGCGGCTGAGGTCAAAGACATTGCTGTCTGTGTTCTCCTCAAGGATTTTGATGGATTCCTTTCTCACATTGAGGTCCTTCAATCATTTTGAGTCTATTTTCTGTGTGGTATAAGGAAATGGTCCAATTTCATTTTTCTGCATGGGGCTGTCCAATATTCCCAATACCAATTGTTGAAGAGACTGTCTTTTTTTTCATTGGACATTCTTTCCTGCTTTGTCAAAGATGAGTTGACCATAGAGTTGAGGGTCTATTTATGGGCTTTCCATTATGTTCCATTGATCTATGTGTCTGTTTTTGTGCCAGTACCATACTGTCTTGATGATGACAGCTTTGTAATACACCTTGAAGTCTGGAATTGTGATTCCACCAAATTTGGCTTTCTTTTTCAATATTCCTTTGGCTATTTGAGGTTTTTTCTGGTTCCATATAAATTTTAGAGTTATTTGTTCCATTTCCTTGAAATAAATGGATGGGATTTTGATAGGGATTGCATTAAATGTGTAGATTGCTATAGGTAGCACAGACATTTTCACAATATTTGTTCTTACAATCCATGAGCATGGAACATTTTTCCATTTCTTTGTGTCTTCCTCAATTTCTTTCATGAGTACTTTATAGTTTTCTGAGTATAGATTCTTTGCCTCTTTGGTTAGGTTTATTCCTAGGTATCTTATGGTTTGGGGTGCAACTCTAAATGGGATTGACTCCTTAATTTCTCTTTCTTGTGTCCTGTTGTTGCTGTATAGAAATGCAACTGATTTCTGTGCATTGATGTTATATCCTGACTACTTTACTGAATTCCTGTTCAAGTTCTAGCAGTTCTGGAGTAGAGCCTTTGGGGTTTTCCACATATAATATCATATCATCTGCGAAGAGTGATAGTTTGACTTCTTCTTTGCCAATTTGGATGCCTTTAATTTCCTTTTGTTGTCTGATTGCTGAGGCTAAGACTTCTAGTACTATGTTGAATAGCAGTGGTGATAACAGACATCCCTGCTGTGTTCCTGAACTTAGCGGAAAAGATTTCAGTTTTTCTCCATTGAGAATGATATTTGCAGTCGGTATTTCATAGATGGCTTTGATAATATTGAGGTATGTGCCCTCTATCCCTACACTTTGAAGAGTTTTGATCAAGAAGGGATGATGCACTTTGTCAAATGCCTTTTCAGCATCTATGAGAGTATGATATGGTTCTTATTGTTCTTTTATTAATGTATTATATCACATTGATTTGCAGATGTTGAACCAACCTTGTAGCCCTGGAATAAATCCCACTTGGTCATGGTGAATAATCCTTTTAATATACTGTTGGATCCTACTGGCTAGTATTTTGGTGAGAAATTTTGCATCTGCGTTCATCAAGGATATTGGTCTGTAATTCTTGTTTTTGATGGGATCCTTCTCTGGTTTGGGGATCAAGATGATGTTGGCCTCATAAAATGAGTTTGGAAGTTTTCCTTCCATTTCTATTTTTTGGAACAGTTTCAGGAGAATAGGAATTAATTCTTCTTTAAATGTTTGGTAGAATTCCCCTGGGAAGCCATCTGGCTTTGGGCTTTGTTTGTTTGGAGATTTTTGATGACTGTTTCAATCTCCTTACTGGTTATGGGTCTGTTCAGGCTTTCTATTTCTTCCTGGTTCAGTTGTGGTAGTTTATATGTCTCTAGGAATGTATCCGTTTCTTCCATATGTCGAATTTGTTGGCATAGAGTTGCTCATAGTATGTTCTTATAATTGTTTGTATTTCTTTGGTGTTGCTTGTGATCTCTCCTCTTTCATTCATGATTTTATTTATTTGGGTCCTTTCTGTTTTCTTTTTGATAAGTCTGGCCAGGGGTTTATCAATCTTATTAATTCCTTCAAAGAACCAGCTCTTAGTTTCATTGATTTGTTCTATTGTTTTTGTTTGTTTTTTTAGTTTCTATTTCATTGATTTCTGCTCTAATCTTTATGATTTCTCTTATCTGCTAGGTCCATATAAATTTTAGGATTATTTGTTCCATTTCTTTGAAAAATATGGATGATACTTTGATAGGAATTGCATTAAATGTGTAGATTGCTTTAGGTAGCATAGACATTTTCACAATATTTATTTTTCCAATCCAGGAGCATGGAACATTTTTCCATTTCTTTGTGTCTTCCTCAATATCTTTCATGAGTACTTTATAGTTTTCTGAGTATAGATTCTGTGCCTCTTTGGTTAAGTTTATTCCTAGGTATCTTATGGTTTTCGGTGCAATTATAAATGGGACTGACTCCTTAATTTCTCTTTCTTCTGTCTTGTTGTTGGTGTAGAGAAACGCAACTGAACTTAGTGGAAAAGATTTCAGTTTTTCTCCATTGAGAATGGTATTTGCAGTGGGTTTTTCATAGATGGCTTTGATGATATTGAGGTAGGTGCCCTCTATCCCTACACTTTAAAGAGTTTTGATCAGGAAGGGATGCTGTACTTTGTCAAATGCTTTTTCAGCATCTATTGAGAGTATCATATGGTTCTTGTTCTTTCCTTATTGATGTGTTGTATCACATTGATTGATTTGTGGATGTTGAACCAACCTTGCAGCCCTGGAATAAATCCCACTTGGTCGTGGTGAATAATCCTTTTAATGTACTGATGGATCCTATTGGCCAGTATTTTGGTGAGAATTTTCACATCTGTGTTCATCAAAGATATTGGTCTATAGCTCTCTTTTTTGATGGGATCCTTGTCTGGTTTTGGGATCAAGGTGATGCTGGCCTCATAAAATGAGTTTGGAAGTTTTCCTTCCATTTCTATTTTTTGGAGCAGCTTCAGGAGAATTGGAATTAGTTCTTCTTTAAAGGTTTGGTAGAATTCCCCTGGGAAGCCGTCTGGCCCTGGGCTTTTATTTGTTTGGAGATTTTTAATGACTGTTTCAATCTCCTTACTGGTTATGTATGGGTCTGTTCAGGCTTTCTATTTCTTCCTGGTTCAGTTGTGGTAGTTTATATGTTTCTAGGAATGCATCCATTTCTTCCAGATTGCCAAATTTGTTGGCATAGAGTTGCTCATAGCATGTTTGTTTGTTTAGTTTCTATTTCATTGATTTGTGCTCTGATCTTTATGATTTCTCTTCTTTGCTGGGCTTAGGCTTTCTTTTTTGTTCTTTCTCCAGATCCTTTAGGTGTAGGGTTAGGTTCTGTAGTTGAGACCTTTCTTTTTTCTTGAGAAAGGCATGATTCACTGTATATTTTTCCTCTCAGGGCTGCCTGTGCTGTGTGTCCCACAGATCTTGTACCATTTTGTTTTCATTATCATTTGTTTCCCTGAATTTTTTTCAATTCTTCTTTAATTTCCTGGTTGACCCATTCATTCTTTAGAAGGATACTTTTTATTCTCCAGGTATTAGGTTCTTTCCAAATTTCCTCTTGTGATTGAGTTCTAGCTTCAGAGCATCGTGGTCTGAAAATATGCAGGGAATGATCCCAATCTTTTGATACCAGTTGAGACCTGATTTATGACCCAGGATGTGATCTATTCTGGAGAATGTTCCATGCACACTAGAGAAGAATGTGTATTCTGTTGCTTTGGGATGGAATGTCCTGAATATATCCATGATGTCCATCTGGTCCAGTGTGTCATTTAAGGCCTTTATTTCCTTGCTGATCTTTTGCTTGGATGATCTATCCTTTTCAGTGAGGGGAATGTTAAAGTCCCCTAATATTATTGTATTATTGTCATGTGTTTCTTTGATTTTGTTATTAATTGGTTTATATAGTTGGCTGCTCCCATGTTAGGGGCATAGATTTTTTAAATTATTAGATCTTCTTGTTGGATAGACCCTTTGAGTATGATATAGAGTCCTTCCTCCTCTCTTATTATACTCTTTGACAGAAAATCTAATTGATCTGATATAAGGTTTGCCACCCCAGCTTTCTTCTGATGTCCATTAGCGTGGTACATTGTTTTCCACCACTTTAAATCTGGAGGTGTCTTTGGGTCTAAAATGAGTTTCTTGTAGGCAGTATATTGATGGGTTTTGTTTTCTTATCCATTCTGATACCCTGTGTCTTTTGATTGGGGCATTTAGCCCATTCACATTCAGGGTAACTATTGAGAGATATGAATTTAGTGCAATTGTATTGCCTGTAATGTGACTGTTACTGTATATTGTCTCTGTTCCTTTCTAATCTACTACTTTTAGGGTTTCTCTTTGCTTAGAGGATCCCTTTCAATATTTCCTGTAGAGCTGGTTTGGTGTTTGCAAATTCTTTCAGTTTTTGTTTGTCCTGGAAGGTTTTAATCTCTCCTTCTATTTTCAATGATAGCCTAGCTGGATATAGTATTCTTGGCTGCATGTTTTTCTCGTTTAGTGCTCTGAATATATCATGCCAGCTCTTTCTGGCCTGCCAGGTCTCTGTGAAGAAGTCTGCTGCCAATCTAATATTTTTACCATTGTATGTTACAGACTTCTTTTCCCGGGCTGCTTTGTCACTAAGACTTGTAAATTTTACTATTAGGTAACGGGGTGTGCATTTATCCTTATTGATTTTGAGGGGGGTTTTCTGCACCTCCTGGATTTTGATGCTTGTTCCCTTTGCCATATTAGGGAAATTCTCTACAATAATTCTCACCAATATACCTTCTGCTCCCCTGTCTCTTTCTTCTTCTTCTAGAATCCCAATTATTCTAATGTTGTTTCGTCTTATGGTGTCACTTATATCTTGAATTCTCTCCTTGTGTTCCAGTATTTGTTTGTCTCTCTTTTGCCCAGCATCTTTATTCTCTGTCATTTGGTCTTCTGTATCACTAAATCTTTCTTCTGCCTCATTTATCCTAGCAGTAAGAGCCTCCATTTTTTATTACACCTCATTAATAGCTTTTTGGTTTTTGTGTTTTTTTTTTTTTTTTTTGTTCAGCTTGCTTAGATTTTAGTTCTTTAATTTCCCCAGAAAGAGCTTTTATCTCTCTGGGGAGAGTTTCTCTAATATCTTGCATGCCTTATTCGAGTCTGGCTAGAACCTTGAGAATCATCATTCTGAACTCTAGATCTGACATATTTCCAATGTCTGTATTGATTAGGTCCCTAGCCTTCGGTACTGCCTCTTGTTTTTTTTTTTTTTTTTTTTTTTTTTTTTTTTTGGTGAGTTTTTCCAACTTGTCATTCTGTCAAGATAAGAATATATGAAGGAGCAAATAAAATACTAAAAGGGTGGCAAAGACCCCAGGAAAATGTGCTTTAACCAAATCAGAAGAGACCCCAAATTGTGGGGGAAGAGGAAAAGGGATAAAAGAAGTTCAGAAAAAAAAGTTAAAAAAAGAAAATGAATAAAGAAAAAAATTTAAAAAGAAGAAGTATATATATACATTAGAGTGGTGACTGTAACAGAGTCACCCACTTAATTTTTTGAGTTTTTTGGTCTCTTAGAAGAAACTACCTCCCAACATTTTAAAGAATGAAAAACATATATATGGGTAGACCTATTGAAGGGAGGTATATGCCTATAAAGATGAGGAAAAAAAATATATATTTTTTAAATTTCTAAAAAAGGAGTTGATAAAGTCAGCTGGTGGAGAGACTAAAGAAAAAGAAGTGTAGAGAATTTGCTCAGGCTTGAATCTAGAACTAGACCAGAGCTAGATTTAGGGTATATTTTGATCTATTAGGAGAAGTTGTACCCCACATTTTTTAGAAGAAGCCCTATGTGTATACAAAAGATATAGTGAGATACAATGAAAGATAAAATATGACTATATTAATAAAGGTTCAAAATATATATTATTATTATTATTATTATTTGAAAGATATTGTTAAGATAAACCAGTTTTAAAAAAGTTAAAAGAGGAAAGGGTAAAAGTTTAAAAAATTTTTTTAAATTAGCAGAAGAAAAGAAATTAATTAACTACCATACTAAAAAATCATTGGGAGAAACCCATGAATTCCTTGCTTTGCTTTCTCCTCCTCTGGAATTCCGCTGTTCTCCTTAGTAAGTGAACTTGGTCTTGGCTAGATGTCTTGTTGACTTTCTGGGGGAGGGGCCTGTTGTAGTGATTCCAAGTGTCTTTGAGCGAGGCATAATTGCCCCTGCCCTTTCCAGGGGCCAAGCTAAGTAATCTGCTTGGGTTCGCTTTCGGGAGCTTTTGTTCCCTGAAGGCTTTCCATAGATTTCCAGAGGATGGGAATGATAGTTGCGGCCTACCAATCTCTGGCCCAGAGGAGCTGAGAGCTCGGGCCCCACTCCTCAGTGCGTCCTCAGAGAAAAGTGCTCAATCAGTCCCGTCTCCCTGGCCTCTGGCTGTGCTTGGGGAAAAGCGCTCAAACACTCCCATCTCCCTGGCCTCTGGCCATGCTTGGAGGAAAGCACTCAATTTCTCCCGTCTCCCTGGCCTCCAGCTGTGCTCTGAGCTCATCCAGCCTGTGACAGGTACAAGGTACCAGTTGAGAGCTCACTCCTCAGCTTTGTCTCTGTAGCTGGCTTCCTCACTCTAATACCTTTGAGCTCTGTGACACTCAGACACCCCCAATCCTCCCGTGAACCTGCGGGACCTGGAGCCACGCTGACTCCACGTGGGCTTCACCCTGGTTTAGACTCTAGAGTGATGTCCTTCAGTGGAGCAGACTTTTAAAGGTCCTGATTTTGTGCTCCATTGCTTCTCCACTTGCCAGGAGCCGGACCCTTCCCCCCATGGTCTATCTTCCCATTGCTTTGGATTCACTTCTCTGCTGGCCCTACCTTTCAGAAAGTGGTCGATTTTCTGTTTCTAGAATTGTTGCTGCTCCTATCTTTCATCTCCTGTTGGATTTGTAGGTGTTCTCAATGGTTTGATAAGCTATCTAGCTGATCTCCTGCTACCTGATGTAGTCTCAGCCTGTTACTTCTCTGCCATCTTGACTCCTCTGCCCCCTTTTTTTGCATTTCTTTATAAAGTGTATGAATTTCCAGAAAGGCTTTTTCCAGAAACTTGACAGGACATTTCTGACTCCATCTTTTAAGATTTGGTTTACAATACTGAATGCCACTTGACCATGCACAGAGCCATAAGTAACTTGGCTCTGTAAGTCTCAACAGAGAGACAATGTAGTTCTGACAGCCTCTGAAAGATGGCCTGATCTGTGCTCAGTAATAATATTTGCTTCTCTTTGACTACTCCCAGAATATTGAAAAAGGTCTATCTTTCAAATGTACTATATCTTTTCCAAAGATAACAAGTTATAAAGCACTCATTTTAAAAACAATTTTTTCTTAGGGAAGTTCCTTAATTTTTTTTTGTATTGCACTGACAAACATATGGATGTTTAGTATATTAATCAATGAGTCTTATAATCCTGTATGAATCCTTTATGTGTTGATCTTTGTGTTTCCTCTAGGAAATACTGAACTATAAAATAAAGAAATGTCATTAGAAATCAAAGACACTGAAGTTTGGAAGGAACAGTTGGGAAGGGTTATGGGTGCCCTATCATCTACAGAACCAAAATTATGTGGTCCTGGTCTCTGAAGAATGTAATTTCTTTGTCAAATTTGCCATAAACAGAGAAAAGGATGATCACTTGGGCAATCACTTTTTATTCAACACTCACACAGCTGTGTCATCTCCTCTTGGCTAAAGGGTGAGAGCTAAGTCTACATAGCAGCAGTAAATCATATTAGCAGTCAACAATAATGAGGAAAACCAAGACCAAATTTTGTGGCCAAACTGGAGTACCATTAGCAAAGAGACTACATAGCTCAATAGAATGCCCTTGTCAGGGCAATTAGCCATGGTTTTAAGAGGAAATAAAGGTAAATATTGCCTTCCAAGAGAAAAAATTCATCCCAGATAACAAGTTCAATCCATTGAATTTTATGAACCTTACCTCCATTCCATTTGAAGACAGAGTCTTCAAAAAAACAAAAACAAAAACAAAAAAACAAACCCAAACCTCCCACTTTGTTGATATTACATAAGACCAGGTGAGTGACTATGGCGAGAAGAGACAACCTCAGAGCAGAGTGCGCATCTGCCTTTATTTTCATATTGAGCCTCATGTATTTGAAGCTATTGTATACTCACAATCTTATATTCTCAAAGAGAATGCCCACGACTCATATCCCTATTTTCTGACATGACGTCTACAAAGTCCCCCTGCACATGTTATTGTTTCTCTGACATCCCTCTGCTCTGCTCCTCATTACCGTGAGAGACCTGTCCTTTCTCCTCACGATGCACTTGTTCCTTCAAACGCTTCTGCTGGAGTTGAAGAGAAGCAGCAACCATGAATAAACAATGAGGAGTATGCCTTACAATACTGCCCCTTGAGCCAAGAGCTCCGGAAATACACTGAACTGAAACAGGGGGATGTCTGTTGTGGGTTTCTCACTGTCTGAAAGCATAGGATACATGATGATCTAAGCAACCTTATTTTGTAACGTGAAGGAGACAGATGTTACCGTGCTCTTGTGAGAATGAACCTAAGGGAAATAATTCAGTGTGTGTTTGCCCAAGGCCAGACAGTGAATTCATATAACCTGGACCAAAATCCAAATCTCCTGACTTATGGTCCAGTGCTTACAGAAAGAACACAGAACTGTTGCGGTCTGTCATTTGATGCAACCCCTGGATGGCTATTCTCTTGCAGTTAGCCTTCTCTCCAGGTCTGGCACCAACACTTTGTGTGTGTGTGTGTGTGTGTGTGTGTGTGTGTGTCAGATGAAATGTAGTGTCTCTGGTGGGTGGCTTCCCCTAATATGTAAAGGGTTAACCACAAAGGAAAGATTCTCAAGCTCAAATCTCTTAGGACATTAGCCAATCCTTTTTGAAATGTTTGCTATTTTTGCTCTCTCTTGAACTTAGGGGTTAAGGAGAAAGGTTAGAGTAAGAGGAAGGCAAACAGGGAGAATAAGAAAAAGAAGGACTTTATGTAATATATGATCCCTAGATGGGGTTTCACGTCTTCCAAATGCATGTTTTCCTTAAGGGAAATCTTTCCTCACAGTCAAAAGTATAGCCTTTTCTAGGACTTTAGACATCATTTGGATCTGAAAATCTCATTGAACATGAAAAGTTACATCAGAGTTTTACAGTTAGTGAAGTAACAGGTGCAGAACTAAACTGGAACAATTCATTCATTCATTCATTCATTCGTTCATTCATTCTTTCAAGTAATCATGTTATTACCCAGCTTATCTGACTCCATATTACCCTTAGAATAAAGTCCAGGGTGCCCGGGTGCCTGAGTTGGTTAAGCATCCAAGTTCAGCTCAGGCAGGTCATGATCTCGGGGTCATGAAATTGAGTCCCACAATGGGCTCTGATCTCAGTGTGGTGTCTGCTTGAGATTCTCTCCCTTCTTCTCTTCCTTTCCCCCCACTCATGTTCACTCTCTCACTTTCTCTCTCTAAAATAAAATCTTAAAAAATAACAATAAAATTCATATTCCAGGATCACATCACCAAGCCCCAATTACTTAGTTCCTGTCTGCTCCCTTCTGCTCTACTACCTGTTTTCTCCCCCTTTCAGGGGCCCCAATCCCTCTGGCCCTCTTTCTGTTCCTCATACCTGCCAAACTCTTTCGCTGCATGGGACCTGTTCAATCTCTGTTCCCTTTCCTTTTGGGAGATCTTCTCTTTGCTGATTTGTTCACATTTCCCTCATTTGCTCATCACTGAAGACTCAGCCTCCTTAGAGAGGCATTGCCATGCCACTGGGTCTAATACCCACCTACTATACTTTATCATGCCATTCTGTTTTTTATTTCCTTATAGGACTGAGCACATTCATTCTTGTTTATGTACCTACTTCCTTATTGTCTCTCTCTGGTCTGAAATATGCACTCTGAGAGAACAGCAAACAGAGCTGGCTTGTTTACTGTTATAGCTACCATCCCTAGATATGTGCCTGACATATACCAGGTGCTTAACACATGTCTGTTGAACTAAATACTAAATGGATTTTTAAAAATATTGATTATCTATGAGACACTAAGCACTAGAACTCCAGAGAAGGAAAGGAAAGAATTCTTGCTCTAAGGAGACTCAGAGACTGGTAACTTCAGGTAGCTGGTTTTCTACTTTTCAGACACTTGTTTGGCAGCGATCACCCTGGATGCTTGGGTTCTCCATCGCAAGAGTCTATGGGGGAGGAAGGGCATCCAGGGAGCAGTCTTTGAGCAGGTTTGAGCTATCGGGCCCCTTTTCTTGCCCCAAGAAGGCAAAAGGCAGCTGAAACCACTCTTGCTATCTTTGCCTGTGGCAACAGGAATGCTTCCATGGGCTCCCCAGCCTCTCACCTCAATCAACAACCCAAATATGAGGTTTTACATACAGCACAACTTTGAGACAAACACCCTGAAAACAGAGGGCTCAGCCAGTAAAAAGATGCTGGCCACCTGGGGAGACCCTGCTTTCTCTGGGGGAAGACACTGCTTTCTCTGGGTGCTGGTTCCAAAGACAGATTAAACAGGACCCCAACCCTGAAAGCACCAGCTGAGAATACAGGAGGTTGTGTACTCATTGACTGCTTCAGAAAACTAGTGGTAGAAAATATAAATCTGGTAGCACCAAACATGGTATTTGGAGAAATTTAAAACCGACCAACACTGCCACCTGGCGATGAATTCTTCATTTAACTTTTTTCATTATTAAGTCTAGGCTTTAATCCCAGTCCCCCTTTTTACCCATTTTCCCAAAACACCCCCTTCCCTTCTGGTAATCGTTCTTTTGTTCTCTCTAATTAAGAGTAGGTTTCTTGGCTTTGCTCCCCCCATTCTTTGCTCATTTGTTTTGTTTCTTTAATTCCACACATTAAAAAAAAAAAGTCCACATATGAGTATAATTATAAGGTATTTGTCTTTTTCTGGTTGATGTAATTCACTTAGCATAATACTCTTTAGATCCATCTATGTGGCTGCAAATGGCAAGATATTCTTTTTTTTATGGTAAGTCTACATTTAATGTTAATGTTACTTCCAATCCTGTCTGGGAAACCTAATATTTTTACTACAAGACAGGTCAACCAGATGACCACAATACATTCTTTGAAATCATGTCATCATCAAAGGAAATTCAAGAGGGTTTTCTGAATAATGAGACCCCTTGAAATAGTTTTTGTCTCTTTAGTGAGTTCCTGAGCAAAGATTGATTGTGTCCAAGGCAGTGTGGCAGTCCTGAACTCAAAGGACACACCCTCTGGTTAAGGACATGAAACATCTGTCATATAATATGGTAGGGAGAAAGAGAGAGAAAGAGATCATGGTGGTGGACTGGGTATATGAATGAATCAAAATAATTTATTTTTAAATTCTGATAAAATGGGAAAGATAAGCTTCATATCTCAGTCCATTTGGGCTGCTATTACAAGTACAACCAACTGGATGACTTCAACACAGAAGTTAATTTCTCAGTGATCTGGAGGATGGTAAGTCCCACGATGAGGTGCTGGCAGATTCAGTGTCTGGTGGGAGAACCCTCTTCCTGACTCATAAACAGCCATCATTAAACTGTGCCCTCACATGGTGGGAGGGACAAGCAATCACTCTAGGGTCTCATTTACAAGGGCACTAAACCCAACCTGGGGGCTCCACCCTCATGACCTCAGCATCTCCCAAAAGCTTCACCTCCTAATGTGAGCACATTCGGGTTAGTATCTCAACACACAAGTTTTGGAGGTACACAAACATTTGGTCCATACACCATGGTTGAAGAAAAATCCTGAGGAGGAACCCCTGCCATATGGAAGGCAAATGGTGGAATTTGGAGAAGAAACTATAGCCCAAACACACATACAGTATGCTTTTAGAAATCAGAAATAATCTTAGAAAACTAAAAATAGAGAATGTAACTACAAACCGTTGTTGGACAAAATGGAACAAAAGTTGGCCAATCAAAAAACAAAAAACAAAACAAAACAAAAAAATACAAGCTGGATTGAGTAACATGGGAAAGGACAAAGCAAGAAAGGTAAGTTAGAAAATATAAAACAAGATCAGGGGATGTATGTCCAAACATCTTATCTGTAATAGCTATAATTAATCAAATTTTACCTATCAAATATGTTGCATAGAGTCAAAATAATAGAAAATTTGAAAAATAGGATGCAAGACATGCACGCGCACACACACACACACACACACACACACTTGAAGTTCCAAAGGAGAGACTAAGAAGAGGCAATATTCATTGATTTAAAAGCTGCACATTTTCCAGAATTAGTGAAAACATACTCAGCCTGTGAAGTGCACAAGTCAAAGCAGGTTAAGTAAAATGAAATCAACACCTACACACATCATAGTAAAATTGTCAGAAAGCAAAGACAAGACAAGCAGCAGGTCATAAAAACAGAAAGAAAAGATGGATCGCCTACACAGGAATGGTGATTAGATTGACATCTGGCACAGGTGGGATATCTTTAAACTATTATAGGAAAATAATTGCCAACTGTGAATAGTGTACTTAGTGAAACCATTTTTCAAGAACAAGTGCAAAGTACAAAACAAAACTAATAGAGTTCTCCACACAACTCCCTCGCTAATGAATTCCTTCAGGAGAAAAAGAAATTAGCCCCAAATGAAGATCTAAAATTCAAGAGGGCAATAGGCAAGGAAGTTGTTGCACTTGGGGGTAAATCAAAACAATCATTTGCTATATAACTGGAACAGCAATGTCTACATGGTGGAATGAATCAGAGATGGAAACAAAATCCTGAACAACAAGACTGTAGAAGTGATGGGAGTAGCATCCTATAATCCATCCAGTGGTTGGGAGAGCTTTAAATTTAAGTAAATATGACGGTTACAATTTCTAGATTAACCACAAATAGAAACACAACTTTTAATCTAGTAGCAGGGAAAGGAAAACAAGAGAATCTGAGCAATCTGAGCTATAGGAAGAAAGGAGAAACACATTTAAAAGAAACAAAAGAAGAAAGGTGAGAAGTTTTACCACACACATAAAAAAGAATTAGTGAAGAATAAATGAAACAAGATGGGATTGGGAGGGAGACAAACCATAAGTGACTCTTAATATCACAAAAAAAACTGAGGGTTGCTGGGAGGAGGGGGTTTGGGAGAAGGGGGTGGGATTATGGACATTGGGGAGGGTATGTGCTTTGGTGAGTGCTGTGAAGTGTGTAAACCTGGTGATTCACAGACCTGTACCCCTGGGGATAAAAATATATGTTTATAAAAAATAAAAAATTAAAAAAAAAGAATTAGTGAAAACAAATTCAAAACGGTCAATAATTATATTCCAAGTAAATGGAGTAAATTCTCTTGTTGAAGACAAAGATTGTTGACATGATAAAAAAAAAAAATCCCAATTAGATACTTCTTCAAGCAATATACCTCAACCTAAAAGTGTAAATATACGGAAATATTGATACTGAAAGCATGGAAAATATTTACCAAATAAATATGAATTAAATACCAGACAAAATGGGCTATAGTTCAAAATAGGATGGGAGATCAAGAAGAAAATTACATATGGTAAATGGTCATGAGGAAAATTCAGGAATTCTTAACCTGTATACACCTAAAAACACAACTCCAAAAGAATAAAGTAAAAATTGACAAAAATACAAGGAGAAACTAACAAATTGACTCGCATCATGTTCAGACCATGTATACACAATCCCAAAAACCAGCACATAAAAATTGGGACAGTGACTGGATATCATTTAGACTGACAAAAATGGCTATTTGATTGGATTCAAGCTTTGTTTACGAAACTGAATTCAGTAAAGCCAGTCTGTGGGCAGATGGAATTTTATTTATTTTATTTTTTATTATGTTATGTTAGTCACCATACAGTACATCATTAGTTTTTGATGTAATGTTCCAAGATTGTTTATGTACAATAACCATGAAATACATGCCCTTCTTAATACGCATCACCAAACCAACACATCCCCCACCTCCCTCCACTCTAAAACCCTCAGTTTGTTTCTCAGAGTCCACAGTCTCTCATGGTTTGTCTCCCCTTCTGATGACCTCCCCTTCATTTTTCCCTTCCTTCTCCTAATGTCTCCCATGCTATTCCTCAAGTTCCACAAGTAAGTGAAACTATATGAAAATCGACTTTCTCTGCTTGACTTAATTCACTCAGCATAATCTCTTCCAGTCCCATCCATGTTGATGCAAAAGTTAGGTATTCATCATTTCTTATGGCTGAGTAATATTCCATTCTGTATATGGACCACACCTTCTTTATCCATTTGTCTGTTGAAGAGCATCTAGGCTCTTTCCTCAGCTTGGCTATTGTGGACATGGCTGCTATGAACATTCGGGTGCACATGGCCCTTCTTTTCACTACATCTGTACCTTTGGGGTAAATACCCAGTAATGCAATTGCTGGGTCATAGGGTAGCTCTATTTTCAACTTTTTGAGGAAACACTACATGGTTTTCCAAAGTGGTGCACCAACTTGCATTCCCACCAACAGTGTAAGAGGATTTCCCTTTCTCCATATCCTCTCCCACGTTTGTTGTTCCTTGCCTTGTTAATTTTTAATTTTGTTAATTTCTAATTTTAATTGAAATCTAATTAAATTTTTATTCTGGCTGGTGTAAGGATGTACCTCAATGTGGTTTTGATTTGAATTTCCCTGATGACTAATAATGATGAAAAATTTTTCATGTGTCTATTAGCCATTGGTATGTCTTCTTTGGGGAAGTGTCTACTCATGTTTTCTGCCCATTTATTGACTTGATTATTTGGTTTTTTGGGTGTTGAATTTGAGAAGTTCTTTATAAATCTTGGGGATCAGCCCTTTGTCTGTGGTGTCATTTGCAAATATCTTCTCCCATTCTCTGTGTTGCCTCTTCATTTAGTTGACTGTTTTCTTTGCTGTGCAGAAGCTTTTGATCTTGACAAAGTCCCAAAAGGTCATTTTCACTTTTGTTTCCTTTGCTTTTACTCTATGATCAAATAATCTTTGACAAAGCAGGAAAAAATATCCAAAGGAAAAAAGACTGTCTCTTCAATGAATGGTGCTGGGAGAATTGGACAGCTATATACAGAAGAATGAAACTCGACCATTCTTTCATAGCATACACAAAGATAAACTCAAAATGGATGAAAGACCTCAATATGAGACAGGAATCCATCAAAATCCTAGAGGAGAACATAGGCAGTAACCTCTCCGACATTGGCCACAGCAACTTCTTTCAAGACATGTCTCCAAAGGCAAAGAAATTTTAGATAAGAGTTCTTTTATTTTTTTTAAAAAAAATTATTTACTTATTTGACAGAGAGAGGGAGAGCTATCACAGGTAGGCAGAGAGACAGTCAGAGAGAGGGGGGAGCAAGGTCCCTGCTGAGCAGAGAGCCCAATGCGGGTTCAATCCCAAAACTTTTGAGTTCATGACCAGAGCTGAAGGCAGAGGCTCAAGCCACTGAGCCACCCAGGTGCTCCTTAGGAGTTATTTTAGATTCCACTATAATTCTGTCATGGTTAGGATGTGGACCCATCCCACCTCACCTGAGACTCTTGAGGGCTTGTGAGCACATGGCTTGACTTGGGAGGACACCTAGGGAAAGGAGAAGAGTGATGGCAGAGGACCACAAGACAGAGGAAAAAGGAGGGAATGCAACAGTGATGAAGTTCTAGAACCAAGGTGAGGTTCGGTGGGCTTGAGGTCCGGAGCCGATGTCCAAGAAAGAATTCTTGAGACATCTTTGGTGCAAAATTGTGGTTTATTAAAGCATGGGGACAGGGCCCATGGGCAGGAAGAGCTGCTGCCCCAGGGTTGTGAGAGATGGCAGGTTGTGTAGCTTGCCCTTGGGGGAAGGGGAGGAGAAGGGAGGTTTCAACGGATATTTCATATGCTAAAGAGGGCCTACAAGGTGCCAGGAAATGGCCACCATTGGGGTCAGGCCATCTTCCAGTCTACCCGCCCCCCTCCTTAACACTTGACTCTCCCGCAAAAGAATGTATGCCCAGGTCATGTCTCCATAGGTAACCCGATACCTATGCAGGAGACAGATAAAAGACCCCCACCAACTCCCTCCCAGCAGACTTCCCCCACTCTGCTTTCCAGAGTTGCAGAACCATGCCCCAGGGTGCCCACTTCATACGCTGCTGCGCAACTTTCCTGGCTCCCCTTCTCCTGAGCCCTGAAACTTCGCCGGAGAGTGCCTTTAATAAATCTTGCCTTGCACCCACTTCCCTGGTGTTGTGTTTATCTCACCTATAAAACCTTACACCTGCCATTCTCCCCCCACCATGGTTAAAGCTATGTTTTTAATTTTTTTTTAATTTTTTTCAGCGTAACAGAATTCATTGTTTATGCACCACACCCAGTGCTCCATGCAATACGTTCCCTCCATAATACCCATCACCTGGCTCCGCCAACCTCCCACTCACCCCCCACCCCTGAAAACCCCTCAGATTGTTTTTCAGAGCCCATTGTCTCGCATGGTTCATCTCCCTGTTCAATTTTCCTCAACTCCCTTCTCCTCTCCATCTCCCCATGTCCACCATGTTATTTGTTATGCTCCACAAATAAGTGAAACCATATGATAATTGACTCTCTCTGCTTGACTGATTTCACTCAGCATAATCTATTCCAGTCCCGTCCATGTTGCTACAAAAGTTGGGTATTCATTCTTTCTGATGGAGGCATAATACTCCATAGTGTATATGGACCTCATCTTCCTTATCCATTTGTCCACTGAAGGGCATTTTGGCTTTTTCCACAGTTTGGCGACCATGGCCATTGCTGCTATAAACATTGGGGTACAGATGGCCCCTCATTTCACTACATCTGTATCTTTGGGTTAAATACCCAGTAGTACAATTGCAGGGTCATAGGGAGGCTCTATTTTTAATTTCTTAAGGAATCTTAAGAAAGTTGGCTGCACCAACTTGCATTCCTACCAACAGAAGAAGAGGGCTCCCCTCTCTCCACATCCTCTCCAACACACGTTGTTTCTTGTCTTGCTAATTTTAGCCATTCTAACGGGTGTAAGGTGGTATCTCAATGTGGTTTTAATTTGAATCTCCCTGATGGCTAGTGATGATGAACATTTTTTCATGTGTCTGATAGTCATTTGTATGTCTTCATTGGAGAAGTGTCTGTTCATGTCTTCTGCCCATTTTATGACATGATTATCTGTTTTGTGTGTGTTGAGTTTGAGAATTTCTTTATAGATCCTGGATATCAGCCTTATGTCTCTACTGTCATTTGCAAATATCTTCTCCCATTCCGTGGATTGCCTCTTTGTTTTCTTGACTGTTTCCTTTGTTCTGCATAATATTTTGATCTTGGTGAAGTCCCAAAAGTTCATTTTCGCTTTTGTTTCCCTTGCCTTTGGAGATATATCTTGAAAGAAGTTGCTGTGGCTGATATCGAAGAGATTACTGCCTATGTTCTCCTCTAGGATTCTGATGGATTCTTGTCTCACGTTGAGGTCTTTAATCCATTTTGAGTTTATCTTTGTGTACAATGTAAGCGAATAGCCGAGTTTCATTCTCCTACATATAGCTCTCCAATTTTCCCAGCACAATTTATTGAAGAGACTTTTTTCCACTGTATATTTTTTCCTGCTTTGTCGAAGACTATTTGACTATAGAGTTGAGGGTCTGTATCTGGGCTCTCTACTCTGTTCCACTGGCCTATGTGTCTGTTTTTATGCCAGGACCATGCTGTCTTGGTGATCACAGCTTTGTAGAAAAGCTTGAAATCTGGTAACGTGATGCCCCCAGTTTTGCTTTTGTTTTTCAGCATGTCCTTAGCGATTCGGGATCTCTTCTGATTCCATACAAATTTTAGGATTATTTGCTCCAGCTCTTTGAAAAATACTGGTGGAACTTTGATCAGAATGGCATTAAAGGTATAGATTGCTCTAGGCAGTATAAACATTTTAACAATGTTTATTCTTCCAATCCAAAGCATTGAAGGTCTTCCATCTTTATGTGTCTTCTTCGATTTTTTTCATGAGTGTTCTGTAGTTCCTCGAGTACAGATCCTTTACTTCTTTGGTAAGGTTTATTCCCAGGTATCTTATGGTTCTTGGTGCTATAGTAAATGGAATCAATTCTCTAATTTCCCTTTCTGTATTTTCATTGTTAGTGTATAAGAAAGCCACTGATTTCTGCGCATTGACTTTGTATCCTGCCACATTACTGAATTGCTGTATCAGTTTTAGTATTTTGGAGGGTGGAGTGTTTTGGGTTTTCTACATAAAGAATCATGTCATCTGCGAAGAGAGAGAGTTTGACTTCTTCGTTGCCAATTTGGATACATTTTATTTCTCTTTGTTGTCTGATGGCTGTTGTTAGGACTTCTAATACTATGTTGAATAAGAATGGTGAGAATGGGCATCCTTGTCATGTTCCTGATCTCAACGGGAAGTCTGCAAGCTTTTTCCCATTGAGGATGATATTTGTTGTGGGTTTTTCATAGATAGAGTTTATGAAGTTCAGGAATGTTCCCTCTATCCCTATACTTTGAAGCGTTTTAATCAAGAATGGATGCTGGGTTTTGTCAAATGTTTTTTTCTGCCTCAATTGAGAGGACCATGTGGTTCTTCTCTCTTCTCTTATTGATTTGTCCTATTACATTGATTGATTTGCGAATGCTGAACCATCCTTGTAACCCAGGGATGATTCGCACCTGGTCATGGTGGATAATCTTTTTAATGTGTTGTTGGCTCCTGTTTGCTAGGATCTTGTTGAGAATCTTAGCATCCATATTCATGAGTGATATTGGTCTGAAATTCTCCTTTTTGGTGTGGTCTTTGCCTGGTTTGGGGATCAGGGTAATGCTGGCTTCATAAAAAGAGTCTGGAAGTTTCCCTTCTGCTTCAATTTTTTGATACAGCATCAGGATATTAGGTGTTATTTTGTGTTTGAAAGTCTGGCAGAAATCCCCAGGGAACCTATCAGGTCTTGGGCTCTTGTTTTTTGGGAGGTTCTTGATCACTGCTTCAATCGCATTACTAGATATCAGTCTACCCCAGTTTGTCAATTTTTTCCTGGTTCAATTTTGGGAGTTTATAGTTTCCAGGAATGCATCCATTTCACCTGGGCTGCTTAATGTATTGACATATAACTGTTGATAATAACTTCTGATGATTGTTTCTACTTCCTTGGTGTTAGTTGTGATCTCTCCCTTTTCATTCATAATTTTATTAATTTGGGCTTTCTTTCTTTTCTTTTGGATTAGTGTGGCCAATGCTTTATCAATCTTATTGATTCTTTCAAAAAACCAGCTTCTAGTTTCATTGATATGTTCTACTGTATCTCTAGTTTCTATCTCATTGATCTCTGCTCTAATCTTGATAATTTCCCTTCTTGTGTGTGGAATTGGCTTAATTTGTTGTTGATTCTCCAGTTATTGAAGGTGTAGAGAGAGCTGGTGTATTCTGAATTTTCAATTTTTTTGAGAGAGGCTTCGATGGCTATGTATTTCTTCCTTAGGCCCGCCTTTGCTGTATTCCATAAGTTTTGGGCCAAAGTGTCCTAATTCTTATTGGTTTCCATGAATTGTTTAAGTTCTTCTTTGATCTCCTGGTTGATCCAAGCATTCTAAAGCAAGGTGGTCTTTAGCTTCCAGGTGTTTGAGTTCTTTCCAAACTTTTCCTTGTGACTGAGCTCCAGTTTCAAAGCATTGTGATCTGAGAATATGCAGGGAATAATCTCGGTCTTTTGGTATCAGTCGAGTCCTGATTTGTGACCCAGTATGTGGTCTATTCTGGAGAAGGTTCCATGTGAACTTGAGAAGAATGAGTCTTTGTTGTTTTAGGGTGTAATGTTCTGTATATATCTATGAGGTCCATCTGGTCCAATGTGTCATTCAATACTCTTTTTTCTTTATTGATTTTCTGCCTTGATGATCTGTCTATTACTGAGAGAGGCGTGTTAAGATCTCCTACTATTATTGTATTCATATCAATATGACTCTTTATCTTGATTAACAGTTTTCTTATGTAATTGGCTGCTCCCATATTGGGGGCATAAATATTTACAATTGTTAGATCTTCTTGGTGAATAGTTCCTTTAAGAATTATGTAGTATCCTTCTTTATCTCTGACTACAGTCTTTGTTTAAAATCTAATTTATCTGATATGAGAATCACTACCTCGGCCTTCTTTTGAGGCCCACTGGCATGAAAGATTCTTCTCCATACCTTCACTTTCAGTCTGGGTGTATCCTTAGGTTCGAAATGTGTCTCATAGACAACAGATGGAAGGGCCCCTGTCATTTTATACAATCTACAATCTTTTGTCATTTTATGGGCACATTTAAGCCACTCACTTTGAGAGTGATTATTGATATATACATTTTTATTGACATCGTGTTACCTTTGAAGTCTTTCTTTCTGTAGATTGTCTCCATATATTTCTGTTCAATAATATTCTTGAGATTTTTCCTCTTTTATATACCCCCCCTTAATATTTCCTGCAGTGTCAGCTTGGTGGTCACATACTCTTTTAAGCCTTGCTGGTCTTGGAAACTCTTTATCTCTCCATCCATTTTGAATGTCATCCTTGCTGGATAAGGTATTTTTGGCTGCATGTTCTTCTCATTTAGTGCCCTAATATGTCTTGCCAGCCCTTTCTGGATTGTTAGGTTTCTGTGGACAGGTCTACTCTTATTTGTCGTGGCCGGTGCGACAACATGACCAGGGTTGAGAGGGTAAGAGGATGGTGAGACGAAGATGAGATGTAAAGAGATGGGGACAGGAGCGACACAGTGGATGATGTCCAAGCAGTGTCAATTTTATTCAAGGCTGTGAGGTATTATATAGCTAACAGAAACAATCATAAGAAAGTATCTATTTTTAGCTGATTACCAAAGAATTTTCAACATGCACAGAAAACCCTTCAAGTTTCCCTATTATCTATTTCCCAAGGAATAATAGTAGTCCCTCTGATGCCAGTGGTCTCTGTCTTCAGATAACTCCTACACCAGATGCACTATCTTCAGAGTAACTTAAGACATAGTTTATGGCCCATGCAAGGACAGCAGAATCCCACAATGGTTTAATGAGCAGACCTGTTTTGCCCATTCCAGATAAGCACATGCAGGCAAGCACGTCAGCAAGTCTTAGGATCCATAGCTCAGGCCCTTTCTCAAGCGCTGCTCAACTTTACACTCACAGGGTTATTAACCCTTGGGCTTCCAGGAGGCACGAGTCAGGGCCTGGTTTGGTCTCTTGACTCTAGCCCAGTCCGCGGTTGCCTACAGTTATTCTTGTGGGCTTTCCTCTGTAAGTAAGGAGCTTCTTTATCCTAGCTGCTTTCAAGGGATCCTGTTTACAATTATGATTCTTCATTCTTACTATCAGGTGTCTTGAGGTCTTTCTAGATTCTATAATCTTGGGGGGAGGCTGTTCTACCTCTAGTACATGAACACTGTTTCCACTCACGAAATTGGGAAATTTTTCATGGAGGATTTGTTCCACTGTATCTTCTAGTATTCTTTCTTTCTCTTCCCCCTCAGGGATTCCAATTATTCTGATGTTGGAATGTTTTATGCCATCATTTATTTCCCTAATTCTGTTTTCGTGGCTTCTAAGCTGTTTGTTCCAGGCTTCCTCCTGATCCTTTCTCTCTATCTGTTTGTCCTCTAGATCACTAATTCTATCTTCTATCTCAGTTACCCTAGCTTTTACAGAATTTAGATTATATTGGAACTCATTGAGAACATTGTGAACATCATCCCTGGTGGCTTCTAGTTCTGCCCTATTCAATTCCATTTTGTTGTCCATGGCTTTCTCCAACCTAGCTACTGCATGGATAATTGTTAGCCTGATTTCCCTTTCCGACATACTGTCTATGTTGGTAGCCATTAGCTCTGTTGCAGAAGGCCCAGCCTCTGAATTTTTCTTCTGCTGGGAATTCTTCCTCCCAGTCATTTTGGTGAGAGATGGCTGAACAGATGTAGCAGGATGGATCGACCATGGTGCAGTCAAGGTGCACCCTGGAACGCTTCTGAGCAATCAAGAGTCCCCACCCAAATGAAAGAAAAAAGAAAGAGAGAAAAAAAGAGAGAAAGAGACAGGAGAGAGAGAGACAGGAAAAAAAATAAAGAATAAAAGAGAAGGCCTAGCCCAAATGGGCCCCAAGATAAGATTTATGAAGTATACAAACAAAAACAAACAAAATGACTGATAAAAGTAGATGACAAGAGAAAAATAATATGTATATATAAAAAAGAACCTCATCAAAAAGAACCACAGCATAAGATTTATACACTACCAGGACAAACACAAATACACAGAAACACTGGGGGAAGAAAAAGATGGGAGAGTGGTTATAAATTCTCAGTATGGGTGAGGAAGTTTATTTTGATTCTTCCTGGATGTATCTTGATATCTTTGTTAAAGGACTCAAATTTCGTAAGATAAAGGGGGATTAAAAATTGGTTTACCTATAGGGGTAGCACTGATTGGGGAAAGGGGATTACCCTTACTCTATATGAATATTAAAAAATAAAAACAAAAAAGAATAAACTGAATTAAACTAAAATAAAATTTTTTAAAAAATTAAAAATAGAAAACCAAAAGGAAAACACAAGTACATGCATCAACAAGTTCAGGTTAAAAGGCTATTATGGAATTTGATGTACTGGACATCTCACTGTGATGGTAAATAGGTTAAAATATTATCTATAAAAAAATGAACCAGAATAGTGGAACGAGTCAAAAATAAAAGTTGTATCTACAAAGTAGTGGTGGTTGTTCTCTTGTCTTTTTTTTTTTTTTTTTGGTTGGATTTCTGCAGGAGGGGCCTGTTGCATGGGTTTTCAGGCAGTATTTACTGAGTTAAGACCTCCCACCCCCCTTTGATGTGGTGGACTCTGAGGAAACCGGTTATTCAGGCTTTTGTTCTCTGGAGTTTTTTGGTTTGTTTGTTAATTTGTTTTCTCTTGCCTTGACAGCTTTTGAGGGTTTTTTTGGAGGTTTAGAGGAAAGCAAACTGCACCCATACCTCCGTCTCAGAGAGAAGCCTCAGTCTGTTCCCCTCTGGGTACTCCAGAACACATAAATTCCCCCTTGGCCACTGGAAGAGCACGTTCCCAGTGACGGTCCCTGGGGACACAGGGACTCCTGCTTGTACCCAAAACCATGACAGTGGTAGCTGTCTGGATAGCCTCAGACCACCAGAGAGGTTCCATGCAGTGATAGCACACTGAGATTTTCCCGCTGGCCTGGGCTAGGAGTGCTCAGACTTTCCAGGTCCGAGAGCACCAGGCTCTCTCAGGAGAGGGTGTAGGGCATGACTCAGATTCTGGTCACGTGGCCTGTACGCATGGAGAGTGCAAAAGGCTGTGCTTCTGCCAGCTGGAGACCACAGGCACCTCTCTCAGGGAGAGGTGAGGGACATGACTCAGACTCTAATAGCATGACACAGCACGTGCCTGGAGAGTGCAAAAAGCAATGGTTCTGCTGGCTGGCGAAGCTCCCAGCCCCTCATGGGAGCTGCCACCCATGCACTCTCTGGCATGCTTGCAGCTCAGGGACCAAGACCTGGTTTCTTCGCCGCACTCTCTCTGGCTCAGCACTGGGGTGGCTGTCCTAGGTCCCTAACTTCCCCAATTCCCACAATTTCTCCCTATGATCCTTTGTTCTTTTTGAGTGCTTTCAACCAGACTCCAAGTTAATGCTGGTCCCCAGTGGCAGGGCACTTCCATGTTGGGGTATTACTTTCCAATGGGTTGCTTCTGGTGGCTCCCTCCCCGTTTTGTTTATCTTCCAATATCAGTCCAATGTTCCCACTCCCTGCTTTATCTGCCCACTGGTGTCTTCTGCCCCTGTAGAGATCCAGAAGTGTATAATTCTTTTTTTTTTTAAAGATTTTTTCTTTATTTATCTGACAGAGATCACAAGTAGGCAGAGAGGCAGGCAGAGAGAGAGGAGGAAGCAGGCTCCCTGCAGAGCAGAAAGCCCGATGTGGGGCTCGATCCCAGGACCCTGGGATCATGACCTGAGCCGAAGGCAGAGGCTTAACCCACTGAGCCACCCAGGTGCCCCCAGAAGTGTATAATTCTAATCTCAGGCTGATTTCATGGGTGATCAGACTTATTTGGTAGGTAATCAGCTCACTTTAGGGTACAGGTTGAAATGGCACCTCCTCCTAGCTCCCCACCATCTTGTCTCCCCAAATACCTGCCATTCTTAATATTAGTCGTCTAGTCAACCCATCCCCCTACTCCCCTCCCCTCTAAAACCCTCAGTTTGTTTCTCAGACTCCATAGTCTCTGATGGTCTGTCTCCCCCTCCGATTCTCCTCAATTCACTTTTCCTTTGCTTCTCCTAATGTCCCCCATGTTAATCCTTATGTTCCACAAAAAAGTGTAACCACATGATAACTGACTTTCTCTGCTTGACTTATTTCACTCAGCATGTTCTCCTACAGTAACATCATTTCTGGTATTCATCCTTTCTGATAGCTGAGTAACATACCATTGTCTGTATGGATCACATCTTTTACCCATTCATCTGTTGAAGGGCATCTCGGCACTCTCCACAGTTTGGCTTTTGTGGACATTGCTGCCAAGTTCCTTTTATTTTGTAGTAGGGAAAGTGTAATATAACTAAGTCTATTGCACTGATCTCACCTCAGCAATTCCTTCCCAATAACCCACCTGGGTCTTGTAACATAGACTTGGAAAAACCACTAGTATCACCACCATCACCACATTTATTCTCCACCCTTGGGACAGCGTCCATCCCCAGACTCCAAAGTTCAGTGATCTCTATGTGCTCTCCAAAAGGCAGGGGATATTGAAGGGTGGTCACCACAAGGTAGTCATACAAATAACCAGGCAGAAATATTAATTCCTTTAAAGTGCTTACAGAGCAAGATGGGGTCACTCGTGTCAAGCAGTCACTTCTGTCAGGCAGTGATGCCAGCAACTGAGGGCATTGCAGCCAAGACCACATATCGCCAAAACTGGCAACACCTGGTGGCACCCTGAACTGATAACCAGCAGAACCAGAGGACATCTAAAAATGCCCAAGAATTATTCCATCTCTTTAAAAAAGGAGAATTTTTTTTTGCAGCAAACTGACTGTCTAGATGCTGACTGACCCTTTCACATCTGACCACATCCCAAAGGCAGCTGCTGCCAAACACTCTGCCCTATTGATTGCTGAGCATAACAGAGATCTTCCACTGCTTGAACATAATAAGCAGCATGTGCCCGTATTTGACCCAGACCAGGAGAAGGCCTTACCTCAACTGCACACTCACAGACTGACTTCGTGTTTGGTGCATTGATTTCCCACCCCTGTTCTGTCTTCTTTATTGTGTGACTTGTTTTGTCTTTGCTTTGTGTGATGTGTAAGACACCAAGTTAACATATGTGATGAAATGCCATTGAGTTTGGAATCTTGCACATGCTTTTTCATTTGTTAACCTTGCTTTACGACTGAAGGAAGCAGACATTGGGGAAAGACACAACTTGTGTGTGTATACCTTCACAGTGTGCTTGCAACAATGTCACAAAAGGACTGAGGATAGTAGCCACTGCTTGTTGAAGAGGAAGGTTTCCTTAGCTTCAGTTCCTCAGGGGCTAATCATGCAGCCTAATCAGACAGAGGTTCTGAGAAGTCCTTCCAAAAGCTACCCTTTCCATCAAGGTTGATCTTTACAAAAGAATTTCTGTGCTAGACGGATTAATCCTCATCATTCTTAACCTCTTATCCATTCCTTTTTGCTCTCTGACTCTGGCTCTTGCCTCAGCCTTGTGAGTTGCTTTGGCCGATAGGATAATAGTAAATATGTCCAGCAGTCTTAAAACCGTTTGTACAGTTGGGTTTGCTCACTTCTGCCCTGTATTATTGCCCCAAGCAGGACCTGCCCAGGCAAGTCCTCTGGTCCCAGGGGAAGAATGAGAAACCTAAGGACCAGAGCAGAGTTACCACCATTGTCCCAACAAAGGTCAGCCAACAGCTGTGAACTCCAAGTTAAGTGATCTCAGTGAAGAGCAGCCAACACTGACCCAGATCGGATGAACCCTACAGACTCATGAGCTGAATAAATGTTAATTGGTGTATGCCACTACAGTTATGTGGTTGATTGCCACGCAACATTTTAGTGGTAGATATAATTGATATGTGCTCTTCCAAACTCTCCTGGAGACTCTATCTATGTTTCTGCCTGCTCACCAGCTGCCAGGAACTAGTTACAGGTCCAGTAGTTTTTAAAGTGCTTCTGCTAATACTGAATGAATCAAAAGTTACTTTCTCAAGTCAATTTCTGTTGACCTGCCTATCTCAGGCTTTCACGGTGCTTTTCCTATGGATGTTTGGTTAATTAATCTGTAAATGTTCCCAAATGTCCTTTATGGAGACAGACTCTGAGCTTTATCTCCTTGTTGCCAACACCCAAATTCTTGGAGCTTCTTCTTCTGTATCCCTCTACCTCTAGAAGACCAGTCCCCCTCCTTTCCTTGGTAAGAAAAGCAATCCCTCTCAGGCCAGTCACCTTCTGGGGGGCAACAATCTCTTTATCATGCAGACACCAGGCTTGTTTAGAGTCATAGGGAAGAGCCCCAAGGAGTCACAAGCTCAAAGAACTTTAGAACCAGAAGGATGTTAGACATAAGCCAATGGATGCAGTGTGTAGCTCTGTCCAACTAAGGAGATAAGTCTTCCAAATTTGGTGTTCCAGATTCTTGAAGACACCAGCACATACCTTCACTGTTGTAGCTACTTCCTGGTATGTAACAAATCATCTCCAAACTTGGTGGCTCACTCCAATAACCTTTATGTTTATCTGTACACAATCCTGTACTTTGGGTAAGGCTTGGCTGAGACAGTTCAACTCTGCTCTACATGGCTGATAGTTTTGACCTGGACTCAAAGGTGCACTTGCAAGATGGCCCCACTCTCATGGCTGGGAAGGTGGTGTTAACTGTTGGCTCGAAGCTCAGCTGAGGCTGTTAGCCAGGGGCCTCAGTTCCTCTCTGTGTGGTCTCTCCATATGGCTAGATTTGATATCTCTCAGGGGGGCAGTCTCCAAATAGTCAAACTTCTTCCACGGTGACTGTCTCCTTCCAGTGTGAAAAAAAAAAAAAAAAAAAGCTGTAGCATGAAAACTTGTACCCTGTCACTTTCTCTATGTTCAATGGGTTAAAGAAGATTACAGAATCAGTTTCGATTCAAAGGGAAAGGAAAAATGCAGGGGTATATGAACACTGGGAGTATGGTTCATTGAGAACAACCACTGTCAAAGATAAGTCCAGGCTCCTTCAAGTTTCTACTAAAAGTTGAACTTCCACTAACCTTTCTAGCCAGCAAATAATGGGGTGAAGTTGAGCATTGGCCTAGGAGTCAAGACACTGGAACTTCTTACCTAGTTGGACTATTCATTAACTTCAGAGATTTGGAGAAGTGACCAGATTCTAAAGTTTGTCTGGATGAACTTTAAAGTAGCATCTGGTTTGAAAGTCAGAGTCTAAAGTCTTCTCCTTTATGAATCTATCCCATTCTTTTTGAGCTGGTCTATCTTGATCTCCAGCTGCCAAAAGGCCATCCCAGTTATTTACTTAATTCCTGAGCTCTGCTGATCTCAGTCCCTCTGATTTGTCCTTTTGACCTGCTTATTGCGAGCTGGATAACCTTAGGAAGCCACACAACTTCTCTTAGTCTAGGTGAAATGGGGATAAGAACCCCAGATTTATAACTGTGGTGAAGACTGAATGGGAGAAGGCACACAAAATTGCTTTGCAAAATGGTACTGGGATGAGATGGCATTGCCCAGCCACCCTAATGCCACCAGCACTAGCATGTCATATTCAGGTTGGTCTTTCCATCTCCAGTGCTGGTGACAACCACTTACTAACTGACTTTGATTCTTATTTTTTCATTTTATACTGACGGAATACATCTGTCAGTCACATTTTACTCTCAAGACATTCTAAGACTCCAGGATTTCCTTGCTGATAACCCTTGACAATCCAGTGGAATTATTTAGCCTACACCTACAGTAGGCAATCTCACAGCCAGGGCTGAGATGGAGTGGGGCAGAATTATACAAATGCAAAAGAAAGGAGGGGCTTTTTAAAATACTTTCTGAAAGTTAAAAATAAAAACATCTTCAACATTATTTTGTAAGGTGTCATCTTCAGATAGTTTACCCAACCAGACAGCAACTCAGGAACAAGGATTTTGTCTTTTTTTAAAAAAAAGTTCTACCCATTCAGTGACTAGAATAAGTGCCCAGCAAAAGAAACTCAGTTAATGCTTTTTGAATCAATGAATGAATGATAAGAACCTTGAATTGTGAAGAGGCTCAGACAAAAGGCTTATTATTTGATTTAAAAATGAACATGTAAGTGCTGGAGAAAAACCTCAATTGGTATCTTTTGGGTAGGTTATTTAAACCAAACCTTTTATACTGTGGGGTGTTATTTTGTTGTTTTATGACTGCTATAGCAGAATTATTAATTTGATTCATTATAACCTGATTTATAATCATCTGAACTGTGATTTAACTTTTGAAAAGGACCCATAAACTCTTCATGGGTTTGGTCTCACAGAAAGCAGAGGAAGCAAAATATGCCCAGAACAAACTGCTGAGTCACATGTTATGTCTTTTCCCTTAGCCAACATTCCTAATCCAGTATCACTGACAATTCAGAAAGGAGCAATATCTAACCTGATGTGATGGCAGCATCCATGAATACGTCCCCTGTTACTGAAGAGTACATGTCACCAATGTGTGAGATAAATGGTTCTTGGATATTGCTTTGACCTATTCTGATGGTGTTCAGATTCAATTAGGTAAAACCATGAGAAACTCAGCTGTGTCAACCCCTCCTAGGTGACACATGGAAAAATCAAGTGTGCACAATCTTAGCAAGAAGAAATTGTCTTGTTTGTATTTTCTGGAAGTGGAGGAGAAGAGAAAAACAAAATAGTAGTCAGTGAACAACATTTTTGTACCAAGAATTGTGTTCGATCCTTTCTCTACTCATTTACTCCTTAGAATGAATAGCCTAATGTGAGTTTCTCTCCATTTTATAAACGAAGAAAACTGAGGCTTGGAGAATTGAGTCACCCACTTAAGATTACATAGCTAGTAAGGGGGATGGACTGGGATTCAGACCCTCTGCTTTTGCCCTCATCCTGTCCTGCTTCTATAGAGTCTCTTCCAGCTTTGGCCTCATCACACTTTACTATGATTTGGCCCTCTGTTTTTATAAGGTTACAAGAACATCATATATTTCTGCAACCCCTACATGACACTGAGTACAACCACAAGCACAAATCTGAGGGGAAACCACACAAAACCAGACTGCTTCTGGTGATCTTCACACAGTCCATTGCATTTTCTTCCTTACTCTGCCTGTGGTGTGTTGAGATCTTTTCCCCAGTTCAGATGTCACCTCCTCCAGTGAGCATTCTCTGATCCTCCCCTCATCTCTACTGCCCAGTCCTTCCTGGTATCTCCCATAATGTCCTGCCTGTATCACTATTGTTAATTATTATTATCTACTTAGGTATCCATCTTCTGCACTAGACTGTGAGCTCTCTGAGCTCAGGCCTATGTCTGACTTCTCAGCTAGACTGTGACTTTTCTGAGGATCAAGACTGTGTCCTCATTCTGTTTGTAACTTCAGTTCTGGGTGTAAACTAGCACAGAGTAGGGACTCAGTGAAGTCTACTGATTGGATCAAAAACATTACTCAGAAGGACTTGAAAACGTGTGTCTCATGGAGGGGACATCAATTTAGAGAAAGAAATTTAGAGAAAATAAGGAACATGAAGACATAGAAAGAAGGATAATATAAAGGGAAGTACTTAGTAATGTTCTCTGTGGTATTTGAATTATTCGATTTTGGTTAAACAGGAAAAAAAATTAGGATTCAATTCTTTCCAGTTATCACTAAGATGATTTTAATAATTGCCTAATTGACACATATCCTATGTTTAAGTGATATCAGGAGCTTCCCAGTTAACATATGGGGAAAAAAAAAAAACTATCAGCTCTAAGTCTTTCTTAAAAATTAACTGAAAGCAGTAAACTATGTCTTCAAATCATCTTAATAAACTACAAGATCTTAATTATAGATTATAATTATAGATGGTTCATTTTCATATTCCAGGGCATATGTTAATTTATGTCACGTGAATCCTAAATGATGATTCACCTTGTTATTTTCTTTGTTATTGTTTACTCCTTATTGTTGTTATTTTAGCTACTCAGCATCCAACTTCCCTTTCTCCAATAATACACTCCATTATTTTAGGGGTGGGGTATTTCTTTTTTTTTAAATTTTTTCAATTTATTTATTTTCAGAAAAACAGTATCCATTATTTTTTCACCAAACCCAGTGCTCCATGCAATCCGTGCCCTCTATAATACCCACCACCTGGTACCCCAACCTCCCACCCCCCCACCACTTCAAACCCCTCAGATTGTTTTTCAGAGTCCATCGTCTCTCGTGATTCACCTCCCCTTTCAATTTAAGGGGTGGGGTATTTCTTATCCTGTATAGGTGTGTTGGTGAAGGAGGTCCTACGTACAAAGAGAATTAACACCTCAGATTTTCTGACCCAGAGCAGCCAGGTGGGTGGACACACGAGCTGGTAGCCATCTAAGACTTAGCCAACTGGATATTCTTGAGACTTTGAACTTGAAGATGTGTAGGACGGTGGAAGTTCTTTCATTGTCATGGAAGTCTTTGTATGCTGACCCATGTGTTCTGCTCTATGACTTTTCTAGGCCTCCCAGTGCTACCTTAAATCTAATTTTCTCATTGTTTTCCAGGACTGCATCTCCAACATTCCATTAATTTTGGGAGCCTGGCATTCTCTGCATGAGTCATCTTTACCTAAATAGCCAGTCAATTTCTGTTGCTTAAAACTGAGAATTTTGGGGTGCCTGGGTGGCTCAGTGGGTTAGGCCCCTGCCTTCGGCTCAGGTCATGGTCTTGGGGTCCTGGGATCGGGTCCTGCATCGGACTATCCACTCAGCGGGGAGCCTGCTTCCCTCTCTCTCTCTGCCTACTTGTAATCTTTCTCTGTCAAATAAATAAATAAAATCTTTGAAAAAAAACTGAGAATTTTGTCTGAAATACCAGGTAAAAGCAGTCTCCATTTAGGACATACATTTACATGTAGATAAGTAAAAGAATTTGCATTCTTGTGTCATGATTAGTAAGAATTAGTGTTCTCTAAGAATTATGTTGAGATTCATTTTTCTAGAAATTACAAGATATAGAAGCAAAACTGTGTGATGGACTTCTCCATTTAAATGAATAGTTTTTATGGACATGATATAATCTACATTTTTTTTAATTTTAAAAATTTTTATTAACATACAATGTATTTTTAGCCCCAGGGGTACAGGTCTGTGAGTCGCCAGGTGGACACACTTCACAGCACTCACCATATCACATACCTTCGCCAATGTCCATAACCAAATCACCTTCTCCCCACCCCACCCCCCACCGCCGAGCAACCCTCAGTTTGTTTTGTGAGATTAAGGGTCTCTTGGGGCACCTGGGTGGCTCAGTGGGAGATTAAGGGTCTCTTATGGTTTGTCTCCCTCCTGATCCCATCTTCTTTTATTTATTCTTTTCCTACCCCCCAAACTCCCCACGTTGCCTCTCAACTTCTTTATATCAGGGAGATCATAATTCTCTTTCTCTGACTGACTTATTTCACCAAGCATAATACCCTCTAGTTCCAACCACGTAGTCACAAAAGGCAAGATTGCATTTTTTATGGCTGCATAGTATTCTATTGTATATATATACCACATCTTCCTTATCTAGTTATCTGTTGAAGGACATGTAGGTTCTTTCCGTAGTTTGGCTATTGTGGACATTGCTGCTATAAACTTTTGGGTGCACTGCCCCTTCAGATCACTATGTTTGTATATTTAGGATAAACACCTAATAGTGCCATTGCTGGGGCATAGGGTAGCTCTATTTTCCATTTTTTTTTTTAGGAAAATCCATGCTGTTTTCCAGAGTGCTTGCACCAACTTGCATTCCCACCAACAGTGTAGGAGGGTTCCCCTTTCTCTGCATCCTCACCGGCATCTGTCATTTCCTGACTTGTTAAATTAAGCCATTCTGACTGGTGTGAGGTGGTATCTCATTGAGGTTTTGATTTCTTTTCCCTGATGCCGAGTGATATGGAGCACTTTTTCTTGTGTCTGTTGGCGATCTGGATGTCTTCTTTGCAAAAATGTCTGTTCATGTCCTCTGCCCAATTCTTGATTTGATTATTTGTTCTTTGGGTCTTGAGTTTGCTGAGCCCTTTATAGATTTTGGATACTAGCCCTTTGTCTGATATCTTCAAATTTGAAGAAGATATCTGCAAATATCTTCTCCCATTCTGTCAGTGGTCTTTTTTTTTAATTTTTTCAATTTATTTATTTTCAGAAAAACAGTATTCATTATTTTTTCACCACACCCAGTGCTCCATGCAATCCGTGCCCTCTATAATACCCACCACCTGGTACCTCAACCTCCCACACCCCCGCCAATTCAAGCCCCTCAGATAGTTTTTCAGAGTCCATAGTCTCTCATGATTCACCTCCCCTTCCAATTTACCTCAAATCCCTTCTCCTCTCTAACACCCCTTGTCCTCCATGCTTTTTGTTATGCTCCACAAATAAGTGAAACCATATGATAATTGACTCTCTCTGCTTGACTGATTTCACTCAGCATAATCTCTTCCAATCCCATCCATGTTGCTACAAAAGTTGGGTATTCGTCCTTTCTGATGGAGGCATAATACTCCATAGTGTATATGGACCACATCTTCCTTATCCATTCGTCAGTTGAAGGGCATCTTGGTTCTTTCCATAGTTTGGCGACTGTGGCCATTGCTGCTATAAGCACTGGGGTACAGATGGCCCTTCTTTTCACGACATCTGTATCTTTGGGGTAAATACCCAGGAGTGCAATGGCAGGGTCATAGGGAAGTTCTATTTTTAATTTCTTGAGGAATCTCCACACTGTTATTCAAAGAGGCTGCACCAACTTGCATTCCCACCAACAGTGGAAGAGGGTTTCCCTTTCTCCACATGCTCTCCAACACATATTGTTTCCTGTTTTGTTAATTTTGGCCATTCTAACTGGTATAAGGTGATATTTCAATGTGGTTTTAATTTGAATCTCCCTGAGGGCTAGTGATGATGAACATTTTTTCATGTGTCTGATAGCCATTTGTATGTCTTCATTGGAGAAGTATCTGTTCATATCTTCTGCCCATTTTTTGATATGATTGCCTGTGTCGTGTGTGTTGAGTTTGAGGCATTCATTATAGATCCTGGATATCAACCTTTTGTCTGTACTGTCATTTGCAAATATCTTCTCCCATTCCGTGGGTTGCCTCTTTGTTTTCTTGACTGTTTCCTTTGCTGTGCAGAAGCTTTTGATTTTGATGAAGTCCCAAAAGTTTATTTTCGCTTTTGTTTCCTTTGCCTTTGGAGACATATCTTGAAAGAAGTTGCTGTGACTGATATCGAAGAGATTACTGCCTATATTCTCCTCTAGGATTCTGATGGATTCCTGTCTCACATTGAGGTCTTTTATCCATTTTGAGTTTACCTTTGTGTACGGTGTAAGAGAATGGTCGAGTTTCATTCTTCTACTGATAGCTGTCCAGTTTTCCCAGCACCATTTATTGAAGAGACTGTCTTTTTTCCACTGTATATTTTTTCCTGTTTTGTCGAAGATTAATTGACCATAGAGTTGAGGGTCCATATCTGGGCTCTCCACTCTGTTCCACTGGTCTATGTGTCTGTTTTTATGCCAGGACCATGCTGTCTTGGTGACCACAGCTTTGTAATAAAGCTTGAAATCAGGTAACATGATGCCCCCAGGTTTATTTTTGTTATTCAACATTTCCTTAGCGATTCGGGGTCTCTTCTGATTCCATACAAATATTTGGATTATTTGCCCCAGCTCTTTGAAGAATACCGGTGGAATATTGATCGGAATGGCATTAAAAGTATATATTGCTCTAGGCAGTATAGACATTTTAACAATGTTTATTCTTCCGATCCAAGAGTATGGAATGGTCTTCCATCTTTTTGTGTCTTCTTCAATTTCTTTCATGAGTGTTCTGTAGTTCCTCGAGTACAGATCCTTTACCTCTTTGGTTAGGTTTATTCCCAGGTATCTTATGGTTCTTGGTGCTATAGTAAATGGAATTGATTCTCTAATTTCCCTTTCTGTATTTACATTGTTAGTGTATGAGAAAGCCACTGATTTCTGCACATTGACTTTGTATCCTGCCATGTTGCTGAATTGCTGTATGAGTTCTAGTAGTTTGGGGGTTGAGATATCACCTTACACCAGTTAGAATGGCCAAAATTAACAAAACAGGAAACAACATGTGTTGTAGAGCATGTGGAGAAAGGGAAACCCTCTTCCACTGTTGGTGGGAATGCAAGTTGGTGCAGCCTCTTTGAATAACAGTGTGGAGATTCCTCAAGAAATTAAAAATAGAACTTCCCTATGACCCTGCCATTGCACTCCTGGGTATTTACCCCAAAGATACAGATGTCGTGAAAAGAAGGGCCATCTGTACCCCAGTGTTTATAGCAGCAATGGCCACAGTCGCCAAACTATGGAAAGAACCAAGATGCCCTTCAACTGACGAATGGATAAGGAAGATGTGGTCCATATACACTATGGAGTATTATGCCTCCATCAGAAAGGACGAATACCCAACTTTTGTAGCAACATGGATGGGATTGGAAGAGATTATGCTGAGTGAAATCAGTCAAGCAGAGAGAGTCAATTATCATATGGTTTCACTTATTTGTGGAGCATAACAAAAAGCATGGAGGACAAGGGGAGTTAGAGAGAAGGGGGTTGGGGAAATTGGAAGGGGAGGTGAATCATGAGAGACTATGGACTCTGAAAAACAATCTGAAGGGTTTGAAGTGGCGGGGGTGTGGGAGGTTGGGGTATCAGGTGGTGGGTATTAGGGGCACGGATTGCATGGAGCACTGGGTGTGGTGAAAATATAATGGATACTGTTTTTCTGAAAATAAATTAATTAATTTAATTTTAAAAAAATAAAAGTGATTAGGTTTTTTTCCCCTTAAAGCATTTCTTTGTTATCAAGCGTCCATCAGACATATCAAAATGGCTAGCATATTTTTGAAAACTTTTTCAAGTCTGTCCTAAAGTGAAATTCTCATATAAAATGATTTATAATCAAGTTTAAAGTATTAAATCTCCTCATTTAACAGATATTTGGAAAGAAAAGACTATTTGGAAATCCTCCTGGAGGAGAAAAACATGTTTTTCGTGTCTACAGTAATATAGCATCTGGAAAACAAGGACATTGGGTTTCTTGTTTCTTAGGTGTTGAGTTTGGCATTTCATTCTTTGGGAGGGGCATCCTTCTTTTCTTAGGAATTTTAGATAGATGTGGATTCTCAGGGGCACAGCATACACATTGAATGAATTCAAAATTTTAGCTAAGAGTTGATATAAAAAATTAATTAGATCATTGCTTTCCTTGTTAAGAAAATAAGAATGCAAAGATCAATAAAAATAGACTATGTCACAGAAGTTCAGTGGGGCTGGCTCTCTGTGGCAATATCCAAATGAAGATCCACAGTGTGTCTAGCATAGAAAAAGATCTTACTTCTGAGGACAGGCACGATGAGCTTATCTGATAAGAAAATTTGCATCAAAAAGTTGAATTTTCACACATATTAAAATTAATAGAATAATCATGACAACTAGGACTGATGTTCAGGCACAGGATAATTTAGTCAACCTGAAGAAACCCCAAATCCATCCAAACTGAAAAACTCTGATGAGAGACAACTAGAAAGTAAAATACCTTAACCTTTAGATTATCTGGAAACTAAGAACTGGCAGTTCTAAACATATAGAAACATTCCAATATGGATGTTCAAAAGGTAAACAAATGATCTCTGATAGCAGAGACTGAATTTGGAGTCAAGAAATGGTTAAAATTAGATGGGGAAGATCTACCAGGCATTTCTCCTTTGTGTCTGGTAGCAACACCACTGTAAGAGGAGTTGAAGGGAATCACAGTGGATGGGTGGGGCAGATTGTGGTTTCATAAACAGTGAATAAGGTCTTTAAGAAGACAGGGAGGTCTCTTTATATTTTAGAAAGATTTCTGAGGGAAGGAGGGTAAAATTTTAACATTTGGATTCATAACACATTAGTTAAATTGAAAACATTGTACTAAACAACATTCCTTAATAATGCTCATGGAGATATTAATGAAGAAATGAATGATTTTGTTTATTCCACAAATAGTGGTTGACTGCTGACCCTGACCCTGTGCTGGGTATAAGCCCAAAAATGAGGAATGGTAGAATTGTTTGATAAGTATTTAACATCAATAACGGCAGGAGTTGCAGTTTTCACATGGCCCTTGAAACAACAATTTTCTGCAAAATAGAAAAGAATGGGAATTAGAAAACTATGGTCATCACAGTTTAATGGTAGGACTTGTTCAGTAAATATGTGTTGGTTTGAATATATGTAAATTGGATACAAAAACAAAACAAAACGAAAATCTGAAATTCTCCTGAAGACAACATCAAGAATTGATAAGTGTTTCTCTCATTCTTTGGGACCTTTTGGTCTCTCATTTCCCTCACTCAGTCCTGGTTTCTTGGGCTCTGTCTTCCTGAAGACGTGAATTCAATTTTCTGTCATCAGGAAAACATGATCCTTTCTGATATGTGACGTATGGGGGGAATTATAAAGCTCTAAAGCCCTGCACTCTTCCCTGGTTAGAATTGTGAAACACGGGGCGCCTGGGTGGCTCAGTGGGTTAAGCCACTGCCTTCAGCTCAGGTCATGGTCTCAGGGTCCTGGGATCGAGTCCCGCATCGGGCTCTCTGCTCAGCAGGGAGCCTGCTTCCCTCTCTCTCTGCCTGCCTCTCCATCTACTTGTGATTTCTCTCTGTCCAATAAATAAATAAATCTTTAAAAAAATAAAATAAAGAAAGAATCGTGAAACACATACCCAGTTCAGATCAGGTTCCCCATTTGTTACTGAGAAAGGGTCTTAGCCATCTGGGTCTCTCACATTCTCTTCTTTTTAAAAAAAATGCCCACCCAGGGGGGCCTGGGTGACTTAGTCCATTAAGCACGTGCCTTCAGCTCAAGTCCTGATCCCAGGGTCCTTGGATGATAATCAGCCTAGGGACAAGATGGGGCTCCCTGCTGAGCAGGGAGACTGCTTCTTCTTCTCCCTCTGCCCCTCTCCCTCTCCCTCTACCCACCCCTCCCCCTTCTCTCACTCTCTCTTTCAAATAAATAAGCTAAAAACAAAAACAAAAACAAAAGCAAACGAAAACCCAACTCTGCCCCAAATCATCAAAAGTACACGCTATGTTTTCTACTGGAAACACCCAGCTAGGACATCACAAAGCATTCTTTTGAGTATAATTATGGATTCTTGAATGTTTATTTATTCAAGGTCTTATAATCAATATTGGTCATTCTGATCTTGCTAGACAGTCACACTGGATTGTCTCCAGCATCTGGTGGTATTCATTTTCCAGGGCTGCTACAACAAAGTACCACAAACGAGGTGGCTTAAAATAACAGACATTTATTTTCTGATTTCTTATGTTCAGATGTCTAAAATCAAGGTGTTGGTGCTCCCTCTGGACAACCCCCTGACAGAATCCTTCCTTGTTTCTTCTAGCTTCTGGTGGCTCCAGGGATCACTTGGCTTACGGCTACATGACTCCAATCTCTGCCTCCATTTTTACATGGCCTTCTCTGTGTCTTCTCCTCTTCTGTCTCTTATAGAAGACAGTCATTAGATTTAGGGACCACCCAGGTCATCGAAGATGATTTCCTTTTTCTAAGAAATAGTCACAATCCCATGTTCCTTGGATTCGGATATGGACATGTCTATCATCCAGGCGTGCAAACACATATCTTCTAGTTGTTAGAGGCTTTCTATTTTTAGAGTTGTCAAAATAGCATAGATAGAACTAGCTCTTATTCCATTTTCTGTAATAAACTTTTAGCAAGTGCTTCTGGAGGTCAAATATTATGCTAATTATGAGAATACAAAGCTATGTCACATCTCTTGGGTTTCTCCCCAAGGTACAGGTTCCCTTGAATGAGAAAAATGGTGCTCCAAGTGGACGGAAAGCCCATGATTTTAAAGAGCCAGCTTAAGTACTCGCTCAATTGTCCACATTTGGAGTGTCAGAGGATCGAGAGGCCAGTAAATAATCCTACAGATCTCTTGTAAGAAATCTCCAGGCCATTTTCCTTTTCAAAGTTTTGCTCCAGGTTTCAGGCACCTAATCTGCAAAAGCATACCAGCCTGAGAGTCAGGTCCCTCAGGTTCTATTTCTGGTTTTGCTACTGAATTGCTGTGGGACCTTGCACACCACAGGGAAGGTGGGTGCACTTCCTACAAAGCAAGAGACAAGAGCCTGAGGAGCCCTCTAGGCAAGACTACCTCATACCCCAGTGAAGCTGGATCCTAGGAGCCAAGTGTACCGGCTGGACTCCTCACGAACAGTCTAGGGATGCTCTTCCTGCTGCCAAAGCCACTGATGTTCGTGTGAAGCTGGAGCTCTGATTTTAGTTTGGTCAAAGGGACTCGGACTCCCTCCTTTGTGTGAATCCTAGAAGTCAAAAGGAAAAATAGTTTGCATTTTAAAGATTTTATTTATTTATTTGACAGAGAGAAATCACAAGTAGATGGAGAGGCAGGCAGAGAGAGAGAGGGAAGCGGGCTCCCTGCTGAGCAGAGAGCCCAATGCGGGACTCGATCCCAGGACCCTGAGATCATGACCTGAGCAGCGGCTTAACCCACTGAGCCACCCAGGCGCCCCAATAGTTTGCATTTTAAAGCCTTGACTTTTTCTTACTGAGATGTTCTTGTGGTTCACATTGCACTAGAGGAAAATGGGCTGGTGGCCCAGAGCAAGGAGTGAAGGGTTGGGAACTCTGGGCCTCTTCCTGGAGGGGTCAGGCGGGTGCTGTCCAGCAACTTGGGGACTCTGGAAAGGTAAGTTCCCTGCACCTCGTCCCCTAAAGAATTACATTTCCCGAGAGGCCTTGCCACCCACAGCCAGGGGAGGAGGAAGAAGGAGCTCTGAGCCCGCCCTCCGTTGGCAGGTCCAAGTGGGCTGTGCTCGCGCTGCATCCGAAAGGCTGACTCGCATCTCCCGCAGTGCAGCGGGGATTCCGCGTGAACACCGCCTTTTTGCCCCTGGATTTCACAATACCCGCCCCGCCCCTCCTCCCTAGAGCCTTCGCTTCGGCGGCTGCGGCGGCTGCGGCGGCTGCGGCGGCTGCGGCGGCTGCGGCGGCTGCGGCGGCTGCGGCGGCTGCGGCGGCTGCGGCGGCTGCGGCGGCTGCGGCGGCTGCGGCGGCTGCGGCGCAGGCAACGGACGCGGCCGCCGGCGGTTGGCTAGGGGTCCGCGCGGCAGGGACGTGGATCCTATGCGGTTATTCGCAAGGCGCAGGCGCCCCTGCCCCTGCCCCGCCAGCGGGCGGTTTCCAGCGGCGGTTTTCAGCGGGCGGTTTCCAGCAGCGGCGGGATGTTCCCTGGAAGGAGCCACAGGGTTGCGGAGAAGTCCACCCAGAAGGTGCTGGACCCCGAGAAGGACGGGCTGACGCTGACTGCTGGGTGAGGCCCGCTCTGGGACTCCGGGTTCGGGCGTTCTTGCCCTGACGTGGGCCGGGGGAGGGTGGGGGCTGGGATGCCGACGGCATGGGGGTGCCGTGGGGATGGTGTGAGACCCCCCTTTCCCGGGCCCAGCATTGTTCCCGACTGCGGGCAGTCTGGCCTCGGACTCTGCCCTGTCGCCCAGGGCGTAAACTCACCCCGGATTTGAGCCTGGTCACCTCAAGGCCGGCGGAGCCGCCACTTTCCCCTCCCTGGCAAATCCTGCACTCCAGGTGCTACACAGACACACACGCACACACACTCACACACAAAATAAACTGACACCTCCCCCTCTCGTTTTTTAATTTTTATTTCTGACTCTGACAGCCGAAGTAGAGTCTCCAAGTGTTCCCAGCCCAGACTTAACTGAACTGTCCTCTCTTCTGTGGGCTCCCTCCCCTTAAATTTTAGTTTTACTTTTGAGTTGGAGTCTTCAGAGAGACGGAGCCTCCCAGCGCTCCCACGATAAATTTAATTGAGCCGTCGTCTATCTTCCCGCGCTCCTCTTATTTTTATTTTGGGTCTGGCCGCTTGGGCTTCCTTGTGTGGTTGGTGTGAAGGGGCTCCTCCTGTTTGTGGAGGGAGGGGTTCAAGGAGGCTGCTGCTGCTTTCTTGCCGGGATGACAGAGTTCTTTGCCGCCTTTCGTTTTTATGGACTGCTGGGTGGAGGTTCTGTGGAGCCCAGGGGGCCTGCAGGGACTTGGGATGAAGCTCATCCTGGTGGCTGTGAAGTGTCCCCAAGGCTTCCTGTCACCTGCTGCATGGGATCTCTGGCTGCTTTGCTAGGCTGTGTTCTCTTTTACTTTTTTTCCCTACTTAGTCTTAAATTTTGTTTAAGACCAAACACCTGTGCTACCTGTGCTGTCCCTAGTGTTTCTGGAGGCTGAGAAAAGGACACCTTGTTTCCTCTGGATGTCTTTTTTATTCTTAAAATGAGGGAAAAAACACACTTGAGGAAATATGACATAAAATAATTCATTTTATATGTGAGAATTTTAAATAAAGATCTTGTTCATGAGATTAAAACTTGCTAATTATTTCTTTTTATACCCTGTGAAGTACCTCAGAGGACGCACACACACACACACACACACACACACACACCTGGTTCCCAAGTGAGGTTATTTACAATCTCAGATTCCTTGAGGTTTACACTATCTCGTTCAGTTTGCAATGAATGTAAATTAATTACTTACTGTTACGAGAGATTAGTTTTCAAGAGTTGTGAAAGTGAAGTGTGGTGTCCTGACCTGTCTCCTCTCTGTAGGAAAATCTCATGCTCACACAGGTGGCATTGTGCAGAGTTCTTCTAGTGACTGATAAATACTACTGCAGGGACACTTGATAAAGGAACAGATTTGATACTCTGGGACTGTTTCTGTAGTAGAGAATTTGAACTTTTGTTCTCTCCAAGTCTGCAGGATTATGTTGGCTCCATTTTGTAAAGGTGGAATCAATTAAACCTAGATGAGTTTGGCTTCTTAGAGATGCACAGTACATTGTTACCAGTCTGAGAAAGTAGTTCATTTTTGAGACTGTGTAATTGTGGTTTCACTTTAAGGTGCAGTATTTTATTTTGAGGAACTTTCTTTTTTCAGTTCATTGAGCTCATGATGACCTCAGTTTGTAACACAGGCAGGTTCTTTGATATGAGGCTGTTTTTTGTGGATGCATTTGTTTGTGGAATGACCCAGTGTCCTTTCTGGCTGCAGTCTTACCCATAGGGACTACATTTTTGCAAATGTGTCTGAAGACTTCTAGTGATAATGTCTCACGTAAACTCTGGCCAACAACTCTGGTTTAAAGACGTTAAAGAGGGGTGCCTGGGTGGCTCAGTGGGTTAAAGCCTCTGCCTTCAGCTCAGGTCATGATCCCAGAGTCCTGGGATCGAGCCCCACATCGGGCTCTCTGCTCAGCAGGGAGCCTGCTTCCTCTTCTCTCTCTCTCTGCCTACTTGTGAACTCTGTCTGTCAAATAAATAAATTAAATCTTTTAAAAAAATAAAAAATAAAGATGTTAAAGAAATACAGTACATTCATGGACTAGTTCCTAGCACATCATATACCCTATTTGTTTGCTACTTAAAGAAAAAGTCTACTTAGGAAAAAAAAAAATGGCCTCTTGACCTGAAAGACAAGAATTAGCCAAGAGCAAGAAAACTACTGAAGGAAATGAATAGACATTATTGTTGTATTTTTATTTGCATATTTCTTGTAATACTCTTGATTTTCACATATTTTGTCTTCAAGCAATAATAAAGATTTTCTTTTCTACAAAGATGATACCGCTGACCTGGATTTCCAGTCGTTGGCAACATCACTTTGGCTGGTTACTTAGCCTGTCTTTGAACCTCGGTTTCATTACTCTGTCCGATGGGTATGGTCATGACTACTTTGTAAAATTTGTTGTGAGTATAAGGTATAAATGACTTCAGCTTGCAGCAGGCATATAATAGTTCCTCTCCTATTACTGGCCCTCCATCATGAACAGACTAGGAAAAGTATTTTGATAGGTACTTTCCCACACTACCCCTGGTATTTGGATGGTTGCTGTAAATTTGTTCTCTCTTTCTAAAAATTAGTCTGTGTTAAAGACAGCACAAACTGCGAGACACCCAATGAACTGTGGAAAGTAGAGTAGTTCTCATTCCAGTTAGAACTTATTTAGCTACTTTAATCTGACTGTGTATTGTAGATTGGCCTGATACCATTAACCTTATTTTACAAGGGTGGAGACTGAGGACAGATAGACCTTGCAAGGGGCCAAGCCGTGGCCTATATGCATTGTGTTAATTACAGGTAGACCAAAGAGCTATTAGGTCCCCTGACTTCCAGTTCTCCCTGCATTGTTGAAATCATCAATGGGAGAGTAAATGAGTCAACAAAACAAAACAGAAACCAAAAAAAATCCATGTATTGCTATCTTATTCCAGCAAAGATGCCATGTTTAATTAAAGGTTGAGTCCCTACTACAAATCCCCATCTATAAATGGTATTGATGTAGCAAGAAGAATGATGTACCAGGAAGCATATAGTATGGCATGTAATTAGATAGTGGCTTCTATGTTGGACTCCATTTTAGGATTCCAAAGGGTCAGAAAAGATCATGAAGAGTGGCACAAACAGAAGGGCCTTTTGAGGAAGGTTTTCCTCATGCTGGTCCCTTGAAGGGTGTCTAGACTACTGAGCCACATGTGTAACTTCAAAATTTTTAGTAGCCACATTTAAGAAAGTAAAAAGAAAGAGGTGACATTAATTTTAATAATGCATTTTATTGAATCCCACAGCTCTAGTCTGTATTATATCAACAGGTAACCAATATAAAACATTTTTTTTTGCGTTCTGTTTTTCATATCAAGTCTTTGAAATCCAGTGTGTGTTGGACACTTCTAGCATGTCTCATTTTACACTAGCTGCATTTTAAGGGCTCAGTAGCTGTATGTGGCTAGTAGCTGCATACGGGACAGAACAAGGTTAGCATTTGGGAAGCGCAGCAGGAAGGCAGTTCCAAGCAAGGGGAGATGGAAGCTGGTAGTGGAAATACACATGGCAATGATGTAGAAAGGTGAGGTACACCAGCCTGCTCCTTCCTCCTGTCCAGTAAGGGAGTCCCAGGGTAACATTGGTCATGAGAAAGAGTGGTAGAATTCTTGCCCTGAGGGTGCTCACATTGTCAGATATGTTACTAGATGGTATGTAGGCCAGGGGTAGGGACAGGACAGTGAGTTGGACTGGGGGATCTTGGTAGAGGGAGAGGAGTGGCAGCCTGACTGGCAGAAGCTGAGGCAGTTTGGGGGTCAGATCACAAAAGGTGTTGTTCGTCTGAGTTGGAAGTTCCTATCTTACTTTGCAGGTAGGAGGGCCCTCTTGAAGAAGGCTTATCAAGTCAAATGATAAGAATTGAGAGCTGCCTAGCTGTCAGCAGGGCCAGCAAAATGGATTGGGGATGAGTGGTGATGGTAAGGATTACCCTGCTGGCAGAGAAAGAAGAGACAAATGACAAGGGTCTGAAAGAAGATACTCCGTGAATGTAGAAGAGGGGCGGGATTTCAAAGGGCCAAGGCAGTGGGAACTAGTGATTGTCTCAGTTAAGTAATGAAACAAGTGTGTTGAAGCCAGGCTAGGAGTGATCAGTCTGAAGCAGAAGAGATCTGGGAGAAGAGGCCTCAGTCAAGGCAAATCGAGTGACATTAGGGCTTGGTCCCAATATTTGGAAACAGAGTGGAGAGGAGTCTCTCACAAATGCTCTCTATATATTGATGGAGTAAAATGGACTGTTTTGGTCTATTTCCTTTTAAGCATTTGTTACTTTAGATAGGGACAAGTTCGCTTACAATTTTTTTTAAAGATTTTATTTATTGGGGCGCCTGGGTGGCTCAGTGGGTTGGGCCACTGCCTTCGGCTCAGGTCATGATCTCAGGTCCTGGGATCGAGCCCCGTATAGGGCTCTCTGCTCGGTGGGAAGCTTGCGTCCCTTCCTCTCTCTGCCTGCCTCTCTGCCTACTTGTGATCTCTCTCTGTCCAATAAATAAATAAAATCTTTTAAAAAATTATGTATTTATTGGACAGAGAGAGATCACAAGTAGGCAGAGAGGCAGGCGGGGTGGAGGGGAGGCAGGCTCTCTGCTCAGCCCGCATTGGGCTCTCTGCTCAGCAGAGAGGACCCTGGGGCTCGATCTCAGGACCCTGTGATCATGACCTGAACTGAAGGCAGAGGCTTTGACCCACTGAGCCACCCAGGAGTCCCTCGCTTACAATTTTAAATGTTGCCATTTAAAATTATTTTATTATTTGCATTTTTCTCTCATTTTTATTAACTACAAACATTTGTTGAAACTGTGTGTTGTAAGTTAGATTACCATTTCTTGGATGGCTGAATTGTTTCCTTCCTTTCGCTCTCTCTTTCTTTTTTTCTTTGATCTGAATAATAAAGCTGCATCTGGGGAAGCAGCTTTGTCTCTAATTTGTGTCATTTCCTTAGGACAGATTGCACTGAAGTCAAATTGCTGGATTTGAACATGTTTATGACTCAGTTGACTGCTCTCATTTCCTAAATATTGCTCCCAGTAAGACTGCTAGCAGCAAGGATTAAGACTACCATGTGCACTGGGGCGTCTGGGTGGCTCAGCGGGTTAAAGCCTCTGCCTTCAGCCCAGGGCCTGGGATCGAGCCCCACATCGGGGTCTCTGCTCAGCGAGAAGCCTGCTTCCTCCTCTCTCTGCCTGCCTCTCTGCCTGCTTGTGATCTCTGTCTGTCAAATAAATAAATAAAATCTTTAAAAAAAAAAAAAAAAGACTACCATGTGCACTGTAGTCCGACTAGCAATAGACACATTGGTGTAATTTGATCGTTGGAGGGAGGCATCTTGGAGAATGGGAGTGTTGGGAGGAGGGCCAGAGGAGTTAGGTGGAGATCCTGGCTAATGATAGGGAAAGACAAATTTGGTGTTAGGGGCATTGATTTTGAGAAAAGGGCAAGATCCAAGTGGAAATGTCTAGGAGGTTGTGGGACAGGGGGTCTGGAACATAATAGTAGGGTAGAAAGATATGGTATGGTTGTTTATTTTCATCCTGGTTCCATCACATCTTCCCACAACCTCTGTTGCAGGCAGTGTTCCTACCCTCCACTGAGAGGGTGCAGAAACTGAGGCTCAGTGAGCTTAACTGCTTGTCTGTCAGCACCCAGTCAGTTAGCAGCAGAGCTGGGATTCCTGATTCTAAAGGCCGTGTTGTACCTCTGCTAGTTATCTGACCCAAAAGTATATTTATATATCAGAAAATATATTTACCCACCGCACTGGATATTAACATAGAAACAAAAGCCCTAGGGTTTTTGCATGTCTCCCAAAAATATTGCTTGGACTTGTGCGGTTCTCTTCCTAGTCTGTTTTACTAGATTCTTCTAGGGAGACTTATATTCTAGGGAGACTTATATCTCTAGGGAGACTAGAGACTTCTAGGGAGGCTATATTTGATTTCAGGATGGCAGAAGATAAAAAGACTCCCTTTGTGTTTTCCTGTTTATTGGCCTCTCTGGGCCTTGGGCAGGATGAGTAGGTGGTAAAATATTTGCATGGATGTTAGTGCCAAAGGACATTCTACAACCAGAGCAAAGCCTGAGGTGTAATTTCAGGCTCTTCAGGACGTCTTTGTTTTGTCTCTCTCATTTAACCTTGTTTGAAGCAAAGTCACCTTGCCATAATGCTCACTTTCCTAATTTTTCATCAGTTACCAACATTTTATATTTGTAGCCTCAGGAACGTGAGATGAACTTTGGACACAGATGTGTTTATCAGAAATACACTACTCCCTGCCTCTAGGGCTCGGGAATATCTGGACTTCTAATGAGAGAAGTAAGAACAGAGGATAAAAGTCCAATGGAGCTCAAACAAAGATTTTGTTTGGGACAACTGAAAAAGGTTGACTTCCTTGTTTTATTCTGAGAAGAGAGTTAATTTTAGGTCCAGAATATTTTGATGTAAACTTTTTTTAACTTGTATTTTGATTTTGTGCGTTTTACTTGTAATTGGGCATGGATCTTTTTACTAACTGTTTAGAATACTGACCTTTCTACAGATAAAACTGTAGAGAATTGTTCATTTTTTAAAAATTGTCTTTCAAAATGTCAAATTGATTCCATTTAAACTTTAAGTTGTTTTTTTTTAATTTACTTTTTATTATCAACAGAACAGTATTCATTATTTTTGTACCACACCCAGTGCTCCATGCAATCCGTGCCCTCCATAATACCCACCACCTGGTACCCTGACCTCCCACCCCCTGCCCCTTCAAAACCCTCAGATTGTTTTTCAGAGTCCATAGTCTCTCATGGTTCACCTCCCCTTCCAATTTCCCCCAACTCCCTTCTCCTCTCTAACTCCCCATGTCCTCCATGCTATTTGTTATGCTCCACAAATAAGTGAAACCATATGATAATTTACTCTCTCTGCTTGACTGATTTCACTAAGCATAATCTCTTCCAGTCCTGCCCATGTTGCTACAAAAGTTGGGTATTCGTCCTTTCTGATGGAGGCATAATACTCCATAGTGTATATGGACCACATCTTCCTTATCCATTCGTCAGTTGAAGGGCATCTTGGTTCTTTCCATAGTTTGGCGACCGTGGCCATTGCTGCTATAAACATTGGGGTACAGATGGCCCTTCTTTTCACGACATCTGTATCTTTGGGGTAAATACCCAGGAGTGCAACAGCAGGGTCATAGGGAAGTTCTATTTTTAATTTCTTGAGGAATCACCACATTGTTCTCCAAAGAGGCTGCACCAACTTGCATTCCCACCAACAGTGTAAGAGGGTTCCCCTTTCTTCACATCCTCTCCAACATATGTTGTCTCCTGTCTTGCTAATTTTGGCCATTCTAACTGGTGTAATGATATCTCAATGTAGTTTTAATTTGAATCTCCCTGATGGCTAGTGATGATGAACATTTTTTCATGTGTCTGATAGCCATTTGTATGTCTTTATTGGAGAAGTGTCTGTCCATATCTTCTGCCCATTTTTTGATATGATTGTCTGTTTTGTGTGTGTTGAGTTTGAGGAGTTCATAATAGATCCTGGATATCAACCTTTAAGTTTTTTTAAAGGAGGAATATGTTATTGTACTGTAATATATAAAAGTAGTAGACAACTATGCTGTCTTCAGATTTAAAAGAAATATCAGTTCCCTACACATTTTCTCATGAGTGTATGAGTGAGTGTGTGTGTGTGTGTGTGTATATGTCTGTCTGTCTGTCTGTCTGTCTACCTGCTCGGGAGGGCTGTGTATTCAGATATTCATAGGGCAGAATCCCAGAACCTATGCCTCTTGGCGAGGTTGCCAGTGCTTCCTGAGGGAGATGCGGTCTGAGGTGGATTTGGAGTGATGAATATGGGGTTTTCCCAGGGGACAGATTGGGGCTGAGGGGATTGCAGATAGAGGAACTTGTGTGAAGGCAAGGGTGTGGCCACCATGGAGTTAAGTGTCCATTGGCTTTTATCCTGTGGTGTGGTAGTTCTTGGGAGCCAGGAAGACCTAAGTAGAGGGCAGGGGCCAGATCCGGTTTTGCCCCCTTGATGATTGGCCCAAGATTCTCAGACTTTCTGAGATTTGAAACATGAGTGCCAGGGGAGTGTGAGCTCCCACCTTTTGGATTGCAAACCCTGAGGGTGTAGCATGGGCTGCCAGCATTCATCTTTCCCCAGCGTGGAGGGAACCTACCTGAAATAGAATCCATAATGAGAGGGAAGCGGGGCAGAGAGATGGAGGGTGAGAGGAGTGCAGCAGACCCTTTGTGAGCTGAGAGGTCCGGCTCTGTCTGTGCCATCTCCAACTCTGAGTTTCTTGGTTGCAGGTGCCAGTAACACCCTGCTTTTGCTTCAGCTAGCTTGAGTCATAGTTCTGGGTCTTAAAGTGGAAAGAATACAGATTCATATGCCAGAAAGAGAGGGAGGAAATCCCAGGTCAAGAATGGGTGGGTGGGTGGGTATGTGTGGGTGTGCTATTTCTAAGAGCTGAGCCAATTGATCTTATATATATGTAGAAGAAGGAACTAATGAAAGAGCAAAATTGAAGAAGCAGTGCAGAGAAGGGGAATACAAATGATGGACAAAGGTGAGGCCTTCAGTGGGATGAAGGGTGTGGAGCAGATCAGGCTTGACAAGAGGGACATCACTTCCTCTAAGGCCATTTGGAGGAACTAAGAATGAGGTCCTAGATGTGTAGGGAGCTCCCTTGCCCTGGCTTCTGTTTTCTCTGTGAAGGTAAGAGGTAGACCTGGCTACTGAGCCAGTTTTCTTGCCCGTGTAGTAATAGGGACTAAGGGTGTCTTGTTCCCTCTCCCATGCCTTAAAACAAAGGAATTACAGTAATCAGTAAGACCTGTTACTGATAATTGTTGTTCTTTGGGGGAACACTCTCATAAATGCATTTAACTTATGTATTCAGTAATTGTCCAGAAGCCAGGAAATGTATATATATATGTAAAACAAGGACAGTTAGGGAGTGCACATATTGTTTGGCCTTCCACTCAGTGACTATGTGTCCCCGAGTGCAGTGGGTGGGCCCAGGGAAGTGCTGTGTTCTTAATGGTCTTCTTTCCTTCATGCGTCTCCTCTGTGGGACCATCTGTCCTGCTGGGTGTGGCTCTAGTGGCTAAGGGTAATTTTGATCTTCTCCATTTTTGCCTTGAATGCCACTTCACCTCACATAAGATGTCTTGGGATTATACATATTCATGTGGCACCTTGCCCTTTTGCAGTGTTTTCTTATATTCTCATTGGATCAATATGCTGCCTGAAGCTACCAGTTCAGAAAGGACTTACCTTTCAGGTTCTTAGTCAAACTTTGTTTCTGACGTAGTTCTGAATGTCCATTTCAAGTTTTTAACTGTGATTTTTATAAAAGAGAGATTTCATTACCATTTTTATGTCTTTTGTATTATTTTAGAAACTGAACCCACATTTGAAAGGCATTTTAACAGTAAATATTTCATTTTACTATTGCAACTGTGCTTTAGCCTAAAAAGATAAAGAGCCCTATGATATTGTCTTGCATTTGATTTTAAGTGATGGCACATATTAACTGAACGCCAACCAGGGTTTCAAGGACAAATGGTTACTAGTGACACTGCCTGTGCCCCACTGTGGGACCATGAGAATGTATCACTTGGGCCTCTACTTTGGGGATCATGACTGACTGATGGCTCTAGCTGCTGCCCTCTGGATTCACCACCACTTCTTAGCCAAAACTGAGCTTCTCTTTGGCTACTTGCAGTTACTGAGCAAGTGGGGATACTACTGTGGTCCACTCATGCAAGATCCAGATGCCTCTGAAGGGTGACTCTGGCTTGAGATCCAGATGCCTCTGAAGGGTGACTCTGGGTTGGTCAAGACCCTCTTTGGACTGAGTTGGGAGTCTGAGATCCTTCCTTCCAGCCCTCCTTCCTTCCCTGTCTCCTTCACAGGGATCAGACCTGCATTGTGGTTCAACCTCCCCATGCCTTCTCAGGTCTCTCCCTTTTCGCCTTCACAGCCAGTTCCCCCAATAAATCTCCTACAGGTGTAATGCTGTCTTGGTGTCTCCTTCTCAGGGAGCCCAAACTGACACACCATCCCTTTCCCCAGAGGTGTCCATCCTACCATCTAAAACCCTTTCAGGAGACAGCGTGAGGACACTACATTTTCCACATCAACTTTCTTTATCCCTCTGCCCTGAGATGATATTTCCTCAGAATTCCCATGGCATTTTGAACTTTGTGTTTGGCAGTTATGTCCTTTGGCTTTGTATCTGCTGGATCTCTCCTCCTAGATGATAAATACACTGAGAACTTGAAGAGCTTCTTGTTCATCTGATTCGTTTTGGTAACATACTTCTTTATTTGTAATCGTAATAATTAGCATTTAATCAGTACTTTCCATGTGCCCAACACTGCCAGAAATACTTTTACATGAATTAATTCAGGTAATCCTCCAAATAAGGTAGGTAATATTCTCCTCATTTTACAGATGAGATCCAGAGAGGTTAAGAATCTTGTCCAGGGTGACATAGCTGGTAAGTGACAGAGGCAGGGTTTGAATCGAGGCGGCTGGCTCCATGGTCCTGTTGTTCATTTAGCAGTTATTTTTTATTCAGACAGAATATGTTCCAGGTGCTATACCCAGTGTTGGGGTTGCCAGAGCTTCAATCCAAGTCTAGAATTAACAACTATTTAAAAAGCAAAACCCAAAACGTGATTTCCAAATAGGCGGGTGTAAGTCTCTGGGAGAGTAACAGCTACTTGATATTTTGAAAAATTTCTAAAAGCCTTCCTGCCCCAATGATTGTTTTCGCAAGCCAGTGTTCCCATCATTAAAGCAATGATTTGAGACTGAGAATTAAGGTCTCCTGAAAGAGTTCCCTGTCCTTCTCCCTTGTGTACATGCACTCATTATCACACCCACCCCTCTGACCCCAAGGAGAAGAGCGGTAAGAGAGGACAAAGTGTGGACAAAAGGGAGAAGAGGTTGGGCAAAGAGGTCAGAGGAGAGGGGCAGCCGGACCAGAGGGCTGTTGGGAAGGATAGGCTTGGGTGAGGCTTCTTTCATGGAAACCAAATTGCAGAGACGCTATTGTAAAATTTTAAATATATAGCAACTGAAACGGAGTCACTGTCCCTCCAAAAGGACTGGTTCTAACTAGGAAAAATTCTTTTAATGAGATCTTTGGTAGTATTTTTAAGACAGCATGGAAGAGAGGGGAACAGTGACATATGTTGCTTCTTTACAACTTCTGAAAGGGATTAACGTGTTTTATTTCTATACGGTCATGTTTCTTGGACAAACAGTGTAAACCTCCACTTTCCATGGATTTTATGTCTGATAAGAGAAGTATGTGTTTGGTTTATTTAGGCTTGTTGTAGTAGAGCTTATGCTGAACTTTGGGTTAGAGGTAAAATAATATCTTGTGAGTGAGTGTGTGTGTGTGTGTGTGTGTGTGTGCACATGTGTGTCATATTGCAGCTGTTTAATTTGGAGAGAATGGTTCTGATCCTCTCCTTCTGTGCCTAAAATAAATATGTGCACAAGCAGACACATCATTTTAACTGAAGTGAAAAGTAAAGAATAAACTGGAAAAATATTTGAAATTTATAGGACAGGATATAGTTATATCCTCAGTACATAGAGAGCGCCTATATATTAACAGGAAAACTTAGAACAAATGTTTAAATTATATATTTCACAAATGAAGAAATGATAAGAACCAGTGTTTTAAATGTCACTTCAGTTCTCTAGGATATATAAACTTACAAATAAGAATGTATTTACCTATTATTTTAGCAAAGTTGCTGGTGTTTGTGTGTGTTAAGACTTTTTTTTTAAAAGAGTTATTTATTTCACAGACAGAGATCACATGTACGCAGAGAGGCAGGCAGAGAGAGAGAGGAAGGGAAGCAGGCTTCCTGCTGAGCAGAGAGCCAGATGTGAGGCTAGATCCCAGGACTCTGGGATCATGACCTGAGCTGAAGGCAGAGGCTTTAACCCACTGAACCACCCAGACGCCCCTTAAGACTTTTTATTTATTTGACAGAGAGAGAGAGAAAGAGAGATCACAAGTAGGCAGAGAGGCAAGCTGAGAGTGGGGGAAGCAGTCTCCCTACTGAGCAGAAAGCCAGATGCAGAGCTTGATCCTGGGCCCTGAGGTCATGACCTAAGCAGGGGCTTAACCCACTGAACCACCAAGGTGCCTGGTGTGTGTTTTTTCCCTTAATGATTCCTCTTGGTTATCTGTGTTTTCTTTCCAATATACCTTTGATAGAATTCTAATTTGGTATGATCTCTCTGGAAAGTAATTTGTTAGTATGTGCTAATATGCTAAAAATGTACATATCATTTAGCTTAATTTCCTTTTCTAGGAAATGATGACAAGTACACTTAAAGGCGATTAAAAATGCATTGCAGCATTGTTTTCACAATTAAAGTTTTGTTTATTGAGGTAAATTTCACATAATATAAAATTAACCATTTTAAAGTGAATAATTCACTGGCTTTAGAACATTTACAGTACTGTGCAATCATCACACCTCTATCTAGTTCCAGAACATTTTCATCACTCCAACAGAAAACCCTGTACCCATGAAGCAGTCTCTGTTCTTTCCTCCCTCCAGCCCTGGTAACTACTTGTGTGTGTGTTTAACCAGTTGGGGGATTTTTTTTTTCTTTTTAAAATCATTCTGTTCCACCCAAGTGATAGTACAGTTGACCCTTGAACAGTGGGTTTCAACTGCATGGGTCCACTTTTATGTGATTTTTTTTTTTATAATAACACTACAGAAATGTAAATGTATTTTATCTTCCTTATGATTTTCTTAATAACATTTTCTTTTCTCTAGCTTACTTTAGTGTAAGAATACAGCATACCATGTGCATATTACATGTATACAAAATATGTGTTAATTGTTTATGTTATCAGTGAGGCTTCTGGTCAACAGGCTGTTATGAGTTAAGATTTTGGGGAGTCAAAAGTTAAATGGAGGGAGTAGTCACCCCTAGTCCCTGCATTATTCAAGGGTTAGTTGTATATGTTGAGCATATTTGTATGAGTCAAGATTCTTGGTTGTAAGTGGCAGAAAGTCTGACTTCAAAAGGAGGGGATTTAATGATACACACGACTATACCAGGGGTACATTTGGTTTTAAGTATTTATTACTGTTGACAGGGATGTAAGTGGAGTCCAGGACACCCACCCATTCTCACATCCACTCTCTTTGTTGACCTCCCTGTTGGTGAAAATTATTCCTTTCCACTCTTGGCTCTGTGTTTGTTTCTTTTCTGTGCTTCTGCCTCATTGTCAGGCTGTCTCTGCCAGGTGCAGGAGAGATGGTCCCTGAAAGCTAGTGACCCTTGAGAAGAGTGTGGCCCTTCTGGGCTCCAGGTCTTGAGACCACACTGATTGGCTTTCCATGGGTCATGGACCTGTTCCTGTAAGAGATGGTATACTTGGATTAGCTGGCCTGCATATTATTTGCCCTGTTCCTGGAGATTGAATCTCATTCTGGCTCATATATTCCTGAGAAAGTAGTTCTGGAAAGGCATTCTGATACATTCCCACATAAAACAGTACTGCTCATATCTCTGCTCATTCCCATGTGTATCAAGAGAACATTGACTTTTGTGTTGATAATCCTAGGTCACTGAGAAAACCTTACATGACATTTTATAAATTTTACTTAAACCTGTGGGAGTAATAGTGGGGGATTTATCTAATTGGAGGGAAGTAAGGGTTTCCCTTTTAATAAATGGATTTCCCACTCTTTGAGCTCTATGTTAGATAATATACTTTTTTGAAGTCGTTCTGCAAGTAGATACTGAGGGCTTGCTGTGGGCCAAATGAAGCTCCAGTTTCATGAGATTTTCAGTCTATTAGGGCAGATGGACAATTAACAAATAAGTGTATAGTTTCAGGTAATGATTATAGGAAAATGAAGCTTGATTGGGGAGTGTGTATGCTGGTCTAGATAGCAGGGTCAGGGAAGACCTCCCTGAAGAGGGGTTTAGTGTCGAGAACTGGATTGAGCAGGGAACAGTTTGGGATTATTTATGGGAGTAGTGTTCCAAACAGAGGGAACTGTAAATGTAAAGACTCTGAGTCATCAATACGCTTGATAATCTAAGGGAAGTCAATAGAGTTGGAGGAGTTGGGGGTGGACGAGGAAAGGGTAGGACGAGGTGGGGCTTGTAGGTCTTACTGAGGACTTGGGTTTATTATATTTTATTTTTTTGAAAGGTGAGATGGGAAGCCCCAGGGGATGGATGAGCAGGGGAGTGACCTGAGTTGACCTTCAGGATCTTTCCTTGTAAAGAACGCCTTTCTTTTCTTTTGACTTGCTTTATAAAAAGTCTGGTCCTTGGCGCCAATACTGAGCAGTGACTGGAGACAGAAAAGGAAAGAGGTAAGGGCAAAAAGTGGTGCTGGAGAAGAGAAGTGAGTAGCCATGGAATCCATAGCAGGAGCAGGTTTTGCAGAAGGTGGGCACACATGGCCTGTGTCTGTCCTTACTGTGGCAGTGAGCAGTGATGAGAAGACAGACTGGCTGCAGCTCATGGGACAGGGAAGCTAGACTGCTGTGGGCCTTGTAACGGGGCCCACACAACAGCCCAGGCTTGTAACAGTATGGAGGCGGGCTTGCTATGTTACCCCAAATATTAATAAGAGGCAAGAAGCAGATATATTAGATAGTACCCCTGGCATGTCTGGGTGGCTCAGTCAGTGAAGCATCTGACTCTTGATTTTGGCTTAGGTCATGATTTCAGGGTTGTGAGATTGAGCCCTGTGTCAGGCTCCATGCTGAGTATGGAACCTGCAAAAGTTTCTCTCTCACCCTCTCCCTCTGCTTCTGCTCCTGCTCCCCTCCTCTCTTTGGCTCTCTCTCTCTCTCCCTCAAAATTACCCTGATGTTGACAAAAGATGGAGATAGATCTTCCAGCTGCTACAAAAGAATGAGCACAGGAAAATATTGATTGGTCAGGGTAATATTAATTTATCTATATAGATGATTGCCAATAGAAGCCAATGCTTGGCTTCATTTCAGGAACCTGCTAAATTAGGGCCCCGTTTGTACTTTATATTGTGTTTCTTAATGGAAAGACCCAAGGGAGTCTTGATCTCTGACTCTTGATCTCTCTTTTCAGTATAACCTGAAAAGACCTCATTTTTATAAGCCATTGTTGCTAGACGATGGAATACCTGATGGAGATTGTATTCTGGAAGTTGCTTGTCGGTGTCCGGTTTACACAGAACGAAGAAACATGACTGAATGTGTGCTAAGGCCACCAGGTCTTGTATATGAACTTGTCATGATTAGTAATGTCATCATCTTTTCCATTCAGGGGTGTCACACATGTGCTTGACCCTGGGTCAGTGCAAGTTATTGAGTGGCTGGGCAGAGATCATTTATTTTTGCCTGGCTCTGTTATTTTTCTGCAATTTTGGTAAATAACAATTAGAGAAACACAGCTTTCCCTAAAGATACCAACAGGCCATTACAAGGTATTATCTACAACATATGTGTTGTAACAGTTCTATTACAGTTTTGGACAGAAGAAATTTAAGTTATTTGCTTTAGGGGGCATTTTGGTGTTGGTGAAAATACTATTTAATATATTGTGTGGGTCTTGAATGTACTTCAGTTTTAAAGAGTAGGACAGGTTTGGAGAACATTATAGTTTGGTGTTGTGTTTGCTGAGTTGTTCTTTCCTTTGTTATAGGAATTTGGCTTTGAAAAATGGCCGAGAAAAAGATCTCTCCAAAACACTCTAGTGGCTCTTTTTTTTCCCCCCCCTTCCATTAGTTCCCACTCCCACCCTACTTCCCCTCTCTGGTAACAGCAAGTCTGATTTCTCTTCCAATGCATCAGTCAGTTTCTTTCTTTCTTTCTACGTGATGTACAGGTGTGATCATTGAGTACATATTTGTCTTTCTCTATCTGACTTGTTTTATTTAGCATAAAGCCTTCAAGATCCATCCATGTTGTTGTGCATAGTTTTTTTGGCTATGAAATTTAATGTACTCACTATAAACATTAGAATGATACAAATGAGCAAAAAAAATAATTGAAGTATGAGAAAACTCTTCAAATTCTGCAGTCTCCTAATGTCCATTGTTCCAGTTTTGGTAAGCATGTTTTCTGTGCTTGCCCTTGCTTATGTGCATCCTCTTCTCTCTCTGTCTCTCCCCCTATTTGTCTGTGTCTGTCTTGGGTGCGTAGCACATAGAAACACAGTTTTACCTGAATGGTCATTAGGCAGAGTCTAACCCTAGACTGCTTTTTTAAATTTTTTATTTCTTTTCAGTATTAACGGTATTCATTGTTTTTGCACTGCACCCAGTGCTCCATGCAATCCATGCCCTCTCTAATATGCACCACCTGGTTCCCCCAACCTCCCATCCCCCCCTTCAAAACCCTCAGATTGTTTTTCAGAGTCCATAGTCTCTCATGGTTCACCTCCCCTTCCAGTTTCCCTCAACTCCCTTCTCCTCTCCATCTCCCCTTGTTCTCCATGCGATTTGTTATGCTCCACAAAGAAGTGAAACCATAGGATAATTGACTCTCTCTGCTTGACTTATTTCACTCAGCATAATCTCTTCCAGTCCTGTCCATGTTGCTACAAAAGCTGGGTATTCATCCTTTCTGATGGAGGCATAATACTTCATAGTGTATATTTTTTGACAACATTTCTTGGCCATTTTTCCACCTCAATAAGTGAAGACTTACATAATACTTAAATGGCTTTCTTATGTTCCACTAGACTCCTATAACAAATGATCTGCCACCCATTCCTCAGATTGTGGATTTCTGCCTTTCCCATGCTGCTAGCAGATTGAAGCGTGGGAGTGAGAAGAGGCTGCCTGGTGACCAGAGGCCTTTGCCTTTTTGTAAGGAATACAGTGGGCTGTGTTTGTAGCTGCTGGAAGGTTGGGGGACATTGTGATGGATTTCCAGAGGTAAAGAGAAGCCTTTGGGGAAGGCCATTTCAGCCTTTGCTGAGGTACTTTGGGGAAAGAGCACCTTTGTAACCTGTCCAGGAGGAAGGTCATTCCATGTGCAAGCTGACTTTGGTGTCCTAAATAAACCAACGTCTGGGTCGGTCCACTTTTAGATTTAGCAACTCTTTAGTTCTGTGACTTCTACCAGATCATTATGATTTTTTTTTTTAATCATGTTTTGGGGGCACCTGGGTGGCTCCGTTGGTTAAGCATCTGACTTCAGCTCAGATCATGATCTCAGAGTCCTGGGATTCAGCCCTGTGTCTGGCTCCCTGCTCAGCAGGGAGTCTTCTTCCCCTCTCTCTCTCCTTCTTCCCCTTCCCCACGCCTATTCTCTGTCTCTCTGTCTCTGTCTCTCTCTCATATTTTCTCTCTCTCTCTCAAACGAATCAATAAAATCTTTAAAAAAAAAATCATTTTCGAGTTATACTTCCCTGTACCTCCTCAATCAATTCCTCTTAATGTTGATATGGCAGAGCAGTGTGGGAGCCTGACTGCTTGGGTTCGAGTCTAACCTAACCTCTCTGACCTTCCACTCACCCTAAGGATGGTACCTGCTTTCTATGGCTACTAGAGGTTTAATTAAGTTGATATAATCAAAGCTCTTTTTTAATCCATTACTATAATTATTACTAATTATTTGATGTAAGTAAGATGGCTCTCTCTGCCCTCATCATCACTTTTCTACTTCCTTAGTTGCTGGAGATGGGTGCAGATAGAGGTTACCAGCTGCTCCTGCTTTATCTGTTGTTTTATTTCTATCAGTGACTCCCTGATGAGTGGTTTTGACTGTAATATAGGCTAGCCCCAATTCAGATCAAGAGAAGAAGAGGCAATTTTGCATTGACTTAAAAGTGTGATGAAACTTGATCCTACTGAAGGTATAGATATATTAAAATGGATATGAAGCACATTTGACTTAAACATTGTATATCATTGGTGTATATTTATGTTGTATGTTGTATGTTATATACATATGTTGTATGTATATATGGTGTATATACATATGTTGTATGTATATTGGTACTCCCTATTAGTTAAAAAGAACATGTTAGGATCCTACATTTGAGAAATGTATGTCAAAATATTTAAATAAAGCAGCTCTACTTTTTAAAACTTTAGCACTAGGTAATTGGGTTCCATTTTTATATAGAATGACTTTTACATTGGATAACAAAGGATTAATATCTTCCTGACTTGTAAGAATTTTATTTTCTACTTCTAGTTTACCTTCTAAATATAAAGATATGAAAATAATCCATTTTCGTAGGATGGCTATCTTTTACAACTTCTTCGGCCATAACTGATAATTGTTTCCTGTTCACTGTCAGGTTTTATTTCGATGTTTACAAGGATGTTTTTGGATGCAGGTAACAGAAAACCAAAATGCAAATGATAAGGATTTTTTTTTCCTCCTATAAAAGCAGCCCCAAGCTAGGATGAGCTAATTCATTCATCAGTTCTGTGACATTAACAGCTCAGATCTGCTCTGCCTCCCTGCCTTGCCATCCTTAGTGTCCTCAGTGTAGCAGGCTTGTCTTCAAGGTGGCAAAATGCCTGCAGCCCTTACAGGCATTGCACCCAGATAGAATAACATCCAGAGACAGAAACAGAAGAAATTGTTCTTTGTGTCTCTTTAAAAACAATGAATCTTTTTCAGACATCTCCATCAGAATTCTTCCCATTTCTGACTGAAGTGTTACGTCACAGGCTTGAGCCTAAACCTATCACTGGCAAGGGGTGTGTTGGCACTATAATTGGCTCAGCAGCATCAGGTCTTCCCTCCTAGGGCCAGGGACAGGCCAGCCTCCTGAAAGGACATGACTTTGTTGGGGGAGGATGAGCCCTGTGCAGATAGGAGCTCTGTTGGGAAGAGGAAAGGTCTCACTGTGGGAATGGGTGGGGTGGGGGGCTAGAGGGAAACCAACAGTTTCTCTCTAGGCCACTGTTACTTTTTAGTTTAAATGGTGTGGAGAATATCTATGGAAGTAAATTATCAATCATGGTAACATTTTGGATATGTGTATATTTTTAGGGAAGAATTTAAAATTTTGCACTCTAATTGGTTTATACAACAGGCTGTAATGGATGCAAGAAACAAAGCTATCATCAAAGCTAAAAGGGGAGTTTGGTTCACCTTTTGCAAGGAGGAATATATATATAGTTTAGGCCCCAGTATGCTTCAGAATCATTATGCCAGGGTTCTAGTGGCCTTTTCCTTCTCTTGGGCCAGCCTGGTTGTGCTTGGGCATACAGGCACATGTGTACCTGCTATTGGCCCTGGAGAGGACTGTAAATTGGATGAACAGTGTGGATGGGGGTCGCTGGAATGGTGGGACAAAAGCCTGATTGGCTTGGATGCTTGGTTGGGTGGGTGGATTTAAAGTGTTTTTGTTTTTGTTTTTTATTTTATATCACAAGTTACATATTTATGAAGCTTATTCTTTCACATATGCATTCAATATTTAAAACAATTTTATGTCTAGCATATGATCTGTGTGCACATAGGTACATTGAATTGATTCAAGACCGAAATTGAGACTGGGTTTCTCTTGAGTGAATATAGAAAGAGGAAAAGAAAGGCATTGGGGGTCAATGTGCAAGGGCTGATTTAAAAGGTGGGCTGTGGAAACCAAATAGGAGAAAAAAAGAAGGGAAGACTTGAGCCTATATAGATAGTGACCAGATGGTGGGGTCTTTGGATTCAAGGACATGGTAGGATTGAAGAGTTGCTGGAATTAGGGGAAATGGCAGGTGACAGGACCCCCAGACGTGGGGAGGTGAAAAGCAGTGCCTGGGTCTAGGCTGTGGTTTGGGCATACCTGCATGGTGGGACAGGGGGTGGAGGACAGCCTCCTTGCAGTGTGGAAGTCAGGCATGACCTTTGGAAATGCTGAAATCAGTGCTAGTTACAAGAGAAAGAGTGAGCCAGGCCCTGAAATCTTCTGAGAGTATGCTGGGATGAGCGAAAAACTGTGTGCAGCTCGGGTGGGTGGGCTAGTTGGCAAGCAGACTGGTTGTATGACTAGCAAAGAAGCACTGGTGTGCATGAGGGGAAGCACTGCCATGATCTGGATATTGCAGTGTGGAGCAGGGAGGATGCCGACCTCATCTTAGGCCTGGCAGTATGTGATGTAGGAATAATGAAAGACTTACCTGGCAGTCTACAGGGAAGGAGTCCCCTCAAGGAACTTCATGTTTTAGGTGGATCCAGAAGAGATGTGGTGCAGGAGAGGGGATTTGGTGAGCTTTATTGGATCTCGGGCGTGGACAGGTTGTGGTTAGGAAGCTGGGGTGAGATTAAGTGATACCCAGAGCCATATGGAAGTGACAGTCAGAAATGTTGGTCATGTGGGAAGCTTGGATTTCTAGGAACATGGATGGAAACCAGTGGAAGACCAGAGGGGACATCCCTGCTGTGTGCCTAGTCTAATGGTTGCCTATTTATTGATTCTGGTGTCAGGCATCTTGTGGGGAGGTGAGGAATAGGGGCTGGGTTTCGGGCAGGAGAAAGGAGAACATCTCCTTATGTTGCCCTGGGGTGCAGTAAGGGTTATATTCAGTCCCTTATTGCTTAACTTTTGGATGACTTCAGGAATAATTCCATGTCAAATATGTGGATGGAAAACATGGCACTTGAGAGAGTTTTTCTGAAATTTGAAGTCTCCATGGCATCAGAAAAAGTGTGCTTGCAGACTTTTCTCTTTGAAAAGTCTGGACTCTTTCCTGTTCCAGACTCTTCTGGACTTTTCTCTTTGAGTTCTTAATGCTTTCCGGAACTTACTAGAAATAATTTTGCATGGTGGCATATTAGGTGGTGTGTCACGCCAGGTGTCCTTCCATGCAAGCTGACTTTAGGGGATGGCTAGTCCCAACTCCTGAGACCCCTTTTCCACCAGCCTTCTCCCACCGTGTCCTTGACCACATCTTTCACAGCACTGATGGACTGAGCTGAACCTTTCATCTGCTAGGTAGTTAGTATTTCATCCACACTAGGATTCTGTATTTGCATATAATCTGTACAAGGGACATTTTTAGTTCTGTAAATAGGTGCATTTTTCAAATGTATATTTCTCTTTCATAATAATGATGATGATAAAAGTGTTGATTTAACATTGAAGCACAATCAGCATACCTGCTGTCTTATGATATGATTACTTGCTGAGTCTCAAAAGGGCTTCCCTGTGTGGATTTTACCTCCTTACCAGGTATGAAGCCCCAGGTCATTCATCTGCCCTTGGCACAGTATACTGCACACACAGGAAGTTCTAAAATCTACTGGCCAGTGTCAGGAAAAGGAGTCTTGCCTGCACCCTGATTAGCATGGATTATTGTTGACAGAAAGTTTGTATCAGTGGGCAGCGTCTGTTATTCAGATCCATTTTTTTCTGCTTTTCATTACTATGTTATTCTTGGGGTCATCACTTTATGGGCTTGCTGACCTTCATGGCTGGTGAAGCTCCTTGGGGTGAGTTTCTTCTTCCCCGTCAACATTTCCACAGTAATGTTGAAAAACAGCTCCTCCCAAACCCCATGACTTATATAGGCCTTATGGCAACAAGTGTCTATTTTTCTTCCTCACCAGTCTCCATTGGTTGGGGTGGTTCTGTCTCTGGCTGCTGGTTGCTTGGGGTGGGCTCCATGATGGGTTCGGTCCAGCTCTGCTCCAGGAGTTTCCTTGTATCACTTAGAGCAGAGACTGCCTGAGATTCTCCAGCCGTAACTGGGTCATATTTCTAAGGACTGGCTGCCCCAAATCATTTGTGGATGTGTGTCATCCAAAGGTGTGGCTTCAGCTAAAGAAGAATTTGTGGCATTTTTACAAACTATCCCAAGAGGGAAAGAGGACAGGGACCAAGGCAGTTGTTAGAAGGTAAAATCACCAGAGTCATATTAGCTTTTAAGTAAGAGTGCATCACTAATGACATTTATCCTTATGTCATCACTAATGACATAAGACAGAAAACACTGTTTTCTTTTTATTTTCAGTTTATTTTCCTTGTTCTCACTATTTATAAAATTCTCTTTTATTTAAGTTGTCAAGTTCACCTTGAATGTTTATTTCCCCTTTTTCTGTGTAAGTCTGTAACCTTGAGCATCCTGCTTTCATGATTTCATGCCATTGTCTAGGGAATTTGTGTAAGCTAGTAAATGATACCATCTTCATTTATACTTGGATGTGTAGGCAGGGCTGGGAAGGCTCTTAGTTCTCTGGGTGGGGCGGGGGTTGGCAGCAGGAGGGATGGAGGGATAGGAAGGACTGGGGGGTCATTCGCTAGGGAAGAATCACACTGAGCTCCTTATTCCTTTTGAGGGTTTCCACTGGGGCTCCCGAGTGGGATAAGGATCTTTCCCCCTTCCTTTGGTGTTTTCTGGGGTGTGCTGAAGCAGGTTTTTGTGAGGCTCTGTTATGATCCTCTCAATTAAAAAGGAGTGGAAATAGTATGAACAGGATTATATGTGAGGAAATGGATGAATAACCCCATTGCTTTCATAGGTTTGTTTGTTGGTAGTGCTTATTGCTGAATTGCGATCAAGTGACATTTAATAAGGCCAGTCTCAAACATTACTGAATTGTACCTGTGAAAAGGAAGTTGGAGTCTGCAATGGCTGGACCAAGAAACAGGTGAGGCCTGGAGGACCGGAAGCAGTGTTAGATACAGTCCTTCTTGGAGAAACCCACTGTGTGTTATTGTAATTGGGGTGTCAAGACCTGATAATACAGTTGAGTAGGTGTGAGTCAACAGGCAAGCTCCACACTCTGCAGTGGCCAGATTTATGAAACCTTTGCTTGAGAAACACCAACATCCACTCCTGAGAACACACTCCTCCCAGTACATGCAGATTTTTCAGATTAGGTTCCCCAGATTTTGATGGGGATTCTGCACCTGGGAGAGAGGGACTCTCCAGGGAAGTTGTGTAAACATTCTTCCCTCCCACTGTGTCTACCTCCATTCCTAACTCTCACCTTCACCAGACCTGCCAAGTCCCAAGACTTAAGTCCCTGGCATCCTGGCAAGCAGTCTGGCCCCCACTATAAGACAAACAGAGGTGGTAGATCATTTGCTTTTAATTGAGAAAGGGCTTCCATGTGATTAAATAGAGGGCATGAATGAATATTCACAAATGTGACTACTTATTGATATCATTACTTATGAGGGAGAGGAAAGCAAGCAGACACATTAATAAACACCTTTGAGTTCACAAATGATCATCTGTTTCTCAGCAGATAGCACTATTAAAAACTTGGCTCAGTGAAAATATTGTAATGCACTTGAAATCTCAAAGACAGACTTAATTTCTGACTTAGGGCAACTCATTAAACCTGATGGTCATGCTTCCCGCCTGTAAATAGATTAATGGTACTTCTGAATGCGGTATGAATTTCAATTACAAAGATTATTTTCAAAGAATTATTAAATAGTTATTATATACAGAGCCTTAAATTAGGAACTAACAAATTAAAAAGAGGGGTAAAAGCAAAGAGAAAGAGAGGTAGAGACTGAATTTTGTCATTTATGTAAAATATGCCTATTTTGAATAAAGAGAGGTTACAGCAATTGGTTGATAAAGATTATGAAGAATAGTAGCGAACTTTAGGATGCTTAGTTCCTACGTGACTCCTTCTTTGCAGCAAGGGACATCCTCCCTCTTGCCAGCAGTGTTGCTGTTTAGGGCTGACCTGTGCCCTTCTGCAGCTCCCTGGACATCAGCTTCATCCGGGGGGGGGGGCGTAAACTGATGGGGGCACTGAAGCTATTGAGCATCTAAGGCCCCTGCTCTCCCACTGACAGCTCCTTCTCTTCCCTCCCCCAGGCCTATCAGATCCTGGGAGGAACTACTCCTCCCTGCGTGCCATCCTCATGGCTCTGCAGAGTGTCTCCATTCGCCACCTGAAGAGGACATGGGACAGCGTTTCCAGGTGAATAGGCTTCTCTCCAGGGGGGTACCAGGGTGGAGGTGGGACCTCCCAAAAGGCCTGTCCTTTTCCTCCTCAGTCAGCTTGGACCTCCTGAGAGGCAGCAAACCCTGACCAAAGGACCTGGACATGGGGCTGCTTCTCTCAGCCTTCCTGGGAAACAGGCCCCCATGCCTCCTGCTTGAGAAATCCAGTTTCCTCCATGTGCCACCCTGGGTTGAGCTGAATTCCATATTCCCACGTGGTGACTTGGCAACCACTGAAGTCTCTGCCCATGGTTCAACCAGAACCTCCCCACCCCGCAAACTGAGCTGTTCAATTAAGCTGGGAAGGGACGCCCAGAGGGACGCCCAGGAGGACGCCCAGGAGAACTTCCTCCCATGTCCTATGAAGACCTCAGTGCTCAGAGCAGCCCAGAGCAAACCCTCAGCCAGCCTGTCAGACATGTGGGGGTTCTCCAAGAAAAGGGACTCGCACTCTACCCTGCCACGTTATGCCTTCCTTGAGCCTAACTTCTTTCCCTCTCTTCAGGAAGAGCTTTCACACATTCACAAAGCTCTGCCAACAAGACAACCCCCAGGGCAGGGAACTACTCATCAAGGTAGCAGGAAGGTGCAGGGCTAGAAGGACAGGAGGCCTGTGAGGAGGCATGGTCATGTGTGGATGAAGGAGGGAATGGCCCGAAGCATTCCTCAGGGAGCAGAAGCCTTTGGCATGAATGTGGTGACAGCCTGGGCTGAAGATTCCCCCTGGGTCTGGGACAAGCTGGTGCTGCACATCCAGCCTCCCTAGGCTAGATTTCAGGTCTCTCTGTGTCCATCGAGATGATCCACATGGGGGCCCAGATGAATGCGGACAGCCCAGAGGACAGGCCTCTGCTCACAGATGGAGTGGGGATTGGTTGTGGGCCAAAAAATGATGATCATAAGAGGATCCTGAGTGCTCAGGAGACCCTAGGAGGTAGGTGGAGTTCTCCCTTCTCCCCATGAGAAAACAGGCTCAGGGAGGCCAGGCTCCAAGCTCCAGGTCCCTCCCTCATGGACTGAATGGGGGAGCTGAGATTGTTCTAGAAGGACTCGTGGCATGCTTCAGGAAAATGGAGCATCGGTATCAGCAGACATAGGTCGGAGTCTAGGGTCTGAAGTCAAAGACGGTGGGCGCAAGGGGACTGAGGCTATTCTGCTCTCAAGGATCTTGTCCTTGGCCCTCCAGGAGCGGCCCTTGAATAAACTTGCCACCCTGGTGAGGAAGCTGCAGAGAGCACGGAATGGGCTGCCAAAGAAGGTGAGTGTGCCTGAGGGACAGGGCCTCCAAGGTCAGGGGAGAGGGGCTCCTCCCTGAGGGCTGGAAGCCTCCAGATCAGGACAGGTGGGACATGAGACTCCAGCTCCACCTCCTGTCACCGCAATTCCTCAATGTCTGCTTTCCTGGGGACCAGGAGGAAGTAGTCTAGTAGAAAATGGATTTGTGGCTGGGGAGGGGCCCAGGACTCCATACCCTGTGATTTTTGAATTTCAAAAAGCAGGCCCTGGAGGGGATTAAGAGGAGTCTGATATTCTGAGAGGGTTAGGTGAAAGCGAATCGAGGGGAAGCAACTAAGGGTCCTAGGCCCTTCCATGTGGGAAAGTGGGGTGGGTTAGGACGCTGAAGCTTTTTCAAGGGAGGGCCCCTGTGGGCACCAGAGAGCAGAGACTCATCACAAACCTACCCCTCATGACACAGGGTGTCGTCCTGTAGCTTGGCACTTTCCTCACTGACCTCCTGATGTTGGATATTGCAATGGAAGACTACCTGGAGGTGGGTGAGCCCGAGGACTGTGGAGGAGGGACCAGAGTCCAGAGAACTGGGAGCAGAGTGTCCTTGTACTGAGTTCTGCATACTTAGGAAACCTCTCCTCCTGACAGCCTCACAGCCGCCCATGTGAACAGGGTTCTCTTGCCCAACTCAGTGCTGAGGAAAGGGAGTCTGCACCAGATGGCTGCCCAACTGGTGAAGCACCAGAGCTTCCTGAAGGCAAAGCTGCATGCATTATGTGTGATTGTGCCCCAGCCTCTTCCTCAGAGCTTGCCTGTGGTGGAGAGTGAAGTTAGGACCCTGCACATCAACAACAGCTCAGGAACCCATAAACCCCTGCCTGCCTGAGAGTTCTGCAGCTCCCTTATGTCATCACAGAATGTTGTGCTGCAGGGTGCAGACCTGGAGCCCTATTAAGGATTACAAATCTTCCTTTCTCTGGACCCAAGGGCTTGCCCTAGACCCCAGTCTCATTGTTTGTGTCTCAGCAGCCCCCTCCTGGGTCCTGGCCTATGTGTAGCCTAAGAAGGGGGGTGTGTAAGGTGCTAGTCCTGACCAGGGGCTATTTCTAAGGAAAAAATGGTTGTTTCCTTTACAGGGGAATGAGATCAACTACTCCAAAAAGAATAAGGTGAGCATACGTGGCACTTCCTGTAGGGAGGGAGAGGCAGCCCCTATCAGAGATGCCCTTGGGAAGAATATTCCATTGCTTCATCCAATCCCATCCATCTCACATTTCCTGGGATAAGATGCTAAGAAAGAAGTGGAAGACCCATCTAGTGAGTCAGTAGGGGTCTAGAAAAGGCGTCAAGTAGAACATCCCAGAGAAGGGGCTAATTCTAATTGCTTCTGAGTACAGTTTGGAACCGGATGTAGTTGCATGCAGCAGCGTGGCCATGTGTGCCAAGACCCAGGACCGGTTCCCTGTCCCACTGCTCAGCCCTCACCTGGCCCTGTAGCTTCCGCACCCAGGCTCGGTGTGCATCCTGTGCCTCTCTCCTGGAGAGGAGTCCTCACTGATACCATGCTGCTCCAGGCGGTGGCAGAGAATTACTGCCTAGGGCCCCAGCGTCCATTCACGGCCTGGTTCTGGTCTGTGGAGCGGCTCAGCGAGGATGACAGGTGAGGCCCATTCAGGAGCTGGGTGAGGGTCAGGGTAGACACTTTCTGCTGGCCCCACTGGGGATCCTTCTTCTAGAGTTCCCTCGGCAGCCTCAGGCCTCCTTACTGGGAAGCCAGATACCAGCTGTGAAAAAACCCTGGGAGGGACTCCTGAATACAAGCTGCTATTCAACACACAGGTGTCTTTCTGTCCCTAGCTAGGTCCTATCTTGCCAGCAGAATACAAGCACCAGGACAACTGGCCACAGCCAACATCAGGGCTAAACCCATTCCCAGTGGCTGAGCAAGGATTGTCCCTCGGAGGCTGGAGTACTTGTGCTGCATGGGCCACATTTGCACACCCCTTCCTCTCAACTAATGACTTGTTGTGGGGGTGGCAACATTTAATATATTTAAATGGTTTATATTTTTCTCCTCTTCTAGCCCACGAGAATGCTATGGTTGTTATACTTCCTACAGTACTGTGCAACATGTAGAGACTCTTATTGCTTTCTGAATCCAAAAATCTTAAAGAGTCATCAGCTTTTCAAAATGGCAGGTAGAGGAAGGGCCAGCCCTCCTCACTACCTATAGGTGGCATCTCCAAATCCTCTTTCCTCAGAGGACAGGTTTATTTCAGTGTCAGGCATCTGAGCCAACAGCAGAGACAGCCCTCAGGACTCCTTTGATGGAGAGGTTGCGGGTCCTTTCCCAGGAAGGCAATACTGAACTGGAGAGTCCATGAGCATGACTTACACTCTCCAGAAATATGTGGTGCCAAGGAGAGGGGCTGTTTTTCTCCACTCTAAAGCAAGGAGGACTATGTCTTTTTTCCTTTGGGATATGGTGTTTGTGCTTGTGTTTGTGTTAGTTTGGACCCAGTATTTGGAACTGACAGTTGTCGAGTTCAGTCTCTGGAATTGCATCAGCACGAAGTGGGGAAAAACATGTAAAGAGATCCAGTCCCGATTGTGGAAGACACAAAACCTGAGGAAGATATTTTGTCAATGGAAGAAGGGCAGGCAGGACATTCTGGACACATTTTCGCTTTAAGCTCTCCAGTTTCATGCTTTACGAAGAATGGAATCCTCCTGGGATGGTTATCTATGATCTCTGGATTCCATTTCCCTGCTCTTTATGGATCTGCTGGGGAAAATAAGAAACCGGGAGGTGTACATTTGGGGCCACGCTGGGCCTGGCTCTATTCACATCTATGCTGACCTAGGAGCTAGGATGTCCAGCCTTCCTGCATTTTCTTACACAGTTCCTGATAAGGCAGCAGAGCCCTCCAGGCCCCAGCCTCTTAGTCAGGTCCATGGTAGCCACTGCTCCCTGGCTGGGGACTGGTGGAGCAGAGATTGGTTCAGTTTTACCAGGATAAATGTTCATATGTTGACCAGAGATTCCCACACTCTCCTTGCTGGCCAAGGAGACTGTTAGGTCCAAGTGGTTCTGAAGTCCCTGGTCTCCAACATCAACCACGTGACACCCCCATGTTACACTCACTTGTCTGAACTAGGGATCTCACCTGACCCAGTAGACCAAAACACAGATGTAAACTGAGCAGAGGGGAAGCATCTGTCATGCAAATGGATGCCAAAGGAAGCAAGGGTAGGAATACCTCTATCCAGAGAAAACAGACCCTTAAGAAAAAAGGGGGTTGGTAGGATAACACAAAGAAGGAGACAGAGGCCCCGCAATGGCACCAATGGAACAGTAATACAGAGGAGGTTCTCCTGCTTCAGGATCCCAACTCACTGTACAAGAGTGAAGAACCCCCATCCCTCCAGACCAAGGGACACATCTCTGAAATGGGTCATTTCTCAGGAAAAGGGAAATGCAGTCAAACATAGAAAGATACAAAATAACATCACTGAAAGAAAGCCCACTGTGATTCCCTGCCTGGGTCTTAAGTTTCACCTATGCATGAAGCCATTTGATAATAACAGGAGAAGGGAGGGAAAAATGAATGGGAAGCCACCAGAGGGAGAAAAAGGATTAGAGGCTCATACCTAAGAAACAAGCAGAGGGTTGCTGGAGGGGTGGTGCCAGTATGGGACAATTCGGGCAGGAGCATAAAGGAGGGCATGCGATGGGATGAGCACTAGGGGTGATACCCAACTGATGAATAATTGGGCACTACCTTGGAAACTAATGAGGTAAGTATGGTGGCTCACTGATTTAACAACAACAACAAGAAAATACAATCCAAGGTTCTGTGTTTTCTTGATTTTCAATGTGGAAAATACTGGATGATTTTTTGTCTTCCCTCAAGCAAGGAGATGAGACAGCCTATTCATGAGGAGGCGATTCTCAGGACACTCTGCCTTTTTTAGCCCTAAAGAGTTTTTCAAACATGCTTTCATCAGTTGCAGTCCCCATGCCCTTCTAGTCAATTTGGAGCACTCTTGACAGGGGGGCAAACACTTTTTTTCTTCAAGGTGGTTCACCCCAAGCAGGTAACATCTGTACTTGTTACAGAAGTTACTACAGGTGTGCCCTCTCCATCCTTTACAAGGGCCTCACTACAAATTTTCCTGAAAGGTGGCATGAATACTGGTGGCTGGAGGTTTCAACCTGGATGACATCCAACCCTTTGTTCACTTGTGGGATGACTAGGGGCAGGGTTTCCATCTCACTCATGGAGGTTCAAGAGCTCTCCAGCTCACCTTCAGACACAGCCCTCCCCTCTCTCCCATAGAAGAACCTGCAGAACTACGTTACTATGAACTGGGAACACACAACAAGGGTAGAGTCGTCTTACCTGAATTCAGCTCAGCATGGCAATTACAGACTGGTCCCTCTTGGAGGTGGATCACAGTGTCCTTGATTCATCCAAACCTTCTTGGCGACTGACTCCAGACAGTGGCTCACCATGATAGAGGGGTGAGAAGTTCCTTGGAGACAGGTGTCACCACACCACTATTCTCACCCTTTGTCATGGAAGAAATCTATGTCCCTCATCAGATTAAAAAACCCTTCAAACAGGACTGGAGCAGAGTGCAATAAAAGTCTCCCTTTCAAGAAGGGCTGAGCTTAGGGACATGTCCAGTCATTTGCTCGCTGCTTCCATCACCACACAGGTGGTGCCCAAAATGGGCAGGGTACCACTTCCAGTACGTGGCTCCTGCTCACCCAGAACCTTCCCATTTATGATCTCTCAGTCCTGACTCATCTACGTGGTACCTCTGCCTCAGTCCTTCTCAGTGTCTGTCTCCACAGTCCGCAGCTGGACAGTGAAAGCTCAGGTTTAAACACCCTGTTGGGGTGCACCTGGTTGGCTTAGTGGGTTAAAGCCTCTGCCTTCGACTCAGGTCATGATCCCAGGGTTCTGGGATCGAGCCCCACATTGGGCTGTATGCTCGGCAGGGAGCCTGCTTCCCCCCCCCCCTCTCTGCCTATCTCTCTGCCCACTTGGGATCTCTGTCTGTCAAAATCTTTAAAAAAAATTTTTTTAAATAAAAAAAAACCCTGTTGGGTTTCCATGGTTGGTTAGGGATGCAGCTGAGATCTGGCCCCATATCCTAGGAGTCCACATCAGGGAAAGGGAGGTATAGGGAAGCTGAGAGGAGTAGAAAAGCTGGCCTTGCCCTTCTACCCTGAGGGCCCAGATACTCACTGCATCCATGTAGGTGAGTTGCTCTGCCACCAGCCTGGCAGGGGAGTCCAGGAGATCAGGCTTCTCTTTCAGCTCCTTCTGTGTTGGCTAGAAGCCTCTGGTGTTGCAGTGCGCTCAGTGGCAACGGGGACAGCTGGAGTGAATACTTCCACACAAGCTGATGGCCTTGCTCCTGGGGCTGAGGACCCATCACCCATATACGACATGGGAGCCCCTGTCCCAATTCTGGAACAGCTGAGGAATGGGAGGCTGGCAATGACCCTAAAGGTGAGGGAAGATGCAGAGCCAGGATTTCCTCTTGCTCCATGGGATGCCCTTTGTCTGGCTCAGCTGCTTGAATGAGTTGCTGAGCTGACATTGGGGCAGGAGAAAGGGAAAGGTTCAGCGACATCACTGACTTTCCATGTACCTTTCCCTAAACAGGACAGATCCCATGACCTTTCAAGGAATACCCAGTCCATGAACTCCATCCCAGATGGCCTTCTCCACTTGCAATGCCCCTTACCCTCCACCTCAGCGTCCTTAAGCTGCAGAAGTCCCTGCTGCCTCAACAGAATGGGGGCATAGGTGTTCAGGTTCCAGTCATGCCACGTGAGGTGCAAATAGGCCCCTAGACCTGGATATGGGCACTGCGCTAGGACTGCTCAATATCCTGCAGTGTCTTTTCAGGCCAGGTTCCCACAATGGGACACAGAGTGCTAGGGAGAGTCACATGTGGAGCAGAGTCAGAGACCTGGCTTTTTCTTCCTCTCGCTACACCCACAGAACCATTCTTTCTGTATGGGCCCCACAGAATGTCCCCAGCCCACTTCCAACCCCTCTGGAGCTGTCCTTGCTGACAGCTGACCAGGATGGATGAATGACCCCCCATAGGCAGGTCTTTTTCCTCCTCAGTCATGCATCCTCCATGCAGACCAGTATCAGGGATCTATTGGAGGCCAATTGGTAAGTGGTCTGATCCCCACACCATTTCTCCTTGGCCCCACTTGTGGTGGTCATCGGAGGTGGACATTCAAAGGGGCAGGCAGAGCAAGAATGAACCACCCAAGGGATGGGTGTTTAAGGCACCAATTCAACCCACAGTGGGCTCTGCTTCCCAGGGAGCTTGGCAGCCCATCCACAGCTCTCTTGGACTCTGGTTTCTTCACAGGAAGCCATCCCATTAAACTCTCCCATGGAAATCAAGACTTCTGGGAGATCCATGGTTCTGAACATCCCTCCCCAGCAACAACCCTTGTCATATCCCACCCTGCTCTGTGGCAGCAGCAGGCCCTCCTTTGGCACCCAAAGACCTATCCTTTTCTTCCTTGATCATAGAGTGCACCCTCATGGTTCCAATAGAGGTGGGTCAATTTATCCCTCAAGTAGGCCACAGAAATGGCCCATCTGGTGAACTCTAGAATGTGGAGAGTGCCTATCTGACCCTCGGACACAATTTAGACCCAGACATTGTGTCTACTTTACCCATTCACTGCTCTTGGTGACTAGAGACTGCCTGAATTCCTAGGTATTTAAGACCCATGATTGAATGAAATCATCCCAAACAAGACTTTGCAAATCCTGAGTGGCCCTTGGGCCGCTCTGCCTGTTCCCAGTCTCCCCTGAACTGGGCACTTAAAGGACCACAACCAGGACCAACCAGATGGAATGCCAGAAGTCCTTTGCAAATAGAAAACCTTCCAGCTTTCCACTTCCTTTTCATATACCCAGAAGGGCCACAGACTTGTGAGGGTTGAGCCTGAATGCATCTTCCCTGGAGAGAGAAGTGTTAACCATGAAGATGCCCAGCATGTCCAGCAGCCCTTTCTATAGAGTCGGGCCCCAGAGAAGCACATGCCATGTTTTTCTCCCATAACTTCCTACAGTTGCCCTATGAGGTTCATCTTCTTAGCACCCCAACTTTTAAGAAGAGGAAATAGAATTTCAGAGAAGTGCTTTAACATTCCTAAGACATACAACAAGTAGACGGAAGGCTCACCCTTGTGCTGTGTATGGAGTGAGCATTCACCTATTGAACTGCTGATCCAGGACCTGCCTGGCCTATGTGACAATCTGGTAGATGGATCACATTGCTGCAATGTTTGAGAAGCTTCTATCCCAGAAAGATAGGAGCAGGGAACGTATACAATTTTGCATTGTGCCTTCTCAGCGCCAGCATTGTGCAAGCCTCATCCAGGGACAGGAATTATTCCTTTTCCACCAGGCAGACAAGGGGGTGGGTTTCAGGGGCTATGTAGTCAGCTTCAATGCCGTGAACCACCAGGAAGAGCAGGGTCTGGAGCTCAGACTACATCCTCCCATCTCTTTGGGAACTTGTGCAAGACGAGGGACTTGAGAGTCCACCCAGAAAAAGATTCTATGCTGAAAGCCTAAAGCCAAAAGGTCTTAGGCATCCAAAGGACCATCTAGGCTTAAATGTACTGGTGACTTCAACTCGTTCTGTTAGCTGAACAACGATAACATATCTGTCTCTTCATAGCCTATGTGAAGAGCTGTGTGCCTTGGAGTCATGAGGAAAGAGCCCTAGTGGAGAAAGAGAGGAGAAAAGAGAGGCTGAGAATCTCCCAACACTGCTCAAGATCATCAGCCCTGGACCTGAGAACTGTCCAAAGCATGAGCGATATGGCCTTTCACCTATGCTGATGAGGCTTGGCCTGTTGATTTAAGGGGGAGAAAGATGCAGGAGAAAACCACCTTCCTTGGCACGCCTGAGCACAGCCAGTTCTGTCTGGCCTGAGTTCTGGCCTTCCCCTTATCATGTCTCTGTCCACACTCCTGGGCCTGGGCCCCATCTTCCCACCCCTGTGGATCCTACTCCCTTCTACAGACCCCAGGGCAGAGGGAAGAGCTCCACAAGAACTCTGCCCAACTGTGGGTCTGGTCTGCTGACTGATGAGACTCCTGACTCCTGCCTTCAACTCAGCCCTTGGGTGAGCCCATATCTGTATTGCCAGATCCCACATGTCTTAGACATAACCCTAACCCTAACCCTAACCCGCAGCCCACATTGGGTGCTCAGGCTTCTGTCCTCAGAGACCTGGTTCCCGAACTCTCCAGATGGGGGATCCCTGAGCTGCACCCACCATTGCACCTGATCCCAGGAGGATACCATGCCCTTTAGAAATGATCCAAACCCACAGAGCAGGAGTGACCTGCATGCATCCCTTGGGCCACATCCACATCAGGCACCCACCAGGACCACAAACCAGGAATCTGACGATCCCGCAGACACAAGCGCTGCAACTCAGCCATAGGGAGAGGCCACCACAGCATGGGCAGATCAGGCCTGCCATGGCCCATCAGCCTAAACCTAACCCTAGGGTGGTTATTCAGACTTCTGTCCCCAGTGGCCTGGCCCAGTAGCCCTCCAGTTTGGGGACTCCTTATTCACAACGCAGGACCCTGGGTGTCACCCAGGAGGCACTTGTGCCATTTGGCCCTGTACAGGACCCTCAGGACGGGAGAAACCTGCAAGCCCCATCAAGCCACCCACACCTTCCGAGGACCCCCTGACCACAATTGCACAGGCTGACGGGCCTCCTGAAAAATGCTCTAACTCAGCCCTCTGGGGAGCCTGCGTTCTCACTGGCCCTTCGGGCCTGCCATTCTCCAAGTACCAAACCCTAACCCTAACGTGGCTGTTCAAGCTCTGGACTCCAGAGGCCTGACACCCAATTTCTCCCATGGGTGGGTGCATCAGCCTGATGGCAGGACTCAGTCTCTCAGCCAGGAGGAAACCATTTCAATGGGTGCTAGCTCATAGCCTCAGAGCAGTAGAAAGCAGCATGTTCCCCTGGGGGTATTCCTGCCATCTTTGCCCCTCCAGGCCAAAAGCCCAGGCTCTGATGAGCCTCCAGATTCCCGCCTTCAACTCACCCCTTGGGTGAGCCCTTATCAGTGCTGGCAGATCCAACATGCCTTGTCCCGCAGACATCAACCTAACCCTATACCTAACACTAACCCCAATACTGAGTCTAGCCTAGGTTTCATGTTCAGGCTTCTGTCCTCTGATTTCTGGTCAACCCAGATGGGAGACCCCTGAGCTGCACCCCACCATTGCACCTGATCCCAGGAGGAAACCATGCCATTTAGAAATGAGCCAAACCCACAGAGCGGGAGAAACCTGCATGCATCCCTTGGGCCGCATCCACGTTTGGCGCCCACCAGGACCATGAAGCAGCAGTCTGAAGATCCTGCAGACACACGCCCTCAACTCAGCCATAGGGAGAGGCCACCACAGCGTGGGCAGATCAGGCCTGCCATGGCCCATCAGCCTAAAACTAACCCTAGGGTGGTTATTCAGACTTCCGTCCCCAATGGCCTGGCCCGGTAGCCCTCCAGTTTGGGGACTCCTTATTCACAACGCAGGACCCTGGGTGTCACCCAGGAGGCACTTATGCCATTTGGCTCTTGCAGGACCCTCAGGATGGGAGAAACCGGCACACCCCATCAAGCCACCCACACCTTCCGAGGACCCCCCTGACCACAATCGCGCAGCCTGATGGGCCTCCTGAAAAATGCTCTAACTCAGCCCTCTGGGGAGACTGCCTCCGCACTGGCGCTTTGGGCCTGCCATTCTCCCAGGACCAGATACTAGCCCTGAGATGGGTGTTCAGGCTCTGGACTTCAGAGTCCTGACACCCAGCTCCTCCCATGGATGGGAGCATCAGACTGATGGCAGGACTCAGCCTCTCAGCCAGGTAGAAACTCTTTCATTCAGTGCTATTTAATACCCTCAGAGGGGAAGGAACCAGCATGCTCCCCTTAGGCCATCCCGCCATCTTTGCCCCTCCAGGCCAAAAACTCAGGGCCTGAGGAGCCTCGTGAGTCCCGCCCTTAACTCAGCCCTTGGGTGAGCCCACATCTCTGTTGCCATATCCAACATGCCATGTTCCTAGGACATAACCATAACCATAACCATAACCCTAAGCCCAGGTTGGATGTTCAGGCTTCATTTCTCAGAGGCCTGGTTTCCAAACTCTCCAGATGGGGGATCCTGGAGCTGCACCCTACCATTGCACCTGATCCCAGGAGGATACCATGCCCTTTAGAAATGTGCTGAACCCGCAGAGTGGGAGAAACCTGTGTGCATCCCTTGGGCCACATCTACATTAGGCGCCCACCAGGACCACGAACCAGGAGTCTGACGATCCTGCAGACACACGCCCTCAACTCAGCCATAGGGATAGGCCACCTCAGTGCAGGCAGATCGGGCATGCCATGCCCCTTCAGCCTAACCCTAACCCTACATTGTGTATTCTGACTTCCATCCCCAATGGCCTGGCCCAGTAGCCCTCCAGTTTGGGGACTCTTTATTCTCAATGCCGGACTCTGGGTGCCACCCACGAGGAAACTGTGCCATTTCACCCTGTGCAGAACCCTCATGGTGGGAGAAACCTGCATGCCCCGTAAGCCACCCACATCTTCGGAGGATCTCCTGATCACAATTCGGAGCCTGACAGGCCTCCAGAACAATCCTCTATCTCAGCCCTCCGGGGAGCCTGCCTTCTCACTGGTCCTTCGGGCCTGCCATTCTCACAGGACAGAACCCTAACCCTAGCATGGGTGTTCATGTTCTGGACCCCAGAAGTCCGACACCCAATTCTTCCCATGGATGGGGGCATCAGACTGACAGCAGGACTCAGCCTCTCAACCAGGCGGAAACTGTTTCATTGGGTGCTATCTACAGCCTCAGAGCTGTAGAAAGCTGCATGTTCCCCTGGGGATATCCCCACCACCTTTGCCCATCTAGACCAAAAGCCCAGGCCTGATAAGCCTCCTGACTCCTCCCATCAACTCAGCCCTTGGGTGAGCCCTTATCTGCAGATCCGACATGTCTTGTCCCTAAGACATAACTCTAACCCTAACCCTAACCCAATGCCTAGTGGGTGTTCAGGCTCTGTCATCAGAGGCATGGTCCAGAAACTCTCCAGATGGGGGACCCCTATGGTGCACCACATAATTTCACCTGATGCCAGGAGGAAAGCATGCCATTTAAAAATGTGCTCAACCCGCAGCGCGGGACAAACCTGCATGCATCCCTCGGGCCAGCTCACCATAGGGGCCCCGCAGGACCTCAGACCAGGATTCTGACAATCCTGCAGACACAGGCCCTCAACTCAGCCATAGGGAGAGGCCACCAGAGTGCCGGCAGACTGGGACTGCCATGCCCCTACGACCTAACCCTAACCCTAGGGTGGATATTGAGGCTTCCATCCCCATAGGCCTGGCCCCGTAGACCTCCAGATTGGGAACCCCTTATTCACAACCCAGGACTCAGTCTTCCACCGATGAGGAAACTGTGCCCTTTGGCCCTGTGCAGTACCCTCATGGTGGGAGAAACCTGCATGCCCCCTGTTGTGACCCCCAACTTTGGCAGACCCCTTGACCACAATCCCAGAGCCAGATGCACTGGCCCTTCCTCAAACTCTCACACACAGTATGGGTCATGAATCTGTATTCAGGACAAATGACCGCTTTGGGGAACTGGCCCTCACAGCATTTCACACTTTGGCTTCTTAGGGCATTACCTCAATTTTCCCTATTGTTCCCACACTCTTTGCAGTCCATTTCTGTCCTCTGGCCAAACCATGACTGTGGATGGATGGTTGCTCTACAGTGCTGTTTGAGTTGAAAGGTGCTTTCTCAGAGACATGTTTTTCACTCACAGTGAAGTGCATAACCCCTTCCTCAAGCTCTCACACACAGTATGGGATATGACCCTGTCTTCCAGACGAACGCCCTCTTTAGGGAAATGGCATTCATGACACCGTTGCCTCTTGGCCTTAAGCACAAGGCACACTCTCTAGCTTCCATGCTTTGTTTGGAAATGAGGTCTGTCTTCCTGACGGAAGACGTGCCTGGAGAGACCTATTGTACACGAAGCCGTTCCACAGAGTTCAGCATATATTACTTAATGTGTATTGCACCCCAGATGTTGCTCACACTCCCGTCTGCCTGAGATGTGTCAGTGGAAGGATGCCTCTTCTCAGGATCCTTCCTCATAAGTATGGAGAGGGATCTTTGTCGGCGCTGTCACTCAGACACTGCAAAGTGCTTCCATCTTCTGGAACAATACTCCCTCCCTGAAACTGCTTCCTGAAAGTAAGTACTCTGAGACTTAATTTAGGGCACTTTCCTTTGCCTTCCCCAAGTACATTGAAATAACTTCTGTCTTCATGAAGGAAGGCTTCAGTGGAAAGTCTCATGCTGCCCACACTTATATCTACCACCTAAGTGCATGGTAATCCCTGTGTCTCATCACTCCAATGATTGATCAGGCTTCTACCTTCCAGAGACATAGTGTTCACTGAGAGGCCTTTCTCCCCATATTGTTTGTTAGAATTACATTCCTGGCCATTTGCTGACCCTCTTCCTGAAACCAGGGCTTCGTTCCGCTAACCATCTGCAAACACTTTAAGATCCTAGGGGAGATTGTTTCAGTTTTCCCTATTATAAGCATACACTTTGGAGTCCACTTCTGTTCTCTGGCCAGACTATGTTTGTGGATGGATTGTTGCTCTACAGTGTTGCTTGACTTGGAAGGTGCTTACTCAACAGACTTATTTCTAGGTCACTGGGAAGTGCATTACACCTTCCTCAAGCTCTCACACACAGTATGGGACATGATTCTGTCTTCTGGATGAATGCCCACTTTGGGGAACTGGCCCTCACAGCAACGTTGCCTCTTGGCCTTAAGCACAAGGCACACTCTCTAGCTTCTGTGTTTGGTTTGGACGTGAGGTCTGGCTTCCTGATGGAAGACATGCCTGGAGAGATCCATTGTCCACGAAGCCATTCCACAGAGTTCAGCATGCATTACTTACTATGTATTGCACCCAAGAGGTTGGCTGTCACTCCCAGCTGCCTGGGATGTGTCAGTGGAAGGATGCCTCTTCTCAGGATTCTTCCTCATAGGCATGGAAAGGGAACTTTGTCGGTGCTGTCACTCAGACATTGCAAAGTGCTTCCATCTTCAGAAACGATACTCCCTCCCTGAAACTGCTTCCTGAAAGTAAGTACTCTGAGCCTTAATATAGGGCACTTTCCTTTGCCTTCCTCAAGTACATTTGAAATCACTTCTGTCTTCATGAAAGAAAGCTCCAGTGGAAAGTCTCATGCTGCCCACACTTATATCTCCCACTTAAGGTCATGGTATTCCCTGTAGCTCTTCACTCCAACGATTGATCAGGCTTCCACCTGCCAGAGAGATAGTGTTCACTGAGAGGCCATTCTCTTCCGTGTTGTTTCTTAGAGTTACATTCCTAGCCATTTGCTGACCCTCTTCCTGAAACTAGGGCTTCATTGCACTTACCATCTGCAAACACTTCGGGTTCCCAGAGGAGGTTATTTCAGTTCTCCCTATTGAAAGCATACACTTTGGAGTCCTCTTCTGTCCTCTGGCCAGACTATGTTTGTGGATGTATGGTTGCTCTACATTGCTGCTTGTGTTGAAACGTGCTTTCTCGCTCACAGTAAAGTGCAAAACACCTTCCTCAAGCTCTCACACAAAGTATGGGACATGATTCTGTCTTCCAGATGAATCCCACTTTGGGGAAATGTCCCTCATGACACCGTTGCCTCTTGGCCTTAAGCACAAGGCACGCTCTCTAGCTTCCCTGCTTAGTTTCGTAATGAGGTCTTGCTTCCTGACGGAAGATGTGCCCGTAGAGACCCATTGTCCATGAAGCAGTTCCACAGAGTTCAGCATATATTACTTACTGTGTATTGCACCCCAGAGGTTGGCTGTCACTCCCGGATGCCTGGGATGTGTCAGTGGAAGGATGCCTCTTCTCAGGATTCCTCCTTATAAGTATGGAGGGAACTCTGTCAGTGCTGTTCACTCAGACATGGCAAAGTGCATCTGTCTTTGGGAACAACACTCCCACCCTGAAACTGCTTCCTGAAAGTAAGTACTCTGAGACTTAATATAGAGCACTTTCCTTTGCCTTCCTCAAGTACATTGAAATCACTTCTGTCTTCATAAAGGAAGGCTTAAGTGGAAAGTCTCATGTTTCCCACACTTGTATCTCCTATCTAAGGATTTAAGGTCATGGTACTCCCTGTGTTTTTGCCACCCCTTAAACATTTTATTTGCTCCTTTATATATTCTTATCTGGACAGAACGACAAGGTGGAAAATCTCACCACAAAGAAAGAACAAAAGGCAGTACCGAAGGCTAGGGACTTAATCAATTTGGACATTGGTAATATGACAGATCTAGAGTTCAGAATGATGATTCTCAGGGTTCTAGCCTGGCTCAACAAAGGCATGGAAGGTATAACAGAAACCCTTCATGGAGAGATAAAAGCTCTTTCTAGAGAAATAACTATATCTAACCAAGTAGAAATCAAGAAAGCTATTAATGAAGTGCAATAAAAAATGGAAGCTCTACTGCTAGGATAAATGAGGGAGAAGAAAGAATTAGTGACATAGAAGACCAAATGACAGAGAATAAAGAAGCTGAGCAAAAGAGAGACAAACAAATACTGGTCCACAAGAATAGAATTCAAGATATAAGTGACACCATAAGATGACACAACATTAGAATAAGTGGGATTCCAGAAGAAGAAGAAACAAAGAGGAGAGCAGAAGGTATATTGGAGAGAATTTCTCTAATATGGCAAAGGGAACAAGCATAAAAATCCAGAAGATGCAAAGAACACCCCTCAAAATCAATAAAAATAGGTCCACACCCCGTCACCTGAGAGTAAAATTTACAAGGCTTAGCAACAAAGAAGAAATCCTGAAAGCAGCCCGGGAAAAGAAGTCCGTAACATACAAGGGTAAAAACATTAGATTGGCAGCAGACCTATCCACAGAGACCTGGCAGGCCAGAAAGAGCTAGCATGATATATTCAGAGCACTAAATGAGAAAAACATGCAGCCAAGAATACTATATCCAGCTAGGCTATCATTGAAAATAGAAGGAGAGACAAAAAGCTTCCAGGACAAATAAAAACTGAAAGAATTTGCAAACACCAAACCAGCTCTACAGGAAATATTGAAAGGGGACCTTTAAGCAAAGAGAGAGCCTACAAGTGGTAGATCAGAAAGGAGCAGAGACAATATACAGTAACAGTCACCTTACAGGCAATACAATGGCACTAAATTCATATCTCTCAATAGTTACCCTGAATGTGAGTGGGCACACAGGGTATCAGAATGGATAAAAAAACAAAACCCATCAATATGCTGCCTACAAGAAACTCATTTTAGACCCAACGACACCTCCAGATTTAAAGTGAGGGGGTGGAAAACAATGTACCATGCTAATGGACATCAGAAGAAAGCTGGGGTGACAATCCTTATATAAGATCAATTAGATTTTAAGCCAAAGACTAAAATAAGAGAAGAGGAAGAACACTATATCATACTCAAAGGGTCTGTCCAACAAGAAGACCTAACAATTTTAAATATCTATGCCCCCAACGTGGGAGCAGCCAACTATATAAACCAATTAATAACAAAATCAAAGAAACACATCAACAATAATACAATAATAGTAGGGGACTTTAACACTCCCCTCACTGAAATGGACAGATGATCTAAGCAAAAGATCAACAAGAAAATAAAGGCCTTAATGACACACTGGACCAGATGGACATCACAGATATATTCAGAACATTCCATTCCAAAGTAACAGAATGTACATTCTTCTCTAGTGCACATGGAACATTCTCCAGAATAGATCACATCCTGCAACATAAATCAGGTCTCAACTGGTATCAAAGGATTGGGATCATTCCCTGCATATTTTCAGACCACAATGCTCCGAAGCTAGAACTCAATCACAAGAGGAAATTTGGAAAGAACCCAAACCCATGGAGACTAAACAGCATCCTTCTAAAAAATGAATGGGTCAACCAGGAAATTAAAGAAGAATTGAAAAAAATCATGGAAACAAATGATAATGAAAACACAATGGTTCAAATTCTGTGGGACACAGCACAGGCAGTCCTAAGAGGAAAATATATAGTGGTACAAGCCTTTCTCAAGAAACAATAAAGGTCTCAAATACACAACCTAACCCTACACTTAATGGAGCTGGAGAAAGAACAACAAAGAAAGCCTAAACCCAGCAGGAGAAGAGAAATCATAAAGATCAGAGCAGAAATCAATGAAATAGAAACTAAAAAAACAATAGAACAAATCAACAAAACTAGGAGCTGGTTCTTTGAAAGAATTGATAAGATTGATAAACCCCTGGCCGGACTTTCAAAAAGAAAAGAGAAAGGACCCAAATAAATTAAATTATGAATGAAAGAGGAGAGATCACAACCAACACTAAAGAAATACAAACAATTATAAGAACATACCATGAGCAACTCTACGCCAACAAATTCAACAATCTGGAAGAAATGGATACATTTCTAGAGACATATAACCTACCACAACTGAACCAGGAAGAAATAGAAAGCCTGAACAGACCCATAACCAGTAAGGAGATTGAAACAGTCATTAAAAATCTCCAAACAAGCAAAAGCCCAGGGCCAGACGGTTTCCCAGGGGAATTCTACCAAACATTTAAAGAAGAATTAATTCCTATTCTCCTGAAATTGTTCCAAAAAATAGAAATGGAAGGAAAACTTCCAAATTCTTTTTATGAGGTCAGCATCACCTTGATCCCAAAACCAGACAAGGATCCCATCAAAAAAGAGAGCTATAGACCAATATCTTTGATGAACACAGATGTGAAAATTCTCACCAAAATATTGGCCAATAGGATCCATCAGTACATTAAAAGGATTATTCACCACGACCAAGTGGGATTTATTCCAGGGCTGCAAGGTTGGTTCAACATCTGCAAATCAATCAATGTGATACAATACATTAATAAAAGAAAGAAAAAGAACCATATGATACTCTCAGTAGATGCTGAAAAAGCATTTGACAAAGTACAGCATCCCTTACTGATTAAAACTCTTCAAAGTGTAGGGATAGAGGGCACATACCTCAATATTATCAAAGCCATCTATGAAAAACCCACTGCAAATATCATTCTCAATGGAGAAAAACTGAAAGCTTTTCTGCTAAGGTCAGGAACACAGCAAGGATGTCCGTTATCACCACTGCTGTTCAACATAGTACTAGAAGTCCTAGCCTCAGCAATCAGACAACAAAAAGAAATTAAAGGCATCCAAACAGGCAAAGAAGAAGTCAAACTATCACTCTTTGCAGATGATATGATACTATATCTGGAAAACCCAAAAGACTCCACTCCAAAACTGCTAGAACTTGTATAGGAACTCAGTAAAGTGTCAGGATATAAAGTCAATGCACAGAAATCAGTTGCATTTCTTTACACTAACAACAAGACAAAAGGAAGAGAAGTTAAGGAGTCAGTCCCATTTACAATTGCACCCAAAACGCTAAATACCTAGGAATAAACCTAACCAAAGAGGCAAAGAATCTATACTCAGAAAACTATAACATACTCATGAAAGAAATTGAGGAAGACACAAAGAAATGGAAAAATGTTCCATGCTCATGGATTGGAAGAACAAATATTGTGAAAATGTCTATTCTACCTAAAGCATTTAATGCAATCCCTATCAAAATCCCATCCTTTTTTTTTTTTTTTCAAAGAAATAGAACAAGCAATCCTAAAATTTATATGGAACCAGAAAAGACCTCGAATAGCCAAAGGGATATTGAAAAAGAAAGCCAAAGTTGGTGGCATCACAATTCCAGACTTCAAGCTCTATTACAAAGCTGTCATCATCAAGACAGCATGGTACTGGCACAAAAACAGACACATAGATCAATGGAACAGAATAGAAAGCCCAGAAATAGACCCTCAACTCTATGGTCAACTAATTTTTGACAAAGCAGGAAGGAATGTCCAATGGAAAAAAAGACAGCCTCTTCAACAAATGGTGCTGGGGAAATTGGACAGCCACATGTAGAAAAATTAAATTGGACTATTTCCTTACACCATACACGAAAATAAACTCAAAATGGATGAAGGGCCTCAGTGTGAGAAAGGAATCCATCAAAATCCTTTAGGAGAACACAGGCAGTAACCTCTTTGACCTCAGCTGCAGCAACTTCTTCCTGGGAACACCGCCAAAGACAACAGAAGCAAGGGCAAAAATGAACTATTGGGATTTCATTAAGATCAAAAGCTTTTGCACAGCAAAGGAAACAGTTAACAAAACCAAAAGACAACTGACAGAATGGGAGAAGATATTTGCAAACAACATATCAGATAAAGGGCTAGTATCCAAAATCCATAAAGAGCTTAGCAAACTCAACAACCAAAGAACAAATAATCCAATCAAGAAATGGGCAGAGGACATGAACAGACATTTCTGCAAAGAAGACATCCAGGTGGCCAACAGACACATGAAAAAGTGCTCCACATCACTCGACATCAGGGAAATACAAATCAAAACCACAATGAGATATCACCTCACACCAGTCAGAATGGCTAAAATTAACAAGTCAAGAAATGACAGATGCTGGCGAGGATGTGGAGGGAGGGGAACCCTCCTACACTGTTGGTAGGAATGCAAGCTGGTGCAACTACTCTGGAAAATCGTGTGGAGGTTCCTCAAAAAACTGAAAATAGAGCTACCCTATGACCCAGCAATTGCACTACTGGGTATATATCCTAAGGATACAAACGTGGTGCTCCGAAGGGGCATGTGTACCCAAATGTTTATAGCAGCAATGTCCACAATAGCCAAACTATGGAAAGAACCTAGATGTCCATCAACAGATGAATGGATAAAGAAGATGTGGTATATATACACAATGGAATACTATGCAGCCATCAAAAGAAATGAAATCTTGCCATTTGCGATGATGTGGATGGAACTAGAGCATATCGTGCTTAGAAAAATAAGTCAATTGGAGAAAGACAGCTATCATATGATCTCCCTTATATGAAGAAGTGGAGATGCAATGTGATGGGTTGGGGGGTAGAAAAAGAAAAAATGAAAGAAGCTGGGATTGGGAGGGAGCCAAGCCATAAAAGACTCAATCTGAAAACACAGACTGAGGGTTGCTGGGCGGGAGGGAGTCAGGAGAGGGTGGTGGGGATATGGACATTGGGGAGGGTATGTGCTATGATGAGTGCTGTGAAATGTGTAAACCTGGTGATTCACAGACCTGTACCCCTGGGGATAAAAATACATTATAGGTTTATTAAAAAACAAAAAGAAAAACAAAAACAAAAAAACACGGTGGAATGAAACCATCGTATAGGCTTTTCTGTAACATGTTATCTCTCAGAGCACATCAAATCATTGTAGGTCCACCAAGTCACAAGCTGTGTCCTTTTATGTCTTTACAGTACTCTATAAAGGAGGTCGTCTGCCACAGTGACCTTTCAAGACTAGTGGAAATTCCCGTGATTCAATTCTCTTGCCATTTCAGCAATGCTGCAAGGAACAAACACTTTAAGTGCTCTAACAGTCCTTTTTAGTTGCTTGATCTGCCAGAGGGTAGAATCACAGATTGGGTGGAAGGCCTCTGATGCCTCCTGGCCCAGGTAGCTGGCTTTTCAGAGTTCCACCCAGGACATCTCTAATGAGCTGCTGCAATAGTTCAGCTACTCCATCACCCCGGACAAGCAGCAGGGGCATTAGGCCACCATCAACATCCAGTGCTGGTCTGGGGTGAGAATGGTTCCAGATTCACATCCAGTTGCAGGACCCAGAGATGATCAGGGCAAGGCCAGAATCCAGACTAGACACAACTGGTTGCCCTGGGACCTGCCAAGGAAGGTGGTTTCCCCCAAACCTTTCTCCCCAATTCAGGAACAGACCAAGCCTCATCAGCATGGGGGCAATGCCATGCAGCCCATGCTGTGGACAGTTCTTAACATGGAACTGGGAAAAGAACTGAAAAGTAGGGACAGTTATCCCAACATAGATTATCTTGAGCAGTGTTAGAGATTCTAAGCCTCTCTTTTTCTCCTATCTACAGTAGGGATGTTTACTGATCACTCAAAGGCACACAGCTCTTAATATAGGCTATAAAGAGAAATGCTGTCATTGCTCAGCTAACAGAACATGTTGAAGTCATCAGTGTTTTATCATTTCACTCCTACAACCAATTATACTTTTAAGCCTAGAACTCTTTTCTGCGTGGGCACCCAAGTCCCTTCTCTGGCACAAGTTCCTTAAAGGGATGGGAGTATGTAGTCTGAGCTCCAGACCCTGATCTTCCTGGTGATTCATGGTGTTGAAGTTGACCAAGTTGTCCCCCCGCTTTGTCTATCTGACAGGAAAAGGGAATCCTCCCCATCCCTGGATGAGATTTGCACAATGCTCACACTCAAAGAAGGCACAACGGAGAATTTTGTACACTCCCTGGTACTATCCTTCCCAGACAGAAGCATCTTGAGCATCGCCATTTTCCACATCTACCAGTGGTTCAACCTCATTCCAGCATGTCCTGGGCCAGCAGTTAAATACGTGAGTGACCATCCCAGGCACAGCACAGGGGGAGCCTCCCATCTACTAGTTGTATGTCTTGAGAATGTCACTGCACTTCTCTGAACTTCCCTTTCTTCTTCTGAAAAGTGGGGGTGGTAAGAGTGAACCTCGTAGGGTGACTCTAGGAAATCATGGAGGAAACATGGCATAGGCTTATTTGGTGCCTGTCTCTGTAGAAAGGGCTACTGGGCATGCTGGGCATCTTCATGGTTAATATTTCTCACTCCAGGAACACTCTCTCAAATTCAATCCTCACAGGCCTGTGGCCCTTCAGGTTTCTGAAAAAGAAATGGAAAGCAGGCAGTTTTCCTATTTACAAAGGACGTCTGAGATTCAATCTAGCTGGCCTGGTTGTTGTGCTTTATGTGCCCAGATTAGGGGGGATACTGGGAGCAGGCAGAGCAGCCCAAGAGCCACTCTGTGCTTGGAAAGTCTTGGTTGGGATTATTTCATTCAATAATATATATTAAGCAAAGAGGAATGCAGGCATTTTCTAGTAACTAAGATGCCTGAATGGATAAAGTCAAGACAATGCCTAGGTCTCAGTTCTAGTCAGAGGGTCAGATAGGAACTCTACACATCATAAGCACACATGTCTAGTTTGTTAGATGGAACATCTTCATGGCCTATGCCAGGAATGAAAGGATCCGCCTATATTTGGGTATGAGGATGGACTATAAGGTCAAGTAAAAACATGATAGGTCTTTGGGTCCAGAAGGAGGGCATGCTGCCTCCACAGAGCAGGAGAGAGACTACAGGGGTTGTTGCTGGGGAGGGACTTTCAGAACCATGGATCTTACAGATCACTTTATTTCCATAGAAGGGCTTAATTGGGAAGCTTCCTGTGAAGAAGAAAATGAATCAGAGAAAACTCTGGAAAGGGTGCCAAACTCTCTGGGAAGCAGAGCACAGTCTGGGCTGAGTTGGTGCCTAAAACACCCATCTCTTTTATGGCCCATTCTTGCTCTGCCTGCCTCTTTCCATATACACCTCTGTTGACCACCACAAGTGGGGCCAAGAGCAGAAGGTATAGTGAGCAGACTACTCAAAATCTCCCTCCAACATAAGCCCTGATACTGGTCTGTGTGGAGGATGGAGTAGACTAGATGCATGGACATGAAAACGAGAGTATAAGTGGAAAAACAGACTCATACAGGTTTTCTGGATGACTAGGCTTCCCATGGCAAGTATAGCCCAGAGGGGTTGGAAGTGGGTGGGGTCATTCTGTGGGACCCACAGAGAAAGAGTGGTTCTGAGGGAAAAGCCAGGCCTCTGATTCTGCTCCACATATGAGTCTCCCCAGCACCCTGTACCCCATCTTGGGTCCCTGGCCTGACCAGACACTGCAGTACATCTGGCCATCCCTGCACTGTGCCATTTCAAGGTAAAGGGGGCCAACATGCATCTGAAGTGGTTTGACTGGGACCTGAATAACCATGCTCCCATTCTCCTGATGCAGCAGGAACTTCTGGACCTCACTGAGGCAGACGCACAGGATAAGGGGTTTTGCAAACTGGGCAGCCAATCTGGAATGGGGGTTCATGGGTTGGGTGTTCCTTCAAAGGCCATGGGATCTGTTCTGGTTTTGGAAAGGCACATGGAAAGTCAGTGACGTGGATGAACCTTTCCCTTTCTCCTGACCCAGTGCCAGTGGGTCACTCTAGTGGCAGAGTCAGCAAAAGGGTCTCCCTTGGAGCTAGAGCCAACCCTGGCTCTGTATTAACCATCACCTCCAGTGTCAGAGCCTGCCTCCCTTCAAGAAGTGGAACAGGACTCCCATTTTGTGTATGGGACTGGGCCCTGAGCCACAAGCAGCCTGACCATCTGCTTGCCTAGTAATTTTCAGTCCAGCTCTCCAAATAGACACCAAGCCTCCTCCAGTGTCAGAGCCTGCCTCCCTTCCAGAACTGGAACAGGGCTCCCATTTTCTGTATGGGTACTGGGCCCTGAGCTGAAAATAGCCTGACTATCTGCTTGCCTATTAATTTTCAGTCCAGCTCTCCAAATAGACACCGAGCCCACTCCAGCCCCAGAGGCTTCCTGCCACCCCAAGAACCAGCTGATGGAGGAGGAGCCTGACTTCCTGGACTTCCCTTCCAAGCTTGTGGCAGAGCATCTGACATACTTGGATGTGGTGAGCAGCTGTACTCTCAGGGCGGGGCAACGGCAGAGGCAGGATTTTCTGTTCTCAGCTGCACTATACCTACCTCTCCATGATGTGAACTCCTGTGATATGGGACCAGATATCAGCTGCACCCCTTACCAACCATGGAAACCCATCAGGATACTTAGACCTAAGCTTTCACTTTCCAGCTGCGGACCGTAGAGATAGACACTGATAAGGACTGATGCAGAGTTACTATGTAGATGAAATGAGCCAGAACAGATGGACAAATGGGTAGGCTCTGGTTCCTTTTAGGGTGGAGGAGGGCAGCTCCCTGTGTGCAGCCAAGTCCATGGGTCACCTACACATCTGCCTTGGAGGCTGAGCACCCTCAACATGTATTAGGCATGTGCTGTGTACTTAAGGACAAGGTAGAGAGACAAACCCGTGGTTTCAGTGAACATGTGAGAATGTGCATGTGAAAGGAAAGAAGGACCAGAGGGATGAAAATTTGGAGGAGAAGATGCCCCCTTGGGGGCACCACCTCAAATGGCCACCTGGAGCTGGGATGATCAACGTGCACATGCCCTCCTTCTTTCCCTTGCCTCTACTTACTCCTGGGTCATCCTGTACTGGATTCCCAGAGAGAAAAAGAATGAAATGAAATCCAGGGTCTCTAGCCAGGCTCAGGCCACATTCTCAGCTTCCTGAGCTCCAGCTCCGACCTGTGATCTCTATCTAGGACATAAGTCTTGTATGTGAGAACATGTGTTTGGGTAAACAAACCTCACACTGTTTTCTAGGAGGTGTTCAAGAAGATGCTGCCCCATCAGTGCCTGGTTCCATTTGGTCCAAGTAGAATAAGCCTGGCAATGAGCACCTGGCACCATAGTCCAGGCCACCATTACCCAATTCAACAGTGTGCTCAACTGTGTCATCACCACCTGCCTTGGCAACGCATGCATGACCACTGGGGGCAGGTCCATGGTAGTGTAGCACTGGATCAAGGTGGCCAAGGTATGCTATGGGAGGCCCAGCTGATTTGCTCTCCTGAGCATCAGGAACTGTTCTTCTGTCTTTATCACTTCTCAGAGTTGAAGTCCCTCATCTAAGACCTAGGGACAGTGTGGCTTCTGGGCTCTTCTTCCAAGGGCATGCTGACCTTAACTTTGATGGTCCAGCGTTGGGATGCTTAGTTCATATCTGGCTCCTACTTTTGAGTGAGGCTCCATACCCTATGATTTTCAAAAATCAGGCCCTGGAGGTGATTAGAAGTCTGATGTTCTGGGAGGGTTAGGGGAAAGGAAATTGAGGGGAAGGTACCAAGGGTCCTAGGACCCTCTACATGGGAAGCTGTGGCAGGCCAGGAGGCTGAAGCATTTTCAGAGGAGGGTCCCTGTGGGCCCCAGAGAGCAGGGACTCATCCCTACCCTACCCCTCATGAAACAGGGTGTCATCCCCTACCTTGGCATTTTCCTCACTGACCTGATGATGCTGGATACTGCAGTGGAGAACTATCTGGAGGTGGGTGAGCCTGAGGATTGTGGAGGAGGGACCAAAGTCTTGAGGTTCGGGAGCAGAGAGCCCCTGTACTGAGCCCTGACCTCTCTGTACTTGGCAAACCTCCCCTCTTGACAGTCTCACAGCCGCCCCTGTGAGCTGGGATCTCTGGCTCATCTCAGTGATGAGTGAAGGGAGGCTGCACTTAGGACATTTGTTCCGATGCCCAAGACTGGGGAAGCAGCAGAGCTTCCTGAAGGCAAAGGTTCATGAGTTCTGCCTGAATGAACACCTCCCTCTGTGGTTGCCTGTGGAGGAAGAGTGAAGTCAGGACCCTGCACATCAGCAACACTTCATAGTCCAGAAGCCCATTCCTGCCTGAGGCTGCCAAACCTTCTATCATCAGAGAGGGTTGTGTTGCAGGGTCCCAACCTGTAACCATTTCAACTGTTCCACACCCTCCTTTCTCTGGATCCCAAGGCCTATCCTGGACCCCAATCCCATTATCTTTGTATGAACAGACCCTTCATGTGCAGCATAAGAAGTGGTAGATGTAAGGTACTAGTACTAACCAGGCAGCTCTCTATAATGGACTTTGCTTGTCTGCTTTCCAAGGGAATGAGAACAACTGCCAGGAAAAGAATAAGGTGAGCATAATGACACTTTTTGAAGGGAAGGGGAGAGGAGTGGGTATCAGAGATGTCCCTGGGAAGAACATTTCTCAGCTCCATCCCCTCCCTCTCTCATTCACTGGAATAGGTTGATAAGAAACAAGTGGAAACCCCTTCTAGTTAGTAAGTAGGGAGAGAGGAAAGGCATCAAGGAGATCTTCCTAGAGGGTGGGATATTTCTGCTTGCCTCTGAGAACAGCCTGGGACCAGATGAATTTGCAGGCAGGAGGGTGGCCATGTGTGCCAAAACCCAGGACAGGTCCCCCATCCCACTTCTCAACTCTCACCAGGCCCTGCAGCTTCCTCACCCAGGCTCAGTATGCATTCTGTGCTTCTCTCTTGGCCCAGGGATACTAAGTTATGATGGAGATCGTGCTTCTCCAGGTGGCTGCAGATAATTGCATCCCAGAACCCAAGGATTAATTTAGGCACTCATTCCAGTCTGTAGTTCAGTGGGGTTTAGTGGGGACGAGAGGTGAGGCCCATCAAGAGCTGGGTGAGGGTCAGTGTGGACTCTCTGTTGGCCCTTCCAGAGATCTTTCTTCTATATCTCTCTGGGCAGCCTCAGGCAGTTCCCCGGGTGCCAGACTCCAGCTGTGGCAAAACACATGGAGAGACTCCTGAATTGGTGCTGCTGGTCAACTCACAGGTGTCCCTCTGTCCTTGGCTACATCCTGTCCTGCCAGACAGAACCCCATCCTAGCTGGCCAGCAGAACTCAAGAACAAGTAGAACTGGCCACAGTCACCCTCATGAGCCCATGTCTAGTGGCAGTGCAAGGATTCCTCTTCAGAATCTGGGGTACTTGTGGTGCATATACCCCATCTACTCAGCAACCCTTCCTCCCTCCTAGTTACTTATTTATAATGGGGGGGGGACAATATTTAATAGTTTTAAATAGTTAAGTAACATATTTGAATATGATTATATTAAAGCTCTTTTTTCTCCTCTTATAGCAGAGGAGTGTGATTTGTTCTTTTACTTCCTACAGTAATATAAAAGATGTAGACTCTCCTATTCATTCCTGAACTAAGAAATCATACAGAGTCATCAACTATTCTACCTGGGAAGAAGGAGAAGCGCCATCTTTCATCACTAGCTACTGTGGCATCCCCAAATCCTCTTAACTCATAGGAAAGGTTCATTTCAGTATAATGGTTTTGGGAAAACAGCAGAGACAGCCCCACCGAACTCCTGAGATTGAGATGTTGCAGGTACTTTCACAGGGATAGCAACAACCATTGAACTTGCAAGTCTTTGAGAGTTACACTCCCCAGTCCTTCCCAGGAGAAGGGCTGCCTTTCTCCACTCTAAAAGAAGGAAGACTATATCCTGCTTCCTTTGTCAGCATGGTGTTTTTGAGTTGTGTTTGTTTGGACCCAGTATTTGGAGCTTATGGTTTTCTAGTTTAGTCTCTGGATTTGCATCAGCACTAAGTGGGGAAAAATAGATAAAGAGATCAAAACCTGTATGTAAAAAAGACAAAGCCAGAGGAAGACAATTTGTAAAGGGACGAAGGGCAGGCAGGACTTTCCATCCTCAGCCTCCCTCTAGGCTCTCCAGGTTCACCCCTTTACCAAGATCAGAATCCTCCTGGGATCCTTGTCCATAACCTCTGGATTTTTTTCCTGCTTGCTTTGTATGTGGGGAAAAGATGTGAGATGTACATTTAAGGTCACAGCTAGGCCTGATTCCAGTAACATCTATGCTGGCTTATGAGCTAAGAGTTCCAGCATTCCTGCATTTCCTTATGCAGTTCTTTGGAAGTCAGCATTGCCCTCCAGGCCCCAGATTCTTGGTCAGATCCATGGTAGCCACTGTTCCCTGGCTGGGACTTGATGGGGCAGGAATTGGTTCTCTCTTGCCGAGATAATGGTCCACATCCTTGACCAGAGAAACCCCACACTCTCCTTGTTAGCCAAGGTGACTTTTATGTCCATGTTGTTCTGAAGTCCATGGTCTCATTCACTAGTTTACATGCTCAGTCTCAGCTTACACACTTACACTGACTCGTCTGAAATTGCTAACTTTGCTTTAAACCCCTAGATCTTAGAGCCATGCAATTGTTCTGCTCTTTTCCACAATCTTGTGCTTAGGTTGTCATAGGGTTCGTGAACCTTCCCTGTCAGGAGAATGATGAATGAAATGATGAATGAGAGGGGAGGATTCTGGGGCTTCCATCAGGGGAATACCACCAAACTGATGACCATAGTAATCAAATGGCAATAAATACATTCTTATCAATAATTACTTTGAATGTTTTATTTATTTATATTTGATTTTTTTTGAATGTTTTATTTTGAATGTTGTTAGTCACCATACAGAACATCATTAGTTTTTGATGTAGTGTTCCAAGATTTATTGTTTATGTATAACACCCATTGCCCCATGCAATATATGCCCTCCTTAACAACCACACCTGGCTCACCCATCCCCCTCACCCCCTCTAAAACCCTCAGTTAATTTCTCAGAGTACACAGTCTCTCGTGGTTCATCTCCCTCTCTGATTCACCCCTTCACTTTTCCTATCCTTTTCCTTATCTATCTATCTATCATCTATCTATCTATCTATGTATTTATTTATTATTTATTTATGTATTAACATATAATGTATTATTTGTTTCAGGGGTATGGTTTTGTAATTCATCAGTCTTACACAATATACAGTGCTCACCATAACACATACCTCCCCAGTGTCCATCACCCAGCCACCCCATCCCCCCTACCACCTCTCTGCTCTACCAACCAGTTTGTTTCCCGAGATTAAGAGTCTCTTTTCTTTGTCTCCCTCTCTGGTTTCATCTTGAGCTTTTTCTCTCTTCCCCTATGATTGGCTGCCTTGTTTCTCAAATTCCACATATCAGTGAGATCATATGATAATTGTCTTTCTCTGGTTGACTTATTTTGCTTAGCATAATACCCTCTAGTTCCATCCACATCGTTGGAAATGGCAAGATCTCATTTTTTATGGCTGCATAATATTACATGATATATACACCACATCTTCTTTATCCAATCATCTCTTGATGAACATCTGTGCTCTTTCCATAGTTTAGCTGTTGTGGACATTGCTGCTATAAACATTGGGGTGCAAGTGCCCCTTCAGATGACTACATTTATTTCTTTAGTGAAAATACCTAGTGGTGCAATTGCTGGTTGATAAGGTAGCTTTATTTTCAACATTTTGAGGAACCTCCCTATTGTTTTCCAGAGTGGCTGCACCAATTTGCATTCCCACCAACAGTGTAGGAAGGTTCCCCTTTCTCTGCATCCTTGCCAACATCTGTCATTTACTGATTTGTTAAGGCTTGAGGTGGTATCTCTGAGGTTTTGATTTGTATTTCTCTCAGGCTGAGTGATATTGAGCACTTTTTTTTTTCCTAAGATTTTATTTATTTATTTTGACAGAGAGAAATCACAAGTAGATGGAGAGGCAGGCAGAGAGAGAGAAAGGGAAGCGGGCTCCCTGCTGAGCAAAGAGCCCGATTGCGGGACTCAATCCCAGGACCCTGAGATCATGACCTGAGCCGAAGGCAGCGGCTTAACCCACTGCGCCACCCAGGTGCCCGATATTGAGCACTTTTTCATGTGTCTGTAGGCCATTTGGATGTCTTCTTTCCAGAAATGTCTGTTCATGTCCCTGCACATTTCTTGATTGGATTATTAGCTTTTCAGGTGTTGGGTTTGAGAAGTTCTTTATAGATTTTGGATATTAGCCCTTTATCTGATGTCATTGGTAAATACCTTCTCCCATTCTGTCAGTTGTCTTTTGATTTTGTTGACTGTTAACTTTCTGTGCAAAAGCTTTTTATCTTGATGAAGTCCCCATAGTTCATTTATACCTTTGTTTCCCTCACCTTTGGTGATGTGTCTAGGAAGAAGTTGCTGTGGCCAAGGTCAAAAAGGTTGCTGCCTGTATTCTCCTCTAGGATTTTGGTGGATTTCTGTCTCACATTGAGGTCTCTCATCCATTTTGGATTTATTTTTATGTATGGTGTAAGGAAATGGCCCAGTTTCATTCTTCTGCATGTAGCGGCTGTTCAATTTTCCCAACACCATTTGTTGAAGAGGGTGTCATTTTTCTGAAAGGATATTCTTTCCTGCTTTGTGTAAGATTAATTGACCATAAGGGTCAAGGGTCCATTTATGGGGTCTCCATTCTGTTCCATTGATCAATGTGTCTGTTTTTGTGTCAGTACCATACTGTCTTAATGATTACAGCTTTGTGTAATAGAGCTTGAAGTCTGGAATTGTGATGCCCCCAGCTTTGGTTTTCTTTTTCAACATTCCTCTGGCTATTCGGGGTTTTTTCTGGTTCCATTCAAATTTTAGGATTATATGGTCCATTACGGTGAAAACAGTTGATGGTATTTTGATAGAGATTGCGTTGAATGTGTATATTGCTCTAGGTAGCGTAGACCTTTTAACAACATTTGTTTTTCCATACCATGAGCATAGAACATTTTCCATTTCTATGTCTTCCTCAACTTCTTTCATGAGTATTCTATAGTTTTCTGAGTACATATCCTTTGTCTCCTTGGTTAGATTTATTCCTAGGTATGTTATGGTTTTGGGTGCAATTGTAAATGGGATGGACTCCCTAATTTCTCTTTCTTCTGTCTCATTGTTGGTACAGAAATGGAAATGATTTCTGTGCATTTATTTTTATCCTGCCACTTTACTGAGTTTGTGTATGAGTTCTACCAGTTTGGGATGGAGTCTTTTGGGTTTTCCACATAAAGTATCATATCATCTGCAAGGAGTGAGGGTTTGACTTCTTTGCTGATTTAGATGGCTTTTATTTCTTTTTTTTTAAGATTTTATTTATTCATTTGACAGAGATCACAGTTAGGCAGAGAGGCAGGCAGAGAGAGAGGGGGAAGCAGGCTCCCCGCCGAGCAGAGAGACCGATGCGGGGCTTGATCCCAGGAAGCTGAGATCATGACCTGAGCCAAAGGCAGAGGCCCAACCCCCTGAGCCACCCAGGTGCCCCCTTTTATTTCCTTTTGTTGTCTGATTGCTGGGGCTAGGATTTCTCATACTGTGTTGAACAGCAGTAGTGATAGTGGACATCCCTGCCATGTTCCTAATCTTAGTGGAAAAATCTCTGTTTTTCCCCATTGAGAATGATATTTGCTGTGAGTTTTTCATAGATGGTTTTTATGATATTGAGGTATGTGCCCTCTGTCCCTGTACTATGAAGAGTTTTAATCAAGAAAGGATGCTGTGATTTTTCAAATGCTTTTTCTGCATCTATTGAGAGTATCATATGGTTCTTGTCCCTTCCTTTATTAATGTAGTGTATCACATTGAATGATATGTGAATGTTGAACCAAACTTGCAGCCCAGGAACAAATCCCACTTGGTCGTGGTGAACAATCCCTTTAGTGTATTGTTGGATCCTATTGGTTAGTATTTTGGTGAGAATTTTTGCATCCATGCTCATCAGGGATATTCATCTGTAATTCTTCTTTCTGGTGGGGTCTTTGTCTGGTTTGGGGATCAAGGTAATGCTGGCCTCTGGAAGTTTTCCTTCCATTTCTGTTTTTTGAAACAGCTTCAGTAGATAGGTATTATTCCTTCTTTAAATATTTGGTAGCATTCCCCTGGGAAGCCATCTGGCCCTGGACTCTTGTTTTTTGGGAGATTTTTATTACTGCTTCAATTTCCTTGCTGTTTAGGTCTGTTCAGATTGTCCATTTCTTCCTGTTTCAGTCTTGGTAATTTGTAACTATGCAGGAATGCATCCATTTCTTCCAGATTACTTAATTTGTTGGTATAAAGTTGCTCATATGCTCTAACAATTTTATTTCCTTGGTATTAATTGTGATGTCTCCTCTTTCATTGGTGATTTTATTAATTTGGGTTCTCTCTCTCTCTCTCTCTCTCTCTCTCTCTCTCTGGATCAGTCTGGCCAGAGGTTTATCATTCTTATTAATTTTTTTTTCAAAGAACTAGCTTCTAAGTATCATTGATCTGTTCTATGGTTCTTCTGGTTTCTATTTCATTGATTTCTGCTCGAATCTTTATTATTTCTTTTCTCCTCTTGGTTTAGGCTTTATTTACTGCTCTTTCCCCAGGTCATTTAGGTGTACGGTTACCTTGTGCATTAGGGATTTTTCTAATTTTTTGAGAGAGACTTTTATTACCATGTACTTTCATATCCCCAGAAATTGTGAGCTAAAGTGTTTTCATTCTCATTCGTTTCTGTGGGGTTTTTTTTAGTTCTTCTTTAATTTCCTAGTTAACCCATTCATTCTTTTGTAGGATATACTTTCTAGCTCTTTATTTTCACTCCCTCTCTTATCCTGATGATTCTGAAATTGGTTATTTTCAATGAATCATTCAGGTCTCTAAGCCTTTCTTTATGGGCTCTGAGTTGTCTTTCTCTCCCTTCTTCCTTTCTCTCTGTCAGCCTGTTCTTTAGATCACTTATTCTCTCTTCTGCCTCACTGGCCCTAGATGTTAGAGCACACAATTTAGACTGCATCTCAGCAGCATTTTTAAGTTCGGCCTAATTATATCTCATTTATGCCTTTAGAGATTCTCTACTGTGATTTGTGGGTATTTTCAAGCCCAGCTACTAACTTTATAATTGCTATCCTGAATTACATCTCTGACATCTTCCTTATAGCCATATCAATTAGCTCTGTGGCAGAGAACATTGTCTCTGGTTCTCTTTTGTTGTTAATTCCTCCTTCTAGTTATTTTTCCCAGAGAAGGATGGGTGAGCAAGTGAGCAAAGCCCAAAAGATCCCTCATGACCCTAGCACAATACAACCTAGACAAATACAAAACATTCAGAAACCACTACAGAAAAGCAAACCAAACCAAACCAAAGTAAAAAGGGGGAGGGGGGTGGAAGGGAGACTGTAATCTCACAGGTTGGACAAAGTAGGGTGATTCACTTTTTTCTGATTGAATTTCGGTCTGTGTGTTAGAAGACACTACATTCCAAAATTGCAAAGAAAGCAAAACTTATATTTATAAATAAAATTGGATTGAGTGAAAAAAAGGACTAAAATAAAGCATATATCCATAAAACATGGATGTTAAAAATTAGAAGTTAAAAAGCAACTTTAAAACATAAGTTGGTAAAATAAGAAACTAAGTGAAATGGGGAAAAGGTTAAAAAAAAGAAATGAAAGATAAATGAATCATGAAAAAACACCTGGAATTCAGAATATTATTTTCCCTGGCACTGGACTTTCATGGTCTTGTGGAATCCCTAAAGTTGTAGGCCACCTGTTCTTCCAGTTGATCTCCTGGGGGAGGGGCCTGCTGTACTGCTTCTCAGGTGTATTGCCTAGACAGAGTTGCACCACCCCTTGCCCGGGCTGGACTCAGAATGTCCGGATGTTAGGGTCCGTAATCAAAGGAGTGAGACTGATACAAAGCAAAGGTCAATCAAAGCTTTATTTTGCGCTAAGCATCAAGAATCAAACTGACCAGTCACGGGCATCTCTTGCAAAGAGGCGACCCCTCCCAGTCTCACAGACTAACTTTTATAGAGGTAGTGTAGCCAGACTATACAGAGGTGGCCAATGAGATTACGATACACAGAGAAAACTGCACAGTCATGTTAGGTCACACATGGGCAGCCAATTGAATTACAATTCACCGTAGTAGATATATACGTGCCTCACTGATTGGATGTATCTACCTGGCCTGACCTGCCCTTGTATCTGGGCTTTGCTACCTGGGACTGGTAGCTAGGGAGACAGTATGCATGCCCTACTGATTGGCTGTCTCTACCTGGCCTGACCCGCCCTTGTATCTGGGCTTTGCAAGTAAGTTCCTCTGGAAGGGGCAGGGTCAATCTAAGTTTTCTGCATAGGGTCAATCTAAGTTTACTGCATAGGTTCAATCTAAGTTTAATGCATAGGGTCAATCTAAGCTGACTACATAAACAAAAAAGTGGCTCCCTCTGATTAAGTAGGCCCTTACAGTCTGGTCCTCCATGTAGCTTTCTGTTCCTTAAAGACTTTCTACATCTCTTTAGAGGAGCAGAATAAAAATGGCCTTGCCCATATCTCCAGCCCAGAGCCAAAAGATTATGGTCCCCCCTCTTCAATAAACCCTCTGGGACAAACAGTTTTCAATCTTGTGTGTGCCAAACTCTGAAGATTCTTGCAGTGGATGCCCACTGTAATCCTCCTGGAGGGAGTCTGAGTCACTGCCCTTTGTGCGGTTGCAGGCGTATGCTTGTACCAAAGTCCACTGCTTCTGGGAGATAACTGGGGGACCTCCCTACTGTCCTTTCTGGGGCCCTGAGAGCTGTTGCCTGGTTGTGTGCACAGCCACTTTGCCCCTCCCAGGGTATGGTAAATGGCATGTGTGTTCCAGTCATTTTCACAGTGCTTTGGCAGAGAGAAGTCACCCTACCTGCCCTGCTCTCAGTTCTAAAGGCCAGGGGATTTTTCTCAGAGAGGGGTCTTGGGAAGGTCTCAGGTGGTCCAGGATCTCCCCCAGGGAACCAACTACATTCCTGCCTCAGATCCAGCATTCATCAGGGAAGGTCACTTCATCTCTCTCAATTTCAGTGCTCTCTACTATAAAATATGGGGTAGAGCCCCTGCTTTGCCTCCATCCCAAGAGGGTTGGTGTAGGGATCACAATAGACAATAATACCCATTCTGCATAATTGTAAAGAATTATTCCCATGTAAAGGCTGAAGAGTAAGCTTCCATCCTTCCTTGCTATAGAACCATCCAATTCCACTCTTTGGATTCAACCAGGTGTCTACCTTATTCCCATAGTCATCCAATAACTGAACACTTCAGAGAAATTATGAATCACCAGTCCTTTACTTCTTCTAAGGCTTTACTCATTGTAAATCACTTTGCACCTCAAAACAGGACACTAATTAGAAAGTCATGTTAACATTTCTATATCTCAGAGCAGTGAACTGAGGCACAGAGGGATCTCCATAATTCTCTCAGGTATTTATAGCTTCTAAATGGGATTTGAACCCAGGCCATCAGGTGTGGTCAGAGTGCTTCACTGAGTTTCTTACAACATCTCAACCAAATAAAGGTATTTGCCCACAAAACTTGTCTTTGGATGTTTTTTAAGAGGACACCAAACTACAACATCTTCTGAAGTCCATCTTTGATTCAAGAGGCTCTGCTGGTCAGCTAGTGAATAAGAAGAACAGAAGGTTGAACTATGAGTAAATTATCACTAATTTCCCTATGATCTTCTGCCAGAGAGATGCCAATAGTTCTATTATAATGCACTTCCCAGGATCTTGCATTAAGGATGTAAGAAGAAACACCCATGTTAGGTCAAGAATATCAACTTTCAGCTCCAATCAGCAGTTCAGAAATCTGCTTTTGGCCACACAAGAGGTTGTACCTTATAAAAGACCTAGGTGAAGGTGATGAAGATCTAGATGAAAGCAGAAATTTTCTTATTAAGTTGATTCACGAATAATTATTCTAGTTTACACAGTGCCCTATATTTAAATGAAAAGGATAAATATGCTAAGGCACATTTTTCCCTTATTTTATGTGTGTAAATTTAAATTTGTTACATCAATTGATCATACTAAAACTATAGAAGTCAAAACGCATTTCTAACTCAAAATTAGATTCACAATGTCTCTAGCTAATTTAGAAAACTTAGCTGATTTTTGAACATTGACTGATAATAGATCTCTCCCTGGAAGTGTTTCTAGATTTTTTTAAAAAAATTAATAGAATTATTTAGAATAGGTTTAGATTAACATAAAAGTTAAGCAAATAATACAGAAAGCCCATCCCCCCCTTTTCCCCTATTAATATCTTATAAATGTGGCACATTTGTTACAATTAGCAAAACAACAATTAGCAAATTAGCAAAATTAGCAAAACAGTGATATGGTGAGTGCTTTGAAGTGTGTAAACCTGGCAATTCACAGACCTGTACTCCTGGGACTAATAATACATTATATGTTTATTAAAAATTTTTAAAAAGAAAACAACATTAGTATACTTTATTAATTAAAATCCATTGTTTTCATTAAAATTCACTCTTTGTGGTTTTGCATTTGGGTTTTGACAAGTACATAATGTCATGTATCATCATTACAGTATCATACAGGAATCTGTACACCAATGTTCATAGCACCCTTATTCACATTAGCCAAAAAAGAAAACAACCCAAAAATCCATCAAGTGATGAAAGGATAAGTACAATATGATATATACACAGAATAGGAGATAATTCAGCCATAAAGAGTTAAATTTTAGAATATGCTAAAACATGGATGGACCTTGAAAAAATAATATGCTTTCTGAAATAAGTCAGGCACAGGAAGACATTATATATATATATATATATATATATATATATATAATATATATCCATATGTATGATATACCCATATGAATAGGCAAAGTCATAGAGACAGAAGGTAAAGATTACCATGGTACAGAAGCAGGGGAGAAGGTTAATTGATTTTTCATGGGTTTTTCAGAGGTTATGTTGGATATGAAGAACAGGTTTGGGCTATAAATGATGGTGATGAGTACACAGCGTTGTGAATGTAACTAATGCCATTGAGTGTACAGAGACATTTGGGATTTCTAGGTTGCTTCCCCTAGGACCTGTTTATTGACCTTATGGTTTAGTGTCCCAGAGCCTTACGTAGTGGCTAGTATGTGTGCATGAGCCCAGAAATACCTACACATGAATGATCAGATGAGATAGCAAACTACTCTGCAAGAAACACCAAGGGAGGGGAAGTTACTTCTTTTTCATCTTTGGATCCTAAAACTTGTTACCCAGGGTGGTAGACTCTAACCACCTATGTCTGCTCATAATTAAAAAATAAAATAAAATTCAGTGAATTAAAATAACATCACATTGCCCAGTCACACTAGCCACTGTGGGCTTGTAATAATTTGAATCTCAGGTGGTAAGTTTGGAGGTAAGAGCCATAATGTAACCTGTAGAAACTGAGAGTGTGAAGGGTGATTCATTCAGCATCTCTGCCTCATTTGAAGGTTTGCAACTGTGACCAACTCTTATTGAAGGGCTCTGATTTCACCAAGTCCAGTGAACTTCTGAGAAACCACAGGAAATATCAGGTTGTTGCTCTATGACCCACAAAACCTCAACTAGAGGAGGAGGAAACGGTGAGCCCTCTCTAAAAATCTGATTGTTGATATTTGTGTTTCTATAAATTTTCTTGTAGAGAGAATTCACGATTCCATTAGTGATGAGGATGACTATGTGGGGAAAAACACTTAGGTAAGAAGCATTATAATTATAAGAGTTTTCCGTATAAAGTATCATGTCATCTGCAAAGAGAGAGAGTTTGACTTCTTCATTGCCAATTTGGATACTTTTTTATTTCTCTTTGTTTTCTGATGGCTGTTGCTAGGACTTCTAATACTATGTTGAACAAGAGTAGTGAGAGTGGGCATCCTTGTCGTGTTCCTGATCTCAACAGGAAGGCTGTGAGCTTTTTCCCATTGAGGATGATATTTGCTGTGGGTCTTTCATAGATAGATTTGATGAAGTTCAGGAATGTTCCCTCTATCCATATACTTTGAAGTGTTTTAATCAGGAACAAATGCTGGATTTTGTCAAATGCTTTTTCTGCATCAAATGAGAGGACCATGTGGTTCTTCTCTCTTCTCTTATTGATTTGTTCTATCACATTGATTGATTTACGAATGTTGAACCATCCTTGTAACCCAGAAATGAATCCCAGCTGGTCATGGTGGATAATCTTTTTAATGTACTGTTGGATCCTATTTGCTGGGTTCTTGTTGAGAATCTTAGCATCCATATTCATCAGTGATATTGGTCTGAAATTCTCCTTTTTGGTGTGGTCTTTGTCTGGTTTGGGGATCAGGGTAATGTTGGCTTCATAAAAAGAGTCTGGAAGTTTTCCTTCCACTTCAAAGAAAAAGAAGAAGAAGAAATGTAAGAGGGTTCCTGGTACAATTAGGTTGCACCTGCTCTGGAGACTGGGGAAGGTGGATAAGAAATCAGAAAGGAAAGGGAAATATATGTACAAGTCTAATTTGTTCACTTCATATTTTAATGACATATTAGTAAGGATAATTGAGTCCATAGGCATTGAGTGTGCTGTGTTTATAATCTTCATTTTTGCTTTCCTATTTAAAAATTCTTTCCCATGGAACTTGTACTTCCTTCTCTTTCCCACTGCCAGACGTCAAAGCTTAGGTTCTGTTTCATTGGCATCTCTTAGGATTTGGGTATTTTTCTTGTTACTGACCTATGATGGATGTAATCTGGTGGGACACAATGGCTCTCTCACAGACACTTGAATCTGGATATGAAGTTCTTCTAGTGTGAGCCAGGAGGTAGATGAGAGGTCAACTCTCCTTTAATTTATAGGACTGGTAATAGTTTGTTCCTCTCCTGTTTGCTTCTCCTTAAGGACCACTTCCAGAGCTGGAAATAAAAGAATATTTCCTCTGGAATTACTGCATATGCTCCAATGTCCTTTAGCTCATCCCAGCCTCCATACCTCATCCAACTCTGATCTGTGAATATGCTTCCATCTGAGAGAAGCCCATGTGCAGCTTACCCAGGAGACCCTCCATGGCTACCAGGGATTCTAGAGGACTGCATGAGGGGCTGCTTGGCCTATCTCACATACTTACTCTTACAACTCAGCTGACCTGGTCACCTGTCATTGGCCAGGCACAGAACAGAGCCTCTCTCTGGGCAGCAGGGCAGGGAGTCAGTGCTACTCTCAGAACCCACTGCTTCAGCCACACAGTGCTGACCTTGCCCCCAACATCCTGGTCATGCCCATCCTGTGAACTTTCCTCAGGCCTGCCCAAGTCCCACCCTCCCAGTCCTCCCAAGGTTCAGGACAAAGCCTGGCAGGTACTGTGTGCTTACATGGCCATACCTGCTGTACAGACCCTGTTGCCCCACTTATAGACTAAGGGAATTTGGACAAGTTAGCTTACTTCTAATTTCATGTTCATGCTCTCTAAGGGACTAGGAAACTTTTGGGGTTTTTGGAGAATTAATTATCTTAAATTAACTGCAATTACTCCAGACACAGGACAGATAGTATGTAAAACAGGTTGCCATTCTCTCCCACAGGGCCCAACAAAACCCCAGTCCCATGACAGGTGCCCCCTGGGTTTGGAAGGATTCATTAATTGACCATTTGATTGATGAGGGAGGGTGGCAGGATACCCGTGATCATTTCTCCAGTGTTCCCATATTTTAAAACAATATGGCTGGTAGAGATTGACAAGGAGAAGGACAATGAACATTAATTAGGACAAGAAGAAGAAGGGGAATACTGAGTCATGAGCACTGACTAGCCACAGTTATGAAATTTGAAGACTGGAAAAATATGTTGGAGAACAAAGAGACCCACTCCCTCATTGCAGAGGTGAAGACAGAATTATCCCCAGGTTACCCTTTATCCTGACAGGAACTATAGATCCAAGTTCTCACCTCAACCTTGCCTGTCCCCATCCTTTCCCAAAATTTCCTCTTCCCCACTCCTACAATTACACATGCACAGGGTTACTTAATGGATTTTGAGGACTACAATGCAGGGAACAAAACTGTGCATGTGATTTATTTCCTCTTTGGTTTTGCTCTCCATAAATTCTTTTTTGTAGTTCTTCCCCATTCCCTCTTCTTACGATTCTCATCCGGTAGGATGTGGTCTCATCCAGGCACTTAAGATCCTTGGATCAGTGTCTAAAAAACTTCCCTGCAGCCTACCTCATCCACTTTCTTAGTGTTGCTCTGGACTCTGACCCTGGGTCTGCACCACTGACTCCTGGTGAGCTGCCCTGAATGGCCCAAGCAGGGAGTTGGGCTGGGAGTCAGAAGGGAGTCAGAAGGGTTCCTGCTGGAGGGGCCCCCAAAATTCTGGATCTGCTCTTGGCAGATCTTAATATTTACCTGCCCCAGGTGGCTCTGGTTATTCCTGATTCTTCTCTACATTTCAGCTGTCAACAAATTCTTTTGTAATGGACTCAAAAGAAAGAAAAGACAAAGCAAACTGGGGGAAAGAAGAACAGGAAGAGGAAATGTGAATGCAAGATGCTTGGGATGTAAATGGTGAAGCAAACAAGTGCACATGTTCTCCATTGCTTCCCTAACTTGTTGACACTTCGGGAAAACCAACCAAAAACTGGGGTGGCTGTTAATGCATGTGACCACAAAAGTGGAGACAGGATGATGGTAATTATCCATGCAGGCAACTTAACTACCTTCGAAGGATGCTGCCACACTAATTTTGAGCTAATTATATGTAATCCTTGTGCCTGAACTATACATGGGAGTAGAGGATTTCATTCTTGTAACCCAATAAGTTAGATATTATTCAGTGTATTTTCTAGGATCGTGGGTCAGGGTATTAAAAAGAAAACGATCATAAGGGATTCAAACACAGGTTTCACAACATAACTGTGTTCAAGAAATTCTGCTTGCTGTCCACTGCTCTGCTGGCTGTGCCCACAGTGGTTCAGTCACACTGAAATGGGCATGAGACCAAACAACATGGTGTTAGGGTCCATGATCAAAGGAACGAGACTGATGCAAAGCAAAGGTCAAGCAAAGCTTTATTTCGCGCCAAGCATCCAGAATCAAACTGACCAGCCAGGGCCATCTCTTATGAAGAGGCGACAACGACACAGACTCTGCTCCCCATGAAGCCACTCCCACGAGGCCACTCCCTGGAGGAGGCTGCTTCCCGATGACCACACTTCCTGATGGTGCTGCTCCCAATGACTACCCCAATGACTATGACCCCAACAACGACGCTCACGGTGGCGGTGGCGAGGCCGCTCGCAACAGCACCACTCCTGACGACAACTACCCCAAGGACTATTACTCTCCCCCACACCCCCTCACAGACTAACCTTTATAGAGGTGCTTGAGCCTGGCCACACACAGGTGGCCAATGAGATTGCAACACACAGGGAAAACTGCACAGTCATGTTCCATTGGCAATAGGGGTGGCCAATTGAATTCCAATTCACCATAGCAAATATATATGCACCCCATTGATTGGATGTCTCCATCCGGCCTGGCCCACCACTATATCCAGGGTTTGCAAGTAAGTTCCTCTGGGAGGTGCGGGGTCAGTCTAAGTTTACAACCAAAGTTTACAACCTCTGGCTAACCAGGCCCCTACAATGGTAGAGCCACAAATATCACCTCCACTGACTACTCCATTGAAAGTACCATGGGGGGGGCGCCTGGGTGGCTCAGTGGGTTAAAGCCTCTGCGTTCGGCTCAGGTAATGATCCCAGAGTCCTGACATCGAGCCCCGCATCGGGCGGGCTCTCTGCTCCGCGGGGAGCCTGCTTCCTCCTGTCTCTCTCTCTGCCTGCCTCTCTGCCTACCTGTGATCTCTGTCTGTTAAATAAATAAATAAAATTAAAAAAAAAAAAAAAAGAAAGTATCATGGGAATAAAATCAGTAAGTAGATTCAAGAAGAATGTCTATAGTTTGTACAAGGGACACTGGATGTTGGAAAGAATGAGCAGGGAAGGTACATAATCAAGAGCCAGTGCAGCAACTTCCTGCTTTCAGCCATGCCATCCTTGGTGAGTTCAGATGGTGGATCAGTTCTTTAGCCAAGGAGACACTAGGGACTTGTAGACTCCATCCCCTAGGCCACGAAAGTGCCAGCCTGGCAGACCCCTCCTAGGTAATTAACTGCTCATTATCCAAGTTTGGTCAGTTGAAGATGAAACTAGTGCATTGGGCAACTGTCATGTGGACAGTTGGTTTGGAATGTCATGAGTTCTGAGCCAATTGGGAGTCAACCACCTCATTTGGGGTGACCATCTGATCACCAGGAAGTCTCACTAAAAGGCAGAAGATAAAATCAAGTGCTGGGGGCAAGTTGGGGAGATGGAGACCTGTTCAGATACCCCTGCTCCATCAGGGGTTCTTTATTTGAGGAAAATACATTGTATTTTGAGTCAGGCATAGAAATATAGAGCCAGAAGTGGGGTCAGGATTTGAGCCTTTCTCTTGGTCCAGGCATCTCCTTGGGGCACCAGCTGTCTTCCCTGCATAAACCTTGGGGCAAAAGGATATGGGAAAGGGAGTAAGGGAAGGGCTTGATTCAGGTGTCTAGGACATGATCTCATATTCAGGTAATCAGGGATCTCTGTCCCCAGGGAACCATCTGTATCCCCTCCCTCAGAACCATCATTCATCAGTGCTGCAACTCTGAGCAAGTCACTTAATCTCTCTAAATTTCAGTACCCTTCACCATGAAATATGGGTCTCAGCCCCTACCCTGCCACCCTTCTGATCATTACAAGAAGTGACAGACTCTGTTCATTATTGGAAGTTGAATATTGAAATTTCCAACTATTATCGTTGGAGGATCTGTTGCTCTTCTCAATCCTGTCAGTGTGTTTTATGTATTTTGGAGTTCTTTTGTTAAGTGTAAAATGTTTGTAATCTCCTTGAAGGATGGGCCCTTTTGTCACTATAAAATGTCATTTTTTTCTTGAAGAAAAATTGTTATAAAAATTTGTCTTATATTACCAAAGCCCGTCCAGTTCTCTTTTGGTTATTCTTGCTTAGTATTTATTTTCTTTTTATTTTCAACCTCTGTATCTTCTACTTAAAGCATGACTCCTTTATAGGAGTCATAGGGTTTTTTTATCCATTCTGCCAATATCTGCCTCTGAATTAGAGTATATAATCCATGAACACTTAATTACCAATCAGGTAGCATTGATATCCATAATTTTTCCCTTTTTTTGCCTGTATATGTCATATTTTTTCTAATATTCCTCTATTTCTCATTTTTTCTAATGTACCAAATAAATTCCCATGTTGCTTCTTTTGCTATATTCTGGGTTATGTTCTTTATTGCTTCCCTCAGATTACAATTAACACCTTAATTATAACATTCTAATTGGATTTATACCATATTAATCTCCCTGGCATATAGAAACTATTTTCATGTATATCCAATACACATGCTGTTTTTATTGCCATTGTCATACAAATTACATCTTTACACATTGTGTGCTCATCAACATATTTATAGTATTTACTTCATGTGGTGTTCTTTTAAATCAGGAAAAAACATTTTTTACATTTATATTACATACATCTTATGAATTTATATATTTTTTATTTAAGTTCAACTAGCCAACATATATGTACTTATATATCTATACTTTCTTGTATATTAATCTATGCAACTCTTTATTTCTCTAAGTTACCCTGTTGTCTTTTCATTTCTGCCTGAAGGACTCCTGTTTTTCATTGTAGGGCTGGTGAAAGCAGTGGGTTCTCTCAAATTTTATCTGGGGATGTCTCAGTGTCTCCTTCATCACCAAGAGACATCTCTGCTAGATACAGAGGTCTTGGTTGATAGTTTTTGTCTTTTAGTACTATTTGGGTCATCCCACTATCTTCTGGAGTCTCATTTCTGATTTTAATAGGCTGTTAAACAGGAGCCTTTTTGAATAGTCACATCTCTCTAGTTGCTTTCATGATTTTCTTTGGCCTTGAACAATTTTATTATGAAGTGGGTTTATCCTGCTTAGACTTTGTTGAAGTTCTCAAATATTTCAATGTTTCCATGAAATTTGGTGAGATTTTTACTGTCATTATTTCATGTATTCTCACTGTCCCTTTCTTTTATTTGTTTTTTATTTTACTTATTTTATATTTCATTCCCTTTTATTTTTCTGGAGACTCTTCTTTGTATCTATGTTGATATGCTTGATAGTTTTAAACAGGTCTCTGAGGCTCTGCTAATTTATTCCTTGCCCTTAATTTTTAACATACTGTTCATCAGACTAGATCTCTAGATCTATCTTCAGATTTGCTGGGTTTTTTTCTTTTTCCTGCTCAAATCTGTAGTTCAGCCTTTGTGTCTCCCAAAATTATACACTAAAGTTGTAGGTTACAGTACCCATGAAAGTATCTTTATTTGGAAATAAGGTATTTGCAAATATAATAAAAATAAAGTTACACTGGATTAGGATATGCCCTAATGGAATGGCTGCTGTCCACTTAAGAACAGGAGCATTAGACATACACAGAGGGGAGAAAGCCATCTGATGACAAGAGACAGAATTTAGAGTGATGTAGATGCAATCCAAGGAAAGCCATGAATTTCCAGAAAATACCAAAAGCTAGAAAGAGTCAAGGAAGGACAATTTTCTGTCTCTTTCAATAGGGAGCAGAGCCCAGGTTATAGCTTGACTTCAGACTTCCAGTCTTCAGAAGTGTGAAAGAGTATTATTTTAAGTCATGTAATATGTTGCAATTTCTTACAGCAGCCCTAGGAAATGAATACAATCCCCTTTAGTGACATTTTCAGTTGTTACTGTACTTTTCAACTCCAGAATATCCATTTGGTTCTCTTTTATAATTCATATCTCTTTTATTGTTATTCTTTACTTGAAGAGATAAAATTCTCTTACTATTTTTTGTTCTTTATCATTTCCCTTAATTGTTTGAATATACTTAAAAGAGTGGATACAAAATATCTGTCTAGTAAGTCCAATGTCTGGACTCCAAAGACACTTGGGGACAGTGTCTATTCGTTGTTTTTTTCCTCCTTCTATATCAGCTTATGTTAGGGGTCAGCCCAAGAGCACCTCCAACATCTGTCTCTCTAGAAAGACTAACTGAACTCAGTATTCAGTCATACTGATTGCTACGATTTATTACAGTGAAAGCACACTAAGCAAAATAAGCAAAGGGAAAGGTGCATGGGAGGTCCAGAGAAAACTAGGCAAGCTTTCAAGAATCCTACTCCAGTGGAATCACAAAGGTACACTTCATTCCTCCAGCAATAAAGTGTGAAACATCTTCCAGGGAAGCTCATTAAAGACTCTGTACCCAGAGATCTTTTAGTGTGAACTGGTCTTTTAGGCACCCTCTGCCTAGTACCTCTGAATTTCAGAATTCCATTAGCAAAGATAGGTTCTCCATAAACCCTACATAGGATTTGCATAAAGAGTTTAGGCACAGCAAGCCACCCTTACCAGAGAGTGGTGAGAACCCTCCTGATTGCAAGTTCCTAGACTTCAAACAAGGGTCAGTCTGACAAGCAGGCCTGTCAAGAAAGCAGACTCCATCCTGGTGTGCCAACTTTTTTCTGTACAGTCAGACTTCTGGTTTTCCTGCAAATCTCTTGTTATTGGGGCAAGGGGCTGTAAATTGGTTATTTAAAATATCATATGGGAACTCTAGAAATCTGATACTCACTCTTCCCTATGATTTATTGGCTCTGCTCTTTTTTGTCATTGCTTTCTCATAAGTAACTTTAACTAATTCTCCGAAGACTGTATTGCCATGTGTAACCACTAAAGTCCCTGTTCAGCTATATGGTAGTCAACTATTGACCAGCTAGAGATTTCATTAACAGCCTAGAACTGAGAAGTTGTTCAGTCTTTGTCAAAGGGCTTTGTGAGCATGTTGAATCATATCTTCAACATTCAGCAGGCAGCTGAAAACTCTGCCATAACCTTCACTTCCTGCTTGTGCAGAACATTCAGGTCAAGTAAAGGGGAGAGCGAAAGGCCTTCTAAGATCTTTCCTGAGTATGCTCCCAGTGTTCTAGGCTCCTAGGAATAAGTTAGAACTTTTCAAATCCCCTTATTAATCTCATTTCTTGATCCTCCTTGTAAACTTTCTATTACTCTATTGTTTTCCAACAATATCTGTCATTTTAAGCACAAGTTAAACAACTGCCTACAATTACTTTTTTGACAATTATGCTGGAAAAGGCTTTTTGTTCTAGGCAAGCACCAAGTGAGATTAAATACAGACAATCAAACAAGTAGGGTCTTGCAGACATCCCCCAGATAGATCCATTAGTGATAATTCTCTAGAAATGAGATTGTTCTCTCCAATGACTGCCACATTGCTGACTTTCACTGTGAACATGGGCTTTTGTTTTTTTAACTCCTCTGGAGCCACAGGGCAGGGGATGGGACTAGGGCATGTTAAAAAAGCACAAAACTCATGATTCTGAGAGTCACCTGGGTTTTTTTCTCCTTCTCCTACCAGTATCCACATTCTCTCTATTGCTATAAGTTTGAGTTTATTTCCAGAGTTCTTAAGATGTTGGTGGCAATTTTTGCCAATTTCCTGGTGGATTTTTTTTTTTCCCCCTGAGGAGATAATTTTTGGAGGTCTTTAAGCTGCAATTTGCACTGAAGTCATTCACCACATCATATTTTTTTGAATATCCTCAAGCCACAGTCTGCACTAATTAACCTCAGGTGTTTGCAGGAATCACAGTTCAGTGTACACTGCATCTCAGAAGAGGCTCCTCACTTAAAAGGAGTTAAATTTTTAAAATAAAGGAATTTCATTAAAATCATACACTGATTAATATGAGTTGGCACCTCTGGATAATATTGACCATATCCTACAGTTTAATTTAGGTCATTAGGGGTTTCTTGTGTTATATTCTTCATCCAACTTGAAAAAAATAAAGTAAAGCTTATCACAATTTTATAATGGTAGAGTTTAGATATTTTATGTATGATTTCTTGAACTTGTAAATTTACTTAATTAATCCTCACAGTCATAGAGAAAGCTATTTGGGAATAAAATCAATTATTTTTGGCCATGTATATTTTATCATATATTATCTTGATAAGGCTTGTACTCTATGGAAAGGAAATATGAAGTTATCCAGAGATTCCAAGATATGGTGTAAAGCTGCCTATCATTGTACATCCACACTGTATCTTTAAAATACATGTAAAATTGTTCTAAGTTGGCCCCAGGCCTCTCTAGAGAAGTCAAGAGGATATAGCTGATTTTTGTCATCCTGTTTTCCTGGAGACCACTCTAAACATGTACATCACACAGATGTGTATGCAGTAGATGGGTTGGGAAAGACTCGGCTTCTCATTGTACCTCATGTCACAGTTGGAAGTCTGAGCCTCATGACAGCATTACTGTAGTTTTGAATTGACTGCACTAAGTTGTGTCTAGGCAGCATGCACATCCTGCAGTTTGCTTGGTTGGTTACAAGTTGTCTGTGGATTGAGAAACAGCTTCAGTCACATTGACCTCCCATCACCTCCTCCTCAAACACTCCTCATCAGCTTCTAATTCCATCTGTATGATGTTCTTTCTGCAGTCATCACCCCCTCCACTGCCCACTCCACCCATTCTCCAGGTTGTACCCCAAGTTAATCTGAATGCATTCCTCAGATAGGGACTCAGCCAGCCCCTCTTCCACAGAACCTCCCAAGATCTCTCTCACTAGAGCTGTGCCCAGGTCATCTGTTTCAGGGATCTCCTATTAGCTGAACTTTTTATTATGTGGTTTTTATTGTATGGTTATTTTATGTTTATCTTTGCAAGAATAATTAGGATCCATAGAGGCAGAGACTGTGAAGTTCTTATGAGTAATCCTGCATATATATCTCCTTGCATGTGGTGAACAGGACAGAAATTCTCCAGAGACAGTGCGGTGAGGAAACACTCTGCAGTGGAGAGGGTGCAGGATCTGATTCTGCATGGTCTGCTCCATGCCTAGCTCTGCCATTCATACCACATGATGCAGGGTAGGATCAAAAAAATTTCTAGGAGTATGTTCCCTCATGTCTAAAACAGAGGTAACAGTAATTCCTCAAGGGGGCATTTGTGAGGAGAGAGAGAAACAGTATTCATGTAAGATCTTGGGATGTATTTATCATGTTACCATTGACTAAATGTTGGTTGGTGGCCTGCAGATGGCCTAGTCCCACATTACTGGGTCATGTCCTCTAAGCAAATCAAGATCACTCAGCAGGCATGAGCCTCTCTGAAGCTCTGAGATCCTTGTCTTGTCACAGCTCTCTCTCTCCACTGTCACAGTCAACCTCAGTCAACCTATGTTATGGGCATTATTTTCTCAGTTCTATGTTATGTGCCTGAAATCTTTATCTTTTTTTTCCCCTGCCACATTTTCTTAAAACGTAGGTGACTACAGTTGGATGTCTCTATTGGAATCTAGGGGTTGTGGGCTACATAACAGCATTGGGGAATCACTGCCCTCCTGGCCAGGCTAACTGTACAGTCTCTCAAGGTTTTTCCAAAGACCCCACCCTCAGGGGTCCTCCAAATGTCCCAAGCACTTAACACATTTGTTAATTAAGTCCAAACTTGTAAAATGAATTTAGTCACCTCTGCATGTAGCCTACCTGCAAAGTAGTTAAGTGACTTGTCCAAATCCAGGCAAAAAAGCCTGATTAATCCTATAGTCATAGAAGATATGGGATGAGTCATCAAGACAATTTCCTAGGGACAAGAACTCACACCTGAGTGTCAGGTCAATTGACCTTTAGAGGTCAATTCTTACATCTATTCAATGAACATATCATCCTAAATATACTCAGTTTTCCACTGAATGTGACTCTTCACAACTAATTTAAATAGCATGCATCACCGTAATACCAGAAGGAGCTAAAAGCCAGGAAGGAACTTCAGAGGATCCCAGTTTTGAGGGCAGCATTAAGGAGCTGTTGATACCAGCCTGTGCCACACAGTCCAGTGATGCACTGCAAGCCCAGTGCAAGACACAGTACCTCTCTGTCCAGGAGACCCCAACACTGAAATTCCTGAGACAGTGTAGATAATGCCCAGGGCCCTGAATGGAAAGAGACACAGGGATGGTGAGTCTGAGGTCATGTGATACCTATACGATAAGAAGGAACTGGCAGGGCCTCCCCTGATCCATTGTCAGCAGATCACTTAAGCAGAGAGTCAGACAAGTGGGGAGAAAAGAGGACTAGGCCATGATGGAAAGACTATTGGAGCTCTGCTTCCTGAGGGGCCTAAAGTCAATTTTACCTACTGGCCCCCCTCAAAGGGAGGACAAGGAAGTCATGTATATTCCTTCTCTCCCCCTTGATGGCCTCCCACATCTGAGCTCTCAGTCTCCCCATAGGACCAAAAATAAGCAGTTGATGTGCCCCAGGGGTCCACGGCAGGGCAGGCACACAGCTCCCCCTGCTGCATTAGACCAGAGGCACATATTTCTAGAAGGGGACCTTGGAGAAAGAGCTGCATGCCCACCCATCTCTCCATGGCCTCCTTCCCACAGAGAGGGTTCTTTTCACTGCCCGGGAGCCTCCTCTTAAGACTGTATCCTCTTCCACAGCCCAGCACTCACTGAAGTGACCTCCACAGCTTCTTCCTCCATGTAGGTCACTATAGATGGGGGATCCAGAGGGAACCCAACCTCAGAGAGAGCTTGTTCCAGATTCAGAACACCAGAAGGACCAAGGACCATGACAGACTGGCCAAGACCAACCCACTTGCCACTGTAGTCAGGGGTGCCCTTCACCTCATCCTGTGGTTGCTCTCTCTTCATCATCCCTGATTGGGGGACAACATAGGGAGGCCCTCAAGGACAGGGAGAGAGAACTAAGCACATCTTGTGGATGCTTCACTCATGAGGAATAGGAGGGCCCACCCAGCCCTCCTTGGCACATGCTGGTTACCCTCTGCCTGATATTGGACCCAAAGGTTGATTGGGTCTGTTGTTAGGGTATACACATATAGTATCAGGAGACTGGAGGTAAGCAGAAGTTTCAAGGAAAGAGGAGGGTCTCTGCATTTTTTTCCCTGAGCAAAGCTAGTGCCAGTCATTAACATAATAATCTACTCCAATACTTCCAGTGCAGGACAGAGTGATCTGACCAAAAGCCCTAGGAATTGTGGACAGCTGGGTCAGCAGACCATACCCAGGACCTTATAAATGGGGGTGCAGCAACCACCCAGTGCCAGAGAACCAGAAGAGAAAGGATGACTATGTGTGAACCCCATGACTTTTCTCCAGAACTCAGCAGCAGCCACTTTGCCTACAAAATAACAGCAATAACTCTAGAAAATAAGTAGGTACAGGCAGCCAACAGGTTTTTATCTCTTCCCTGCAGGCCTTGAGGACAAGGCAGACATCAAGCTTCTGTCTCACACTAAGCAACAATGATCAGCCTCTTCTCTAGGCCAGAGGCCAGAGATCAAGAAGGCTGACTGCCTGACCTAGAGCCCAGGAATCTCTCTGAGATCCCTGAGAGTCATTTGCAAATCTGTTGGTCAGGAGTTTGGCAGCACAGCCCAGGTGTTGTTGCAGCTGGGCTGCTCCTTGCCTGCCAACATTGTTACCTTTGTTAGTACAAGTGATAGTGGCCATCTATCCTGGGCCCTTGGACACTGAGGGTGGCTGAGTCAACCCCACCTAGACCACAGTCCCTGGCATTGGGAGGGACAAGTAGAACAGTGAGTTGTGTGAATGAGGGAATGGACCAGAACTGAGTGAGGTGTTCCCCCACAAATCTTCCACCCAGAGAAGTTCAGCTCTCATCTGTGCATAAAGTGAGGAGCACAATGAAAGGGCATGTATAGATGATCAAGAACTCTACCCCCTGAGACTCCAGAAAGGGGCAACCCTAATTCCCTATTATTCTTTCCCTAGGCACCCATAGGTGCCTACATTCATATATGTCCCTGCTCCTTGACACTCACCCATGGGTCACACCTCTGGCAGAACGATGTCCCCCAAAGATGTCCATGTTCTAATCCTTGGAATCTGCCCATATTTTGCCTTATGTGAGGTAGGGGGAAAAAATTGCAGATGGAATTAGGTTGCTAATCAGTTAACACTAAAATCAGGAGATGATCCTGGATTATCTAAGTGGTCCCAAGGTCATCTCAAGGTCATTAAAAGTAGAAGTGCAGCAGAAGAGTTCGCTAGGATGGAGGTAAGTCAGTAAGCCATTGCTGGCTTTGGAGGTGGAAGGGGCAACTCAGCAAGGAGTGCAGACAGCCTCTAGAAGCTGGAAAAAGCCAGGAACTAGATTTTCTCCCAGCATTGCTAAAATTAGAGCACCCTGCAGACATGTTTATTTTACTCCAATAAGGCCCACATGAGACTCTAACCTGCAGAAGTGTAAGACATCACATTTATGAGGTTTGAAGGCAATACATTGGTGGTAATTTGTTACAGAAATGGGAAGATGATACAATAATTCCCAAGTCAGCAGACTGAAGAAGAAAAATCTTGATCATTCATTGATAGATAGACAGATAGATAAAAACATTTAGGACAATTCAACATATATTCAAGATTTTTAAAACTCTCAGCAAAGTAATAATTAAGAAAGACTTTTTCACCTTGATGAAGGACACTTACAGTTTATAGTTAACATAACAGTGATGAAAGACAAAATTATTTCTTTACAGAAAATTAGTGGGAAATACAGGAGTTGGTGGCTATCATAACAAATACCAGGGTCATCTATTGATTTCATTTCCTTTGGATGTATACATAGATATGTGATTATTGGATCATACTGTAGTTCTATTTTTAATTATCTGAGGAAACTCAGTACTGTTTTCTATAATGGCTGTACCACTTTACATTCTCACTAATGGTAAATGAAAGTTCAAATTTCCATTTTTTTACATATATATATATATATATAGTCATACATATATGTATATATAGTCATCCTAACAGGTGACATGATTTTGTCCTTTGATTTGGATGTCTTTGATGATTAATGATGCTGAGCTCTTTTTCATATATTTGTTGGTCACTTGCATTTATTCATTGGAAAAATATCTATTGAAATATTTAACCCATTTTTCTGGGAAGAAGGCATGAACAGACACTTCTCCAAAGAAGACATAAAAATGGTTAACAGACACATGAAAAAATGTTAAACCTCACTAGCCATCAGGGAAATACAAATGAAAACCACCATAAGGTACCAACTTAACACCAGTCAGAATGGCTAAAATTAACAAGACAGGAAATCACAAACATTGGCGAGGATGTGGAGAAAGGCGAACCCTTTTACACTGTTGGTGGGAATGCAAGCTGGTACAGCCACTCTGTAAAACAGTATGGGGGTTCCACAAGATGCTAAAAACAGAGCTACCCCATGACACAGCAAATGCACTACTAAGTATTTACCCCAAAGATATAGTGAAAAGAAGGGGCACATGCACCCAATGTTCATAGCAGCAATGCCATAATAGCCAAACTGTGGAGGGAGATAAGATGTTCTTTAATAGATGAATGGATAAAGAAGATATGGTTCATATATACCATGGAATATTACTCGGCCATCAGAAAGGCTGAATACCTACCATTTGCAATGACATGGATGGGACTGGAGGGGATTATGCTAAGTGAAATAAGTCAAGCAGAGAAAGACAAGTATATGGTTTCACTCATATGGTGAACATAAGGAATAACACAGATGACCATCGGGGAAGGGAGAGAAAACTGAATGGGGAAAAAAAATCAGAAAGGGAGACAAACCATGAGAGACTCTGTATTCCAGGAAACAAACTGAGGGTTACAGAAGGGAGAGCAGTTGGGGGAATGAGGTAACCTGGTGATGGTGGTGATGGGCATTAAGGAGGGCATGGTTTGTTGTGAGCACTAGGTGGTATATGCAACTCAAAACCTAATGCTATACTATGTGCTGGCTAACTGAACATAAACAAAACAAAAACTATAAGCCTGACTCCAAGGGGGAATAAAAAGAAAAAAATAGAGCCTGGTCCTATTTCCACCAGAACTGCTTTGAAGCACTGTATGATCAGTAAGCTTGGCGCATGTGGGGTTCTGCCTGTGTTGGTCTTCTCAGGGAGAGGCCTGCTGCTCTAGCTTGGTGTCAGTGCTGCCCCAAAGAATATATACTTTCTAGGCACAGGGGCACTGTGTTTGGTGCAAGCAGCTCTCACCTCCACTGGGGGTCATTCTCTGAAGTCTGTGTTCATGGAGGGAAATATGGCACCACCCCACTTTTTCCTCCCTTGGACAGGGGGAACTTATACCCTCTGCTGTTCAGGAAGTCCTCACAGAAAAGTGAGGGCCTTCAGCACACCAGGTATCTCTCCTGTGTTTTATCTTTGGTGCACAGTTAGGATTCTGAACTCCAAATCTTAAAAAACCCTCTGTTGCACCTTTTCTGCATTCTCTGGAGTCAAGCCTCCTTCAGCACTGTGTCTAGTGTCCTTTGTCCCAGAAAAACAGTCCCTCCCCTGTCAGGTGTGCAGAATCTCTAGTGTAGCACCTGGAAAAGCAGCAATCAGGTTATTTACCCTCTATGTGCAACTCTGTCCCCTGCCAATGAAAGACTGTTTGCTGGTATCTGCAGAGTCTTTTCTCCTTGGAGAGGCAATATACCCTCTTCCAAATGTATTCCAAAAAGGGGAATTATCTCTCAGGGTAACACAGGAGACCCCCATGCTACTTTGTGCACTTTCTGGCCAGTACCCTCTTTCTTCACAGTAGTACAACCCACAGCTCCCCTTTGGGGAATGCTGTGCACTTCCAAAACCTCAAGAGTTTCAGCTCCACACGTGGTTTACAAAAACCTTCCATACTTAGTTTCCCTTGTTCCCCAAACAATGGTCCACACAGATTTTCTTCTTGTGAGGACCCAATGCCACAGTCTTTCAATCCCTGTTTTTCTCTCCCTTTTCTCTGCCTGCAGAAAGGGCTCCCTCCCCTCAGCAGCACAGCAGTTTTTCTCTCCTGCAACTCATCTCCATGTAACTTGCACAGTCTCTCTCCAACTGAGAAGATCCTTCTTCCAATCCTCCAATTTCCTGGGTGTTCCATGTGATCTGACCTCAATACAGCTGTGTTTGGGGGTTGAGAAAAGCCCAGGGTCCCCCTACTTCTCCACCATCTTAACCTCCCCCAATATTTAGATTGTTTTGGATAAGTATCTCTCCAATTGTTGAATGGTCTTAAGAAAATTTCCAGAGATTTTAAGTAATAGTTTTTGTTTAATAATTCCCATAGTTATGGTTGTTTCGCTGGGGTAGAGAGTCCATGTAGCTCCTCCCACTTCCATTCTAGAAATTCATATATATATGTATATATATATATATATATATATATATATATATATATAGAAAGACCCGCGGATCCCCTTACCCAAGAATTCAACACTGCCACAGGATGCAAACAGCAAGAGGTTCTTTATTGTTACGCAGGCGCCTGCGGGTGGTCAGCGCGCGCCTGCGGGTGGTCAGCAGCTCCTGCTAGCTGAGCACACCTGGCTGGGGTGGTGCAGGATTTTTATAGACAGGTACAAACAAGTCCCGGATGGGATGGGGCCGATTGGCTGACAATTTGAACATTTGAAAAAAGGCATACTTGGTGTTAGCGGATTGGCTTTGGAAGACCCCCTCACGCGAAGAGAAAGGCGGGAAGGGGAAACAAAGAGGGGAAGTTTGACCTTATTACTCAGCAGAAAGACATCCTGTCTATGTGACTATGCAGCCCCCTGTCTATGTGACCTACGTGACCATGCAGCCCCCTTGCCTATGTAACCATGCCTCGGCTATTAGGAGAAGGTATCTTGTTCAAACAGGAGACAAGTGTCATGCCCTAAAAGCCAAGCAGTTACAGAAAGGCAAAAGAGCAGTTACATTGAATTCAACCCTGGGGGAAGGGTCTTTTCACTGCAAGGGGAGGAGGGGTACTCTTACACAACAAAAGAGCAGTTAATTAGTTAACGACGGAGGGGGGGGGTCTTTCAATATATATGTATATATGTATATATATATAATAATTTGAGCAGAACTAGGGCCAGGTAACCAGGTGAATGGAATGATCAGTATTTTACTTATGGGCGTATGAGTTAGAAAAACCTGGAAGGAAGAAGAGGAGAGGAGAGGGAAAACATGTGGCAAAGACAGAATCAATAGGACTAAATGCCTAATCAAGTAGCTGAAAGGTGAGCAAGGGAATAGGTGAGAGAAGTGAAAGACATATGCTGAATTTTAGATACTTTTCTTCTCAAGCCTCTAATATTAATGGTCCTAGCTATGGAATCCAAAATGTATTTGAGACATTTTGTGAAATGTTCCATGTGAATTGGGTGATTGGTGAAATTAAGAAATTGCTGTTAATTTTGTTGAGTACGATAATGGTATGATACTTGTTAAAAAGCAAAAACATAAAAAGTCCTCAGAGAAGAGTAGTTATACAATAATACACTAGAATATTTACAGATAAAATGATGTTCTAGGTTGTCTTCAAGATACTCTAGTAGGAAAATAAAAAGCATGGGATGGGGTGAGAGTTGGATGAAATAAGGACAGCAAACAGTTAACAAGGTGACAGGTATGGAGAGATAGATTATAAATTCTATTTGCTTGTTAATATTTAAATATTTTCTCTTATGACATTTAAACAAGTAGAATATCCCTCTGATGAAGTTCTAGAACCTAGGTGAGGTTCGGTGGGCTGAGGTCCGGAGCTGATGACCAAGAAAGAATTCTTGTGACATCTTTGGTGCAAAATGGTAGTTTATTAAAGCACGGGGATAGGACCCATGGGCAGGAAGAGCTGCTGCCCCAGGTTGTGAGGGATGGCAGATTATGTACCCTGTGGTTGGGGGGAAGATGAGGGGAAGGAAGGTTTCAATGGAGTTTTCATAAGGTGCTGGGATACCGGAGGCCTTGCGGCTTGATCAATGTTCTTTTGGCAAGCCATTCACATTTCTGCTATCAAGCGTCTTTGTTAGTGAGATTTGGGTTTAGAAGAAATTTAACTTTATTTAGGGCTGAGGAGCTGAGTTATTTGCCTCTGGAAATTTGTGCTATTGATAAGGTAACTTCTTTGTTTGTAGATCTCTAGATCATTTGTAAACCAAGGGAATCTCTGTCTTGCAGGACTGTGATCTCTGCAACTATTTGTTTATCGTTCATGGCAGTCAGGGGTGCCTAAGGAATGCTACACATATGACTGAGGGGAAGCAGATGAAGAGTGGATGCAAGGTGCCAGCTTTTGCTTTGTCTTCAGCCAGCCTCCTGCTCCCTCATCACCTCCCCAAATAAATAAAGCAGGGACACTACAGAAGTCTCATTTCCATGCTACAGAGGAGGACACTGAAAACCAAGAAAAAAGTGGCTTAATTTAGTTAGCAATAAATTAGAATATGAGGCAAAATTGAAATATTTAGCTCCTCCATTTATATTTCATTGAAAATTTTGAGTGAAAAAAACAATTGGGGATGATGAGAATTTTTCATGTTGATTCTGATAGAGACTTAACTGCTTACATTTATCAAAACACACTGAACTGTAAGTTAAATGAGTAAATTTTAGTGCATCTAAATCACACCTCAATAAAGTTGATTATAAAAACAAAAACCAAACCCTAATTTGCTCTACAACCTGGTCCCCCTGATCCTAGATGTTTCATAAAATAAAAATTATTTCAACTCATTAACACACTATTGCTTCCTCTCCAAAATAGTGGCTTCAATCCTAACTTGCACGTTGGATGAGAGACTATAATCACATCAATAAGAGAAAGGATAAAAACCATATGACCGGTTAAGATGATGGAGTAGTAGGGGGATCTTAAACTTGCCTTGTCCTTCAAATACAACTAGATCGACATTTAGCTATTTTGAACATGTAGGAAAAGAACAGAGGATTAGGGATACAATCTGCAGAGTTGGGAGTGAGAGAACTTGGCAGATGTGAAGCTTGAGGTTAGGAGCCCTGAACTGGGGGATAAGAAACCCCATGGCAAGGAGGGAGAGGAAACCCATTTCAAGGAGTAAAGTCAGGAAGAGGAAGAAAGTGGGAAATAGTGAATTGGGTTGTGACACACAATAAGCCAGGGCAAGGAGATTCCCAGGTTGGCCAAAGAAAGATCACTTATCAGTGGGTTAAGCCGCTGCCTTTGGCTCAGGTCATGATCCCAGGGTCCTGGAATCGAGCCCCTCTGCTCAGCGGGGAGCCTGCTTCCTTCTCTCTCTCTGCCTGCCTCTCTGCCTGCTTGTGATCTCTCTCTCTCTCTGTCAAATAAATAAATAAAATCTTTAAAAAAAAAAAAAAAAGAAAAGAAAGATCACTTCCTTCCTGGGGAGCATTTAGAGAATGTATTTCTCCTCTCCAAAAGACAAAAGGCCAGTTGGAAAGCCATTGAGTGGTGCTTAGCGGGTCAGAGGTTGGAGCAGAGGTCTGAAAGCCTCTAAATTTTTCCCTCTGAGCGGCAATAGGCTTAAATCTCTGTGTGCCTGATGACAGGCTGCTTTTCAGGGCTGAACTGAGCAGAGTGCAGAGGGGGGAGCAGATTGCAGATAACCTAGCTGCCGGTTTTGCTGTCTGCCACAATAGATTCAAGCCACAGAGTTGACAGCGCAGATGGCTAATAACCTGGATCCAGCTTTTTGCTGAGCATTACAATAAACTAGACACACATACACTGTGCATTGGCTTTTCCAAACAGCTGGTGCTGGGCACGCCCTGAGCCTCTCCACCAGGGGTCGGGAGTGGGCCAATACATTACCAGGCCCTATAAAACTTGGGGGTTTTGAATCCCAGCCACTGGAAAAGATAAAATGCTCTGGCAGAGCCAACCACCAAGGCATAAACAGGTCAAGGCTAGGAACTGATGAAAGCTGGGACACAGCAGATTGTTTGCTTTTCTAAGAGGGCCTCCTAAAGAGCAATGGCTGGGAGTTCCACTCCCCAGGGACAAGAGGGTGAGATAACACTGTATTCTACCTCACCACCATCCTTCCCTCCTCCCATTGATCCTTCCTCCCACCCACAGTCAGAATCCAGAGAGAAACACTGCCTCCATAGAGGCTGAAGTCCCCTTATACTACACCCTGACCACCTGGCCTGGCAGGAGCATCTTTACAAGGGCAACACAGCTTGTGAGCCTACACAGCAGGGCTCTCTTTCAGATGACCAACACAGGCCCCGTATCTCCTAAGTCTCCTGATTGAAGAAAGCTTCAAAACATCAGCTTCTGGTGGAAATAAAACCAGGCTTGCTTCCTTTATTTTCTTCATCTCTTTTCCTTATTTTTAATTTTTTTTACATTTTTAATTTTTCTATTTTCTATTTTTTATTCTTTATCCTTTACTTTATAGATACTTTTTTTTCTTTTTTTTTTTGTATGAGGTATGTAATCTTTTATTTGTTGGTTCACGTGTATCCTCTCAAATTTTGAACCAGGCTTTTTTATTTTTTAACTTTTTTTTTTTTTTTGGATCAAACATATGTTGTTCATTTGTTGGTTTGTTTGTTTCATTCTCTTAGCTTTTGGACCATGATGCTTTTTTTTTTTTTTAATTTTTAATTTTTTTCTTTTCTCTCTTCTTTCTCTATTCTTCTCTCCCAGTTTCTTTTTTTTTTCTTTTTTCTTTTTTGAATAAGGCTTAATTTATTGTTTGTAAATTTGTATTCATATTTCTTCCATTTCTTTTTCTTATTTTGGATCAGACTATTTTTTTGTCTTGTTTTGTTTTGTTTTTTCTACTTTTCTATTTTCCTTTACAGGCCTAATTTCACAAGTAAATCAGAGCACACCTACTTAAAGATCCAAACACTCACCCACTACAGGCAAGCAGAAACTGCAGAAGAAGGAAAGAGCAGCTAGAAACACTTTCTGAATTTGTTGTATTGCTAATATTATTGCTGTTTTTTCTTATTTTTTCTTTTAAAAAAAATTTTTTAAAGATTTTATTTATTTGACAGAGACACAGCACAAGAGGGAACAGAAGCAGGGAGAGTGGGAGAGGGAGAAACAAGCTTCCTGCTGAGCAGGGAGTACAATGCAGGGCTCAATCCCAGGACCCTGGTATCATGACCCAAGCCAAAGGCAGACACTTAACAACTGAGCCACCCAGACACCCTTATTCTTTTCTTTCTTTATTTATTTCTTACTTTTTCCTCCTTTCTTTTCTGAACATGAGGTCTAGAAAGAGAAATTCACAAGAAAAAAGAACTAATAGAGGTAGCACACTCTGCCATGGAATTACTCAAATGGATATAAGTAGAATGTTGGAACTAGAATTCAAAACAATGATTATAAAGATAATAGGTGGGAGGGGAGGGGGCAAGATGGTGGAGAAGTAGAAGGTGCTTTAACCAGTCCCCTAAAGTGAACTGATTATCTACCAAAACACTCTGAATACCCATGAAATCAGTCTAAGATGTAGGATTATACACTTCTGGATCTCTATGGGAGCAGAATACACCACTGGAGAGGTAAGGTGGAGTGGGAATGATGGGACTGATATCGGAAGATGAACAGAAGGGGGAGGGAGCCACCAGAAGAGACCCAATGGAAAGTAATACCCCAATACAAGAGTACCCTGTGGTTGGGGACCAGCATAACTTGGAGTCTGGTTAAAAGCACTCAAAGAGAGCAATAGACTTTAAGGGGCAAATGGTGGAATCCGGTGGTCACGAGCTTAAACCCATGGACCCAGAACGGCCACCCGTGCCAGAGAGAGTGTGGCAAAGCCTCCAGGTGGTGGTCCCTAGCTGCCGTTGTGCTTGGGGGAGTCTGGGTGAATGCCAACTGGAGCTCTCTAGGACCACAGCCTTTTGCATTCTGCACTCGAGCTGCACCACCTGGCCCTGAGCTGCACTCCACACTCTCCCCTCAAAGAGGTCTGTTCGGTCGCTAGCTGGTGCTTTCTAGGACCGGGGAGAGTCTGAACACTCCTAGCCCAGTCAGGCGGTGTGAAAATCTCAGCCTTCTATCTCTGTTAGGATTTTTCAGGCAGTCTGGACCTGCCCAGACATCGGAGGCAAAGGCAGCCACTGGAAGCAGGCTCCCTGGACCAGTATCACTCATGGTTTTAGTAGCACCAGGGTGGAGAGACAAGCAGGAGCTCCTGTGACCCCTGAGACTGTGGTTGGGCCATTCTCTGCTGGTGGGATGGTGGGAGGTATCAGGGGGGAGTCTATGTGCTCTGCACCACCCAGAGGGGAACAGACTGAGGCTTCTCTCTCAGAGATCTGGGTACAGTTTGCTTTCCTCTAAACCTCCAAAGAACTGCTAAAAGCCACCAGGGGGGAGGGAAAGAAAGCCACCAGAGAACAAAAGCCTGAAAAACAGGTTTCCTGAGAGACCAGCCTCTTGAGAGGGGGCAGGAGGACTCAACCTAAAAAAGACTGCTTGAAAAACAATGCAGCAGGCTCCTCCCCCAGAAAGCCAGCCAAAAAAATGAGAGGACAACCAACACAGTGTCCCCATAAAAATGTAAAATCCCAATATCAGGGGAAAAGAAGATACTAAACTCCTGGTATTGCCCTAAAACCTGTATATTTCATAGATACAACTTTTGTTTTTAATTCATTCCCACTATTTTCATTCTTCTTAATTTTTAAAAATTTGTTAACCTATTTAAAATCACAATGAGAGGTTCAATACAACAAATTCCATAATAACTTTCTAACTGGAACTTTTTTGATACATATTCCTGTTTTTCTTTTGCTTTTCTATTTTTTAATAAGCTTCAAGGTAATCTTCAAGATTTAATTTAAGCTTCAAGGTAATCCTTTTTCTCCAATCGATACTACCCCTATATATAAAACTAGTTTTAATCTCCCTTTTATCTTTGGAAAGTTGAGTCCTTTTACAAAGATATCAAGATATACCCAGGAAGACTCAAATTAACTTTCCCAGCCACACTGAGGATTTATAACCACCCTCCCATCTTTTCTTTCTGTCAGTGTTTGTGTTTTTGTTGTTGTTCTGGTATTATATAAATCAAATACTTCTGGTTCATTTTGGTTAAGTTCTTTTTTTCTTGTCATTTACTTTTGTTGGCCTTTTTGTTTGTTTTTGTTTTTATACCTTATAAATCTTACCTTTGGGGCCAATTCTGCTGGGTCTTCTCTCTCTCTTTTTTTTTTTTTTTTCTTTTTTTCCTGTCTCTCTCTCTCTCTCTCTCTCTCTTTTTTCTTTATTTTTGGTGGGGACTCCTGATTGCTCAGAAGCATTTCAGGATGCACCTTACCTGGATCATGATTGATACATTCAGCTAAACATCCCCTCTGCCATCTCTCACCAAAATGACTAGGAGAAAGAATGCCCCACAGAGGTAAAATTCAGAGACTGTGCCCTCTCTATCAGACCTATTGGATATGAACATAAACAGTATCTCAGAAAGGGAATCCAGGGTAACAATTATCCATGCAATGGCTAGGTTGGAGAAAACCATTAATGACATGGAATCGATTAGGGCAGAAGTGAGAGCCGCCAGGTAAGAAGTTAAAAATGCGATCAATGAGTTCCAATCTAATCTAAATTATCTAACAGCTAGGGTAACTGAGGCAGAAGATAGAATTAGTGATCTAGAGGACAAATTGATAGAGAAAAAGGATCAGGAGGAGGCCTAGAACAAACAGCTTAGAAGCCATGAAAACAGAATTAGGGAAATAAATGACACAATGAAACTGTGTCTTCATTCTCATTTGTTTCCATGAATTCTTTCAGTTCTTCTTTGATCTCCTGGTTGATCCAAGCATTCTTAAGCAAGGTGGTCTTTAGCTTCCAGGTGTTTGAGTTCCTTTGGAACTTTTCCTTGTGATTGAGCTCCTGTTTCAAAGCATTGTGACCTGAGAATATGCAGGGAATAATCTCAGTCTTTTGGTATCAGTTGAGTCCTGATTTGTGACCCAGTATGTGGTCTATTCTGGAGAAGGTTCCATGTGCACTTGAGAAGAATGAGTATTCTGTTGTTTTAGGGTGGAATGTTCTGTATATATCTATGAGGTCCATCTGGTCCAATGTGTCATTCAATGCTCTTGTTTCTTTATTGATTTTCTGCTTAGATGATCTATTACTGAGAGAGGCATGTTAAGAATATTAATGTATTCATATCAATATGACTCTTTATCTTGATTAATAGTTATCTTATGTAATTGGTTGCTCTCATATTTGGGGCATAGATATTTACAATTATTAGATCATCTTGGTGTATAGTCCCTTTAAGAATGATGTAATGTCCTTCTGTATCTCTGACTACAGTCTTTAGTTTAAAAAAGAATAAACTAAACAAATACAATTTAAAAAAATAAAAAATAGAAAAGCAAAAGAAAAACATGGGTATATGTATCAAAAAGTTCAGGTTAAAAGGTTATTATGGAATTTGATATACTGGACATCTCACTGTGATGATAAATAGGTTAAAAAATTATCTATAAAAAAAAAATGAACCTGGGGCACCTGGGTGGCTCCGTGGGCTAAGCTTCTGCCTTCAGCTCAGGTCATGATCTCAGGGTCCTGGGATCGAGCCCCACATCGGGCTCTCTGCTCAGCAGGGAGCCTGCTTCCCCCTCTCTCTGCCTGCCTCTCTGCCTACTTGTGATCTCTATCAAATAAATAAATAAAAATCTTAAAAAAGAAAAAAAAGAACCTGAATAGTGGGAATGAATTAAAAATAAAAGTTGTATCTATGAAGTAGTGGTGGTTCTCTTGTCTTACCCCCCTCCCCCATTGGCTCTCTGGGGGAGGGGCCTGCAGGGTGGGTTTTCAGGTAGAGTTTAGAGCGTTAAGCCCTCCTCCTCCTCAAGGGTGTGGGTTCTGAGGAAACCGGTTTTTCAGGCTTTTGTTCTCTGGAGGTTTTTTGGTTTGTTCGTTTGCTTTCTCTCACCTTGACAGCTTTTGATGGTTTTTGGAGGTTTAGAGGAAAGGAAACTGCTCCCAGACCTCCCTCTCAGAGAGAAGCCTCAGTCTGATCCCCTCCGGATGGTCCAGAGCACATAAATTCCCTCTTGTCCGCTGGCAGAGCACATTCCTAGTCGAGGTCCCTGGGGATGCAGGAACTGCTTGTACCCAAAACCATGACAGTGGCAGCTGTCTGGGCAGCTCCAGACTGCCAGAGAGGTCCCAAGCAGGGATAACACACTGAGATTTTTCCCACTGGCCCAGGCTGGGAGTGCTCAGACTCTCCTGGTCTGAGAGCTCAGACCGCTGGGTTGGTGCTTCTCTCAGGGGAGGGTGTGACTGCTTTCTGCCTGCTGGAGAGACTCCCAGCCCCTCTTGGGAGCCGCCATCCAGGCACTCTCAGGCACGATCCCCGCTCAGGGACCAAGACCTGGTTTCTTGGCCACACTCTCTCTGGCTCAGCTCCAGGGGTGGCTGTCCTCAGTCCGGGGACTTAAGCCCCTGTCCCTAACTGCCCCAATTCCCACAATTTCCTCCCATTATCCTTTGCTCTTTTTGAGAGCTTCCAACCAGACTCCAAGTTAATGCTGTTTCCCAGTCGCAGGGCACTCTCATATTGGGGTATCACTTTCCAATGGGTCACTTCTGGTGGCTCCCTCCCCCTTTTCTTTATCTTCCGATGTCAGTCCAATGTTACCACTGCTTTATCTGCCCACTGGCATCTTCTGCCCCCATAGAGATCCGGAAGTGTATAATTCTAATCTTAGGCTGATTTCATCAGTGATCGGAGTTCTTTGGTAGGTAATCAGCTCACTTTAGTGTACAGGTTGAAAGGGCACCTCCTCCTAGATCTCCACCATCTTGTCTCCCCTGTGTTTAATTTTTTGAGAACTACTTCAGATCAACTGTCCTTTCCTTGTTTATTTATTTATTTATTTTAAATTCCTTATTTAAATTCAATTTAATTAACTTATATTATATTACGAGTTTCAGGGTTAGTTTAGTGATTTATCAGTTGCTTATAGCACCCGGTACTCATTACTTCAAGTGCCCTCCTTAATGCCCATTAGCCAGTTATCCTTTCCCAGCACCCACCTCCCATCCAGCAACTCTTGTTTCCTAGACTTCAGCATTTCCTCCCTCTGTTTTCATCTTATTTTTCCTTCCTTTGCTCTATGTTCATTTCTTTGTTTCCTAAATTCCACATATGAGTGAAATCATGTGTTGTTTGTCTTTCTCTGACTGACTTATTTCACTTAGCATGAAACCCCCTAGTTCCATCCATATCATTGCAAATGGCAAGATTTCATTCATTTGAATGGCTGAGTAATATTCCATTATAGACATATATCCCACATCTTATTCCTTTCTAAAAAAAAAAAAAAAAAAAAAAAAAGACTTGTTTTAGTTTCGTTTGTAGAATTTAGTTATTCATCAGTTGCATATACCACCCAGTGCTTATTACATCAAGGACCTTCCTTCATGCCTATCACCCAATTACACCTCCCACCTTCACCTCCCTGTCAGCCACCCTCAGTTTGTTCCCTAGAGTTAAGAAGATCTTATGGTTTGCCTCCCTTTAGTTTTTATCTTATTTCCCTTCCCTTCCTCTACATCCATCTGTTTTATTTCTTAAATTCCACATATGAGTGAAGTCCTATAGTATTTATCTTTTCTGATTGATGTATTTCACTTAGAATAATACCCTATAGATTCGTCCATGTCATTGCAAATGCTAAGATTTCATTTTTTGATGGCTGCATCATATTCCATTGTGTGTGTGTGTGTGTGAATGTCTATTCATGTCTCTGCCCATTTCTTGATTGGATTGTTATTTTGGGGGGTTGTTGAGTTTGATAAGTTCTTTACAGATCTTGGATACTAGCCCTTTGTCTGATAAGGTATTTGCAAATATCTTCTCCCATTCTGTAGGTTGCCTTTTAGTTCTGTCGACTGTTTCCTTTTGATCTTGATGAAATTCAATAGTTCCTTTTTGCCTTTGTTTCCCTTGCCTTTGGAGATGTGTCTAGCAAGAGGATTGCTGTGGCCGAAGTGGAAGAGGCTTTTGATGGATTCCTGTCTCACGCTTAGGTCTTTCATTCATTTTGAATTTATTTTTGTGTGTGGTATAAAGAAGTGGTCCAGTTTCATTCTTCTGCATGTGGCTGTCCAATTTCCCCAGCACCATTTGTTGAAGAGAGTGTCATCTTTCCATTGGTTATTCTTTCCTTCTTTGTAGAAGATTAATTGACCTTAGAGATGAAGGGTCCATTTCTGGGGTCTCTATTCTGTTCCATTGAGCTACATGTCTGTTTTTGTGCCAGTACTCTACAGTCTTGATGACTGCAGCCTTGTAATACAACTTGAAGCCCAGACTTGTGATGCCTCCAGCTTTGGATTTCTTTTTCAATATTACTTTGGCTATTTGGGGTCTTTTTTTTTTTAGGGGGATTCCATACAAATTTTAGGATAGTTTGCTCTGGGTCTATGAAAAATGTTCTTGGTATTTTGATAGGGATTGCACTGAATGTGTAGATTGCTTTGGGTACCATAGACATTTTAATAATATTTGTCCTTCCTTGGGCGCCTGGGTGGCTCAGTGGGTTAAGCCTCTACCTTTGGCTCAGGTCATGATCTCAGGGTCCTGGGATCGAGCCCCTAATTGAGCTCTCTGCTCAGCAGAGAGCCTGTTTCCTTTCCTCTCTCTCTCTCTGACTGCCTCTCTGCCTACTTGTGACCTCCCTCTCTCTGTCAAATAAATAAAATCTTAAAAAAATTTTTTTTGTTCTTCCAGTCCATGAGCATGGAATATTTTTCCATTTCTTTGTGCCTTTCTCAGTGTCTCTCATAAGGTCCCGTAGTTTTCAGAGTATAGATCCTTTACGTCTTTAGTTTGGTTTATTCCTAGGGAACTCAGGTTTTTTGGTGCAATTATAAGTGGGATTGATTCCTTGATTTCTCTCTCTTCTGCCTCATTCTTAGTGTATCAAAATGCAACTGACTTCTGTGCATTTTTATATCCTGCCACTTTACTGAGTTTGTATATGAGTTCCAGCAACTTTTGGGGGGAATCTTTGGGACTTTTTTCATAGAGTATCATGTCTTCTGCAAAGAGTGAGAGTTTGACTTTTTTGCCAGCTTTGGATGTCTTTTATTTCTTTCTGTTGTCTGACTGCTGAGGCTAGGATTTCCAGTACTATGTGGAAAAACAGTAGAGGGATATCCCTCTCATATTCCCAACCTTGGGGAAAAGCTGCCAGGTTTTCAACATTGAGGGTAATATTTGCCATGGGTTTTTCATATATGGCTTTTGTGATGTTGAGGCATGTTCCCTCTATCCCTACACAGCAGAGTTTTTTTATCAAAAAAAAAAAAAAAAAAAAAACACACAACACTATTTTCTTAAGGGCCTTTCCTGCATCAATTGAGAAGATCATATGGTTCTTGTCCTTTTATTAATGTGGTGTATCACACCAAACGATTTGCAGATGTTGAACCACCCTTGCAGCCCAGGAATAAATCCTATGTGGTCATAGTGAATTATCCTTTTAATGTACTGTTGGATCCTATTATCTTGTATCTTGGTGAGAATTTTTGCATCCATGTTCATCAGGGATATTGGTCTGTAATTCTCTTTGGTAGGGTCTTTGGTTTGGGGATCAAGGTAATGCTGGCCTCTTAGAATGAATTTGGGAGTTTTCCTTCCATTTCTATTTTCTGAAACAGCTTCAGAAGAATTGGTATTAATGCTTATTTAAATGTTTGGTTTCCACTGGGAGGCCATCTGGTCCAGGACTCCTGTTTTTTAGGAGATTCTTGATCACTGCTTCAATTTCTTTGCTGATTATGGTTTTGTTGAGGTTTCTATTTCTTCCTGTTTCACTTTGATAGTTTATGTGTTTCGAGGAATGCATCAATTTCTTCCACATTGCCAAATTTGTTGGCACATAATTGTTTATAATATGTTCTGATAATTTGTTTGTATTTCTACAGTTTTGGTTGTAATCTCTTTCATTCATGACTTTGTGTCCTTTCTCTTTTCTTTTTTATAAGTCTGGCTAGGGTTTATCAATCTTATTCTTTCAAAGAATGAACTCCCAGTTTCATTGATCTGTTCTACTGCTCTTTTGATTTCTGCTCTAATTGTTATTTCTTTTCTCCTGCTGGATTTAGGTTTTATCCCCCCCCCCCCCGCCACAGCTCCTTTAGGTTAGGGTGTGTGTTTGAGACTTTTCTTGTTTCTCGAGACAGGTCGGTATTGCCATATACATCCCTCTTAGGACTACATTTGTTGCATCACAAAGGCTCTGAACTGTCGTGTTTTCATTTTCATTTGCTCCCGTGTATGTTTTAAATATTCTTTGATTTTCTGCTTGACCCATTCATTCTTTAGCAGGATGTTCTTTAACCTCCATGTATTCATAGTGTTCCAGATTTTTCCTTGTGGTTGACTTTAAGTTTCATAGCACTGTGGTCTAAAAATATGCAGGGAACCATCCCAATCTTTTGGTATTGATTGAGACCTGACTTGTGACCCAGTATATGGTCTATTCTGAAGAATGTCTCATGTGCACTTGAGAAGAATGTGTATTCTTCCGCTTTGGGATGAAATGCTCTGAATATATCTCTGAAGTCCATCTGGCCCAGTGTGTCATCCAAAGCCCTTGTTTTTTGATACAAAGAGGGGGATCTTGTTGATGGTTGATCTTCTGCTTAGATCACCTGTCCATTGCTGTGAGTAGGGTGTTAAAGTCCCTTGCCTTTGTTTGTATTATGATCAAGTAGTTTTTTAAAGTTCATTATTAATTGATGTATATATTTTGTTTCTCTCAAGTTAGGGGAATAAATATTTATAACTGTTACATCTTCTTCTTGGATGGACATTTTTATTATGATGTAGTGTCCTTCTTCACCTCCTAATACAGTCTTTGGTTTAAAATCTAGCTTGTCTGGGGCATCTGGGTGGCTCAGTCTATTAGGCATCTGCCTTCAGCTTGGGTCATGATCCTATGGTCCTGGGATTGAGTCCCTCTTCCGGCTCCCTGCTCAGCAGGGAATCTGCTTCCTCTTCTGCTTTTCCCCCTGCCCCTGTTTGTGCTCTCGTCCTCACTCACTCTCTTCAAATGAATAAAATCTTTTAAAAAAAGAAAGAAAGAAAGAAAGAAAATCTACTCCATAGAGTATTATGCCTCTATCAGAAAGGATGAATACCCAAATTTTGTATCAACATGGATGGGACTGGAAGAGATTATGCTGAGTGAAATAAGTCAAGCAAAGAGAGTCAGTTATCATATGGTTTTGCTTATTTGTGGAGCATACGGAATGACATAGAGGACATGGGGAGATGGAGAGGAGAAGGGAGTTGGGGGAAATTGCGAAGGGAGATGAACCATGAGAGACTGTGGATTCTGAGAAACAATCTGAGGGTTTTGGAGGGCTGGGGGTGGGAGGTTGGGTGAGCCTGGTGGTGGGTATTATGGAGGACACATATTGCATGGGAGTACTGGGTGTGGTGCATAAACAATGAATTCTGGAACACTGAAAAGAAATTTAAAAAATAAAAATTTTAAAAAAAGAAATAAAATCAGGTTTGCCTGATATAAGGATGCTTTCTTTTGATGTCTGTTAGCAAGATAAAGGTTTCTCCACCCCCTGCCTTCCAATCTGGGGGTGTCTTTTTGTCTAAAAGGAGTTTCTTAAAGATATCAGTGGACTTAAAAAAAAAATCCAATCTGATATCCTGTGTCTTGGGTCATGATCCCATGGTCCTGGGTTTGAGTCCCACTTCCAGCTCTCTGCTCAGTAGGAAATCTGCTTCTTCCTCTGCTTTGTTGCTTTGTTGCAGAATTTAGTCCATTTACATTCAGAGTAATTATTGAAAGATGTGAATTTAATGCCATTGTATAACATGTAAAATCACTGTTTCTGTCAAATGTTCTATTCCTTTCTCAGTTTTGTTACTTTTGGGCTTTCTTTGCTCAAAGGATCCCCTTGAATATTTCTTGTAGGGCTGGTTTAGTGTTCACAAATTCCTTTAGTTTTTGTTTGTCCTAGCAACTCTATCTTTTTTTTTCTATATTGAATGATAGTCTTTTTTTCTATACTGAACGAAATATTCTATATGATACAGTATTCTTGGTTGCATAATTTTTTACATTTTGCATACTGAATATATCATGCCAGTCCTTTCTGGCCTGCCAGATCTCTGTGGACAGTTTTGCTGTCAACCTTATGTGTCCACCCTTGTAGGGTTAAGGACCTCTAGTCCTGAGATACTTTCAGGATTTCTCTTTATCTCTGAAAACTGCAAGCTTCACTATTATATGTTGAGGTGTTGACCCATTTTTATTGATTTTGAGGGCAGATCTCTGTGCCTCACGTACTTGAAACCCTGTTTCCTTCCCTGTATTAGGGATGTTCTCAGTTATAATTCATGAAATAACCCCCCCCCGTCCCCTGCTTTCCTCATCTTCTGGTATCCCTATTATTCAAATATTATTGTGTTTTATGGTATCACTGATTGTTCAAAACCACCCCTATGTTCAAGTAGTTTTCTCTTTTTCTCAGCTCTCTTACTTTTCATCACTTTGTCTTCTATATTATTGACTCTCTCTTCTACCTCCTTTTGGACTGCATCTCTGTAATAGCATCTTAAATTTCAGCCTGACTAGATTTTAGTTCTTTTATTTCTGCAGTAAAGGAGTCTCTGGCGTGTTTTCTTCTTTTTTTCCAAGCCCACCTATTATCTTTATTTTTTTTTTTAATTTTCAGTGTTCCAAAATTCATTGTTTATGCACCACACCTAGTACTCCATGCAATATGTGCCTTCCATAATACCCACCACCATGCTTACCAGCCCTTACCCCCACCCCACCAAAACCCTCAATTTCTCAGAGTCCACAGTCTCTCATGGTTTGTTTCCTCCTCCAGTTTCCCCCAACTCCCTTCTCCTCCCCATGTCCTCCACATTATTCCTTATGCTCCACAAGTAAGCAAAACCATATAATTGAATCTCTCTGCTTGACTTATTTCACTCAGCATAATCTCCTCCAGTCCTGTCCATGCTGATACAAAGGTTGGGCATTCATCCTTTCTGATGAAGGCATAATACTCCATAAGAGATATGGACCGTATCTTTTTTTATCCATTTGTCTGTTGAAGGGCATCTCGATTCTTTCCACAGTTTGGCAACTGTGCCATTGCTGCTCTGAACATCGGGGTACAGATGGCCCTTCTCTACACTGTATCTGTGTCTTTGGGGTAAATACCCAGCGGTGTAATGGCAGGGTCATAGGGAAGCTCTATTTTTAATTTCTTGAGGAATCTCCACACTGTTTTCCAAAGTGGCTGCACCAACTTGCATTCCCACCAATGCAAGAGGGTAACGTAAGAGGGCTCCCCTTTCTCTGCATCCTCTCCAATACATGTTCTTTCCTGTCTTGCTAATTTGGCCATTCTAACTGGTGTAAGGTGGTATCTCATTGTGGTTTTATTTTATTCTATTTTTAAAGATTTTATTTACTTATTTGACGGACAGAGATCACAAGTAGGCAGAGAGGCAGGCAGAGAGAGAGGAAGGGAACAAGGCTCCCCACTGAGCAGAGATCCCAGTGCGGGGCTCAATCCCAGCACCCTGGGATCATGTCCTGAGCTGAAGGCAGAGGCTTTAACCCACTGAGCCACCCAGGTGCCCCTCAATGTGGTTTTAATTGGAATCTCCCTGATGGCTAGTGATGATGAACATTTTTTCATGTGTCTGATAGCCATTTGTATATCTTCTTTGGAGAAGTGTCTGTTCATATCTTCTGCCCATTTTTTTTTTAATATGATTGTCTGTTTTGTATGTGTTGAGTTTGAGGAGTTCTTTATGGATATTGGGTATCAACCTTTTGTTTGTACTGTCATTTACAAATATCTTCTCCCATTCTGTGGGTTGCCTCTTTGTTTTGTTGACTGTTTCCTTTGCTGTACAGAAGCTTTTGATTTTGATGAAGTCCCAAAAGTTCATTTTCCCTTTTGTTTCCTTTGCCTTTGGAGACATATCTTGAAAGAAGTTGCTGTGGCTGATATTGAAGCTGCCTATGTTCTCCTCTAGGATTCTGATGGATTCCTATCTCACGTTGAGGTCTTTTATCCATTTTGAGTTTATCTTTGTGTACGGTGTAAGAGAATGGCTGAGTTTCATTCTTCTACATACAGCTGCCCCAATTTTCCCATCACCATTTATTGAAGAGACTGTCTTTTTTCCACTGTATATTTTTTCCTGCTTTGTCAAAGATTATTTGACCATAGAGTTGAGGGTCCATATCTGGGCTCTCTACTCTGTTCCACTAGTCTATGTGTCTGTTTTTATGCCAGGACCATGCTGTCTTGGTGATCACAGCTTTGTAATAAGGCTTGAAATCAGGTGACATGATGCCGCCAGTTTTATTTTTGTTTTTCAACATTTCCTTAGCAATTCGGGGTCTCTTCTGATTCCATACAAATTTTAGGATCATTCGTTCCAGCTCTTTGAAAAATGCCTGTGGAATTTTGATCGGAATGGCATTAAAAGTATAGATTGCTCTAGGCAGTATAGACATTTTAACAATGTTTATTCTTCCAATCCAAGAGCATGGGATGGTCTTCCATCTTTTTTGTGTCTTATTCAATTTCTTTCATGAGTGTTCTGTAGTTCATCAAATACAGATCCTTTACCTCTTTGGTTGGGTTTATTCCCAGGTATCTTATGGTTCTTGGTTCTATAGTAAATGGAATCGATTCTCTAATTTCCCTTTCTGTATTTTCATTGTTAGTGTATAAGAAAGCCACTGATTTCTGTACATTGACTTTGTATCCTGCCACGTTACTGAATTGCTGTATGAGTTCTAGTAGTTGAGGGGTGGAGTCTTTGGGGTTTTCCATATAAAGTATCATGTCATCTGTGAAGTGAGAGAGTTTGACTTCTTCATTGCCAATTTGGATACCCTTTCTCTTTGTTGTCTAAATGCTGTTGCTAGGACATCTAATTCTATGTTGAACAAGAATTGGTGAGAGTGGGCATCCTTGTCATGTTCCTGATCTCAACGGGAAGGCTGCAAGCTTTTTCCCATTAAGGATGATATTTGCTGTGGGTCTTTCATAGATAGATTTGATGAAGTTCAGGAACGTTCCCTCTATCCCTATACTTTGAATCGTTTTAATCAGGAAAGGATGCTGTATTTTGTCAAATGCTTTTTCTGCATCAATTGAGAGGACATGTGGTTCTTCTCTCTTCTCTTATTGATTTATTCTATCACATTGATTGATTTGCAAATGTTGAACAATTCTTGCATTCCAGGAACGAATCCCACCTGGTCATGGTGGATAATCTTTTTAATGTACTGTTGGTTCTCATTAGCTAGGATCTTGTTGAGAATCTTAGCATCCAGATTCATCAGGGATATTGGTCTGAAATTCTCCTTTTTGATGGGGTCTTTGCCTGGTTTGGGGATCAGGGTAATGCTGGCTTCATAAAAAGAGTGTGGAAGTTCTCCTTCCGCTTCAATTTTTGGAACATCTTCAGAAGAATAGCTATTATTTCTTCTTTGAATGTTTGGTAGACTTCCCCAGGAAATCCATCAGGCCCTGGGCTTTTGTTTTTTGGGGAGGTTTTTGATCACTGCTTCAATCTCTTTACTAGATATTGGTCCATTCAGGTTGTCCATTTCTTCCTGATTCAGTTTTGGAAGTTTAGAGGTTCCCAGGAATGTATCCATTTCATCTAGGTTGCTAACCTATTGGTATATGACTTAATAATTTCTGAGGACTGTTTCTATATCCGTAGTGTTGGTCATGATATATTCCTTTTCATTCATAATTTATTAATTTGGGCTCTCTCTTTTCTTTTGGATTCATTTGGCCAGTGGTTTATCGACCTTATTCTTTCAAAAAACCAGCTTCTATATTCATTGATGCATTCTACTGTATCTCTAGTTTCTATCTCATTGATCTCTCCTCTAATCTTGAGTATTTTCCTTCTTGTGTGTGGAGTTGGTTTAATTTGTTTTTGATCCTCCAGTTCTTGAAGGTGTAGGGACAGCTGTTGTATTCTGGATGTTTCAGTTTTCTTGAGGGTGAATTGGATGGCTATGTATTTTCCCCTTAGGACCACCTTTGCTGTGTCCCATAGGTTTTGGACCAATGTGTGTTCATTCTCATTGGTTTCCATGAATTGTTAAAGTTCTTTGATTTCTTGGTTGATCCAAACATTCTTAAGCAGGTGGTCTTTGCTTCCTTCCAAAATTTTCCTTGTGGTTGAGCTCCAGTTTCAAAGCATCATAATCTGAGAATATGCAGGGAATAATCTCAGTCTTTTGGTATTGGTTGAGCCCTGATTTGTGACCCAGTATGTGGTCTATTCTGGAGAAGGTTCCATGTGCACTTGAGAAGAATGAGTCTTCAGTTCATTGAAGTGGTGGAATGTTCTTTATATATCTATGAGGTCCATGTGGTCCAATGTGTCATTCAGAGGTCTTATTTCTTTTTTGATTTTCTGCTTGGATGATCTGTCTATTGCTGAGAGTGGTGTGTTAATATCCCCTACTATTAATGGAGTCATATCAGTATGACTCATCTTCATTAACAGTTGTCTTATGTAGTTAGCTGATCCCATATTGGAGGCATAAATATTTACAATTGTTACATCTTCTTGGTGGATAGACCCTTTAAGAATGATGTAGTGTCCTTCTTTATCTGACTACATTCTTTAGTTTAAAATCTAATTTATCTGATATGAGAATCACTACCCCAGCTTTCTTCACATTGTTGAGGCCCATTGGCATGAAAGATGCTTCTCCATCCCTTCACTTTCAGTCTGGATGTATCCTTAGGTTCCAAATGGGTCTGTTGTAGACAACATATGGACAGGTCCTGTCGTTTTATCCAATATGCAACCCTGTGCCATTTCATGGGAGCATTTAGGCCATTCACATTGAGAGCCATTATTGAGAGATATGTTTTTATTGACATCATGTTATCTTTGAAGTCTTTCTGTAGATTGTCTCGATATTTCTGTTCAATGCTATTCTTAGGATTTTTCCTCTTTTACAGAACCCCCCTTAATATTTCCTGCAGTGTCGACTTGGTGGTCGCATACTCTTTTAGACCTTGTCGATCTTGGAAACTCTTTATCTCTCCATCCATTTTGAATGTCAGTCTTGCTGAATAAAGTATTCTTGGCTGCATGTTCTTCTCATTTAGTGCCCTGAATACTTCTTATGAGCCCTTTCTGGCTTGCCAGGTTTCTGTGGACAGAAATTATTCTGATGGGCCTTCCTTTGTATATAAGGAATCTCTTCCTCCCAGATGCTCTCAAGAACGCCCATCTCATATGATGATTCATCAGTTTGACCATCAGGTGTCTTGAGATCTTTCTGGATTCTTTGATCTTGGGGGAGAGACTTTTCTGCCTCTAGGACTTGAACACTGGTTCCATTCACCAGACTGGGAAAATTTTCATGGAGAATTTGTTCAACCTTATTCTCTAGTTTTTCTTTCTCTTCCCCCTCAGGGGCTCCAATAATCTCAACAAGGAGGCTGTGAGCTTTTTCCCATTGGGGATGATATTTGCTGTGGGTCTTCTATAGATAGATTTTATGAAGTTGTGGAATGTTCCCTCTCTCCCTATACTTCGAAGCATTTTAAACAGGAAGAGATGCTGGATTTTGTCAAATGCTTTTTCTGCATCAATTGAGAGGACATGTGGTTCTTCTTTCTTCTCTTATTGATTTGTTCTATCACATTGATTGATTTGTGAATGTTGAACCATCCTTAACCCAGGGATGAATCCCACCTCGTCATGGTGGATAATCTTTTTAATGTACTATTGGATTCTATTTGCTAGGATCTTGTTGAGAATCTTAGCATCCATATTCATCAGTGATATTGGTCTGAAATTCTCCTTTTTGGCAGGGTCTTTGTATGGTTTGGGGATCGGGGTAATGCTGGCTTCATAAAATGAGTCTGGAAGTTTTCTCTCTGCTTCAATTTTTTGAAACAGCTTCAGAAGAATAGGTGTTATTCCTTCTTTGAAAGTCTGGTAGAATTCCTCAGGGAATCTCTCAGGTCCTGGGCTCTTGTTTTTTGGGAAGTTTTTGATCACTGCTTCAATCTCGTTACTAGATATCAGTCTACTCAGGTTGTCAATTTCTTCCTGGTTCAATTTTGGGAGTTTATAGTTTTCCAGGAATGCATCCATTTCATCTAGGTTGCTTAACTTATTGGTATATAACTGTTGATAATAACTTCTGATGATTGTTACTATTTCCTTGGTGTTAGTTGTGATCTCTCCCTTTTCATTCATAATTTTATGAATTTGAGCTTTCTCTTTTTTCTTTTGGATATAGTGGCCAATGGTTTATCGATCTTATTGATTCTTTCAAAAAACCAGCTTCTAGTTTCATTGATGTGTTCTAAAATTGGACAGCTATACCTAGAAAAATGAAACTCGACCATTCTCTTACACCGTACAGAAAGATAAACTCGAAAGACCTCATCGTGAGACAGGAATCCATCAGAATCCTAGAGGAGAACATAGGCAGTAACCTCTTCAATATCAGCCACAGCAACTTCTTTCAAGATATGTCTCCAAAAGCAAAGGAAAAAAAAAGCAAAAATAAACTTTTGGGACTTCATCAAGGTCACTTGATCTTAGCCAAAAGGCCGAGAAGCAATTAGGACTTCATCAAGATCAAAAGCTTCTGCACAGCAAAGGAAACAGTTAACAAAACAAAGAGGCAACCCAAGGAATAGGAGAAGATATTTGCAAATGACAGTACAGACAAAAGGTTGATATCCAGGATCTATAAAGAACTTCTCAAACTCAACACACACAAAACAGATGATCATGTCAAAAAATGGGCAGAAGATATGAACAGACACTTCTCCAATGAAGACATACAAATAGCTATCAGACACATGAAAAAAAGGTCATCATCACTACCCACCAGGGAGATTGAAATTAAAACCACATTCAGATACCACCTTACACCAGTTAGAATGGCCAAAATTAGCAAGACCGGAAACAACGTGTGTTAGAGAGGATGTGGAGAAAGGGGAATCCTTTTACATTGTTGGTGGGAATGCAAGTTGGGTGCAGCAACATTTCTTGAGATTCCTCAAGAAATTAAAAATAGAGCTTCCCTATGACCCTGCAATTGCACTCCTGGGTATTTACCCCAAAGATACAGATGTAGTGAAAAGAAGGGCCATCTGTACCCCAATGTTTATAGCAGCAATGGCCACGATCGCCAAACTGTGGAAAGAACCAAGATGCCCTTCAACTGACGAATGGATAAGGAAGATGTGGTCCATATACACTATGGAGTATTATGCCTCCATCAGAAAGGACAAATACCCAACTATTTTAGCAACATGGACGGGACTGGAAGAGATTGTGCTGAGTGATATAAGTCAAGCAGAGTCAATTATCCTATAGTTTCACTCATTTGTGGAGCATAACAAATAGCATGGAGGATAAGGGGAGATGGATAGAAGGGAGTTAAGGGAAATTGGAAGGGGAGGTGAACCATGAGAGACTATGGACTCTGAAAAACAATCTAAGGGTTTTCAGGGGCAGGGGTTGGGAGGTTGGGGGAGCCAGGTGGTGGGTATTATGGAGGGCACGTATTGCATGGCGCACTGGGTGTGTTGCATAAAAAATGAATTCTGTTACGCTGAAAAGAAATAAATAAAAAAAAAGAAAGAAATTAAACACAGAATGATTAAACACCATATGATCCAGCAATGCCACCTATGGCCTGAAAACTGGATCTCAAAAAGCTATTTTTACACCTTGTCTATATCAGCATTATTCACAACAGACAAAAGTTGTAAGTAGCCCAAATGTCTATGGATGGATGAATGGATAAATAAAATGTGGCATACACATTCAATTCAGCTTTAAAAAAGGAAGGAAATTTTGACTCGTGCTACAACATGGATGAACCCTGAGGACAGTAAAATAAGCCTGTCACAAAAGGTCAAATATTGGATGATTCCACTTACATGAGGTATCTAGTCAAATTCATAAGACAAAAAGTAGAATCATGGTTGCCTGGAGTTGGTGGGAAAAAGGAATGGGAAGTTGTTATTGAGTACATTTTCAGTTAGGAAAGATCAAAAAGTTTTGGAGATGGATAGAGGGTTGTGTTAGAACATTGTGAATGTGCTTAATACCACAGAACTATACTCTTTAAAATGGCTATAATGGTAAATTTTGCTATATATATTTTAATTTAAAATTTTCATCTTAATGTTTTTTGAGCTCTAGACTGATGGGGGCGGGGGGGGCATACAGTAATTAAAGGTGGAGTTTTCGGGCACCTGGGTGGCTCAGTGGGTTAAGCCGCTGCCTTCAGCTCAGGTCATGATCTCAGGGTCCTGGGATGGAGTCCGGCATCGGGCTCTCTGCTCAGCAGGGAGCCTGCTTCCTCCTCTCTCTCTCTCTGCCTGCCTCTCTGCCTACTTGTAATCTCTCTCTGTCAAATAAATAAATAAAATCTTAAAAAAAAAAAAACTTAAAAAAAAAAAAAGGTGGAGTTTTCAGTCATGGAACAAGTAAACAAGTACATAAATTCCCCTTAATTGCTGTAAGGGGAAAAGGGCACCTAACCCCCAATCTGTGTGTGCTTCTGTGCTTATGAGGAGCAGTCAGGAAAGAATCCCACAGCTGCTGGAGCCTAGGTTCAGATTTAAAGGAGAGGGAAGTAGTCAACTGAAGGGACTAAGGGCTAGATAAGAAAGCAGATGGGTAAACACCCTCACACATATTGGAAGTTTAATACAAAATTTAAGAGGTAAGTTCTTCTAAATCACAATAGTGTGAAAAAAAAAAAAGAAAAAAATTACAATGGTCTGCAGTGGGAGGGCATTATACTTATAGGTTTCTAGACTCTTCTCCCCTCTATACAGGGTAGCTTCTGAACATTTAGCTTTTCCCAACTCCACTTTTTAACTCTTCCCCCTACGTATTCTCCAGTTTGCTTATCTCTCTCTACAAAAGGTAAGGTGAAGAGAAGATGAAATGGATCTTTAGTCAGATCCTGGTATGGTTTGAGGGAAGGTGGTGAAACTGCCATTAATTCAGTTAAATATATGTACTTATTGAGGATCTACTATGTGCTTTGTAGAGTGCTCTGAGGATACAATGGTGAATACAACTGGCATAGGTCTCTGCCTCATAGGGTTGCTGTACAGTGGGAGAGAAACATTATCATAAATCACCCGAGTCATTATGTATAGTTCCATACATCCCCATTTTCACTTTCCATAGCTACAGTTACCCATGGTCAACCACAGGCTGGTAGCAGGTGATTGATCCTCCTTCTGATGTACTGTCAGGTCAAAAGTAGCTTACATCACCATGCCTACATCATCCACCTCACTTCATCTAATCATGTGGCCATTTCATCATCTCACATCATCAAAAGAAGAGTAAGTATAGTACAATAAGAGAACTTGAGAGAGATACCACATTTATGTAACTTTTATTATATAATATTGTTGTAATTATTCTATTTTATTATTAGCTGTTGTTAATCTCTTACTGCATCTAATTTATAAACTTTATCATCGATATGTATGTATAGGAAAAAACTATATATATGGTTCAGTACTGTCCACAGTTTCAGGCATCCCTGGAAGTCTTGGAACATACCCCATGGATAAGAGGAAACAACTACAGTTGTAAATGCAAGAAGTTGCTACTTCTTCCTAGTAGGGGAATAGAATCTGGGATCCTAGGATAGGCACTGTGCTCCAGAGACATACTGCTCATCAGAAGGAGCTATGTGCAGCACATGGAGACCTCTAAATGATGAGGCCAGGATACCTGATGGGCTGTGGAAGGGAAGGGGATGAGGCTGCAGAAATGCAGGACCTGGCTTATCACAGGCAGAGGCACTGCCTCTCTTATCAAAGGTATCACTGTTTCAAAGTGAGAAATGACAAACCTTGCTGGTCTCTGGGACACACTAGCATTTTGTTCTGCACAGGTCACAGAAGTAAAATAATTCAATTTCTGTTTTTCACAGACAATAAATGTTTTACTTAGAATCAACCAACAGTAACAAAATAAGAGGAAAGTCTAGTAAAAGATAACATAGGTTAAAGATAGAATGTATCACTAAATAATCAATTTCAATGATTAAGAAAATATCCAGAATGGAAATTAACAAAAGAATAAAATCAACCTAAAGAATCTATCTAAAGAATAAAATAGGAGTTTCAGTACTACAACTCCAATTTTAAGACAATTCTGTATTTACCATGAGAAAGACAGACACTTTCTTATTCTGTCATTGTCTCCTGAATGATTTACCATAGGAAGTACAGGATTGTGGAATTCCAAATATATGTAAACCCTGGAGGAGCATGTGTGTGTGGAGAGAGAGCATGCACATGGGTGCATGTACCTGGATAATAACTATCCATATTCTGAAACTCTGACAGCACTGTTGGTAAACTGTTATCAAATGAAATGTGCCCTCTGCTAAAAGGGCAGGTATGAAAAGAGCAGAGAATGGCTATTAGATTTAGTAAGGCAAAGGTCACAGATGACTTGGCAATAGTAGTTTCAGTGCAATATAGTGATTGAGAGGCTAACTGGAGTGGATTCAAAAGATGGGGAAATTTTGATGATGCACAAGATGAAAAAATTGCTGAAAAGATTTCCCCAAGCTGGGCTGGGGATATAGGGAACAAAAGTCTAGCCACAGAAGGCCATAGAGATGGTCCACGTAAGGAGGTAGGGCAGTGGGATAGATACAACTGATGATATAGCTGGGAAGATGGAGTGGGAACCTGTGATTCTCTTCTGGTTGCTTCTATTTTATTCCTATCAACATAGCAATGCCCTGTTCTGAAAACAGAAACAAAAACAAAACAAAACTTTAAGCCAGAAGGCAAACCTCTCTTCTGAGGTTATAGAGTTGTAATGAACTTGTACATGGGAGGTGGGTGGGAAGAGCCTGACAGAGGTTCCCGAAGGGAAGAAAGGCCGGGATCAAGGCTGGACAACAGTAATGGCACAATGCCATTATGCACAGTGCAGCATGCAAAAGCAGCTGTTTCCACTTTGTTACCACACCAAGTATCACAATTACCATCTTTTATTAGACCTTGCATTCTGCAACCATGAAGACCTCCTCTAGCTACTAGTGTTAAATCTGTCAAGCCAACCAACTTTAAGTATTGTACCTGAGGCCCAAATATGAGGAGCTTGTAAATCTATCTTAAAATGTTACAGGAGAACTGGTTCATGAATTTTAACTGCAACATCCTAAAGCCTGAGATATGTAATTAGAATGAATTAAAGTTATCAGGATACACAGTTTCTGGCCATCAATTCCCTTTAACTAATAAAGTTGGACAGGTCATGGAATGCCTTTAAACCACTTGTTGGGAAGAGGAAACTGTCAAGCACCCCAACCCATGAAGAGGATTATAGAGGCCACTATACCTCCTCTGAGTTTGGATTTGGATTTGTGACTGTCAATAAACTCTATATACACATCGGGGGTGGGGAGGATGCTTCAACCACTAAGCTTCATTACCCATAAGCAGTTGTGGTTTTTTTTAGAGTTTGTTTATTTTAAAGAGAGGGAGCATGCGTGCATAAGTTGGGGAGGGGCAGAGGGAGAAGCAGACTCCTCTCTGAGCAGGGAGTCCAATTGCAGGGGCTTGATCCTAGCATTCTGGGATCATAACCTGAGGCGAAGGCAGACACTTAACCAGCTGTGAGCCACCCAGGCCACCCCACCCCATAAGCAGTTTAATGCTTAATTTATTCTGGCATCTCAGGCAACTAAAAAAGGTTAACTCCAATTAATGCATTCATAGTTTTAGCTGACTGGTAATCTAAATGACCAATATTGTAGGCTGACCCTACATATCAACAGAGCAACCAGAGTCATGGGTATTTTTAAGATTTTTATTTATTTATTTATTTGACAGACAGAGATCACAAGTAGGCAGAGAGGCAAGCAGAGAGAGGAAGAGAAGCAGGCTCCCTGCTGAGCAAAGACCCCCCCTATGCAGGACTCAATCTCAGGACCCTGAGATCATGACCTGAGTTGAAAGTAGAGGCTTTAACCCACTGAGCCACCCAGACGCCCCAGAGTCGTGTTCTTGAGGAATAAATAAAATTATCTTTATTTTCCACAATAGCAAAAAGAGGTTAACTGTAAAATTCGGCTGCTAAACATACAGAAATTGTAGTCTGTCATTGCAAAAGAAAAAAAACTATTCACATAAAAGACAACTGATCTACTGCAGCAGCCTGTTACTCATGTACCTCAGGAGTGGGCAAATTTTATCTATAAAGTGCCAGATAGTAAATATCTTGGGCTGCGCAGGCCATATGGTCTCATGTATAACTACTCAACCTTACTTGTAAGCAAAAGCGCAAGATGATAAATAACTGAATGAGTGTGGTTGTGTCCCAATAAAACTATTTATGTGGACACCTGAGTGGCTCAACTGGTTAGCCCTCCAACTTGGTATCAGCTCAGGTCTTGATCTCACAGTCAGGAGTTCAAGCCCCTGCTTAGAGTTCCACGCTGGGTGTGGAGCCTACTTAAATTTAAATATATAAATATGTGTGTGTATATATATATGTATACACACACACACACACACACACATACACATACACACACACACTTATGGACACTAAAGTTTTATTTCATGCAATTCTCACACGTCAGGAACTCATTCTTTGATTTCTTTCAATCACTTTTTTTCCTTGTTTAAAAAAATTATTTAGGGGTGCCTGGGTGGCTTAGGTAGTTAGGAATCTGCCTTTGGCTTGGGTCATGATCCCTGGGTTGGAGCCCAGTGCTGAGCCCCACATGGGCTCTCCATTCTTTGGGAGCCTGTTTCTCCCTTTCCCTCTGCCTGCTATTTCCACTGTTTATGCTCTCTTTCTCTGTCAAATAAACAATCCTTTTATAAAGTCTTTACTCAAATTCAATTTAGTTAACATAAAGTGCCTTATTAGTTTTGGGTAGGGATTTAGTAATTCATCAGTTAGACACAAAACCCAGAGCTCAATACTTCACGACTTCATGCACATCATCCAATTACTCCTCCCCTTTCTTCCCCCGAAGGATTCTGTTCCCTAGAGTTGAGGCTTTTAACTCTTAAAAGTTAAAAAAGTTAAAAAAAAAAAAAAAGTTTGCCTCCCTGTTTTTATTTTTCCTTCCCTTCCCCTATATTCATGTTTTATTAAATTCCACATAAGTGAAATCCTATGGTATTTGTCTTGCACTTATTTCACTTGGCATGATAACCTCTAGATCCATCCGCATCACTGCAAATGGCAAGATTTTCTTTTGATGGCTCAGTAATACTCCATTTTACATATATACCACACCTCTGTGACCCACTCATCTAGCTGTTGATGGACATCTGGGCTTCATAGTTTGGCTATTATGGACATTGCTGCTATAAACACTGGGGTGCAGATGCCTCTTCAAATCATTATGTTTGTATCCTCTGGATAAATACAGATACAAATATTTAGATAAATACAATTGCTGGGTCTTAGGGTAGCTCTATTTTCAACTTTTTTTTTTTTTAAGATTTTATTTATTTTATTTGACAGAGAGAACTCACAAGTAGATGGTGAGGCAGGCAGAGAGAGAGAGAGAGAGAGGGAAGCAGGCTCCCTGCCGAGCAGAGAGCCCGACGCGGGACTCGATCCCAGGATCCTGAGATCACGACCCGAGCTGAAGGCAGCGGCTTAACCCACTGAGCCACCAAGGCGCCCCTATTTTCAACTTTTTGAGGAACCTCCATATTGTCTTCTAAATTGGCTGCACTAGTTTGCATTCCCACCAACAGTGTAATGTTCCCTGACTTGTGAATTTGAGCCATTCTGACTGGTATGAGGTGGTACCTCATTGTGGTTTTGATCTGTATTTCCCTGATTTCCTCCAATCAATTAAAATGTGAACCACTCTTTGATCACAGATCCAACAAAATTTTGGTGGCAAATTTGGTCTGTAGCTAGAAAGTTTCTGGTCACTGCTGATGGCCACATATCTGAATTCCCATAAAGTTACCCAATACCCAACTGTCTCTAACCAACAGAAGCAATTTAGAAGCTTAGAAATTAATTTCAACATCTTTGTCCCGCTGGCAGTGGAAAGCGGTTGCTGTTCTGGAGGCTCTTTGGGTCCTTCAGCCCCTTGCTACACCTGAAAACCATCCATTTATGTGGTATTCCAAAACCTGAAAATTCAAGTCTTCAGGAAAAGTAATCTAAGTGGACAAAACATCAGCAAACCCTACAGAGCCCCCGGTTGTTGCAGGCACAGCCGTAGTAACACAGGGGTCTTAAGGAATCCACTGGTGAGGGCTCCAGTCCTAACACAGCGACTGCATCTAGTAGGGTACACATTCGTACCTTTGCCTCACTGGCATTCCTGCTACCGACCTGACTTCTCCCGTCACTGCAGAATCAGGACACGAAACACAGGCACTCGCACCCCGACTTAGGGCAAGACAACGCCCGCCGACGCTTCTGAGTCGCGGGCCGCTCAACAGGAGACAATCCGCAGCCTGACCGGAAAAGCCAACGGATTCTCGGCCTTCTTCCCAAGGCGCCAAATGGCGCAAAAAACCTCCCGGGAATACTTAGGACATTCTCCTCACGGCAGGGGCAGGAGAGCAACACGAAAAGAGATAAGCAGAAAGCAGCTACGAAGGAAAACAGCGTACCTAATCACCCCCAAACTCAGAGAGCTCAGATAACCACTCGCCCGCCGATGAGGGTGTGACTACATCGCACCCGACGGACCGTTCGGAGTCTCGCGGCATCTGGCTGTTCTCAGACGCACTGATATGAGACATCTCGCGGGAGTTCCGTTGGCAGCGCGGAAGGATCAGGTGACCTCACGGCTCCGCCCCCGTTTTCCTTGCCCGCGGTCCCGCTTCACGCATGCGTGGGCGGCGCTGGCTGTGGCGAGTTGGGGTGCGGGGCGAGCGAGCCCGGCTGGCGGGATGGTGCTGAACGGGGTGCGGGCGGTTTTCTTCGATTTGGACAACACGCTCATCGACACTGCCGGGGCGAGTAGAAAAGGCATGTTGGAGGTAATGTCCCAACTTCCCCGGTCCTTCTTTGGGCAGGGTCAGGGCGCCCAACCCATATCGCGCGCTTTCCTGTCCTCTTGGTGTCCTCCCACTCCCGACCTTCCCACTGCCGAGTCCATCGACACCGCGTCTGGGGCTGGGTCATCCCGGAGGCACTGGATTCTCGTCCTTTAAGACCCACCGCGTTCGGGAAGGAGCGGGAAAGAAGGACGAGTGGGCAGGGGGAACTGGTTGGGGAGGCTGCTTTCCCTCGCGCCCGGAGGCTTGGGTTACCTGCCTGGCTACGCCCAGATCTGGGAAGCTGGGTTCTGGAAGTTGTTTCCACCTGTGGCACCCGGAAAGACGTCGTTAAAACTGCCACGGTGGCAGAGTTGCCCACAAACATAGACGGTCAACTGGCTTTTTGCCCGGACAGGTTCCGACCTGCTAGGCGAGCGTGGCGCCAGGCTCTCCGTGGTTGGCCTCTCCACACTGCGTGGTCTTAGGCAGATCTTTGAGGAGACCCGGGAAGTTACACAACTGTCAGTGGCGAGCCTGGGCTTAATTGACTCCAGAAAATTTCTCCGCAGAAATTCACCTCCAGTCTCTCTGCTGTGGGTGTGACCCTTAGATTTCTGAGGTTACATTCACAGTCCGTGCTTGCACAGAGCACTCCTTTCATGAGGCATTACTCAGCAGCATCCTCTCCTTTCCGTACCCACAGATGCTGAATCAGACTTCTTGAAGCCCCACATCCACCCCTGCTTTCTTCTACCTGCAGGTCTAAGAAGAAAACCAAAGATTATCAGATGTGAAAACCCACTTTCCAAAAGCTAATCCTCCCAACCCTGAGAGTCCCAACCTCTTCGTGCTTCGTTAGGTATTGACTCTCTGATTTTTTCTTTTTCTTTTTTTTTTTTTTTTTTTTTTTTGCCCCGAAGGTGGGCTAGACTGGGTGACCTCAAGACCGTGAGATCAAGACCAGACCCCAGAGTTTTGGCTTACCTGACCGGGCAGCATAGGTGCCCCAGGTTTTGACTCCCTCGTCTTCATCCTCTTTCTTGGTGCATTCCATTCCTGCATATTCAGGTTTGTCCCATGCTTCAAAAAATAAAAAAAGAAGCCTCTCTGGAACCCTTCATCCTTCGCTAGATGATATCTGTCTCCCTTGAGGGCTTTGGGGTTTTTTTGTTGTTGTTAATTTAAGTTGAAGTTAGTTAGCATATAGTGTATTATTGGTTTCAGGGAATCATCAGTTGCGTGTAATACCCACAGCTCATGACATCAGGTGCCCTCCTTCATGCCCATCACCCATTATATCATCCCCCACCCGCCTTCCCTCCAGCCACCTCAAGATTGTTCCTAGAGTTAAGAGGCTCTTACGGTTGCCTCCCTCTCCGTTTTTATCTTATTTTTCCTTCCCATCCCCTATGTTCATCTGTTTTGTTTCTTAAATTCCATGCATGAGTGAAATCATGTGGTATTTGTCTTTCTCTGACTTATTTCACTTAGCATAATACCGTCTAGTTCCATCCATGTTGTTGCAAATGTCAAGATTTCATTCTTTTTGGAGATACATACACACACACATACATACATACATACATATATATATACCAGGTCTTCTTTATCCATTTATCCGTCGATGGACATCTGGGCTCTTTCCATAGTTTGCCTTTTATGGTCATTGGTGCTATAAACATTGGGGTGCAGGTGCCCCTTCCAATCATTATGTTTGTATCCTTTGAATAAATACTTAGGTACAATTGCTGGGTCATAGAGTAGCTCCATTTTCAACTTTTTAAGGAACCTCTATACTGTTTTCCAAGAAGGCTATACCAGCTTGCATTCCTACCAACAGTGTAAGAGGGTTCCTCTCTTTGCATCATCACCAAGATCTGTCCTTTCCTGACTTGTTCATTTTAGCCATTCTGACTGGTGTGAAGTGGTACTTCATTGTGGTTTTGATTTGTAGCTCCCTGATCTTGAGTGATATTGATCATTTTTTCATGCATCTGTTAGCCATTTTTTTTGAGAAAAGTCTGTTCATGTCTTCTGCCCATTTCTTGGCTGAATTATTTGGTTTTGGGGTGTTGAGTTTGATAAGTTCTTTACAGATTTTTGATAGTAGACCTTTATCTGATATTTATTTGCAAATATTTTTTCCCATTCTGTTGGTTGTCTTTTGGTTTTGTCCACTGTTTACTTTGCTCTGCAAAAACTTTTTATCTTGGGGTGCCTGGGTGGCTCAGTTGGTTAAACATCTGCCTTCAGTCATGGTCAGGTCATAATCCCAGGGTCCTGGGATCAAGCCCTGAATTGGGCTCCCTGCCCAGCAGAGAACCTCCTTCTCCTTCTCCCTCTGCTGCCCCCCCTGCTTGTGCTCTGTGTCTCTCTGTCAAATAAATAAAATTAAAAAAAAAAAAAAAAGAAAAGTTTTTCCTTGTCTGAGGAAAGCATCATCAGCAGGAGCTTTGAGTCAGTGCACTAAGTTTTACCTCTAGATTTACAGCCTACCTGCGGGTCCTGGGCCATAGTCGCAGCCTCTAGCCCAGCTGTCTCTGTTGCAGAGTGGCTGCCCCACAGCCCACATTCTTCTATCATGCCCATTTCTCCTGCCTTAAGGGGTTTTGTGCAATTCAAAAGTTTTTCCATAAACTGACCTTGTATTAGTAGAGCCTTTAGGAGATTCTCGTTAGACACCAACGCTCTGAACAGTTTTTTTCCCTCAATTCTAACCCAAAGATTTATGTTCTTAGTAATTTAATCAAATTTGTGGATGGCTTCGCCCCATTTCCTATTCGGTATTCGTAGTCCTAGGTTAGCTTTACATCTCAAACTGATATACATCAGTCCAATAAAATATGAAATAACCATGCTGAAAAACACAAACAAAAAATTTATCTTAATGAAGTCCCAATAGTTTATTTTTGCTTTTGTTTCCCTTGCGTCTATGGATGTGTCTAGCAAGAAGTCAAAGATGCTGAGGTCAAAGAGGTTGCTGCCTGTGTTCTCTAGTCTTTTGATGGTTTCCTGTCACACATTTAGGTCTTTAGTCTATTTTGAATTTATTTTTGTATGTGGTGTAAGAAAGTGGTCCAGTTTCATTCTGCATGTGGCTGTCCAATTTTCCCAACACCATTTGTTGAAGAGACTATCTTTTTTCCATTGGATATTCTTCCCTGCTTTGTGGAAGATTAATTGACCATAGAATTGAGTATGTGTTTCTGGATCCTCTGTTCTGTTCCATTTATCTGTGTGTCTGATTTTGTGTTGACAGCAATGTTTTTTGAAAGAAATCTATATACATTATTTCTATGTCTCCACCTTTATTTATTCCTTAATCCCTTGACATATAGCCTCTCTCTGTGCTACTTAATGAAATGGGCTTGCCCAGTCATTACACACTTTTCAAATTGCCAAAATCAATGGACATTTTAAGTCTGTATTAATGGCTTTGCTAAGGCATTCCATACTATTGACTGTCCCCTTCCCCTTGACCTTGACCTCATGGGCACCACCCTGTACTGTATTGCCTCCAATTTCTTCAGCTGCCTTGTGTGTTCTTGGCAGGCCAAGCCCAATATGTTGCAAATAAATCCTTGGTTTAGGCCAAATCATGCTATAGCCTAGAGTTCATGTGTTAAAATCAGGTATTTGAGTTTGAATCACAGCTCTCCAATGCCTAGCTGAAAATGCCTGAACAAGTTCCCTAACCATTCTAAATCTTAAATTCTTATTTAAAAATGTGAATGGTGATATTAGTCCTCAGTGTCCTTATCAGGTTTAATTGAATGCATGGTAAGAGTAGCATCCAAGTGTACACTTGTTAAGTTGTACCATCTACCGTGTCCACCCAGTCTGTCCCCTTCCTGCATATCCACCCCCCACTGCCCTTATCTTGCTTAAAGGTGGACTTGTCTGTCACCTAGCTATTGCTGTGGTGGTGTCTCCAAGCTTACTGTGTCCAATTTATCCTCCACAGTCCTACCAGAGTGAAATTTCTGAAAAGAAGTCAGATTGTATTTCTCCCTAGGGGTGTATACCAAACTCTCTTATACCAACACTGTATTTTGTTCAAGATATTTTATAATGTACTTATCAAAGGAGATTACAATTAGTTTTTGCAACTCAGATGCCTGCAACTTAATAGCTTCTTAAGAGAAAACAAACTGTCTTGGTCATATTCATTTGATACATGGTAAATATTTAATGAATAATGAATGGATGGGTGGATAAAATTCCGGATCTACAGACTTGGTTCTCTTGTTACCTCCCTTACAAACATCCTATTAAAAAAACAGAATTGAGTTGTGTGCTTTTGACTATACAAGGAGTGCCTTTTTTTTTTTTTTAAGATTTTATTTATTTGACAGATCACAAGTAGACAAGAGAGGCAGGCAGAGAGAGAGGGTGAAGCAGGCTCCCTGCTGAGCAGAGAGCCTGATGTGGGGCTCGATCCCAGGACCCTGGGATCCTGACCTGAGCTGAAGGCAGAGGCTTAGCCCACTGAGCCACCCAGGTGCTCCTATACAAGGAGTGCTTTATCACATTAGAATACAGCACCCTCTGAGGCACCTGGGTGGCTCAGTCAGTTAAGTGTTTGCCTTCAGCTCAGGTCATAATCTCGGGATCCTAGGGCTGAGCCTTGCATCAGCTGCCCTGCTTCAGCGAGGAGCCTGCTTCTCCCTCTGCACCTCCCCCTGCTCATATTTTCTCTCTTTCTCTCTCAAATAAACTATTAAAATCTAAAAGAAAAAAAAAAGAATACAACACTATCCATAATTGTTAACCAATTCAAAAGTAACATACCAAAGGGAGGAAAGATCTAGTCATTGCCTTGTGCTTGGGGAGAAGGAGCCATATACTAACTCTATATATCTGTTTCATTTTTTTTCATCTTCTGGAAAAGTTATTTCGGTCTACCTTCTTCAGGCCTTTCTTTCAGAGTCACTACCTAAGAGGAAGCTGTCCGCAGAAATTTGGGGTTTCTCAGTGAACAGAGCAGAAACGATATCTGCATTTGTGAGTTTACTTTCTAGTGTTGGTTGGCCATGAACATAATACATCAAATGTATATTTATTTATAAGTATGTTTGGAAAAGTGGAGAGGAGAATGAATTGCAGTTTTAAATAGGTTGATCAGGAAGTCACATAGAGTAAATGATGTTTGAAGAAAGACTTGGACTAAAAAATAACATAAGAGCTGCTTGAATTGTTAGGCTGTATGTAGGCAGTCATATTCTGTGAGAATGTATTTTTTTTAAGCTTTAATTTTTCATTTATTTTAGAGAGAGTGAGTGCAAGCACAGGAAGGGGCAGAGGGAGAGAGAGAATCACAAACAGACCCCACATTGAGCATGGAGCCTGACATGAGGCTCTGTCCCAGGACCCCAAGATCACAACCTGAGCTGAAATCAAGAGTCATGATGCCCAGCAACTGAGCCATCCAGGTGTCTCCATGAGCACGTATTTTTAACTCCGTTTTATTTGGAATTCAGCTACTTCATATCATATCATAGTGTTATAATATTACATAGTTCCCACACTAACCCTGAAAAAGTATTTAAATCACAATTAGCTAAAAACTAGAACTGATGATAGTAACTTTAATTCTGGGTCCAGACAGCAGGTTAGAAGGATACAGTTTCCTTTCTGTATGGGTTAAGCTGAGACCTAAATAGAGTTTTGAAGTAGAAACTTGAGTTTAGGGGCACCTGGGTGGCTCAGTGGGTTAAGCCGCTGCCTTCGGCTCAGGTCATGATCTCAGGGTCCTGGGATCGAGTCCCACATTAGGCTCTCTGCTCAGCAGGGAGCCTGCTTCCCTCTCTCTCTCTCTCTGCCTGCCTCTCCATCTACTTGTGATCTCTCTCTGTCAAATAAATAAATAAAATCTTAAAAAAAAAAAAAAAACTTGAGTTTATCTTATCTACAAATTGATTCCCCCCCCCCCTTCACTGTCCTAGGGCCCTTTTCTTTAGGCCCTTAGGTACCTCATGGGCTTAATTGTGCTCAGAATCCTTTTCAAGCCTGCCTTACCCCTTGCACAAAATATCTTCAGACCACCAAGTTAGAGATCATTGTCCCCCACCCCCAATTCTACGAAAATTCCTGTTTTCTCAGTACAGGGGTTAGGATTGTTTATACTAGTAATAATATGAACTAATTTAAGTTAGGTGTTTTTTGTTTTTACTGAAGTATAGCTGATACACAATGTTACATTAGTTTCAGGTGTACAACAGTGATTCAGTAGGTGTTATTTCTGTTTTAATAATATGTAAATGGCTGATAAGCTTTTTCCCCAAATATGTTAATATTAAAATGCTACTTGGGGGCACCAGAGTGGCCCAGTCGTTAAACGTCTGCCTTCAGCTCAGATCATGATCCCAGGGTCCTGGGATCGAGCCTCACATTGGGCTCCCTGCTCAGCTGGGAGCCTGCTTGTCCTTCTCCCTCTACTGTTCTCCCTGCTTGTGTGCTTGTTTTCTCTCTGTCAAATAAATAAAATCTTTCTTTAAATATGCTGCTTGTGATCCCAAATGAATCTATAATTAGATGCTGTGTGAAAAAATGAGAAAGTTAATTCAGAGGATATAATGAGAAGGAATTTCAAAACTTGAAAGTCGTATGCTATACCTTTACAAGACTTTCCCTTTAAGGTGAGCTAATTCTGTTTTTTTTTTCAGCGCCCTAAGAACATGCGAAATGAATTGCCAGTTGCAGTAACAGAAAATTGGACATTTATTGAGAGCTCCTTGCTTGCTAACTATGAGCCAGCTCCTATTTAAGCTTAAGCACTATGGATTTCTAGAGGCCTGTGTTCTTCTGTTGTGTAGCAATAGGTTTGCTAAAACTTTAGGATGACCTTCCATCATAGCTCAAGAGTAATTCAACTGACATTGTTAGAAAAGATGATGACATTAGCACAGAGGCTGTAAAAGCTCAGTTTGTTAATTTAACTTTGCCTCCCCCTAAAATTCTTAGGAATGATATCTTTTCCTTGAAGTAATAAGACTTTTCTTAATTATTGCATTTTTTGAAGAGCACAAATAGCCTGAACAACATTTACTTTTGATGTGATTATTATACTTTGAAGGAAGAAAAATGTGTCTGTTAATTTCTTTCCCCTTTTCAGTAGGTGAATTGAGCATCTGGTATGAGTAGCATACTACTTGTTCCCTGTATACTTTAGGGCAACACTTTTTAATTTACTTGACCTCTTTGCTCCAACAGCAGACAGTTTTTAGTCTCATCTGTGTACATTACACTCATCATCCCAAGATCCAAATTTGTCTTGGTATTGTCAACTTTCTCCAGATGTCCCTAAGGTAGGGACTTAAAATTCAGGTAGTCCATTTGGGAGGTGGTCCTTACAAGTGCTGTAAAAGAGTGGTGGGATCATACAAGGAAGAGAGGGAGTCTAATAAATGAGTTAAGTTACTAGTGTGAACAGTTGAGGAACTCTGGGAGACAGCATGCAGAGCATGCTTCAGTTGTCCCTCCCAAGGGAAAAGAAAGCTGGGATATTAATCTACCAATTTCTGCTACTCATTAGTTGAGGCCTGCTTCCAGGGTAAAATTTCAGCCCCAGCTTGTGTGCGTGGCTGCTCCTGTGGTCAAATAAAACCCTTAGTTACTTACAGTATGAAGCCCAATTGGCATTACAGTGTTACTTATGGTATAAAGCTATTAACATGTATGGGAACAGTATGTGCCAAGGGGACTTGGGTAGCATCTATAGAAGGCTTAGATTGAAGGCCTTTTACTAACCAGTTGCAAACAGACTCTCCAGCCTGATCTTTTAGGATTCCCCCCTCACATGCCTTCCATTTCAGTCTGAAATCGGCTTCTCACCTTTCCCAGTTCTCAAAATTCCAAGCTCTGTATCTTTGTTCTTGTTATTCCTTCTGTCTAGAATTATTTCATTCTCTTCCTATGCCTACCCTACAGACTTGGTAACACCTTAGTTTAAATGTTACTTTGGCTATGAAGTCGTATCCAATAACCCTGTGGAGTGACTTGTTCTTACACTTTATTTCCACTGTCATGAATGACTTGTTCTTACATTTTATTTCCACTATTGTTCACATGACTGTTACAGCAGTCGACCCAGCATTTATAGTGGTTGCATCCCTGTTTATTTACCCCAGCAGATAATGTCATGAGGGCAACGGACCCAGTCTCCACTGCCTAAGCACATGTGCTTTGGAAGTAGGCAAGTGTGGATTTAAATCCCAGTTTAGGCAAATTATTTAACAGTTCTGAATTTCCATTTCCTTATCTCAAAAAGGGGAGTCCCTTGCAGAGTTGTAGAGAAGTTAGAAATAATATATGTGAGCATTAGGCACTATACTTGCCACATTCGGGTCTCAGTAAATATTAAGAGAGGCCAAATGGAAAAGAAGATAATAAAAGCCAAGATAAAAAGTTGGGGAACACGAGAGGGAGCATGTAATTCTGATGACAGAGTCAGAACCAGTGTAACAGAGGGTGACTCAGAACTCTAGGTTTGGAAGAAGAACTGTGTCATTAAATTGCTGAAATCACAGCAGGTTCTTCATTCTACTAGAATTGAATACATGTTTTTAAAAGTGCCCTATATAGTAGGTCCCATTTTATATGGTGGTCAGTTTAGGCCTTCAAAACATAAAATGGATGTAGGTAAAGGATTGGATGAATCAATGTTATTTCTGGGAAGAGTCTATATAATGGTTGTGGTGAAATTAAAACGCCTTACTAAATTTATTTATTTATTTATTTATTTATTTGACAGAGAGAAATCACAAGTAGATGGAGAGGCAGGCAGAGAGAGAGAGAGGGAAGCAGGCTCCCTGCTGAGCAGAGAGCCCGATGTGGGACTCGATCCCAGGACCCTGAGATCATGACCTGAGCCGAAGGCAGCGGCTTAACCCACTGAGCCACCCAGGTGCCCCAAAACGTTTTACTAAATTTAAACCAAATTTTATTTCCGTTTCTTCATAACCAGGGTGGAAGGTGGCAGACTGCCAAATAAAGGGTTTTTATGACCTATAGCTGAAGATACTTAGAGTAGAAATTGGTCAAAAAATATGAATGAGTTGTGTGGAGAGATTGGGAGATCTTCCCTCTGATATACTTTGAAAATGAGACCAATTCCCACCAGAAATGGTGTAATAGTAGAGCTGCCTTAAGGCAGGCATGTGGAGTTGGAATTTCTACCCAGGGATTATAGGTACATGGTTTCTCAGGGTATGACTATAAAAGACCTGAAATGTGTTAATGGAGTTGTTCTTCTTTTTTTAGGTGATAAAGCTCTTACAATCAAAATACCATTACAAAGAAGAGGCTGAAACCATTTGTGACAAGGTTCAAGTTAAACTTAGCAAGGAATGTTTTCATCCTTCCAGTACATGCATTACTGACCTAAGGACTTTACACTGGGAAGAAGCAATCCAGGAAACGAAGGGTGGTGCGGCCAATAGGAAATTGGCTGAAGAATGTTATTTCCTGTGGAAATCTACACGTTTACAGCATATGATACTAGCAGAAGATGTCAAAGCCATGCTTACTGAACTTCGAAAGGAGGTGCGCCTACTTTTATTAACAAATGGAGACCAACAGACCCAGAGGGAGAAGATTGAGGCTTGCGCCTGCCAGTCCTATTTTGACGCTATCGTTGTAGGTGGGGAACAGAAAGAAGAGAAACCAGCACCTTCCATATTTTATTACTGCTGTAATCTCCTCGGAGTACAGCCTGGGGACTGTGTGATGGTTGGTGACACACTAGAAACCGATATACAAGGAGGCCTTAATGCAGGGCTGAAAGCAACAGTCTGGATAAATAAAAATGGAATAATGCCACTGAAGTCATCCCCCATGCCACATTATATAGTTTCTTCTGTGCTGGAGTTACCTGCTCTCTTACAAAGTATAGATTGTACAGTCAGTATGTCAGCTTAAAGCACATAAAAGGGCATGATTATGTATTTTAGGGTCAAATTACAGGTTCTGAACTAAGAAAAGTTAAGGTATTCCATTTAAGACCCATTTCTAAGAATATTTTTACTTATGACTTAATAACCAACCACTGACTGGTATTTATATCTGGAAGTCCAGAGTACATTAGTTAATACAAGTTAACTTTAAATAGTGTAATCCAGAAAACTTGAGGAAATATGTTATTTGTTAATCTGTGCTTGAGGTTTTTAAAAAATTATTTCATTAATCTTGTGGCATCTTGGATCTATGAAGATTCTAAGCAAGATAGCTTGTATTTGTATGCACAAATACAGGTTTTTATGTTGTCTTAAAAATGGATATTTTTTTAAATAGATAATCTAAAACATATATAATAGAGATTTATCAGAATTAGATCTGATTAATAGGAAATAAGTGCTAAGTCACATACCAATCAAGGCATTCCATAATGAAATTATTTTGCATATTTTTTAAAATATATATATATATACCATATTTTTGCCTACTTGGAATATATACATTCTTTTATGAATCCAGCTTTTCTTCATGACCTTTTTTGGGGGGCTGTGGGTAATTTTCCTATGGTGTATACATGACAAAGAGATTTTTCCACTAAAAAAGCTGTTAAAGTCATGTGGTGCTCCTTTTCCATGACATTTTCACATAGTGAAAAGTGCACAAGAGTGCACTTGTAGGTTCTTACTAGTCTTTCCCTCTTAAAGAAGTATTTTTATAATCTTTTCCCACATACACATTATGGTTCAGGGGACTGAACTCTCTCGCTGGCATAAGTATAAGTCACATGGCAACAAAAGTCATTTTCCTTCTGTGGATACCTCAGAGGTGCAACCTAACCATGTAGCACTCCCATAAATTCTGTCTTAACTGAATAGTTTCACCCATACAATGAAAGCTAATTAAAAATTATGTTTTGCTATGAAATAATTTCAGGGTGCCATTCTAATATGATTTAAATGGCCCTTGGTGTTAACCATCTGCCTTACGTCCCGTTTTTCAAATTTTAGGAAGGATATCCTCTCACAATTTCTATATCCAACACAGTGTTTGTTCACTTTGAGCTTATTAATTAATGACTAAGGCATCTTGCAACTAGAAAGCTTTTTCTAGGCCATGAAGCTAAACAGTGTCGTGTCTTCACCAACTTGGAATAAAATGGCTAATTAAGGAAAAAATAAAATGTGATTTGGGTTGGTTTTGGGCAGGTTTATTCTTTTTAACTTTTGTATAAGAAGCTATAAATGTAAAATATTAGATTGTTAGAATATGTATAGCTATGACTCCTTTAAATATCCTATGATTATGATACTTAGATTCTGGGGTATGCCTATCCTTAACTTACTTCTTTAACTCCTGTCTATTGCCAAGAACAAGATTCTCTGCTTTTGTGCAAATGTCCTGTTGTAATTACTTTTCACTCTTAATTTTTAAAACTGTGACTGTACCCTTGACAGTCCTAGGGTGTTGTTGCTATGAAGCTAAACATTTGTGAACAGGGTATGTTTGTGTATAGTTCCAGGCATGGCACTCTTGTGGCCTTGATTATATTTTAGCTATTTAAAATTTATTAAATTGGAAGATCTAGGCAGAAAAGTAACTACATGTGTGGTTTCTCTAATAGATTGGTGTGTGATGCTGAGGGTTTGTCCTTTTAGCTATCCCACAGGGTGGATGTAGGCAGTGTCACATTGACTCTCCTAACTGGAGAAGGTTCATTGCTTCTAGATCATAGTGACACATCTCTGCAAGATAGTTCCTAGAATGTCAAATGAGCAGTTCTTCAGCCAAAGTTGGAGGGGGGATATAAATTGTTTCCTTCTCCTCCTGGTTTACATTCAGTACATGCAGTAATGCAATATTGCATTCCATTTGCACCTTTCCTTGGAGAAAAACTTAGTGGTCTTCTACGTTCCAAGTGGAATGTTACAGAAGATAGTAAGAAATCTTGACCTATGATTTTAAAATTTTAAAATCTTGACCTATGATTTTAAAATTTTAAAATCATAGACCTATGATTTTATTAATAATGTTTTTAGAATATAATACTCCTTAAGATTAAAAAAATGATGTAGTGAGTGTCTTATCATCTCAATTTTTTTCAGCTTTCCATATTGGTGTGCTCTACAAAGCGCTAAATTCTCAATTGTCCAGGGGCTCTCCCAAGCACCAGCTATAGAGGAAGGCCTAGAGTAGACACATAGGAACATTGCACCTGGAATACTAACACAAAAGTGAACGTGTTCTTATTCCATATACACATGTAAGCCATTGGTGCACAAACATGTTAGCTCTGATAGTGACCAGGACCCAGTGGATGTTCAGTAAGTATTATAGGAAAGGGTTTTTATAGTTACAAAGGTACTTGGTTTAGCACTTTCAGGCTTCTTTGTAACCTACAATAAGAAACAGTTTCCATCACCACCAGTGAAACACATATATTAATAGTGAATACTGGGGGCACCTCGGTGGCTCAGTCAGTTAAGTGTTTGCCTTTGGCTCAGGTCATGATCCCAGGGTCCTGGGATGGAGTCCTACATTGGGCTTCCTGCTTAGTGGGGAGTCTACTTCTGCCACTGCCCCTCCCCCTGCTCATGCATGAATGCACTCGCTCGCTCTCTCAAATAAATCTGCTTATAGTGAAAATATTAGTTACTATATATTAAATACAGTTTTACATACTTAAAACTGAGGCAAGTTTTTTAAAACTGCTTGCCATACATGATCAGTTTTTTCACTCCATATTTTTAAATTAGGGAATATATTCACCTTTGGACAATTACCATTTGTGGTACACAAGTCAAAAGAATGAAAAGGTGAACTGCAAAGTCTCATCTCTTTTCCAGAGGTCCACCACTAATATAGTCCACTGCTGTGAGCAACTTCCTGTGTATCTGCTTATATAGGTACATAGGACTATACAGAATTTCTCTAATTTAGGCAGGTTTTTTATTTCTGCTTTTCAGTTTTAGGGGGGAAAAAATGCTCTTTCTAAGATAGTGACTGAAAAAGAAAGTCCTAAAACTTCTGTTTAAGTCTTTCATGTTTGGAACATATACCTTTATGGTCTACCATCCACTGTCAGTCTTATTAACATCAGCAATAGAAGTGATGGTTCCATTGTCACTCACTTTGAGGGGGGAAGGTCAGCACTGTTGTGGAGCCCTTGCCCTGCTCCACTCTGATGAGTTTCCTTCAACTTGCTGCATATTGCCATCCTCATGACTCCCTTTGCCTCTTACATTCGATTTCCTGGTTTTGTCCTGCATGTTTCTATGTTTCATTTGTTCCCTGTTTTTGGTGACATGCCTCCTTGAGTAGGTTTTTTAAATGTGTGAGAGGTCCAGTGTTTAAGATCGTAAGTGCTGAAAATGCCTTTACTCTTCTCCCATAAGTGATAGTTAACAGCATGCATTTGGATATCATTTTCATTTGGAATTTCAAAAGCATTGCTCTGTGGTCTTCTAGTAGCCGTACTTATGTGACCAGTTTTTTTGTTGTTGTTGTTTTGTTTTGTTTTTATGGACCTCCTCTATGGACCTTCTGCTTTGTTTAAATCTTTTTTTTCCTATTTTTCTGTCTGTTACTTTGTTCCACTTCGGGGGAGACTTCTTCATCTACATCTTGTAGTCCTATTGATTTTTTCCCCAGCTAATCATATTTTTTTAATTTCCAAGAACTTTGTTTTGTTTTCTAAATGTTCCTTTTTAGTAACATTGTTTTCGTTTTGAGTGGAATATTGTCTCTTAGAAAATTGTGAAGTTTTTAAAGAATCCACAGAATCCACTATTTCTTCCAAGCTGTTCTAATCCATTTATTTGAATCTATTGGTTCACATTAAAGGCTTTCCTCACATTCCCAGAAATTCTTGGTATTCATGAATAAAAGAGGAGAGATGAAGATGCTGACTGGAATCTCTGTCAAGTGGGGGGCTTGTCAACTTGGAGGCCCCTTTACTGTAGGGTATCTGGATAGGCTGTTCATTGGAGAAACCCTGAGATCACGGTTTTAAGCTCTTTGCTTTTGGTTGGTCTGATTTCCTAGAGCATTTCTCAGCCTCCTAACTGAAGGGTAGAGGTCTGATGTCAGCACCTAGGAACTGAGTGGGAAAGAGGTGCAGAAGGAGGTATTTCTATGGTAACTTAATATCTTTTTTTTGGTTGTAATTGAGCCCAATTACATGTGATATCTCCCAGTTTAGATATTCTCTGTCTTACTAGACGCAGAGTAGCATCCCAACTTCTGTCGAGTTAGGACTTCATGGTGGGGTGGGGGCAGGGATTGTCTATTGAACACCTTTCACCCATCCTCCCTTAATTCAACTCCCCATCACCCTTTTCCTTCAGGCCTGAGGTATCTGGTAGTGTTGGTGCCTAAATTTTTGGAGGAATCTACTATGTACCTCATGGTTTCTCAGCTCTTCCCACTGTTGGTTCTGACTCAGCTTTCCTTGGTCTGCTAAATTATTTGCCACTTGTCCACATGTCTCCAGCTTTCAAAATTTTGTTGATGCCTGTTTTTCAAGGGGGTAAGGGGTATGTATGTACAGATCCCTTTACTATGATTTAGTTGAGTTTGGGGTAGAAACAATATTAGATGTGTATAGTGATACAGAAGAAGTTTTCTATTTCATGTTTAATGTAGGTCAAGACCACAAAACCAGTCCTATGCCCCATAGTCATTACCCACAGCTTAAGAAATGCTGTCCATTTGAGGTGGAGATTTACAGTATGCCTAATTATTTACATAAGCTCAATAAGAATAGTGAGTGTGATCATATAGACCTTTTAGAATCTGCTTTGCTGGAACTTTTTATAAGGATTCTCTAGGTTGAACTTTTAGTATCCTCTCCGGGCCAGAAGCCAAGCCATGTACTTGCCATCAGACATGCCTGCAATACCAGTTGACTTGGGTGAATTCTTCTTTCTGAGGCTTTGCACCTACCAAGGAGTGACATTCTTTACTCACCTGGTGAGGCTGCTGGGAATTCTGTAAGCAAGGTATCAGGCCAACAGTTCCAAAGGGTTTTACGGCTCCAGGTTTCATAAAGTCAACCTTAGTTCCTTTAAACTGTCTGGTCATATCTGTCTTTTCAAATATGACATTCCAGTCAAAGCCTTGGTAAAATAACCAGTTTCCAATAGTGTCCTGTTACAAGGAGAACAGATTCTTACTGAACTTATGCAAATGACTGATTGCCATGGAAGAAAGAATACTTACTGAGCCCTTTTGGTTTCAGAGGGTTCAGATAGAAAAGTTGAATGCCTTGATTCATTTGCAAATAAATATTTTTCCATTTCTGTAAGTCACAGATATCTTAAGGAAAAAAGTTTTCTTGGTCTGGAAGAACAAATATTAGAGAACCAGCAATGTTTAAAATAACCGAGGGCGCCTGGGTGGCTCAGTGGGTTAAGCTGCTGCCTTGGCTCGGGTCATGATCTCAGGGTCCTGGGATCGAGTCCCGCATCGGGCTCTCTGCTCAGCAGGGAGCCTGCTTCTTCCTCTCTCTCTCTGCCTGCCTCTCTGCCTACTTGTGATCTCTCTGTCAAATAAATAAATAAAATCTTTAAAAAATAAATAAATAAATAAAATAAAATAACCGATACGACACTATAATCTTTTAGTTCATTTAGTCCCATATTACTTTCCATGTTGCTAATTCTGGTTTAGTCCGAATGCAGCTTTTACTTCTGGAAATTCTTACCTGTTTCCGTTCCAGGATTTTAATATATTAAAGACCTGTATTTGTCCTGAAAGTCTCCCATATGAAGTTCTTTTAAGGCAGAATTCATCTTACAAGAAAATTAAAACAATTACAAATGACAAAAACTCAGAATAGATATGGCTAAATTACCAGGTGATGACCTTATCAAAACATTAAAAGTTTAGGAAATGCATAGAATCTCTAGAATAGTTACAACATTTACCCAAATGTAACCCAAGTTTTATTATTGGTTTAAATCTTGTCAACAATTGCTAAAACCTTAGAAAGTTTTAAAACATATGCTAAATATAATTAGGGATGCTAAATACCTGATAAAACATAGGAACTGAATTTTATGGGCAGGCAAAGAGAAAACCATTTACATTTCAATTAACTGAAGAAAACTTTGCCCTTTTAAACAGAGAGAAAACCAGCTTTTCTATACCAGTGTCTTTCCCTTTTTTATTTTTAAGCATGCAGTCTTAAGATATGAGTTTTCTGGGTTTCCCTCCCACTGTGAATGATGTCGCAGACAAAGGGAAGGGGTCTTTCAGATGTTGTCCTGCTCTCATCCCTCGCGGGAACTTAGGAGCATCTTAGCTAAGGTCTTTCTGTATAAACCCCAGACCAGGCTACTCTGTGGAGTACATAACTATACATGGAGTATGTGGAGTACATGGAGTACGTGGAGTACATGACCCCTGAGACTCAGGGGTGCAGCCCCTCAGACTCCATAGCCGAAGCAGTGGAGCCATACAGACACATTCATACAGTCAGGCACTCCAGATTCAAACAGGTTGGACACCCCATCTTTGGGTATCCCTGGCTAATGGGAGGTGATCAGTCTCCCCTTTCATTCTTTACAAATAAGAGATAAGAGTGAGTTTCTATGGTTACAGGCAATGGAGGATGGTAAGAGGGTGTTTTCGCAGTCCCTCAAGGTTGGGCTCCTTTCTTAATCTCTCAAGGCCAAATGAGCCTTTCACTTGGAAGTATAATCTATGTGGAGGCATGTCAGGAGAGAGCTAAATCACCTTGGAGGCTGGTTTTTTGTGTTTTTTGTTTTTTGTTTTTTTTCTTATTTAAAAAGGATTAGGCATCCGGTCTTTTCTCCTTTTTTTTTTTTTTTTTTTTTTTTTTTGGTCCATCCTGACCATTCCTAAATTTTTTTTTTTTTCTGAAGATTTCCCTTCACAAACCTTCTATAACTTTCCTTTGCATTTAGGTTTTGTCCCAAGCCATTTCCTTTTAAACCACCATCTCATTTAGGACAAAATTACCTTTTTTACTTTCAACAAAATGTACTCCTATTTCTTAAATCTTTCTTACATATTATCTACTTTCCTACATACAGAGTTGTTTCCCTTATTTCCATCAGTCTTAGTTACACTTAGCAGAATTTTGTACTCTTAGAAACATCTTAATCAGTTATTAACCAATTGTGAACTGTTAAAACAGAATTCTTCAGATGGCAAATTTATGAATCAGTTAAGCACAAAACATGTTTACCAACAGATTTCAAAAGCATAAACCTAATTCCAGCAACCAGCACTCTAGCATTTTATCCCATTTGGTTTAAAGTTTCAGGTTAGCAAAGACTTTGAAAGCTATCTCAGTAATTACCCATTTAAATATTGAGACAGACAGCCATCAGTTTAGTCATTTCTTTGCTAACAAATTTTAACAGATTTTAGCAGAAATAACGAGCTTATTTGATCTTAAGTAATCACACTTATTTGATCTGAAGCTTCACATTTACTGCTGATAACTTAAAAGATATGTATATCTTAAACCAACAAACTTAACTTAGTTCAAATACTGATTTACGTTCCACCTGGGTTCACTCCACTTTGAATGTTTACCTGATACACGGGTGGGAAGAGCTGGAGTGGGGGGTGTTAGGTACAGAGGCTGCTCTTCTTGCTCCTTGACAGTGAAAAGAGAGGAGCCATGGTGCAAGATCAAGAGGCTAGTCATGCAAGCTGCACGCACGCTGGTGCAGAAACATGAGAAGTGGGAGACAGAAGAAACAAAGTGCCACCAGAAGGCAGAGAAAGCATTCCCAGTTTTAGAGCTTATCAACTCCAACAGAGGAGCAGAAATCATGCTTTCCCGCCAGCAAGGGGGAGGGCGCTAGGCAGTCCACATGGGGCCAGAGAGAGTAAGGAACTTCCCCAAAACAAAGTTTCAGCATCTGCTTGGCAATATTCCTTAAAGTCTCTGTCTCAAGTTAAACCAACCCCAGTTGGCTCCAGTTATAGCCCTTAACACATGAAATGAGTGAGGGAGAAGCCCCACATCTATGAGGAGGAACGGAGAGATGAAAATCAGAGTCCCCTTACTCTGCTTGCCCCATTCCTTCAAACACAACAAACAACAAACAAAAAGACAACCGCAAACCCAGTGGCCCTCATCCAGAGCCTGCCGCGCGTGGGGGTTTTTCCAGGCCCCTTGCCAAGAGGAGCCACAGACCAGAACCATACCAAGCGGCCCTCACCCGCTAGTGGGGGTTACCCGGCCCCCTACAACCAGCCCCAGCGGCCTTTCTTCGACCAGATGTTAAGCCCAAAGATGTGCAAGATATAATCCCAGCTTAAAAATGTAACCTGCCACTGTAAGGAATTTTTTTGGTTCCCTACGTGCATCCGTAGACCCAGCGGTTGCTGGGAATTTTCTTGGTCCCCTAGACATGCTCGCTGGTACACGCTTGCTGGTGGGGATTTTCTTGGTCCCCTAGAGGCACTCGCTGGTGGGGATTTACCTGGTCCCCTAGATGCACCCAATGTTGGGGATTTTCTTGGTCCCCTGATTGCCTGGGAGGGCTCGTATCCCCTGGCAATCACCCCCCTTAGGGATCAGGGGTCCCTGCATCCACTCCAGCCCTGGGAGCTATGCTGCATCCAGGTTCTCCCTGGTGGGCTTTACTACCCTGGAGCTCCGCAGACAGACAGACTGACAGACAAACAGACGGATAGGATCTCAAGGGGTCTTGAGATCTTACCTCCGGAGGCTTTCTGATGCTGGCTCAGTCCTCGCCGTTTTATCCCGAGATAAGCCCCCACTGAAAGGGTCCATGGACAAAAGGATGAGACTGATAAAAAGCGAAGGTCAAGCAAAGCTTTCTTTTGCGCCAAGCATCAAGAATCAAACTGACTGGCCAGGGCCGTCTCTTGCAAAGAGGCGACCCCTCCCAGCCTCACAGACTAACTTTTATAGAGTAAAGGCCATGTGGTTGAGCCTGGCCACACACAGGTGGCCAATTGAATTACATCCTACCCCATGATAGTCATCTAAATCAGCCTATGACCTTAGCTAGAATTGGCGCCTTTGTCTGGAGCCCAAAAGGTGGGAGCTCACACTCCCTGGAGGTAATACATACGCTTTGGACATCTCCACCTGGCCAAACACGTCCTTGGCGGATAGGGAGGTAATACGTGCACTTTCACTGATAGGACGTTTCCACATAGCTGGACACATCCTTGTATCTGGGCTCTGTTATTTTTGCCCAGCCTGACATGTTCTGGTATCTGTGCTCCGTTATTGGGGCTATTTGGCCGTATTTCATCAGTTCTGTTTCTAAGCGCTTTCCTCTTGTGGGGAAGGGGCAGGTTCAATCTAAGTTTACTGCATTAACAACAAAATGGCTCCCTCTGGCTAAGTAGGACCTTACAATATAAAAACTAAGGAACTTAACGGGAAATACGTGTGTAACCAGTAGGCCAAACAAGATGACACCAAAATGTAATCAAAATGAAACTTTTCTGTCACCTATATTATTCCTTTAATATTGACACATGTGGGAGAAGCTTTCTCCTGCCAGTGGATGAAGATTTGATTGAAGCTCCTCCAGGCTTTTCTGTTCATTCCTAGGAAATAGTCCTCTGATCACTTTAAGTCACAAACAATCTTGATTCAGATGTGTAAATGGATCCTCCCTGTGGGATAAAGTACAGTTTTCTTCTGCATTCATCTGCTCCTGAGCAGAGGGGAGGCATGGGAGGTGGACAGGGGTTTCTCACTTGGTCAGAGCCTGCTGCCATTCTGAGTTAGCTCCACAGCCTGAAGGTGCAGCAGGCTTTCACACCTCTCTATTGATGAAGTTCTAGAACCTAGGTGAGGTTCAGTGGGCTGAGGTCCGGAGCTGATGACCAAGAAAGAATTCTTGAGACATCTTTGGTGCAAAATGGTGGTTTATTAAAGCATGGGGACAGGACCCGTGGGCAGGAAGAGCTGCTGCCCGGGTTGTGAGAGATGGCAAGTTCTGTACCTTGCAGTTGGGGGAATGTGAGAGGAAGGGAGGTTTCAACGGAGCTTTCATATGCTAAAGAGGGCCTACAAGGTGCCAGGATACCAGAGGCCTTGTGACTAGATAAATGTTGTCCTTTGGCCAGCCATTAACATCAAGATAGTTGGGAGATTCTTGGTGGGATGTCACAATCCTGCTATAAGTGTCTTTGTTAGTGAGATTTAGGTTCGGAAGAGATTTAACTATATTTACATTTCCTTCTACCTCAGCCTCCTTCAGTTTTGTTTATGGAGGGGAGGGTGACACTAGGGCTTGAGGAACTGAGTTATTTGCCTCTCCAAACTGTGCTATTGATAAAGTAACTTCTTTGTAGATCTCTAGGACATTTGTAAACCAAGGGAGACTCCTGTCTTGCAGGATTGTGATCTCCGCAAGTTAACTATTTGTTTCTTATGGCAGTCAGGGGTGCCTGAGGAATGCTACACATATTACCGAGGGGGAGCTGATGGAGAGGGTGTGCAAGGTGCCAGCTTTTGCTTTGTCCTCAGTCAGCCTCCTGCTCCCTCATCACTACCATGTGGGAACTCATGGGAGCTTTTCAGAATCCCTGCTGGACTCTTGCAGCTGCTGCTTCTGGTCCCCTTCTCCAGTAGGCTGCCCCACTGGCCCCATTTCTCTGACAGAACTCTCCACCACTGCCACCAGTGACATTCCCTTCCTTTCCCAGGCACTGCTCCTCTCTCCCATGTCCTTGCCGCACTGTCAGTGAGAAGTAGGTTATATCCACCCACAGCTCTCTGCTGCCTGTGGCTTCCTTGCCACAACCCCTTGACTTGAATGCTTTCTGCAGGAAATGCATGTCATCCTCTCTGAGTTTTACCACTGCATCTCACTCTCCGGGTTTGAGGTTAAGGGTGTATTTCCTCTACCTAAGGGGATGGGACTTGGGCTACAGAATCTCTCTCCACAAAAACTCCATTATTCCCTTCCACCTCCAGCTCCACTTTGTTTGTAAATTGGGTAGGGGGAACTCAGTCAGGAAACAAGCGCTGGACTAACTACCTTGAATACTCTATCAGGAAGCCTCACACAAAGTTTGGTATCTGATGTCTGCTGCTTAGATCACAGCTTTGGTTTTGACATCCTTGTACATAAGCAAGGCATTCAGTACAAAATGGAACACTTCCTAGAAGAACGTCAGGTAAGGGAGTAACTGTGTAGTAGCCATGAATCTTAAGCTAGGTATTGAAGGAAGCAAAATACCTGCTCTGGGTAAAGGAGGGTGAGAACAACATTTCAGTTTAACAGAAAATTATTGGAACCCTACTGAATGCCAGCGGTTCTAGGTCTACAAAAAAGGAAAGTGACCAGCCTCGTTGGAGAAAGGGGTCTGAGTAGGGATCGTGAGAAATGAAATTTGGATATGTAGGATGAACAGTCAAAAGCAGGCTATGAATATGAGGTTTGGAGTATGGAGAAAATTGCCGTCAACATGGTAGAAAAGGAGGTGGTGAGGCTTATGTATATGTGTTTATGAATTTGTGTACATGAGTGTAACGGGGTGCATGACAGGCATGGGTATAGGGTGAAAATATATGTGTGAGTACATGTAGGCATGTGTCTGAAGTAGGTTGGGTATGTATAGTGTATGTGTGCATATCTGCAGAATGGGTGTATGTGTGCGTGTATAGTGAGGTCTCTTGTGGGGAGCACTTATAGAGAATTGTGTAGGTGAGTGTGCATGGCTTTGTGTTTGGGAGTGTGTGCACAATGGGCTGTGTGCATGTGTATATGCAAGTAGTAGGGTGTGTGTAATGGTGGGATTTGCATGTATGCAGTGAGATTGCATGTAAATAGAATTTGTGTGGGGGGTGTGTGAGTACTATATATGCTGAGTACTGTTGTATACATATTTGAAGTTGTATGTGTAATGTGTATGTGTGTGTGTGATTAATGGGTGTTTGTGAGTAGTGAGGCATATATGTAGTGTAAGGTATTTAGTGAAATTATGTGTGAGTGGTTGGGTGTTTATGTAGTGGGGTCATGTGTGTGAGGAGTGGGATTGCATGTATGGGTGTTGTAAGGGCTTGTTTAGCCAGAGCGAGCCATTTTGTTGTTTATGCAGTAAACTTAGATTGGCCCTGTCCCCCCGCCCCCTGAGGAACTTACTTAGAAACAAGTCTTGGAAACCAGAAAAAATATGACTGAACAGCCCCTGATAACAGAGACCAGGACGTGTCAGGTCAGGGGGAGGTAACAGAGCCCAGAATACAGGGGTGAGCCAAGCCAGGTAGAGACATCCAATCAGGAAAGCACTTCCCTAACCACCCAAGAATGTGGGTCCTGCCTTTTGGGCACCAATTCTGACCAGAGTGATAGGCTAGTTCAAATAACTACTATAGGGTGAATTGTAATTCAGTTGGCCACCTGTGTGTTGCCAGCCTCAACCACATGGCCTTTATTCTATAAAAGTTAGCCTGTGAGGCTGGGAGGGGTCGCCTCTTTGCAAGAGATGGCCCTGGTTGGTCAGTTTGATTCTCAATCCTTGGCACAAAATAAAGCTTTGCTTGACCTTCACTTTTTATCAGTCTCGCTCCTTTGACTATGGACCCAACAGTGTGAGTAATTAGTATTTGTGTGCTTGATAGGGTCATCTGTAGTGGGGTTGTGTGTTGGGTCTGTGGGTGGTGTGGGGTATGCCTAGTGGGGTGTGAATGTATACTTGTGTGTGTGAGTGGTTAGGTGTCAGTATGTGCAGTGTTGTTGTGTTAATAGGGTGTATGTGTGTAGTGGTGACCAAATAAAAACAATGTGAAAAGCAGACCCTTTTACTGGGGTAAAAACATGGTGAAAGGCTGGGAATCTCATTTAAGATGCAGACCAGTTGTTTCTTTCTCAATTCTTTCCTCCAAACCACCAAAGCTCCTTCATAGAGGAGTTCCTATCCTTGACCTCTTCTCTGACTCCTCTGAGTGGTCAGTTGGCAGCCACCAAATGAGCCCAGTGTGCAAGCTGGATTCTTTGTACAACTTGGGACTCAGAGGCTCTGGTTTGGGAGTTGCCCTATAAAATGCCCATGGGGGCCAGATCCACCTGAGGAAGAGCCAAAGGGGTCAGTGTGAGGGCATGGAAGTGGTGCGAAGTGACCCACAGAAAGGCCTGTCATCAAGCCAAACAAAACAGGTCTGAGGCAAAACCACGGAGCTCCTGCCTTGTGAACTCAGCACATTCCACTTCTGTTGAGTGAACTTCTAAAAGGGCAAATGATATAAAGCCATAGAGAAATAGAAAGTGGGTCTGTGGAGATGGACAAGAAAGAGAAGGAAGTGGGTGCCTAAGGTGAAGGACAGTGAGGGGCCTGCAGATGAGGAGGGGTGTTGTTGGATTAAATTGTGTCCCACCCCTCAAATTCATATGTTGAGGCCTTACACCTAATGTAACTGCAGTTGAAGATAATATATTTAAAGGGGTAACTAATGTTAAATGAGGTTGAACACGTGGGACCCTAATCCAGTAGGACTGGTGTCCTTATAATAAGTTGAGATACCAGGGATGCATAAAGAAAGGAACCTCCAGTCAGCAAGTCAAGGAAAGGGGCCTGAGGAGAAACCAAATTTGCTAAACCTTGACTGGACCTCCAGCTCCAGAATGGTGAGACAATAAGTTTCTGTTACCTGAGCTACACATCTGAGCTATTTTGTTATGGTAACCTGAGAAAACTCATACAAGAGGAAAGAGCTGTGATGCCTTTGCAAGATTTGGTTGCATTTTACCCTTCAGTCAACAAATATTTGAGCCGTACACATATACCCCACATGTTGAGTAAGTGTGTAGTGGGTGCTCTAGGCACTGAGTCTACATCAGGGAAGCAAAAGAGCCCAGCCCTGTTTTCATGGATTTTATAGGCTCAAAGGATGTGTGATGCCTCATGGAACCTCTCAGTATATTCCCTTTGCTATTAAAATTAAAATTAAAATCCTATCCATGAATAGGATTACAGACTCCCAGTGATTCCTGCCCAGACAGTAGCCTAGAGGTCTTGGACTGCTTCTGGACATTCTGTCCAGTGGACCACTGGGGCTTGGTTCTTCACACCATGTGAGGTAAATATAAATCCTCTTCAGGGGCCAGAATCAGCCCTGGGTTCTGGGCCTATCAAGATCCTTTGCTACAGGTAATCACACATGTTCTTAAATAGGAATTATATTCCAAATCGGGAAATTGCAAGATCAAACCAAAAAATAATACATTGAAAGGAAGAATGTAATTGTAAAGATGAAAATTTTAAAAAGACTTTAGCAAAACAGAAAAAAAAATAAAAAGGAGGGGAAAAAAGAAAAATAAGAGGAAAAAAAAGCAAATATGATCAGACAATTGAAGAGAATAGAGCCACACACTAGATTCTGGGCGTATTTTGGTCTGTTAGAAGAAACTGCATCCCCAAATTGTAAAAACAGTAGAATTTAGGGGCACCCGGGTGGTGCAGTGGGTTAAAGCCTCTGCCTTTGGCTCAGGTCATGATCCCAGGGTCCCGGTATTTAAGCCCTGCATTGTGCTCCTGCTCAGCAGGGAGCCTGTTTCCCCCTTTCTCTCTCTGCCTGCCTCTCTGCCTACTTGTGATCTCTGTCTGTCAAATAAATAAATAAAATCTTTAAAAAATAAAAATAATTTTTAAAAAGTCAGGAGAATTTATATATATACAAAAATAAAACTAAATGCAATGAAAGGATAGGATATAACTAAGAATGAAAATTTTAAAAAGATTTTAACAAAAGAATTGATTAAAAAACTGGTTGAAAGGAAAGAGAAAATAATTAAAATCAAAAGAGTAAAATTGTTTTCATGGGAAAAAAAATCCATGGATTCTATATGCTATATCCCTTAGTGCTGGAGTTTTGCCATTCTCTCTGATTGGTAAACTTGGTCTTGGCCGGATGCTCTTGCTGATCTTCTGGGGGAGGCATTCTGTAGCATTGATTCTCAAGTCTCTTTGCCCCAAGCAGAATTATACTGCCCTTGCCAGGTGTCAGGCTAAGCAATCTGCTCGGGACTGCTCTCTGTAGCTTTTGTTCTCTGAAGGCTTTCCACACAGCTTTAGAGGATGAGAATGAAAATGGTGGACTCCCAGTGTCTGGCCAGGGGCTGAGAGCTTGGAGCCCCACTCCTCAGTGCACCCTTGGAGAAAAGCAGTCAATCACTCCTGTCTCCCTGGTCTCTGCACTCCAAGATCACTCAGCCTATGACTGGGCATTTCTGTCTCAGCCAGGTGACCCCGTTTTGAGTCTCCAAACCCTGCAGATTCCTGCAGTGCATTCTGGTGTCACTTCCCCAGGATGAGGAAGGGGAGTCTCACAGTTCTACTGCTTGTTGGGTCCCTGCTCTGAGAAGAGTGGTCTGATTCTGCCATGAGTCACAAGTTATAGCAACCCTGAGCAAAAAATCCACTCCTGGGCTCATGGATTGAGCTAGTTTCCCCACTCCAATGCCTGGGAACTCTACTGCACTCAGGCACCCCTAGTCTTCCTATGACCCCCAAGGATCCTGAGACCACACTGTCCCACGTAGGATTTCAACACCTGAGAACCTTTCAGTCAGGGACATCCCTCATTGGAGTAGACTTCTAAAAGTTCTGATTTTGCACTGCACTGCTATATCACTTTCCAGGAGCCAGCCAGCCAGTGTGAGTGTGTGTGGGTGTGTGTGTGTGTGCATGCGTGCACACGCATGTGTGTGTGTGTGTTTCTTTCTTTACAAATTCTGACATGCAATCTCTTCTAACAAACTGACCAATATACACTCAGGATGAAGTGTATTGCTCTGTTCTGTTCACCTGTCTGTTTATATTTCTTTTTTTTTATCCTTTAATTTATAGTTATATTCTATACTTTCATTGTATTTAATTTTTTGTACATATATAAGTTTTCTTTTTTTAAAATTTGATATCTAGTTTTCTAACAAGCAGACCAAAATACACACAGGATCCACTGTATTGCTATGTTCTGTTCATAGGTCTGATTTTATCCCCCCCCCCCACAGTATCGGGTCTTTTCTGGATTGATTAGTATATATTTCTCTGGGGTCATTCTTGCATTTTAGTATTCTGTTCTCTCATTCATCTATTCATCTCTAGACAAAATGACAAGACAAAAAACTCACCTCAAAAAAGAGAACAAGAGGCAGTACTGGAAGAGGGGCAAGATGGCAAAGAAGTAGGAGACTGTTTCAACCAGTCATATAAATTGAGCTAAATATCTTGCAGAACACTCTGAATACCCAGGAAATCAGCCTGAGATGTAAGATTATATACTTCGGGATCTCTACGGGGACAGAAGACATCAGTGGAGTGATAAAGCAGAGTGGGAACTCGCAGAATGATACTGGAGGATGGAGAGAGCCACCAGAAGCAATTCATTGGAAAGTAATATCCCAAAACAAAAGTGCCCTGTGGTTGAGGACCGACATTAATAAGGAGTCTGGTTAAAAGCACTCAAAAAAAGCAAAAGATTTTAAGGGGCAACTGGTGGAAATGGGAGGTCACAGGCACAGGCCTAAGCACACAGATTCAGGATGGCAACCGCCAGCGACCACCCGAGACAGAGAGAGTGTGGCAGAGCCTCTGTGGGCCCTGGGCTCATGGCCTTCTGCTGCTTGCACCACCGCTCGCTTGGCTAGGTGCAATCCTGCCTGTGTGTGAGAGAGTCTGGTGTGGGCGCCAGCCAGCACTCTCTAGGTCCACAGTCTTCTGCACTCTGCATGCCCTGCATGACCGTGGGCTGTGAGTGCACTCCCCCAGTGTCTGAGAGAGCCTGGTGTCTGTGCTAGCCAGCAGTCTCTAGGATTGGCCAGGGGTCTGAATGCTCACAGTCCATGCCTGAGAGAACGGTGCACAATCTCTGGTCGGTTTAGCCTTCGGCAACCCGCATGACAGCAGGGTCTGAGGACACCCTGTGTGGGCCTGAACTCCAGACAGCAGTCCCAGCAGAGGCAGCCACCAGAAGTGGGTTCCCTGGACCAACATTGCTTGCAGTTTCAGTGGTGTGGGGGTGCAGAGACAACCATGCACCTTGGGCGGCCACTGATACAGTGGCTGGGGGTGCATACCATGCACTATTCAATGGAGTTTGCAGAGGGGGAGTCTGTGTTCTGGAGCACCCAGAGGGGAGCAGATTGAGGCCTCTCTCTTAGGTGGAGGTCTGGGCGCAGTTTGATTTCCACTAAACCTCTGAAAAGCCACAAAAACCCGCCAAAGGAAAAAAACCTCCAGAGAACAAAACCCTGAAAGACCTATCCTTGATAGGGGGCAGGATGACTCAACCCAAGCAAAACTGACTGAAAAACAAAGTGGCAGTCCCCTCCCCCAGAAGGCAAGCCAAAAGAACTAGAGGACATTCTAACTGGTGTAAGGTGGTATCTCAATGTGGTTTTAATTTGAATCCTCCTGATGGCTAATGATGATGACCAATTTTTCATGTGTCTGATAGCGATTTGTATGTCTTCATTGGAGAAGTGTCTGTTCATATCTTCTGCCCATTTTTTTATATGATTGTTTTGTGTGTGTTGAGTTTTAGGAGTTCTTTATAGAATCAACATGTGTTGGAGAAGATGTAGAGAAAGGGGAACCCTATTACACTGTTGGTGGGAATGCAAGTTGGTGCAGCCACTTTGGAAAACAGTGTGGAGATTCCTCAAGAAATTATAAATAGAGCTTCCCTATGACCCTGCAATTGCACTACTGGGTATTTACCCCAAAGATACAGATATAGTGAAAAGAAGGGCCATCTCTACCCCAATGTTTATAGCAGCAATGGCCACAGTCACCAAACTGTGGAAAGAACCAAGATGCCCTTCAATGGACGAATGGAGAAGGAAGATGTGGTCCATATACACTATGGAGAATTTTGCCTCCATCAGAAAGGATGAATACCCAACTTTTGTAGCAACATGGATGGGACTGGGAGAGATTATGCTGAGTGAAATAAGTCAAGCAGAGAGAGTCAATTATCCTATGGTTTCATTTATTTGTGGAGCATAACAAATAACATGGAGGACAAGGGGAGATGAAGAGGAGAAGGGAGTTGAGGGAAATTGGAAGGGGAGGTGAACCATGAGAGACTATGGACTCTGAAAAACAATTTGAGGGTTTTGAAGGGGTGGGGGATGGGAGGTTGGGGGAAGCAGGTGGTGGGTATTGGAGAGGGCACAGATTGCATGGAGCACTGGGTGTGGTGCAAAAACAATGAATGCTGTTACGCTGAAAAAAAAAAAAAAACCTAAACAACAACAATAACAACAACAAAAAATAAACTTGTTTGGTGATGAGCACTAGGTGATGTATAAAAGTGTTCAATTACTATATTGTACACCTGAAACTAATATTATGCTGTATTTTAACTAAGTGGAATTTAAATAAATCCTTATAAAATGAAAAAAAAAAAACTAGAGGACAACCACTACAGGGTCGCAATAAAATTGTAAAACCCCAACATCAGGGTAAACATTATATTAAGCTCACATTATTGCCTTAAAACCTGTATATTTCATAGACACAACTTCTTTTTAATTCATTTTCACTATTCTTGTTCTTTTAATTTTTTTTAACTTACTTACCATTACAACTGAAGGTTTAATACAACATATTCCATAATAACCTTTTAACTTGAACTTTTGTTTTTAAGAAAATATATATAATTCAAAAATCATATGCTGAGACAAAGAAAATATGACATTTAAAACTCAATATTCTGGGGGTGCCTGGGTGGCTCAGTGGGTTAAAGCCTCTGCCTTCTGCCCGGGTCATGATCTCAGGGTGAACCCCGCATTGGGCTCTCTGCTCAGCAGGGAGCTTGCTTCCCTTCCACTCTTTGCCTGCCTCTTTGCCTACTTGAGATCTCTGTCAAATAAATAAATAAAATCTTTAAAAAAAAAACCCTCAATATTCTGCTATTGCTCATTTTCTTCCTTTGGAAGTAAACTTGAACTTTTTGCATACATATACAGGTGTTTTTCTTTTTCTCTTATTTTTTTCTTTTTTTAAATATACATATAGATACAAGATTCAAGGTAATCTTCTTTCTCTATTCAATACTACCTCTATATAGAAACCAGTTTTAATCTCCCTTTTATCTCTGGAAAGCTGAGTCCTTTAACAAAGATACCAAGATACACCCAGGAAGAACCAAAATAACTCTCCTTGCCCACATGGAGAATTTATAACCAACCTCCCATCTTATTCTTCTGTCAGCATTTCTGTGTATTTGTTTTTGTTCTGGTATTATATAAACCTTTTCTTGGGATTCATTTTGGCTGGGTTCTTCTTTTTTTTCTTGTTATTTACTTTAGACAGTTTTTTCTTTGTCCATTTTTGTTTATATACCTTATAAATCTTAATTTGGGGGCTCATTTTGGCTGGGTTTTCTCACTCTCTATTTTACTTTCTTTTTTCTTTCTTTTTGGTGGTGACTTCCAATTGATCTGAGCCATTCCAGGGTGCACCTTGCCTGGATCTTGATTGATACATTCAGCTATACATCCCCTCACCAAAATGACTAGGAGGAGTAACACTCAACAGAGGAAAAATTCAGAGACTCTCTATCAGAACTATTGGATATGGACATAAACAATATGTTGGAAAGGGAATCCAGGGTAACAATTATCCAGGCAATGGCTAGGTTGGAGAAAACCATGAGTGACAATATAGAATCTCTAAGGGTGGAAGTGAGAGCTGACCTGGCAGAAGTTGAAAATCTTATCAATGTGATCCAATCTAATCTAAATACTCTAACAGCTAGGGTAACTGAGACAGAAGATAGAATTAGTGATCTAGAGGACAAACTGATAGAGAAAAAGTATCAGGAGGAGGCATGGAACAAACAGCTTAGAAGTCATAAAAACAGAATTAGGAAATTAATGATGCCATGAAACATTCCAATGTCAGAATTTGGGGGATCCCTGAGGGGGTAAAGAAAGAGAGAAGACTAGAAGATATAGTTGAACAAATTCTGGATGAAAATTTTCCCAGTCTGGGGAAGGGAACAGCGTTCATGTCCTAGAAGCAGAAAGAATATGCACCAAGATCAGCGAATCTAGAAAGACATCCAGACAATTCATTGTGAAACTCACAAATCATATCCTAGACAACAGCTTCTGAGGGCAGATGGGGGGAAGAGATTCCTTACATATGGAAGAAGTCCATCAGAATAATGTCAGAGCTGTCCCCAGAAACTTGGCAAGCCAGAAATGGCTGGAAAGACATATTCAGGGAACTAAATGAGAAGAACATGCAGGCAACAAAACTTTATCCAGCAAGGCTGACATTCAAAATGGATGAAGAGGGGCGCCTGGGTGGCTCAGTGGATTAAGCCGCTGCCTTCGGCTCAGGCCATGATCTCAGTGTCCTGGGATCGAGCCCCACATCAGGCCCTCTGCTCAGCAGGGAGCCTGCTTCCCCCTCTGTCTCTGCCTGCCTCTCTGCCTACTTGTGATCTCTCTCTCTCTGTCAAATAAAATAAATAAAATCTTTAAAAAAAAAAAAAAAAAAAAAAAAAAAAAAAAAAAAAAAAAAAATGGATGAAGAGATAGTTTTCAAGACCAGCAAGGTTTAAAAGAATATGTGACCACCAAGCCAGCACTACAAAAAATATTAAAGGAAAGGACCCAAGAGTGTCATAGAACAGAAATTCACAGAGACAATCTATAGAAACATGATGTCAATAAAAACGTATCTCTCGGGGCGGAGGAGTCAAGATGACGGAGAAGTAGCAAGCTGAGACTGCTTCAGCTAGCCGGAGATCAGCTAGATAGCTTATCTAAAGATTGCAAACACCTGAAAATCCATCGGCAGATCGAAGAGAAGAAGAACAGCAATTCTGGAAACAGAAAAACAACCACTTTCTGAAAGGTAGGACCGGCGGAGAAGTGAATCCAAAGCGACGGGAAGATAGACCCCGGGGGGAGGGGCCGGCTCCCAGCAAGCAGCGGAGCAACCGTGCACAAAATCAGGACTTTTAAAAGTCTGTTTCGCTGAGGGACATCGCTCCAGAGGCTAAACCGGGTGAAGCCCACGCGGGGTCAGCGTGGCCTCAGGTCCCGCAGGGTCACAGAAGGATCGGGGGTGTCTGAGTGTCGCAGAGCTTGTGGGTATTGGAACGGGAAAGCCGGCTACAGAGACAGAGCCGACAGTAAGCTCGCAGCTCGGTGTTACCTTGAACCGGTCGCAGGCTCGGTGAGCTCGGAGCACGGCCGGAGGTCAGGCAGCCGGGAGTAACTGGGCGCTGTTCTCTGAGGGCGCACTGAGGAGTGGGGCCCTGGGCTCTCGGCTCCTCCGGGCCGGAGACCAGGAGGCCGCCATTTGTATTCCCGTCCTCCGGAACTCTACGGAAAGCGCTCAGGGAACAAAAGCTCCTGAAAGCAAACCTGAGCGGATTACTCACCCCGGCCCCGGGTAAGGGCGGTGTAATTCCGCCTGGGGCAAAGACACTTGAGAATCACTACAACAGGCCCCTCCCCCAGAAGATCAACAAGAAATCCAGCCGAGACCAAGTTCACCTACCAAGGAGTGCGGTTTCAATACCAAGGAGAGCAGCAGAATTCCAGAGGAGGAGAAAGCCAAGCACGGAACTCATGGCTTTTTTACTGTGATTTTTTTTAGTCTTGCAGTTAATTTAATTTTTTATTTTTCATTTTTTTTTTCTCGCCTTCGGGTAAAATTTTTCTTAACTGTTACCTTTTTCTTTTTTAACGATTTTTTACTAGTTTATCTAATATATATATTTTTTCTTTTTTACATTTTTCTTAGGTGTTTTCTTTTTTAAAAAATTCTTTTCTTTTCTTTTCTTTTTTTTTTTTCTTTTCTTTTTGTTTTTTTTTTTTTTCTTTCTTCCTTTTTGAACCTCTTTTTATCCCCTTTCTCCCCACTCACGATTTTGGATCTCTTCTAATTTGGTTAAAGCATATTTTCCTGGGGTTGTTGCCACCCTTTTAGTATTTTACTTGCCCCTTCATTTACTCTTATCTGGACAAAATGACAAGACGTAAAAATTCAACACAAAAAAAAGAACAAGAGGCAGTATCGAAGGCTAGGGACCTAATCAATACAGACATCGGTAATATGTCAGATCTAGAGTTCAGAATGACAATTCTCAAGGTTCTAGCCAGGCTCGAAAAAGGCATGGAAGATATTAGAGAAACCCTCTCGAGAGATATAAAAGCCCTTTCTGGAGAAATAAAAGAACTAAAATCTAACCAAGTTGAAATCGAAAAAGCTATTAATGAGGGGCAATCAAAAATGGAGGCTCTAACTGCTAGGATAAATGAGGCAGAAGAAAGAATTAGTGATATAGAAGACCAAATGACAGAGAATAAAGAAACTGAGCAAAAGAGGGACAAACAGCTACTGGACCACGAGGGGAGAATTCGAGAGATAAGTGACACCATAAGACGAAACAACATTAGAATAATTGGGATTCCAGAAGAAGAAGAAAGTGAGAGGGGAGCAGAAGGTATACTGGAGAGAATTATTGGGGAGAATTTCCCCAATATGGCAAAGGGAACGAGCATCAAAATTCAGGAGGTTCAGAGAATGCCCCTCAAAATCAATAAGAATAGGCCCACACCCCGTCACCTAATAGTAAAATTTACAAGTCTCAATGACAAAGAGAAAATCCTGAAAGCAGCCCGGGAAAAGAAGTCTGTAACATACAATGGTAAAAATATTAGATTGGCAGCTGACTTATCCACAGAGACCTGGCAGGCCAGAAAGAGCTGGCATGATATTTTCAGAGCACTAAACGAGAAAAACATGCAGCCAAGAATACTATATCCAGCTAGGCTATCATTGAAAATAGAAGGAGAGATTAAAAGCTTCCAGGACAAACAACAACTGAAAGAATTTGCAAATACCAAACCAGCTCTACAGGAAATATTGAAAGGGGTCCTCTAAGCAAAGAGAGAGCCTACAAGTGGTAGACCAGAAAGGAACAGAGACCATATACAGTAACAGTCACCTTACAGGCAATACAATTGCACTAAATTCATATCTCTCAATAGTTACCCCGAATGTGAATGGGCTAAATGCCCCTGTCAAAAGACACAGGGTATCAGAATGGATAAAAAAACAAAACCCATCTATATGTTGCCTCCAAGAAACATTTTAAGCCCGAAGACACCTCCAGATTTAAAGTGAGGGGGTGGAAAACGATTTACCATGCTAATGGACATCAGAAGAAAGCAGGAGTGGCAATCCTTATATCAGATCAATTAGATTTTAAGCCAAAGACTATAATAAGAGATGAGGAAGGACACTATATCATACTCAAAGGGTCTGTCCAACAAGAAGATTTAACAATTTTAAATATCTATGCCCCCAACGTGGGAGCAGCCAACTATATAAACCAATTAATAACAAAATCAAAGAAACACATCAACAATAATACAATAATAGTAGGGGACTTTAACACTCCCCTCACTGAAATGGACAGGTCATCCAAGCAAAAGATCAACAAGGAAATAAAGGCCTTAAATGACACACTGGACCAGATGGACATCACGGATATATTCAGAATATTTCATCCCAAAGCAACAGAATACACATTCTTCTCTAGTGCACATGGAACATTCTCCAGAATAGATCACATCCTCGGTCCTAAATCAGGACTCAAACCGGTATCAAAAGATTGGGATCATTCCCTGCATATTTTCAGACCACAATGCTCTAAAGCTAGAACTCAACCACAAAAGGAAGTTTGGAAAGAACCCAAATACATGGAGACTAAACAGTATCCTTCTAAAGAATGAATGGGTCAACCGGGAAATTAAAGAAGAATTGAAAAAAATCATGGAAACAAATGATAATGAAAATACAACGGTTCAAAATCTGTGGGACACAACAAAGGCAGTCCTGAGAGGAAAATATATAGCGGTACAAGCCTTTCTCAAGAAACAAGAAAGGTCTCAGGTACACAACCTAACCCTACACCTAAAGGAGCTGGAGAAAGAACAAGAAAGAAACCCTAAGCCCAGCAGGAGAAGAGAAATCATAAAGATCAGAGCGGAAATCAATGAAATAGAAACCAAAAAAACAATAGAACAAATCAACGAAACTAGGAACTGGTTCTTTGAAAGAATTAATAAAATTGATAAACCCCTGGCCCGACTTATCAAAAAGAAAAGAGAAAGGACCCAAATAAATAAAATCATGAATGAAAGAGGAGAGATCACAACTAACACCAAAGAAATACAAACTATTATAAGAACATACTATGAGCAACTCTACGGCAATAAATTTGACAATCTGGAAGAAATGGATGCATTCCTAGAAACATATAAACTACCACAACTGAACCAGGAAGAAATAGAAAGCCTGAACAGACCCATAACCAGTAAGGAGATTGAAACAGTCATTAAAAATCTCCAAACAAACAAAAGCCCAGGGCCAGACGGCTTCCCGGGGGAATTCTACCAAACATTTAAAGAAGAACTAATTCCTATTCTCCTGAAACTGTTCCAAAAAATAGAAATGGAAGGAAAACTTCCAAACTCATTTTATGAGGCCAGCATCACCTTGATCCCAAAACCAGACAAGGATCCCACCAAAAAAGAGAGCTATAGACCGATATCCTTGATGAACACAGATGCGAAAATACTCAACAAAATACTAGCCAATAGGATTCAACAGTACATTAAAAAGATTATTCACCACGACCAAGTGGGATTTATTCCAGGGCTGCAAGGTTGGTTCAACATCCGCAAATCAGTCAATGTGATACAACACATCAATAAAAGAAAGAACAAGAACCATATGATACTCTCAATAGATGCTGAAAAAGCATTTGACAAAGTACAACATCCCTTCCTGATCAAAACTCTTCAAAGTGTAGGGATAGAGGGCACATACCTCAATATCATCAAAGCCATCTATGAAAAACCCACCGCAAATATCATTCTCAATGGAGAAAAACTAAAAGCTTTCCCGCTAAGGTCAGGAACACGGCAGGGATGTCCATTATCACCACTGCTGTTCAACATAGTACTAGAGGTCCTAGCCTCAGCAATCAGACAACAAAAGGAAATTAAAGGCATCCAAATCGGCAAAGAAGAAGTCAAATTATCACTCTTCGCAGATGATATGATACTATATGTGGAAAACCCAAAAGACTCAACTCCAAAACTGCTAGAACTTATACAGGAATTCAGTAAAGTGTCAGGATATAAAATCAATGCACAGAAATCAGTTGCATTTCTCTACACCAACAGCAAGACAGAAGAAAGAGATATTAAGGAGTCAATCCCATTTACAATTGCATCCAAAACCATAAGATACCTAGGAATAAACCTAACCAAAGAGACACAGAATCTATACTCAGAAAACTATAAAGTACTCATGAAAGAAATTGAGGAAGACACAAAGAAATGGAAAAATGTTCCATGCTCCTGGATTGGAAGAATAAATATTGTGAAAATGTCTATGCTACCTAAAGCAATCTACACATTTAATGCAATTCTTATCAAAGTACCATCCATCTTTTTCAAAGAAATGGAACAAATAATTCTAAAATTTATATGGAACCAGAAAAGACCTCGAATAGCCAAAGGGATATTGAAAAAGAAAGCCAACGTTGGTGGCATCACAATTCCGGACTTCAAGCTCTATTACAAAGCTGTCATCATCAAGACAGCATGGTACTGGCACAAAAACAGACACATAGATCAGTGGGACAGAATAGAGAGCCCAGAAATAGACCCTCAAATCTATGGTCAACTAATCTTCGACAAAGCAGGAAAGAATGTCCAATGGAAAAAAGACAGCCTTTTCAATAAATGGTGCTGGGAAAATTGGACAGCCACATGCAGAAAAATGAAATTGGACCATTTCCTTACAGCACACACAAAAATAGACTCAAAATGGATGAAGGACCTCAATGTACGAAAGGAATCCATCAAAATCCTTGAGGAGATCATGGGCAGCAACCTCTTCGACCTCTGCCGCAGCAACATCTTCCTAGGAACAACGCAAAAGGCAAGGGAAGCAAGGGAAAAAATGAACTACTGGGATTTCATCAAGATCAAAAGCTTTTGCACAGAAAAGGAAACAGTTAACAAAATCAAAAGACAACTGACAGAATGGGAGAAGATATTTGCAAACGACATATCAGATAAAGGACTAGTGTCCAGAATCTATAAAGAACTTAGCAAACTCAACACACAAAGAACAAATAATCCAATCAAGAAATGGGCAGAAGACATGAACAGACATTTCTGCAAAGAAGACATCCAGATGGCGAACAGACACATGAAAAAGTGCTCCATATCACTCGGCATCAGGGAAATACAAATCAAAGCCACCATGAGATATCACCTCACACCAGTCAGAATGGCTAAAATCAACAAGTCAGGAAATGACAGATGCTGGCGAGGATGCGGAGAAAGGGGAACCCTCCTACACTGTTGGTGGGAATGCAAGCTGGTGCAGCCACTCTGGAAAACAGCATGGAGGTTCCTCAAAACGTTGAAAATAGAACTGCCCTATGACCCAGCAATTGCACTATTGGGTATTTACCCTAAAGATACAAATGTAGTGATCCAAAGGGACACATGCACCCGAATGTTTATAGCAGCAATGTCCACAATAGCCAAACTATGGAAAGAACCTAGATGTCCATTAACAGATGAATGGATCAAGAAGATGTGGTATATATACACAATGGAATACTATGCAGCCATCAAAAGAAATGAAATCTTGCCATTTGCAACAACATGGATGGAACTAGAGCGTATCATGCTTAGCGAAATAAGTCAAGCAGAGAAAGACAACTATCATATGATCTCCCTGATATGAGGAAGTGGTGATGCAACATGGAGGCTTAAGTGGGTAGAAGAAGAATAAATGAAACAAGATGGGATTGGGAGGGAGACAAACCATAAGTGACTCTTAATCTCACAAAACAAACTGAGGGTTGCCGGGGGGAGGGGGTTTGGGAGAAGGGGGTGGGATTATGGACATTGGGGAGGGTATGTGCTTTGGTGAGTGCTGTGAAGTGTGTAAACCTGGTGATTCACAGACCTGTACCCCTGGGGATAAAAATATATGTTTATAAAAAATAAAAAATTTAAAAAAAAAAAGAAACAAATGAACCAAAAAAAAAAAAAGGAGACAAACCAAAAACCAGATGCTTAATTACAGAGAATGAACTGATGGTTACCAGAGGAGAGGTGGGTGGGGGGATGGGTGAAAGAGGTGATGAGGATTAGAGTGCATTTATCATGATGAGCGCTGAGAAAGGCATAGAATTGTTGAACCACTACATTGTATATCTGAAACTAATATAACACTGCATGTTAACTATAATGGAATTAAATTTTTAAAAAATTTAAAAAAAAACGTATCTCTCAATAATCACTCTCAATGTAAATGGCCTATATGCTCCCATAAAATGGCACACGGTTGCAGATTGGATAAAACGACAGGACCTGTCCATATGCTGTCTACAAGAGACCCATTTGGAACCTAAATATATATCCTGACTGAAAGTGAAGGGGTGAAAGAGCATCTTTCATGCTAATGTGCATTAAAAGAAAGCTGGGGTAGCAATTCTCACATCAGATAAATTAGTTTTTAAACTAAAGACTATAGTCAGAGATACAGAAGGACACTACATCATTCATAAAGGGTCTATCCACCAAGAAGGCCTAAAAACTGTAAATATTTCTGTCCCTAATACGGGGCAGCCAACTACATAAGCCAACTTCTAATAATAATAAAGAATCATATTGCTATGACTACATTAATAGTAGGGGATCTTAACAAACCACTCTCACTAATAGATCATACAAGCAGAAAATCAATAAAGAAACAAGAGCTTTGAATGAAACACTTCACCACATGGACCTCATAGATATATATAGAACATTCCACCCTAAAACAACAGAAGATCCATTCCTCTTGAGTGCACATGAAACTTTCTCCAGAATAGACCACATACTGGTCACAAATTAGAGCTCAACCAAACCAAAAGACTGAGACTATTCCCTGCATATTCTCAGACCACAATGCTTTGAAAATGGACCTCAACCACAAGAAAAAGTTTGGAAGGAATTCAAACACCTGGAAGCTAAAGACCACCTTGCTTAAGAATGTTTGGATCAACCAGGAAATCAAAGAAGAACTTTAACAATTCATGGAAACCAATGAGAATGAAGACACATTGGTCCAAAATCTAAAGGATACAGCAAAGGCGGTCCTAAGGGGGAAATAGCCATCCAAGCCTCTCTCAAAAAAATTGAAACATCCAGAAAACACCAGCTTTATTTACACCTTAAAGAGCTGGAGAATCAACAACAAATTAAGCCAACCCCCCACACAAGAAAGGAAATAATCAAGATTAGAGCAGAGAGGGGCGCCTGGGTGGCTCAGTGGGTTAAAGCCTCTGCCTTTGGCTCAGGTCATGATCTCAGGGTCCTGGGATCAAGCCCCACATCATGCTCTCTGCTCAGCAGGGAGCCTGCTTCCCCCTCTCTCTCTGCCTGCCTCTGACTACTTGTGACCTTGCTCTCTATGTCAAATAAATAAAAAAAAAAATCTTTAAAAAAAAAATTAGAGCAGAGATCAATGAGATAGAAATTAGAGATACAGTAGAATGCATCACCAAAACTAGAAGTTGGCTTTTTCAAAGAATCAATAAGATCGATAAACCACTGGCCAAATGAATCCAAAAGAAAAGAAAGGGGACCCAAATTAATAAAATTATGAATGAAAAGGGAGAGATCACGACTAACACCAAGGAAATAGAAACAATCATCAGAAATTATTATCAACAGTTATATGCCAATAAATTAAGCAACCAAGATGAAATGGATACATTCCTGGGAACCTCTAAACTTCCAAAACTGAATCAGGAAGAAACTGACAACTTTAATAGACCAATATCTAGTAACGAGATTGAAGTAGTGATCAAAAACCTCCAAAAAAACAAGACCCCAGGACCTGATGGATTCCCTGGGGAAGTCTACCAAACATTCAAAGAAGAAATAATACCTATTCTCCTGAAGCTGTTTCAAAAAAAATTGAAGCAGAAGGAAAATTTCCAGACTCTTTTTATGAAGCCAGCATTACCTTGATCCCCAAACCAGGCAAAGACCCTACCAAAAAGGAGACTTTCAGGCCAATATCCCTGATGAATCTGGATGCCAAGATTCTCAACAAGATCTAGCTAATCGGATCCAACAGTACATTAAAAAGATTATCCACCATGACCAGGTGGGATTCATCCGTGGGATGCAGGGGGGCGGGATTCAACATTCACAAATCAATCAATGTGATAGAACAAATCAATAAGAGAAGAGAGAAGAACCACATGGTCCTCTCAATTGATGCAGAAAAAGCATTTGACAAGATACAGCATCCACTCTTGATTAAAATTCCTCAAAGTATAGGGATAGAGGGAACATTCCTCAACTTCATAAACTCTATCAATGAACAACCCACAGCTAATATCATCTTCAATGGGGAAAAGCTGATCTCTGTAAGATCAGAACACGAGAAGGATGCCCACTTTCACCACTCTTGTTCAACATAGTATTGGAAGTCCTAGCAACAGCAATCAGACAACAAAGAGAAATAAAAGGTATCCAAATTGACAATGAAGAGGTCAAACTCTCTCTTTGCGGATGACATGATACTTTATATGGAAAACCCAAAAGACTCCACCCCCCAAATTACTAGAACTCATACAGCAATGAGGCAGGATACAAAGTCAAAGTACAGAAATCAGTTGCTTTCTTATACACTAACAATGAAACTATAGAAAGAGAAATTAGAGAATTGATTCCATTTACCATAGCACCAAGAACCTTAAGGTACCTGGGAATAAACGTAACCAAAGAGGTAAAGGATCTGTACTCAAGGAACTACAGAACACTTGTGAAAGAAATTGAAGAAGACACGAAAAGATGGAAGGCCATTCCATGGAAGAATAAGCATTGCTAAAATGTCTATACTCCCTAGAGCAGTCTATACTTTCAATGCCATTCTGATCAAAATTCCACCAGCATTTTTCAAAGTGCTGCAGCAAAAACAATCCTAAAATTTGTATGGAACCAGAAGAGACCTAAGTTGCTAAGGAAATGTTGAAAAAGAAAAACAAAACTGGGGGCATCATGTTACCTGATTTCAAGGTTTACTACAAAGCTGTGATCACCAAGACAGCATGGTACTGGCATAAAAAAAGACACAAAGACTACTAGAACAGAGTAGAGAGCCCAGATATGGACCCTCAACTCTATGGTGAAATAATCTTCGAGCAAGCAGGAAAGCATATCTACTGGAAAAAAGACAGCCTCTTCAATAAATGGTGCTGGGAATATTGGACAGCTATGTGTAGAAGAATGAAACTCAACAATTCTGTTACACCATATCAAAGATAAACATGAAAGTGATAAAAGACCTCAATGTGAGGCAGGAATCTATCAAAATCCTAAAGGAAAACATGGGCAGTAACCTCTTCGATATCAGCCACAGCAACTTCTTCCAAGACATGTCTCCAAAGGCAAAGGAAACAAAAGCAAAAATGAACTTTTGGGGCTTCATCAAGATTAAAAACTTCTGCACAGCAACAGAGACAGTCAACAACACAAAGACACAACCCATAAAATGGGAGAAGATATTCACAAATGAGACTCCAGAGAAAGGCTGATATCCAAAATCTATAAAGTACTCCTCCAACTCAACATTCACAAAACAGATAATCCCGTCAAAAATGGGCAGAAGACATGAAAAGACACTTACCCCAAAGAAAACATACAAATGGCTAACAGAAACATGAAAAAATGTTCATTATCGATAGCCATCAGGGAGATTCTAATCAAAACAAATTGAGATATCACCTTACACAAGTTGGAATTGCCATAATTAATAAAACTAGAAACAACAAGTGGCGGAGAGGATGTGGAGAAAGGGGAACCCTCTTACACTGTTGGTAGGAATGCAAGTTGGTGTAGCTACTTTGGGAAACAGTGTGGAGATTCCTTAAGAAACTAAAAATAGAGTTTCTGTATGACCCTGCAATTGCACCACTGGGTATTTACCCCAAAGATACAGATGTAGTGAAAAGAAGGGCCATCTCTACCCCCATGTTCATAGCAGCAATGGCCACTATCACCAAACGTGGAAAGAGCCAAGATGCCCTTCAGCAGGTGAAGGGATAAAGAAGATATGATCCTTGTGTACAATGGATATGCCTCCATCAGAAAGGATGAATACCCAACTTTTGTATCAACATGGATGGATCTGGAGGAGATTATGCTGAGTGAAATAAGTTAAGCAGAGAGAGTCAATTATCATGTGGTTTCACTTACTTGTGGAGCATAAGGAATAACACAGAGGACATAAGGAAAAGTGAATTGGGGGAAATGGAAGGGGGAGATGAAGCATGAGAGACTGTGGGCTCTGAGGAACAAACTGAAGGTTTTAGAGGGGAGAGTGTGTAGGGTGTTAGGTGAGCCTGGTGGTGGGTGTTAGGGCAGGCACATATTGCATGGGGCACTGGGTGTGGTACATAAACAATGAATCTTGGAATACTGAAAAAGTAAAAATTAATTTAAACAAAGAAAAAAAAACAAGGAACTAAATATGAGACAGGAATCCATCAAAATCATAGAGGAGAACACAGGAGCAACCTTTGGGACCTAGGCTGTAGCAACTTCTTACTAGACATGTCTCCAAAAACAAAAATGAATTACTGGGACTTCATCAAGATAAAACTCTTTTGCAGAGGAAAGGAAACAGTTGACAATACCAAAAGACAACTGACAGATTGGAAGATATTTGCAAATAACACACCAGATAAAGAACCAGTACCCAAAATCTATAAAGAACTTATCAAATTCAACACCCAAAGGACAAATAATCCAATCAAGAAATGGTCAGAAGACCAGTCAAGAAATGGTCAGGAGACATGAACAGATATTTCTCCAAGGAAGACATCCATGTCGCCAAAAGACACATGAAAAAATGCTCAACATCACTTGGGATCAGGGAAATACAAATCAAAACCACAATGAGATACCACTTCACACCAGTCAGAATGGCTAAAATGAACAAGTCAGGAATGGACAGAATTTGGTGATGATGCAGAGAAAGAGGAACCCTCTTACACTGTTGGTTGGAATGGAAGGTGGTATAGACTCTCTGGAAAACAGTATAGAGGTTTAAAACAGACCCAGCAATTGCACTGCTAGATATTTATCCCAAATATGCAAATGTAGTGATCTGAAGGGGCACCTGCACCCCAATGTTTATAGCATCAATGTCCACACTAGCCAAACTATAGAAAGAGCCCATATGTTCAACAACAGATGAGAGGATAAAGAAAAAGGGATATATATACAATCGAATACTACTTGGCCATCAAAAAAATGAAATCTTGTAATTTGCAATGATGTGGATGAAACTGGAGGGTATTATGCTAAGTGAAATAAGTCAATCAGAGAAAGAAAATTATCATATAATCTCACTCATATGTGGAATTTAAGAAACAAAAGAGAGGATCGAAGGGGAAGAGAGGAAAAAATAGGAGAAGACAAAATTAGAGAGGAAGACAATTTTTTTTATAAAAAATTTTTTTTATTTTTTTATTTATTTGACAGACAGAGATCACAAGTAGGCAGAGAAGGAGGCAGGGAGAGAGAGGAAGAAGCAGGCTCCCCACTGAGCAGAGAGTCTGATGCGGGGCTCAATCCCAGGACCCTGGGATCATGACCTGAGCTGAAGGCAGACACTTCAGTGGGTTACACTGAGCCACCCAGGCACCCCAAGAGGAAGATAAATTTTAAGAGACTCTTAATCATAGGAAAAGACTGAGGATTGCTGGAGAAGAGGTGGGTGGGGTAAAAATTAATTAATTAAAAAATAAATTAAAAATAAATACCTCCTACAACTCAAAAAAGAAAAAAACTATAGCAAGATTATTTTATTTTTCTAATTTCACAAATACCTCCTCTACTATTTTCTCTATAAATTAAAGTTATTTGTTTAAAGAACAAAATTCAGCTGAGTAAATTTTAAAGCTCTTTCTGTTCTTATTTGGTAATTCATTAATTTTGCACCATCCAATCTAGCAGATAGAAAGGAGTTCCAAAGAGCTATATAAAGTGAGAGATTCTTACAGATTTTTACAGAGAAGTTATACCGGTCATTTGCTAGTTTGTTAAGGCAGGGTTACTTTCCTTACCTGGAGCAAAGGAGAATCTTGGAGCCATGTCAGGTAACTTGTGCAGAGAAGACAAGCACTGACTAGCTCTGGAGAGCCCAGCACAGAAATTTAGTTAAGTTTTGATTGGCTGACATGGGATTTACCATCAGTGAGCCTGCCTTGGGTCTAATCTGCTTGCTTTAACAGTTCTCCCCTTTTGATCAGACTCCAAGATTACTGAGAGTTGTGATCAAATGTTAAGGCTAGAACACTACTCCTAGTCACTGCTTTTGTCATCTGTTTTGGTTTTTGGGTAGTATCCACAGGACAAAAGTTGGCCTCATAGTCTTATAGATGACCATTTTCTTCATATTCCTTTTGGAGTTCTAATCTCAGTGAGACTACCCATCAGTCCAGGAGTTGTAGACATATATTCAAGATCTTTGAGAGAATATAGTGCACCAGAAAGACGATAATAATGATGATAAGAATAATACCCAGAGGCACCTGGCTGGCTCAGTTGGTGGAGCATGTGACTCTGGATTTTGGGGTTGTGAGTTCAAGCCCATGTTGGGTGTAGAGATTACTTAAAAATAAAACCAGAAGATGAAGGAAGAAAAGTAGGTGGAGGGGGATGAAATGGAGGAGGAGGGGAAGGAAGTAGGAAGAAGTAAAAGAAGACCCAAATTTTGGAGGGCACTCCAAAGCCAAGGTCCCCGTGACCCAAACAAGCCAAATCAAAGAGGTCAAAGAATAACCCAGAGTTAGGTTTAATCTGCTTAAGCCAATGGTTTGTTTAACCATTTCACTCAGTTGTATCTCAGCTTCCCCAAACTACTTATCTAAGCGCAAGAGGTAGTGGCTATAGAACAAACACCTCCCTGCTCAGCAAGGAAAGAATCAAGAATTATTCTCTTGTCTAAGACAACTTTAGTAAGCAAATTCAATGATCTCTGCTTGACAGCTACAGCCTCAGATGTAGACCCTGATATTTCCCTTACAGTAAGTGATAAATTTCTAACCACAACTTCATTGCACTAACTCCCATCTGAGATAGTAAAGATTGGTCAAAAGAGATAAAACCTGAGTCATGAATACTTTCTGGTAATTCCTGTTTGAGTCTGTAGTGTTGTTTGACAGGTGCAGCCCAATGTGAAGCCTCAGTTTGACTGTGGACAGTCAGAGACTATACTAGGTAGCCCAGACCATAACTTACGGCCATCTTCCATATATTTAGACACTGAAGGGCCCATGCATTAGGGGGTGCAAGTTCTCCATAGATAAAGATGTACATAGGTTGAATACAGGCTCTGCCAAGAGAGATACTTCCTGTGGTGAAGGGTGTTGAACAGTGGAATTCAGGGTGGTCAACCAAGACTCGACTGGAAAGGTGCCAGCCTTGGAAGCTGATACAATTTAAGGGTCTGTAAACTGCACAGACAGTTTTATTCTGGTAACCCTTGTCTAGTGTCCCTTTCTTTATACAGAGCCTAGATTCAAGTTTCCCTGGGTTTGGGCTTATTAACCAGAGACAGGGAAATGAACACCCAGGGTTAGGGAGTAGCACAGCATAGAGGAGGCCAAATTTGTTTCACAGAAATGGAGGCAATAGAAATAAGGGAGAAGTTTGTGACAGACAGAGCTATAGGATCAACAGCATCATGGCAAATCTAACAGACAAGTTTATCAACTCCTTTTATGATGGTCTGATATATGTGAACAATGGCATTCTCTTTCCAGACTAGAGCAAGGTGAAAGGTGAACAAAAGAACCATATGTGGAACATAAGGAATAGCACAGAGGACATTAAGGGAAGGAAGGGAGAACTGAAGGGAGGGAAATCAGAGGGGGAGATGAACCATGAGATAAACCATGAGAGACTATGGACTCCGGGAAACAATCTGAGGGTTTCAGAGGGGAGAGGGGGGTGAAGTAGCCCAGTGATGGGGATTAAGGAGGGCACATGTTGCAATGAACACTGAATGTTCTACACAAACAATGAATCATGGAACACTTCCTTCAAAACTAATGATGTACTGTATGGTGACTAACAAACATAATAATTTTTTTAAAATCATAAAGATGTTTATAGTTTAAAGATTGTCAAGAATTAGGAAAGGGATGGTCATAGATGAGAAAAGAAATGGAAAGAAATGTTCTGGATACAACATCTTGGAAGGGATCGGTCTACCTTTTGATATAAGCTGCTTCTCTTCCTGATCAATTTTATTTTGAGGTCTCCAACATTAGCACAAGACCAAATGTCAAGGGGTCCCTGGGAGGCTGTTGGTTAGACATCTGGCTTCAGCTCAAGTCATGGTCCCAGGGTCTTGGCCCCACATTGGGTTCCTGGCCCAGTGGAGAGATTACTTCTCCCTCTCCCTCTCCCCTGCTCATGTGCACACTCTCTCTTTCTGTCAAATAAATAAAATCTTTTTTTTTTTTTAGATTTTACTTATTTATTTGAAAGAGAGAGAGAGAGAGAGAGAAATAAAGAGAACAAAAGCAGGGGGAGCTGCAGAAGGAGAGAGAGAAGCAGACACCACCACCACCACCACCACCCCCCGCGCTGAGCAGGGAGCCCATTGCAGGACTTGATCCCAAGGCCCTGAGATCATGACCTAGCCAAAAGCAGATGCTCAACCAATTGAGCCACCCAGGCCCCCCCAAAATACAGTTTAAAAAAAATGTCGAGTGTACTCTTCTTTACGTATGAAATATGCACCAAAGATTTAACACCTTATAATCTGGTAGCAGTATTAGTGCTCAAAAATACTTGGTAGGGTCTTTTTCATGAGCCTCTTTGAAGAAGAAGCACTTTTGCAAAGGCATCAGAGTAAAACAACTGTCTGTAAATGACAAAAGACTTAAAAATGGCCATGGTTAAAGATCTGATGAGACTTTATTATAATGGAATTGATAAGGACATTTGGTTATTTCTGTGACACACAACATTATAACATTTATAATTGGAATATGACTAATAACATTATACCAAAACATATCCAATTTCTGGGAATTTCATACCATTTCTAGAACACGTATATTAATAACATGTACCCATGCAAGTATAACATAAGAAGGTTTAGCATCATTTCTTATTTGACAATTCTTCTCACGTCATTTAATATATCATATAAACCTAATTAGTTTAACATGTTACCAGGTTGGAGACAAATCCTTTGAGATTTTCCATGGGCTCCTTGGGACATCTCAAATTTAGTTAGAGGTCAAATAGATGACACTTAGAATTTAATTTGGGAAAATTGTCAATAATGTCAAAATCTTTAAAAATTTGATTAACTAGGATCACAGATCTTTATGAAATAGTAGCTAATTACCTATTTAACCAAAGTAATAATAGAAGATTTTTAAAGCAAATACGGAAGGTTACATCTTTGTGAACTAAACTTAACTCTTTTAATTTTGAAAGGACTTAGTTCTCCCAAATAATCAAAGAGCCAGTAAAGACAAATGAAGCACAGGAAATTTTGATAAAACACAAAATCTTTGCTTTCCAGGTAGATTACCCAAAAGGTAAGGAAAACTTTTTATAAACTCTTAGGAAGAGAAGACCAATAGTCCAAGAAGACTTTGTCCTTTTAACAAACAGAAAACAAAAGAAAAAATTTTTTTTCTCATGGGAAGGCGCAGGGGGAGAAGAAGAGATAGAAACTTAAGCAGGACCCATGCTGTAGGGCTCATTCTCATGACCCTGAGATAATGACCTGAGCCAAAAATCAAGAGTCAGATGTTAAACTGACTGAGCCACCCAGGTGCCCTGAGAAAACCAAATTCTAATTTTGCACCCATGTACTTTTGATATTTAAAACTCATTATTTAAGAACTTGAATAAATTCATTCCAATCTTAGCCAGTTTGATCCACATAAAATTACTTTCCACCAACCACCTATAGCTTTCTTATATTCATTTAGGTTTTGTCCTATATTTTGTTCTTCTTTTTTTTTTTTTTTTAAAGATTTTTTATTTATTTATTTGTCAGAGAGAGAGAGGGAGAGAGAGCGAGTACAGGCGGACAGAATGGTAGGCAGAGGGAGAAGCAGGCTCCCTGCTGAGCAAGGAGCCCGATGCGGGACTCGATCCCAGGACGCTGGGATCATGACCTGAGCCGAAGGCAGCTGCTTAACCAACTGAGCCACCCAGGCGTCCCTATTTTGTTCTTCTTAATTCTGAAACAACCAGTCATTTTACTTTAACACAAAATTATTTTTTCGTTAACAAATATACATTCTCAAATCTCATAGTCTTTTTTTTTTTTTTTTTAAGTAATCTCTACACCCAACTTGGGGCTCAAACTCACAATCCCAAAATCAAGTGTCACTTGCTTCACCAACTGAGCCCACCAGGTGTCCTCATACTTCTTCTCACCCAAATAAGCCTCCTACTATCCTTATCTCCTCATATATTTGTTTCCTTTAATTAACACTTATCATTTCCAAGTAGTTTTAATTACATGTATTGATTAGAATTTGTAATACTTAAATCCTTAATTTCTAGTGAAAACTAAGACATAAGCAATTGTATGTTGTCTGTTACACTAGCATTGTGTGGATTGACAAGTTTATGAATACTAAAATGTATTCATACTGATTTCTGGAAGTATATTCTTCTACACAGTGAGTTTTAAATGTGGGACATGAAATATTTACTAATAGACCCAAATACCTTCAGTTCCTCTGTAATAAGAAACCAAAAGTGAATAATGTTCAATAACTAAAGTTTCAGAATTTTATCTTATTTGGAAATGATCTAGATACTCAATGAATATCTATCATTTAACTTAGCTCCATAAAACTTTAAGGTTTTATGTTACCAAAAAGATTTTGTAAATTATTTTAAGTAGACATTATAATTATTGTTCAAAAGTTTATAAACTTGTTTTTTGAGCTTTTGTTTATGTATGTATGTATGTATGTATGTATTTGAGAGAGAAAGAGAGAGTAAGGGAAAGGGGCAGAGAAATAGGGAAAAAAGAGTCCTCAAGCAGACTCTCCACTGAGCATGAAGCCCTACATGGGCTCTATCCTACAACCCCGAGATCAGGACCCAAGCTGAGTCATTCGGGTGTCCTGAAAAGTTTATAAACTTTTATGTGATTTATAATTATATAATTTACTTGTTCTTAATAACTTTGTTTAGATAAGTCATTAAAGTCTCATGAAACATTAAACAGCCAACCATCACATTGTTATCTTTCTTGCTGACAAATTCTTTAAGAGATAACATGAGCTTATATGCCTTTAGTAAACTTAGCTAGAATAAAAATATTGTACTTAATGCTGATGCCCATAAAGACAAGCCTGTTTTAATTAAACTAACAAACTTAAACTAGCTCTTAATTATCTAAAATTATCCTAAAAGACATGAGCTTGAAAAACATTAGTTTCTACACTTCTGAGAGTATATTTGACTCCCATAAATGCTTATTTTCTCTTTTTTCATTGAAGTTGATGCACAATGTTACATTAGTTTCATAATGACCAACAACTCTATATTTTATGCTGTGCTGACCACAAATGTAGCTACCATCAGTCACCATATGAAGCTATTACAACACCATTAACTACATTTTCTATACTGTACCATTAATTACCATACAAATGCTTGATTTTCATCAGGCCCATTAAATAGAGTTCTGTGCAAATTAATTTTGGCAATTCCATCTGAAAGTAGAAAAAATACCACACATCACATGCGTATATAGATATACATAAAAATGCAGATAAGGGACGCCTGGGTGGCTCAGTTGGTTGGACGACTGCCTTCAGCTCAGGTCATGATCCTGGAGTCCCAGGATCGAGTCCCACATCGGGCTCCCACCTCCATGGAGAGTCTGTTTCTCCCTCTGACCTTCTCCTCGCTCATGCTCTCTCTCACTGTCTCTCTCTCTCAAATAAATAAATAAAATCTTTAAAAAAAAATACAGATAAGACACTGAAAAAAGAATTAAATTAAGATGTTCAAAAAGAAACAAAAGTTCTATTCTTTGTATTTCCAGTTAAAAAAATACAGATAAATACAAATAAAGATCTTATATCTTTTATTTTAAAACTTCGGTCATAAGACAGATTCTCTTAGAGGAGGAAGTTAGTTAGGATCTAGCAGGATGCCTGGAGATCAGCAAGGAAGTCATGGCCAGCTACTGGGAAGGTCCAAGGCCTATCCTAGCAGCACCTCACAAGAAACCAGGTCAAACCAAACAGGCTCAAGATTGCAAGTGTCATGACAGGAAATCCCTGAAGAAATTAGGAATAAAAATAGGAAACAGGAGGAGAGGGAGGCAAGATGGTGGAGGAGTAGGGGACCCCATTTCAACTGGTGCACTGAATTTAGCTGGAGATCTATCAAACCATTTTGAACACCCACAAAATCAGACTGAATTGTAAGAATATATATCTGGATCTCTACAAACAGAAAAGTGACTCTTTTTGCAAGATAGGGCATGCAGAGTGGGGAATCTATGGGGAGATATATGAAAATAAACAGAGGGGGAGGGATCCTCCATAAGCTGTCTCCTGGAAAGTGACATAATACCACAGCAACAAAATCAGAACCCTGAGAAATCCACTCTAGTGAGAGGCATCCCTCTCTGAAAGGGGCTCTGGAAATGAAAAGGCAGAATTCTAGATAGGGCATTGTGGTCTCGGGATATGAGGAGCCACAGAGCAAAAGTGGGTGCCTGCACTGGTAGAATGCCTGAGCAGTGGAGCCAGGAAACAGATTATGGTTAGTGAGCCAGGATGGCAGTCTCAGGTCCATCACCATGAAACATGAGCTGTGCCAGAAGATAACTGATCTTTTCCTGAGCAGCCTGAAAAAATCTAGAACCTGCACCAGACCAGGCAAAAACTCACAGGGCAGTAGTGGCCCAAAAAGGACATTAGAGCAACATCCACGCATGATTCAGGAATTTCCTATGCACTCCCTAGCCAGTGGCCACTCGAGTTTTTAGAGTCACAAGGGCAGTGGCACTCTTAGGCCCCTGGGATTGCCTCTGAGAGAGTTATTGTGGGAGAGCACCATGGGATGCTGTGGATTTCAGGGGCACATACAAAAGTGGAGACTGTCATGGAGGGTTTATAAAATAGAGCAGACTGGATTTTCTGCCCTGGGCCAGAGATTTTGGAGTGGCCATTTTTGCTCTAATCCTCTGAAGAGGTGCAGAAAGCCCCCAGGGAACAAAAGCCACACAGAGGACAGGTTTCCACTGACCCCATCCCACTGCAGGGGTAAAGCAACTCCACCCAGGCAGAATTTCCTGAGAAACAGTGTGGCAGACCCCTCTCCCAGAAGACAGGCTGCCAGGAGGATGACAACCTTATGGATCCCATAAGACTGTAAAATCCCAGCACCAGGAGAAAATAGTATACTGAGCTCCAGGTATTGCCTCACAAGTTATGTATTTCTCAGATAAAATTCTCCTTTTCTTTTTTTCCTTTTTCTTATGCTTTTTCTCTGTTCTTTCTTTTAATCTTTTTCTCAATTCACTAAGATATTTGTTATATAAAAATATTTTGAACTTGCTTTTTAACTTGTATTTTTTCATATCTATATTTTTTATACATATATGCTTCATTTTCTTACTTTTTCACTCTATTCAATTTTATCTTTATATGTATATATAAGTTTTGCTTTCCTTGCAATTTTGGGATATAGTATCTTCTAACAGAGAGACCAGCATTCATCCGGGGGCAATTGGAACACTCTGTTTTGTCCACACTGGGAGATTATAGCACCCTCTTCCTATCCAATCTCTTTTTTAAAAAAAATTTTTAAAGACTGTATTTATTTATTTATTTGACAGAGATCATAAGTAGGTAGAGCAGCAGGCAGAGAGAGGAGGGGAAGCAGGCTCCTTGCTGAGCAGAGAGCCCGATGCGGGGCTTGATCCCAGGACCCTGGGATCTTGACCCAAGCTGAAGACAGAGGCTTTAATTTTTAAATTTTTAAATTTTTAAAATTTAAATTTAAAAACAAAATTTTAAATGTTATTCTTATGTTTCATTTTGGCTTTGTTTTTCTCTGGTGGCTTCCAACCACTCCATATTTTGCTAGGATGAATCTTGCTTGGGTCATCATTCTTATTTTGGACTCTGCTTATTCACTCAACCATCCCTCAACAGAATGATTTGGAGGAACTCTCAACAAAGAAAAGAACCAGAGACAATGTCATCTGCCACAGAACCAATGGATATAGATATAAGCAAGATGTCAAAGAATAAATTCAGGATAGCTATCATAACACCAGTAGCTAGGCTTGAAAAAAATCATTAATGACAATATAGAATCTCTAAGGGCAAAAATGAGATATAATCAAGCCAAACATAAAAATACTATGAATGAGACACAATCTAAACTGGATACTCTAACAGCCAGGGTAAATGAAACAGAAAAGAAAGTAAGTAATCTAGAAGAGAAGTTGGTGGAAAGGAAGGAAGTTGAGGAAAATAGAGATAGGCAGCTAGAAGCACATGATAAAAGGCTTAGGGAGACTAATGATGCCATGAAAATATTCCAATGTCAGAATTCTTAGGATCTCCAAAGGGACGGAAAGAGGGGGGTGGGCAGAAGGTATATTTGAGTAAATCATAGCTGAGAACTTCCTTAAATTCTTAAGTCCTTAAGGGAAGGAAACGAGCATTCTTGTCCAAGAGGCAGAGACAGCCCCTCCCAAAATCAATAACAATAGATCAACACTCTGATACATGATAGTGAAGCTTGCAAATTTTACAGTCAAAGAAACTATCCTGAGAGTAGCTAGGGAGAGGGGTTCATTACATATGGAAAGAAGAACATCAGAATAGCATCTGACCTTTCCATGGAAACCTGCAAGCCAGAAAGGGCTGGAAAGACATAGTCAGGGTACTAAATGAGAAGTACATGCAGCCAAGAATACTTTATCCAGCAAGGCTGACATTCAGAATGGATGGAGAGAGAAAGAGCTTCCCAGGACAGGAAGAAACTGAAAGAATATGTGACCAACAAGCCAGCCCTGCAAGAAATATTAAGGGGGGATTCTGTAAGTGAGGAGAGACCCCAAGTGTCACATAGACCAAAAAGAAACAGAAAATCTACAGGAACAGGGACTCTGTAGGCAATAGTCTAAATTCAGATCTTTCAATAGTTACTCTGAATATAAATGGGCTGACTGCCCCCATCGAAAGACATAGGGTTTCAGATTGGATTAAAAAAAAGCAAGACCCCATGCATATGCTGTCTACAAGTGACTTATTTTAGACACAAAGACACCTCCAGATTGAAAGTGAGAGAGTGGAGGACACTTTACCATGCCAATGGACCTCAAAAGAAAGCTGGGGCATCAATCCTCATATTTTATGAGGATTTTAAATACACAAATTTAAATATACAATCAGATTTTAAACCAAAGAGACATAGAGGGAAACATCATACATAAAAGGTCTCTCCAACAAGATCTAACAATTGTACATATCTATGCCCTCAAAATGGGAGAAGCCAATTATATCAACCTTCTAATAACCAAAATAAAGAAATATATTGATAATAATGCATTAATAGGAAGTGACGTCAAAGCTCCACTCAAAGTCATGGACAGATTATCTAAGCAGAAGATGAACAAAGAGACAAGAATTTTGAATGACACATTGGACCACACACATTTTGTGGTATATACAGAACAAGCCATCCTAAAACAACAGAATACTCCTTCTTCTCGAGCACACATGAAACTTTGAAACTTTCTGCAGAATAGATCACATATTGGGTCAAAAATCAGGTCTCAGGGGGAGGAGTCAAGATGGTGGAGAAGTAGCAGGCTGAGACTATTTCAGCTAGCAGGAGATCAGCTAGATAGCTTATCTAAAGATTGCAAACACTTACAAATCCATCAGCAGATTGAAGAGAAGAAGAAGAGCAATTCTAGAAACAGAAAAACAATCACTTTCTGAAAGGTAGGAGTGGTGGAGAAGTGAATCCAAAGCCACGGGAAGATAGACCCAGGGGGAGGGGACGGCTCCCGGCAAGCGGCGGAGCAATGGAGCACAAAATCAGGACTTTTTAAAAGTCTGTTCCGATGAGGGGCATCGCTCCAGAGGCTAAACCAGGGTGAAGCCTACGCGAGGTCAGCATGGCCTCAGGTCCTGCAGGATCACAGAAGGATCGGGGGTGTCTGAGTGTCGCAGAGCTTACAGGTATTAGAACAGGGAAGCTGGCTACAGAGACAGAGCTGACAGTGAGCTCACAGCTCGGGGTTACCTTGAACTGGTCACAGGCTCGGTGAGCGCGGAACACGGCCAGAGGTCAGGCAGACGGGAGTTACTGGGCGCTGTTCTCAGAGGGCGCATGAGGAGTGGGGCCCTGGGCTCTCGGCTCCTCCAGGCTGGAGACCAGGAGGCCGCCATTTGTATTCCTGTCCTCCAGAACTCTACGGAAAGCGCTCAGGGAACAAAAGCTCCTGAAAGCAACCCTGAGCGGATTACCCAGCCTGGCCCCGGGTAAGGGTGGTACAATTCCGCCTGGGGCAAAGATACTTGAGAATCACTACAACAGGCCCATCCCCCAGAAGATCAACAAGAAATCCAGCCAAGAACAAGTAAGTTCATATACCAAGGAGAGCAGTTTCAATACCAAGTAGAGCAGCAGAATTCCAGAGGAGGAGAAAGCAAAGCACGGAACTCATGGCTTTCTCCCTATGATTCTTTAGTCTTGAAGTTAATTTAATTTTTTTTTCTTTTTCATTTTTTTTTCTCTTCTTCTGCTAAAATTTTTTTAACTTTTACCCTTTTTTAATGTTTTTTAACTAGTTTATCTAATATATATATTTTTTTCTTTTTTATACTTTTCTTTATTCATTTTCTTTTTTAAATTCTTTTCTTCTTTCTTTTTTCTTCCTTTTTTTCTTTCTGAACCTCTTTTTAACCCCCTTTCCCCACCTCACGATTTGGGATCTCTTCTGATTTGGTTAAAGCATATTTTCCTGAGATTGTTGCCACCCTTTTAGTATTTTATTTGCTCCTTCATATACTCTTATCTGGACAAAATGACAAGGCGGAAAAATTCACCACACACACGCAAAAAAAAAAAAAAAAACCAAGAGGCAGTACCAAAGGCTAGGGACCTAATCAATACAGACATTGGTAATATGTCAGATCTAGAGTTCAGAATGACGATTCTCAAGGTTCAAGCCGGGCTCAAAAAAGGCATGGAAGATATTAGAGAAACCCTCTTGGGAGATATAAAAGCCCTTTCTGGATAAATAAAAGAACTAAAATCTAACCAAGTTGAAATCGAAAAAGCTATTAATGCTGTGCAGTCAAAATTGGAGGCTCTCACTGCTAGGATAAATGAGGCAGAAGAAAGAATTAGCAATATAGAAGACCAAATGACAGAGAATAAAGAAGCCGAGAAAAAGAGGGACAAACAGCTACTGGACCACGAGGGGAGAATTTGAGAGATAAGTGACACCATAAGATGAAACAACATTAGAATAATTGGGATTCCAGAAGAAGAAGAGAGAGAGAAGGGAGCAGAAGGTATACTGGAGAGAATTATTGGGGAGAATTTCCCCTATATGGCAAAGGGAACAAGCATCAAAATTCAGGAGGTGCAGAGAACGCCCCTCAAAATCAATAAGAATAGGCCCACACCCCGTCACCTAATAGTAAAATTTACAAGTCTTAGTGACAAAGAGAAAATCCTGAAGGCAGCCCAGGAAAAGAAGTCTGTAACATACAATGGTAAAAATATTAGATTGGCAGCTGACTTCTCCACAGAGACCTGGCAGGCCAGAAAGAGCTGGCATGATATTTTCAGAGCACTAAATGAGAAAAACATGCAGCCAAGAATACTATATCCAGCTAGGCTATCATTGAAAATAGAAGGAGAGATTAAAAGCTTCCAGGACAAACAAAAACTGAAAGAATTTGCAAGCACCAAACCAGCTCTACAGGAAATATTGAAAGGGGTCCTCTAAGCAAAGAGAGAGCCTACAAGTGGTAGATCAGAAAGGAACAGAGACAATATACAGTAAAAGTCACATTACAGGCAATACAATGGCACTAAATTCATATCTCTCAATAGTTAACCTGAATGTGAATGGGCTAAATGCCCCAATCAAAAGACACAGGGTATCAGAATGGATAAAAAAACAAAACCCATCTATATGTTGCCTACAAGAACCTCATTTTAAGCCTGAAGACACCTCCAGATTTAAAGTGAGGGGTGGAAAAGAATTTATCATGCTAATGGACATCAGAAGAAAGCAGGAGTGGCAATTCTTATATCAGATCCATTATATTTTAAGCCAAAGACTATAATAAGAGATGAGGAAGGACACTATATCATACTCAAAGGGTCTGTCCAACAAGAAGATCTAACAATTTTAAATATCTATGCCCCCAACATGGGAGCAGCCAACTATATAAACCAATTAATAACAAAATCAAAGAAACACATCAACAATAATACAATAATAGTAGGGGACTTTAACACTCCCCTCACTGAAATGGACAGGTCATCCAAGCAAAAGATCAACAAGGAAATAAAGGCCTTAAATGACACACTGGACCAGATGGACATCACAGATATATTCAGAATATTTCATCCCAAAGCAACAGAATACACATTCTTCTCTAGTGCACATGGAACATTCTCCAGAATAGATCACATCCTCAGTCCTAAATCAGGACTCAACCGGTATCAAAAGATTGGGATCATTCCCTGCATATTTTCAGACCACAATGCTCTAAAGCTAGAACTCAACCACAAAAGGAAGTTTGGAAAGAACCCAAATACATGGAGACTAAACAGTATCCTTCTAAAGAATGAATGGGTCAACCAGGAAATTAAAGAAGAATTGATAAAAATCATGGAAAGAAATGATAATGAAAACACAATGGTTCAAAATCTGTGGGACACAACAAAGGCAGTCCTGAGAGGAAAATATATCGCAGTACAAGTCTTTCTCAAGAAACAAGAAAGGTCTCAGGTACACAACCTAACCCTACACCTAAAGGAGCTGGAGAAAGAACAAGAAAGAAACCCTAAGCCCAGCAGGAGAAGAGAAATCATAAAGATCAGAGCAGAAATCAATGAAATAGAAACTAAAAAACCAATAGAACAAATCAACGAAACTAGGAGCTGGTTCTTTGAAAGAATTAATAAAATTGATAAACCCCTGGCCAGACTTATCAAAAAGAAAAGAGAAATGACCCAAATAAATAAAATCATGAATGAAAAAGGAGAGATCACAACTAACACCAAGGAAATACAAACAATTATAAGAACATACTATGAGCAACTCTACGCCAACAAATTTGACAATCTGGAAGAAATGGATGCATTCCTAGAAACATATAAACTACCACAACTGAACCAGGAAGAAATAGAAAGCCTGAACAGACCCATAACCAGTAAGGAGATTGAAACAGTCATTAAAAATCTCCAAACAAACAAAAGCCCAGGGCCAGACGGCTTCCTGGGGAAATTCTACCAAACATTTAAAGAAGAACTAATTCCTATTCTCCTGAAACTGCTCCAAAAAATAGAAATGGAAGGAAAACTTCCAAACTCATTTTACGAGGCCAGCATCACCTTGATCCCCAAACCAGACAAGGATCCCATCAAAAAAGAGAGCTATAGACCAATATCCTTGATGAACACAGATGTGAAAATTCTCACCAAAATACTAGCCAATAGGATTCAACAGTACATTAAAAGGATTATTCACCACGACCAAGTGGGATTTATTCCAGGGCTGCAAGGTTGGTTCAACATCCACAAATCAGTCAATGTGATACAACACATCAATAAAAGAAAGAACAAGAACCATATGATACTCTCAATAGATGCTGAAAAAGTATTTGACAAAGTACAGCATCCCTTCCTGATCAAAACTCTTCAAAGTATAGGGATAGAGGGCACATACCTCAGTATCATCAAAGCCATCTATGAAAAACCCACTGCAAATATCATTCTCAATGGAGAAAAACTGAAAGCTCTTCTGCTAAGGTCAGGAACACGCAGGGATGTCCATTATCACCACTGCTATTCAACATAGTACTAGAAGTCCTAGCCTCAGCAATGAGACAACAAAAGGAAATTAAAGGCATCCAAATCGTCCAAGAAGAAGTCAAACTATCACTCTTCACAGATGATATGATACTATATGTGGAAACCCCAAAAGACTTCACTCCAAAACTGCTAGAACTTGTACAGGAATTCAGTAAAGTGTCAGGATATAAAATCAATGCACAGAAATCAGTTGCATTTCTCTACACCAACAACAAGACAGAAGAAAGAGAAATTAAGGAGCCAATCCCATTTACAGTTGCACCCAAAACCATAAGATACCTAGGAATAAACCTAACCAAAGAGGCACAGAATCTATACTCAGAAAACTATAAAGTACTCATGAAAGATATTGAGGAAGACACAAAGAAATGGAAAAATGATCCATGCTCCTGGATTGGAAGAATAAATATTGTGAAAATGTCGATGCTACCTAAAGCAATCTACAAATTTAATGCAATTCCTGTCAAGGTATCATCCATCTTTTTCAAAGAAATGGAACAAATAATCCTAAAATTTATATGGAACCAGAAAAGACCTTGAATAGCCAAAGGAATATTGAAAAAGAAAGCCAAAGTTGGTGGCATCACAATTCCGGACTTCAAGCTCTATTACAAAGCTGTCATCATCAAGACAGCATGGTACTGGCACAAAAACAGACACATAGATCAATGGAACAGAATAGAAAGCCCAGAAATAGACCCGCAACTCTATGGTCAACTAATCTTTTACAAAGAAGGAAAGAATGTCCAATGGACAAAAGACTGCCTCTTCAATAAATGGTGTTGGGAAAATTGGACAGCCACATGCAGAAAAATGAAATTGGACCATTTCCTTACACCACACAAGAAAATAGACTCAAAATGGATGAAGGACCTCAATGTGAGAAAGGAATCCATCAAAATCCTTGAGGAGAACACAGGCTGCAACCTCTTCGACCTCAGCCGCAGCAACATCTTCCTAAGAACATCGCCAAAGGCAAGGGAAGCAAGGGCAAAAATGAACTATTGGGATTTCATCAAGATCAAAAGCTTTTGCACAGCAAAGGAAACAGTTAACAAAATCAAAAGACAACTGACAGAATGGGAGAAGATATTTGCAAATGACATATCAGATAAAGGACTAGTGTCCAAAATCTATAAAGAACTTAGCAAACTCAACACCCAAAGAACAAATAATCCAATCAAGAAATGGGCAGAGGACATGAACAGACATTTCTGCAAGGAAGACATCCAGATGGCCAACAGACACATGAAAAAGTGCTCCATATGACTCGGCATCAGGGAAATGCAAATCAAAACCACAATGAGATATCACCTCACACCAGTCATAATGGCTAAAATTAACAAGTCAGGAAATGACAGATGCTGGAAAGGATGTGGAGAAAGGGGAACCCTCCTCCACTGTTGGTGGGAATGCAGGCTGGTGCAACCACTCTGGACAACAGCATGGAGGTTCCTCAAAATGTTGAAAATAGAACTGCCCTATGACCCAGCAATTGCACTATTGGGTATTTACCCTAAAGATACAAATGTAGTGATCCAAAGGGGCACGTGCACCGGAATGTTTATAGCAGCAATGTCCACAATAGCCAAACTATGGAAGGAACCTAGATGTCCATCAACAGATGAATGGATAAAGAAGATGTGGTATATATACACAATGGAATACTATGCAGCCATTAATAGAAATAAAATCTTGCCATTTGCAACAACGTGGATGGAACTAGAGCATACCATGCTTAGTGAAATAAGTCAAGTGGAGAAAGACAACTATCATATGATCTCCCTGATATGAGGAAGTGGAGATGCAACATGGAGGGTTAGGGGGGTAGGAGAAGAATACATGAAACAAGATGGGTTTGGGATGGAGACAAACCATAAGTGACTCTTAATCTCACAAAACAAACTGAGGGTTGCTGGTGGGAGGGGGGCTGGCAGAAAGGGGGTTGGGTTATGGATATTGGGGAGGGTATGTGCTTCAGTGAGTGCTGTGAAGTGTGTAAACCTGGCGATTCACAGACCTATACCCCTGGGGATAAAAATATATGTTTATAAAAAATTAAAAATTAAAAAGAAAATCAGGTCTCAACTAGTAACAAAAGACTGGCATAATTCCATGCATATTTTCAGACCACACTGCTTTGACTGGAACAAGAAGAAATTTGGAAGGAAAACAAACACAGAGAAGTTAAAATGCATTCTACTAAAGAATGAGTGGGTCAACCAGGAAATTAAAGAAGAATTAAAAAATTCATGGAAACCAATGAAAATAAAAACACAACTGTTCAAAGCCTTTGGGATGTAGCAAAGATAGTCCTAAGAGGAAGTACATTGCAATAAAGTCTATTCCAAAAAATTAGAAAAATCAGGACACCTGGGTAGCTCAGTCAGCTTTGTGTCTGCCTTTAGCTTAAGTCATGATCTCAGATCCTGGGATTGAGCCTTGCAATAGGTTTTCTCCTCTGCTTCTCCCTCTGTGTGCCCCCCCCCACCAGCTTATGCTTGCACTCTCTGTCTCTCTGAAATAAATAAAATCTTTTTTAAAAATTAGAAGAATCTCAAATATACAAACTAACCTTACACTTAAAGGGGCTGGAGAATGAAGAGCAAATAAAGCCTAAACAAAGCAGAAGAAGAGAAATAACAAAGATTAGAGCAGAAATCAATAAAATAGAAATGAAAAGAATAGTAAAACAGATCAACAAAACTAGGTGATGGTTCTCTGAAAGAATTAATTAAAATTGATATACCCCTAGCCAAACTTATCCAAAAGAAAAGAGAAAGCACACAAATTGATAAAATGAATGAAAGAAGAGAGATCATGAACAACACCAAGGAAATACAAACAATTATAAGTAACTATGTGTCAAAAAATTAGGTAATCTGGAAGAAATGGAAGTCTTCCTAGAAATTTATAAACTACCAAAACTGAAACAAGAAAAATAGAAAACATGAAAAGATCTATAACTAGCAAGGAAATTGAAGTAGTAACCAAAAACCTCCCAACAAAAAGAATCGAGGGCCAGATGGCTTCCCAAGGAAATTATACCACACATTTAAGGAAGAATTAACACCTATCCTTCTAAACCTCTTTCAAAAAACAGAAATGGAAGGAAAACTTCCAAACTTATTCTGTGAGACCAATATTACCTTAATCCGAAAACCAAAGAATGATGCCTCCAAAAAGGAGAAATACACTTCAACATCCCTTATGCATACAGATGCAAAAATTCTCACCAAAATACTAGCCAATAGGATCCTACAATATATGAAAAGGTTTATTCACCATAAGCAGGTGGAATTTATTCCTAGGATTCAAGGGTAGCTCAGCATCTGCCAATTAACCAACATGATACACCACATTAATAAAAGAAAGGACAAGAACCATATGATCCTCTCAATTGATGCAGAAACAGCATTTGACAAAGTACAGCATCGTTTCTTGATTAAAACTCTCCACAGTGTGGAGATAGAGGGTCATACCTCAATATCATAAAAGCCACCTATGAAAAGCCCACAGAGAATATCAGCCTCAATGGGGAAAAACTGAGAGCCTTTCCTCTAACTTCAGGAACATAACAGGTATACCACTCTCACCACTATTGTTCAACATAGTATTAGAAGCCCTAGCTTCAGGGATGCCTGGGTGGCTCAGTGGGTTAGGCCGCTGCCTTCAGCTCACATCACAATCCCAGAGATCAGTCTGGGATGGAGTCCTGCATCAGGCTCCTTGCTCAGTGGGGAGCCTGCTTCTCTCTCCACTTCTGCCTGCCACTTGGCCTGCTTGTGCACACACGTGCTCTCTCTCTCTCTCTCCCTCTCTCTGACAAATAAATAAATAAATAAATAAAATCTGGAAAAAAAAAAAAGTCCTAGCTTCAGCAGTCAGACAACAAAAAGAAATAAATGTCATCCAAATTGGCAAAGAAGTCAACCTCTCTCTCTTCAAAGATGACATGATACTTTATGTGGAAAACCCAAAAGACTCCACCCCCAAATTGCTAGAACTTGTACAGGAATTCAGCAAAGTAGCAGGATATAAAATCAATGCACAGAATCTATACATTAACAATGAGGTAGAAGAAAGACAAATTAAGGAATCAATCCCATTTACAATAGCACCATAAAAAAAATAAGATACCTAGTAATAAACCTAAACAAAGAGATAAAGGAGGGATACCTGGGTGGCTCAGTTGGTTAAGTGGCTGTCTTCAGCTCAGGTCATGATCCCAGCATCCTGGGATCGAGTCCCACATTGGGCTCCTTGCTCTACAGGGAGCCTGCTTCTCCCTCTGCCTGCCACTCTACCTGCCTGTACTCTCTCTATCTCTATGACAAATAAATAAAATCTTTTTTAAAATAACAAAAATACATTTAAAAAAAAAACAAAGAGGTAAAGGATCTATGCTCAGAACTTTATAGAACACTTATGAAAGAAATTGAGGAACACAAGGAAATGGAAAAACATTCCAGATTCATTGATTGGAAGGATCAATATTGTTAAAATGTCTATGCTACCCAGTGCAATCTACACATTCAATGCAATTCTTATCAAAATACCATTGACACTTCACAGAACTGGAAGAAATAATCCTAAAATTTGTATGGAACCAGAAAAGACCCTGGATAGTCAGAGGAATGTTGAAAAAGAAAATCAAAGCTTGTGGCATCATAAATGCCAGACTTCAAGCTTTATTACAAAGCTGTAATAATCAGGACAGCATGATACTGCAATAAAAAGAGACACATACATCAATGGAATGGAATAGAGACCCCAGAAATTGGCTCTCAACTCTGTGGTCAACTAATCTCCAACAAAGCGGGAAAGAATATCCAATGGAAAAGAGACAGTCTCTTCAATGAATGGTGTTGGGAAATTTGGACAGGCACAAGAATGAAATTGGACCACTTTCTTACACCATACACAAAAATAAATTCAAAATGGATAGAAGACCTATATGTGAGACAGGAATCCATCAAAATCATAGAGGAGAACAGAGGTAGCAACTTCTTAGGCCTCAGTTGCAGCAATTTCTTGCAAGACATGTCTCCAAAGGCAAGGGAAACAAAAGCAGAAATGAGCTATTGGGACTTCACCAACATAAAAAGCTTTCGCACAGCAAAGGAAACAATAAACAAAACTAAAAGGCAACCTACAGAATTGGAAAAAATATTCACAAACAACATAACAGACAAAGAGCTAGTATCCAAAATTTAAAAGAACTTCTCAAACACAATACCCAAAAGGAAATAATCCAGTCAAGAATGGACAGAAGACATGAATAGATGTTTCTCCAAAGAAGACCTACAAATGGCCAACAGACACATGAAAAAATGCTCAACATTGTTTGGCATCAGAGAAATACAAATCAAAACTATAATGAGATACCACCTTACACCAATCAGAAGAGGTAAAATTAACGTCAGGAAGCAATAGATGTTGGCAAGGATGTGGAGAAAGGGGAACCCTCCTACACTACTAGTGGGAATTCAAGCTTGTACAGGCACTCTGGAAAACAATATAGAGGTTCCTCAAAAAGTTAAAAAAAGAGCTATTCTTCTACCCAGCAATTGTACTACTAGGTATTTACCCAAAGGATACAAACATAGTTATCCCAAGAGGCACCTGCACCCCAGTGTTTATAGGAGCAATGTCCACAATAGCCAAATTATTAAAGAGCCATTGACAAATGAATAAAGAAGTGTAAAATATATGTGTATAGATATAGATATATGTATATGTGTGTATATATATATATATATATATATATCACATATATACATACACACACAATGGAATGTTACTCAGCTATCAAAAAGAAAAAAAGAAAGAAAGAAAGAAAGAAAGAAAAGAAATCTTACCATTTCCAAAAACATGGATGGATCTAGAGGGCATTACACTAAGCAAAATAGTCCATTTCATATGAATGGGATTATATAATATGTAAGTTTTGATGTTTGCAAGCTTATATATATATATATATATATATATATATGTATGTATATATATAAATATATATATATATATGTCATCATCTATTTGTACATCTAACTGTATATCTATCTATCTATCTATCTATCTATCTCTACCTATTAAATTGATAATGAATTTCTACTGATGCCCCAGCTTAAATCCAGCACCTCAAGCTTCATACTAGCATTCTACCTATCCTTGCTTCTTTGTAACTCCTTTCTTTGGTGGTAAGAAACCCGGCTTCCAATATCTACCATTTTTCAGAGATAAAGACAAATATTTATCATTTGCAACCATATCTACTATTTCTACCATAAGAGAAAGACATATTATTTCAATAATATGTGGAATTTAAGAAACAAAACAGGATTAGAGAGGAAGGGAGGGAAAAATAAAATAAGATGAAATCAGAGAGGGAGACAAACCATAAGAGACTCAACTATAGGAAACACACTGAGGGTTGCTAGAGGGAAGGTGGGTGGGGGGAAGAGGTAACTGGATGATGGGTTAAGGAGGGCATGTAATATAATGTGCACTGGTTTATATGCAACTGATGAATCATGAAACTCTACCTCTGAAACTAATAACACACTATATGTTAATTAATCAAATTTAAATCAAAAAAAGAAAAGAAAGAAAGTAGACCCTATTAGAATGGCTACAATAAAATAAACTAACACCACCAAATGCAAACAAGGATGCAGAACAAAAACACATTTATTGCTGGTGGGGAATGCAAAATGGTAGAGCCACTTTGGAAAGCAGTTTGGCAACATAGCATATAGTTAAAGAGAGTCTTACCATACAATCCAGCAACCTCACTCACAGTTATTTGTCAAAGTAAATAGAAAACTTGTGTTAAAACAACAACAACAAACTTGTAGGGAAATGTTTATAGTGGCTCTATTCATAATCACCAAATACTGGAAGTAACCAAGGTGTCTTTTTTTTAAATTAATTTATTTATTTTCAGCATAACAGTATTCATTATTTTTTCACCACACCCAGTGCTCCATGCAATCCGTGCTCTCTATAATACCCACCACCTGGTACCCCAACCTCCCACCCCCCGCCACTTCAAACCCCTCAGATTGTTTTTCAGAGTCCATAGTCTCTCATGACTCACCTTCCCTTCCAATTTACCCCAACTCCCTTCTCCTCTCTAACACCCCTTGTCCTCCATGCTATTTGTTATGCTCCACAAATAAGTGAAACCATAGGATAATTGTCTCTCTCTGGTTGACTTATTTCACTTAGCATAATCTCTTCCAGTCCCGTCCATGTTGCTACAAAAGTTGGGTATTCATCCTTTCTGATGGAGGCATACTACTCCATAGTGTATATGAACCACATTTTCCTTATCCATTCCTCTGTTGAAGGACATCTTGGTTCTTTCCATAGTTTGGCGACCATGGCCATTGCTGCTATAAACATTGGGGTACAGATGGCCCTTTTTTTCACGACATCTGTATCTTTGGGGTAAATACCCAGGAGTGCAATTGCAGGGTCATAGGGAAGTTCTATTTTTAATTTAACCAAGGTGTCTTTTAACAGGTGAATGGATAAACAAACTGGGGAACAGTCATACAATGGAATACTATTTAACAATTAAAAGGAATGAGCTACTGATATATAAAACAATATGCATAAACAATGAATTCTGGAACACTGAAAAGAAATAAAAACAAACAAATAAATAAATAAATACAAACAATATGGATGAATCTTAAACTCATTTTGCAGAAGTTAAACCCCATAGCTTATATATCATATAATTCCATTCATATGACATTTTGGAAAAATAAAAACTTTAGAGATGCAAAACAGATCAATAGTTGTCAAGGATTTGGGGTGAGGGGAGCAATTAACTGCATAGAAAACACACAGAGGGACTTTTAGGATGATGAAACTGTTGTGTATGACACTGGAATAGTAGATATATGATGATACTATACATTTGTCATTTTCATAAAGCATAAGTTTTACCGTATGAAAATTAAAAGAATAATCAATAAGAATAGTGAGCACCCAACATGGAAATCAGACTGACAAATGAATCTAACTGTAATACGAATGTATGATATAACCTCACTGAAGGAGGTAAGGAAAAAAAAGAGCTGGCCCAAATTACTTTGAAAACTAGTATTTTGACTGGAAACTAACAGCCTAAACAATGGTACATTAAACACTGTATACTATCTTATAAATTGTTTCTTACAGGGGTATGGATTAACAATTCTGAAAGTAATTTACATATATACTAGAGTTGAAGAAATAAGTAAACAGTAGATATTAGGAGTCAGGTTTCTTCAAAGAAAGAAGTTACAAAGAAATAAAGGATGCTAGTATGAAGCTTGAGGTACTGGATTTAAGTTGGGGACATCAGTAGAAACTCATGATCATTTTAATAGGTAGATGGAGATAGATGATTGATAGATAAGATATAAATAGATAGATGTTAGATTTTGTAATTATGTGTATATACATGGATCAGCATACTTACATACATTTCCTAAAGCCATGCTCTCAGAGAGCCAAGAAGCAGTAACATCCCAAATAGTAATAAGCAAATTTTCACCCAGATATTGGTTTCTAACTACCATTCTCCAGTGAAAGAAACCAGAGGCTCTTTGGAAACATTATTGATACTAGGGCTGAGGCAGAGAAAGTCTAAGCTGAGTCGGAACATCTAAAGAAATGTTGCAGAAACAAACAAACAAACAAACAAACAAAAAATGGCTCATGTCAAAGGGACACAGAAGCCAATCTGAAAGAGCTCCCAAAGGCCAAAGCTGAGAAAATGAATAAAGAAAAGTGGAAAATGAATAATGTGGCATTAGATTATAGTTGAAAGTATAAAGTAAATATACATGAGTCCATACTGATATAAATAAATGATTGATGAATAAATTTTAAAAATATGTAGATATTCCCCTCTCTAAGAGGTGGAATTTAGTCCTCCCCTTCTTCAATGGAGGATGGATTCAGTAACTTGCTACCCAAGATCAGAATCTGGAAAGAAAAAATTTCAACTTTGCAGTAGAGAGATCTGGTAGACACTACATGAACAAAATGATCAAGATTAACATCATCAATAATGTTCAAAGAATGTCAGGTACTGGTAGATATGATGCTATGAGAAAGGCATTTCATCTCTGTGTGTTCTTCCCAGAACCCATAACACCAATCAGAATCATTAGAAAATATCGTATAAGCCTGAACTGAGGGACATCCTATGAAATGCCTACCCAGTACTCCTCATAACTGTCAGGGTCATCAAAAACAAGGAAAGTCTCAGAAACTGTCACAGACCAGAAGAGACTGAAGAGACGAGATGACAGAATGCCATTTGAAATGTTGATTGGGATCTTGGAAAAGAAAAACAACCTTAGTGGAAACATGGCTGAGATTGAAATAAAGTCTGGAGTTTAGCTAACAGTGGTGTCATCAGTAGCTAATCACCTGATTCTGATCATTGAACCATACTGAGGGAAACTGTGTGAGGATAAATGGGAACTCTGTATTATCTTTGCAACTATTCTATAAATTTAAACTTATTCCAAAATAATAAATTCTTATTAAAAGAAGAAAAGTGGAATTTACTGAAAGCGTCAAATATATTCAGACTGAGCTAAGCTGGACATATGTGACTGTCAACATTTATCAAAGGGTTACGAAGCAACAAAATCCATAAATCCATAATCCATAAATCAAAGTATTTTCTAAATGTGCTGAGGTCAGCACTTAGTGGTGACTCCCAGGAAATGTTTGAAGAACCTGAACATGACACATGTTTCCATTAAAGTCCATTAAAGAAATAGATGTTGAAGAGGCTACTGCCTATGTTCTCCTCTAGGATTCTCATGGATTTCTGCCTCATGTTGAGGTCTTTGATCCATTTCAAGTTTATTTTTGTGTATGATATAAGAGAATGGTCGAGTTTCATTCTTCTACACATAGCTGTCCAATTTTCCCAGCACCATTTATTGAAGAGGCTGCTTTTTTTCCAGTGGGTATGCTTTCCTGCTTGCTCAAAGATTATTTGGCCATAGAGTTGAGGGTCCATATCTGGGCTCTCTACTCTGTTCCAGTGGTCTATGTGTCTGTTTTTATGCCAATACCATGCTGTCTTGGTGATCACAACTTTGTAGTAAACCTTAAAATCAGGTAACGTGATGCCCCCAGTTTTGTTTTTCTTTTTAACATTTCCTTAGCAATTCAGGTCTCTTCTGGTTCCATACAAATTTTAGGATTTTTTGCTCCAGCACTTTGAAAAATGCTGGTGGAATTTTAATCGGAATGGCATTGAAAGTGTAGATTGCTCTAGGGAGTATAGATATTTTAGCAATGCTTACTCTTCTGATCCATGAGCATGGAATGGCCTTCCATCTTTTCGTGTCTTCTTCAATTTCTTTCACAAGTGTTCTGTAGTTCCTTGAGTACAGATCCTTTACCTCTTTGATTATGTTTATTCCCAGGTACCTTATGGTTCTTTCTATAGTTTCATTGTTAGTGTATAAGAAAGCAACTGATTTCTGTACTTTGACTTTGTATCCTGCCTCATTGCTGTATGAGTTCTAGTAATTTGGGGGTGGAGTCTTTTGGGTTTTCCATATAAAGTATCATGTCATCCGCAAAGAGAGAGTTTGACCTCTTCATTGTCAATTTGGATACCTTTTATTTCTCTTTGTTGTCTGATTGCTGTTGCTAGGACTTCCAATACTATGTTGAACAAGAGTGGTGAAAGTGGGCATCCTTCTCGTGTTCTGATCTTACAGAGATCAGCTTTTCCCCATTGAGGATGATATTCGCTGTGGGTTGTTCATTGATAGAGTTTATGAAGTTGAGGAATGTTCCCTCTATCCCTATACTTTGAGGAATTTTAATCAAGAGTGGATGCTGTATCTTGTCAAATGCTTTTTCTGCATCAATTGAGAGGACCATGTGGTTCTTCTCTCTTCTCTTATTGATTTGTTCTATCACATTGATTGATTTGTGAATGTTGAATCCCGCCCCCCTGCATCCCACGGATGAATCCCACCTGGTCATGGTGGATAATCTTTTTAATGTACTGTTGGATCCGATTAGCTAGATCTTGTTGAGAATCTTGGCATCCAGATTCATCAGGGATATTGGCCTGAAAGTCTCCTTTTTGGTAGGGTCTTTGCCTGGTTTGGGGATCAAGGTAATGCTGGCTTCATAAAAAGAGTCTGGAAATTTTCCTTCTGCTTCAATTTTTTTGAAACAGCTTCAGGAGAATAGGTATTATTTCTTCTTTGAATGTTTGGCAGACTTCCCCAGGGAATCCATCAGGTCCTGGGGTCTTGTTTTTTTGGAGGTTTTTGATCACTACTTCAATCTCGTTACTAGATATTGGTCTATTAAAGTTGTCAGTTTCTTCCTGATTCAGTTTTGGAAGTTTAGAGGTTCCCAGGAATGTATCCATTTCATCTTGGTTGCTTAATTTATTGGCATATAACTGTTGATAATAATTTCTGATGATTGTTTCTATTTCCTTGGTGTTAGTCGTGATCTCTCCCTTTTCATTCATAATTTTATTAATTTGGGTCCCCTTTCTTTTCTTTTGGATTCATTTGGCCAGTGGTTTATCGATCTTATTGATTCTTTGAAAAAGCCAGCTTCTAGTTTCGGTGATGCATTCTACTGAATCTCTATTTTCTATCTCATTGATCTCTGCTCTAATCTTGATTATTTCCTTTTTTGTGTGGGGGTTGGCTTAATTTGTTGTTGATTCTCCAGCTCTTTAAGGTGTAAATAGAGCTGGTGTTTTCTGTATGTTTCAATTGTTTTGAGGGAGGCTTGGATGGCTCTGTATTTCCTCCTTTGGACTGCCTTTGCTGTATCCCATAGGTTTTGGACCAATGTGTCTTCATTCTCATTGGTTTCCATGAATTGTTAAAGTTCTTCTTTGATTTCCTGGTTGATCCAAACATTCTTAAGCAAGGTGGTCTTTAGCTTCCAGGTGTTTGAATTCCTTCCAAAATTTTTCTTGTGGTTGAGTTCCTGTTTCAAAAGACTGGTCTGAGAATATGGAAAGACCTAAACATTTTTATAGAATTGAGTTGAAGACTGCTAGTTCATCACAGTTATTCACTTTTTGTCTCCTTAGGGTTATACAGTGTTTACCTGGGTACATAGTCATTCTGAATAAAGACTCTTTATTGCTATTGCTGCATGCACCTTGGAACTTAGCATCATTGGTCAGGATCTTGGCTATGCACCCCCCCAGCTAGTCTACTTCGGCTTGGTATGGCCTGCCACTGTGCCCACACACTGGTTGGGAGGGGTCCCAGGCACATCACAAGGGCTCCAGCCTCACTCAGAGCAGGTATGGAAACCCCCAGAGCCCAGAGCATGGTGTGAGCATCACTCACTAGTCTTCTCTGGTTGTCTTTCACTCTGTGTGGAGTTTGCCACTTGTAGGCAGTTGTAATTTTCACTTGTCCTTTGTTCCCCCTCCCTCCTCCTGTTTGTACCCTGTTCCCCCAGAACCTGGCTTTTATCCTGCCTCCTCCCCACCAGTCACATTTCCCCAGGTCCTCACAACATCCTTTAAAGTAGATTCCCTACAAAATATATACACCTACATGTCCTTCATGCTAGATCACAGTGAAGCTCAGTTCAGCATTCTGATATATTGTCATGCTGGTTAGACTTCCTGTTCTGTATCAGGGATGAAAGGATGGAGCTAAGGGCTGGAGAAGCATCATCAACAAGGTTAAAGAAGGATATGGTCCAGGTCCAGCACAGCCCACTCTATCCTCTAGCTATCACAAACAACACTTGCTGGATTCTAGGCATGGGGGCCAAAAAAAAAAAAAAAAAAGATAGCCCTTGCCCATAGGAGCTCAAAAACTAGCAGAAGAGCAAACTAGTAACAAGAGTAATAAAGTAAAGGGTGACAGAGATTGTATGGACATGAACGTGAGTTTCCTGGGAGGAGAAAAAAAGGAGCAAGCACAGGCTGGGAGAATTTCTGTGTTGAGTGCTGAAGCTGACTGAGAGGTAACCAGGGGGGGTGCAAAGCCTCGGAAAAAAGATAGCTCAAGGTCTGTTTCATTTTCAGAGAACTGAGAAGGCCCCACTGATCTGAAGTCTAAATGAGAATAGACTAGCAGTGGGAGGGCTGGAAAATTGGCAGGGCAATGTTCAGAAGGAAGGACCTGACAAACAATTTCAGCTGAAGGTCTTGAAGGGCTTTAGGCAGAATAGGGAAAACACAGTTGTATGTTTTAGAAAGCACATCTGGCCACTATACAGAGGTGACAAGCGCAAGTACAGACAGTGGACTTTAGTGCTTTTGCAATCCTCTGGAGGCATTCGGAGGGCCCGACCCAGGAAGGTGTGGCCCGGATGAGGAGGGAGTGAAGAGGGAGAGAGAGAACATGCAGAAAACTACAGGACTCAGCAACTGAGTCAACGTGAGGAGGAGAGAGAAGGGCTGTGACCTTCATTAAGTGGGGAGTCCACAAGAAGCAGCACATTGTAGGGAAAAAAATAAGTATTTCAGTTTGAAACTTGACTGGTTGAATTTGAACTGCTTGTCAAACATGGAAGTGGAATATCCAGTTGGCAGTTGGATGTTTGGGGCTTTAAGAGAAAAAGAGTTGGGTGCCTGGGTGGCTCAGTTTGTTAGGCATCTGCCCTCGGTTCAGGTCATGATCACAGGATTCTTGAATCAAGCCCCACTTTGGGTTCGCTGCTGGGCAGAGAGTCTGCTTCTCCCTCTGCCTCTCTCCCCAGCTCATGCTCTCCCCTCCCCTGTCAAATAAATAAAGTCCTTAAAAAAAGAGAAAGAGGGGCACCTGGGTGGCTCAGTGGGTTAAGCCTCTGCCTTTGGCTCAGGTCATGATCTCAGGGTCCTGGGACCTGGGCCCTGCATTAGGCTTTCTGCTCAGCGGGGAGTCTGCTTCCCCTTCTCTCTCTGCCTGCCTCTCTGCCTACTTGTGTTTGCTGTCTGTCAAATAAATAAATAAAATCTTTAAAAAAGAGCAAGAAAGAAAATCACTAGAAGAATATTTATTTATTCATGTATTTATTTTTAAAGATTTTATTCATTTATTTGACAGAGGGAGAGAGATCACAAGCAGGTAGAGAGGCTGGCAGTGAGGGAAGGCTGGGGATGCAGGCTCCCTGCTGAGCAGAGAGCCCAATGCGGGGCTCAATCCTAGGACCCCGAGATCATGACCCGAGCTGAAGGCAGAAGCTTAACCCACTGAGCCATCCAGGTGCCACTAGAATATTTAAAAAAGAGAGAGAGAGAAAGAGAGAACCAGAGTGAGGGCAGACTAGAAATACTGAGGAATACTATGCAATCAGCACAAGGTTGGTAACTTAAGACAGGGGACGAGGAAGGCACCCAGAGACTGGCAGAGAGCAGGGAGCCAAGTCTAGGACCCTTGTGATGAAAATATCTAGAGAAGAGAAAAGGAGGACCACAAGGGAGCACTGAGAAGGAATAGTCAGAGAAGCCACAGGATAGGCAGGACGGCCCTGCCAGGGACCCAGAGTGCAACTGGCCCATGCCCTGAAGCCTAGAAGATAAGGAATGAAGACAAGCCTCTTAATTTGATGACTGGAAAGACAGTGGGGGCACTGAGAGGGGGGTAAGGACCATGCAGCCCAAGGGCTCTGATCAGCCCCAGGGGCCAGTTCTGGGGACAGATTTTGGCACCTGGGAGCTATATGGATCCCAGTATGTTATTTAACTACTTAAGCATCATTTCCCACCTCTGTAAAAGGACAATTTTACAACTATGGCCTGGGATTGTTGTGAGGATTAAAATAAGGTTGTGCATGGAAGAAACCCAGCATAAAATGAGTAACTGTGGTTGCTTCCACCCAAACCTTGGAGTCCCCCATTTTCTCTCCTACAACCCACCTCCAGTTGGAGGCGCTTCCTGTCTGCCAGACCACCCCAAATACCCATATAACCACTCCTCACCCCTTCCATCCTGGTCCAAGCCACCTCCATCTCAGTCAGTTACTGCCGCTGCCGCCACCACGACCACTACTACTACTACTACTACTGCTACTACTACTTCTTCTTCTTCTTCTTCCTCTTGCTCTTCCTCTCCTTCTCCTTCTCTTTCTTCTTATTCTTTAAAGATTTTTATTTATTTATCTGACAGCCAGAGAGGGAACACAAGCAGGGGGAGTGGGAGAGGGATAAGCAGGCTTTCCACTGAGCAGCAAGCCCCCCATGCAAGGTTGGATCCCAGGACTCTGGGATCATGACCTGAGCCGAAGGCAGCCGCTAAGCCCCCCATGCAAGGTTGGATCCCAGGACTCTGGGATCATGACCTGAGCCGAAGGCAGCCGCTTAACTACTGAGCCACCCAGGTGCCCCACTACCATCACTTCTTAACAGTCTCCCTATTTCAACCTTTGCTCCCTCTCTCCCCACTTGCCCTCACCCAGTGACCAGGGTGACTCTAAGTCTGACCACAAGTTTCCTCTACTAAACACTCTCAGAGTAGAAACAAGTCCTTAACAAGAGGTCAGCAAGGCCCTACCTACCTCTCCGCCCATCTTTCACTTCTTTCTGGCTTCACACACCACACAGTTCACCCTGCCACTCTTCCTGGCCACAGGGAAACTCACTGGGCATCCTCTAGACTCAAGGCCTGGCCAACTGTTCTCCTGGACTGCTGCCTGCCTCCCTCCCTCCCTCCCTTCTGGCCTTCACTGACCTGGCCTTTTTCTGACCTTCCCTGGCCCAACCTCCTGCACTCCTTAAGCTCCTCTCTTAATTTGCATCTTTTTGGCATTTATAACTAGCATTTTTGCGTATTTCATTTAAGCTTTTAAATTGTCTTCTGACCTGTAAACTCCACGAGGGACAAGGATTTTATCTTATCATTTTATTTTATTTGGCCAACCCTCCCCCTCCCCGTATTATTACTGCTCCATTTTCAGTCCCTGGGACGACAGCTGGCACTAGTAGGTGCTCAATAAATACTTGATTTGCTATATGATGGGAAGACAGAAACCATAAGTTTTGCGTCTTCCGGTTCCTTCAACTGCGAATTTGGGGTATTACTACCTGGCTTGCGTCCTCGGGTTGTTCCCAGAAAATGATGCTGGAGTAAGCGCTGTGAACGGCCAAACTCCATTAAGGGCGCGTCGCCAATGTTCTAGGACCCGCCAGGGAGGCTCGGTGCCCAGGCTCGCCACTCCCCTGCCCTCACGCCCCCTCCGGCCCTGCGACCTCACGCCCCGCCCACCAGGCCCGCCCTCTTGGGTTGGGCCTGAGGCGCGGGGCGCCGGGAGGACGAGGAGGCGGTGCCTGGAGGCTGCTGGAGCGCCGCGTTGGGGCCTCCAGACACAAAGAGCTGCCAACGGGACGAGCCCTGGAATCCCCGCGCGAGCTAGCCCCGTCAGCTCGCGCCCCTGTGCCCCGCGCGGGGAAGACCAGAGGCGGCCACTGCCCAGGTGAGCGGGGCTGGGGCGGGGCTGCGGGGCCCGCCCCTCCGCCGCACGTGCGACAGGCCCGGGAGCGCGCCAGTGGTGAGGGCCGCTGGAGAGGAAGGCGCGCAGTCTCCGGGGCTGCGCCCTAGGCAGTCGGCAGGTGGGGACGAGGGGGTCCGGGGCCCTGCGACCGTGGGCGCGGCGGGATCGTGGGGCGAACCCCGTGACACAACCAGCCCTCGCCGCGGCGCCCGGGACAGGCCCCTGCACGGGATCTGTGCATCTTTAGCATCCGGGTACGGGACTCCAGGTTCGGTCAGCCTGACGTGTTGGCCGCCTTTTTTTCCGTCACCCCGGAAGACAGGAAGGGGGGCTCGGGGGCGGGAGGTCCCTTTAAAAGAACGTGTCCCGCGGGAATCTAGCAGCTCCACCAAACCTTTGAAAACCAGGTTCTGCAGTCGCTGCCGTTCCTGCAGCGTGCGCGATCCTCGCAAGCAGTTTGCCGCTTTCCGGCCCGCCTCTTTGCTATCCATCCCGTGGTTGTTCTGTAAAAGGCTGAATAGTAGTGACTGTAACTAGACCTAAGATTTGGGCTTACCTGAGTCCTTGGCTTCAAGTACAAATTAAGAATTCAGGCTCAAGGCCAGAGATTTGGTTAATCACAAGCAAGAGGCCAAAACTTTGGGTCAGATTCTACCCGGAACTATTTGGAGGGCTGCGGGAGCAGAAGACTTTCCTCCCCCGCCCCCCATCCTTAGGGTAACCTTGAGGCTCCTGGTAAGACTTTTGCCAACAAAGGATTTTTTTTTTATTTGTTTATTTATTATAAACATATAAGGATTTTTTTTTAAGATTTTATTTATTTATTTGACAGACAGAGTTCACAAGTAGGCAGAGAAGCCGGCGCGGGGTGGGGGGGCCGGGAAGCAGGCTCCCTCCTGAGCAGAGAGCCCGATGTGGAGCTCAATCCCAGATCCCACGACTCTGGGATCATGACCTGAGCTGAAGGCAGAGGCTTAGCTCACTGAGTCACCCAGGTGCCCCCACCAAAGGATTTTTAATGTTGCTTTCTGTAAACCCAGGAATGGAGGAATCTTTTTGGATGGTGTTCTGTGTTGATGAAAGTTAGAGCATGTAGCTGGCACTGCCTGTACTCCTCTGTCTCTCTCAACCCTGGATTGTCCTTCCTTATATTTCCAGATGTAGTGGCTTCTTGTTTCTCAAAGACTGTACATAGTCTCCCTTGAGTTGAAATCATTTGTTTCTCAAATAAACAAACACCCTCTAGGTAATTCTAATGCACTCAAGTTTGAGAATCGCTGGCATATGCTAGCTTTTGTGCATTGACTTAGTTTGTATTTCTTTTTTTTTTTTTTTTTTTTTTACCAAAGATTTTATTTATTTATTTGAGAGAGAGAGAGACAGATAGTGAGAGGGATTAGAAGGGGAGAGGAGAGGGAGAAGCAGGCTCCCTGCTGAGTAGGGAGCCTGATGCCCTGATGCGGGGCTCATCCCAGGACGTTGGGATCATGGCCTGGGCTGAAGGCAGACGCTTAACCAACCGACCAACCCAGGTGCCCCAACTTATTTTGTATTTCATGAGAGGAAACCAGCAGATATTTTTATGATGACACACAGGTTTATAAGCCAGTTATTTTATCTTGGGATCTATTTTGTTTAATAAGTTAAAATTTTGGTGTGCTGGAGTTTGTCAAAATGGACATCATTTGTTCTTGTTAAAAAGATCTGAAGGGAAATCATTCTTCACATTGCCTAGTTTGTTTTGTCACCAAGAGACCAGGGCTCCATTTCTGAAAACCAGCATAGCCAGCACACAAGCCATGCAGAGGGCCCAAGGGACACACTCTACCTGTGTGGTGAGCCACACAAGCCCTCCAGTGACCAGGTACCTAAAGCCTGCCCTCCCACAGGCCCCATGCACCCTGCCTCCATGGAGCAGCAGCAGGGAAGTGTGGAGTCTATCACAGACCAAGGTGGGGTAGGCCCCCTTCCAGCTGGTGACTGGTTCAATGGCCCAGAAGCCAATGATGCAGAGGCCACTGGGTGTGTTCCTCCTCATTCTTAAAGAGTCACAGAAGCCACCCTCCCTCTTCCTCCATATGTGAGACAGCTACATCAACATGACAATGTGTGGAAAAGGGGCAGGCTGGGCCCCCATATACTAGTTCAGCTACTGGAAAAACCCATCCTGAAGTATTATACTTTCCTTCCAGACTTCCCTACCTGTTTAAGCCAAGACTGAGTTGTGTTTTCCATCCTCGTTAGCTAAAAATATCCCTACAGATGGACGGACATCCACAAATGTTAAATTCATAACTGAAAAGTTAAAAAAAAATCAAACTAGACAATGTGAAGAATGATTTCCCTTCAGATCTTTTTAACAAGAACAAATGATGTCCATTTTGACAAACTCCAGCACACCAAAATTTTAACTTATTAAACAAAATAGATCCCAAGATAAAATAACTGGCTTATAAATCTGTGTGTCATCATAAAAATATCTGCTGGTTTCCTCTCATGAAATACAAAATAAGTTGGGGCACCTGGGTTGGTCGGTTGGTTAAGCGTCTGCCTTCAGCCCAGGCCATGATCCCAACGTCCTGGGATGAGCCCCGCATCAGGGCATCAGGCTCCCTACTCAGCAGGGAGCCTGCTTCTCCCTCTCCTCTCCCCTTCTAATCCCTCTCACTATCTGTCTCTCTCTCTCTCAAATAAATAAATAAAATCTTTGGTAAAAAAAAAAAAAAAAAAAAGAAATACAAACTAAGTCAATGCACAAAAGCTAGCATATGCCAGCGATTCTCAAACTTGAGTGCATTAGAATTACCTAGAGGGTGTTTGTTTATTTGAGAAACAAATGATTTCAACTCAAGGGAGACTATGTACAGTCTTTGAGAAACAAGAAGCCACTACATCTGGAAATATAAGGAAGGACAATCCAGGGTTGAGAGAGACAGAGGAGTACAGGCAGTGCCAGCTACATGCTCTAACTTTCATCAACACAGAACACCATCCAAAAAGATTCCTCCATTCCTGGGTTTACAGAAAGTAACATTAATTATTATTATTGTTATTAATTATTCTTATTCTTTTAATTTTTTGAACTTTAAAATATTTTTGGTAGCTGTTTTTAAAGCATGCTCTCACTGTATACCAGGCTCTGTTCTCTGCTTTCGGTAAATTCTTCCATGTGGTGCTCATAGGACCTGAGCCAGGGCATGCTCTTGTTCCCCATCCCAAAGATGGGGTTATGCTCAGATCCCATGGTACCAGGATCTGGACAGGCTCTCTGCAGATTTTCTGCCTCCTAGCACATGGGATTTCCAACTATGTGTCACTGCCTCAGTGACTAGATGATTTCTGTACATGAAAAAGAAAGAGTTTTTAATGCTGTTAAAAAGCTGTGACTTACACAATCTGTCTCGATGTGTGAAGTGAGTGAGAGGTAAGGGAATTGGCAACTCAAATTACGTATGTAAGTAGTAGTTGTGCTTTGCACTAGTAGGCATCATGTGTGTCCGTCCCCAAGGGAATAACGTTAAAAAGATGAGTCTGATGTTGGGTTTGGGGCTGTAGCCGCCTCCAGCCACTCTATGGTCCTGCTAGGGCAACCTCCTAGGAGTGCCATTCACACCGGGGGCCTGTGGGGTCTCCCTTAGGGTCACTGATGGCATCATACCATGAACATAAGAACCAGCATCAACTAATGTAATTAAACAGTCACTGATTTGGGGCTTAGTTTAAGGACACCGGAATTTCACTAAAAAGTTCTACATTATTTAAAAATCAACAGAGTGGTCTGCTCAATCAGATTTTGACAGCAGGTTGCCATGCCCCAGTGCAAGCTCCAGGTATCCAGAATGCCTTTACCTGCCCTGGCTGTCCACAGGTGGCTTGAGGAGGGAGCAGCTAGGACTGCCAGTCCAAGTAGCCTCCAGACTTTTGGCTATGTTCATAAACATGAACAAAACTGGGCAAGAGTGGGCAGTAACACCTGGTCCCCAGCTGGGGAGAGACTACAGAACAGATGAGCCTACTCCTTGCATACCCAGGGGCTGTGTGTCCCCATGAGGATGGGGTAAAAACAGAGTTTATCATCCCTTTGATAACAGGGAGGGTAGTGACTTCTGCCCCAGGGAAACCCAATTCCCAAGGGCTGACTGTACCCCAGCCAGTTAGCTTCCTTGGTTCGGGTGACTTGCTTTGTGGTCTGACTTCAGCAAGGTCACTGCTCCCCAAAGACGTAAATGAAGAGAAGTAATAGTGAGTTTGCCTCCTCAGTTGGCCAGAAATATAGATGCCCAGTTTCTAAACCCTACGATCTATAGTGGCCTATTCTCACAGCCAGTAGCACTCCTCAGAAAACTGGTTCAAATAGGATGTTTGCAGGGGTCCTGCCTAACTCCAACTTAGCCAGGTCTGCTCTGTGGCAGAGTGCTTAAAAGTAAGCTGTTCTTGACCCATTTTAAGTTCTTTTTCAATTTTTATTATTTCACATTGTTCACATAAAGTAAGACTTTGTTGTTTGTAGATTTTACTTCTGAAAATTCTCCATAATTCAGGGCTCCTGGGTGGTTCAGTCAGTTGAACATCTGATTCTTAATTTTGGCTCAGGTCATGATCTCAGGGTCCTGGGATCAAACACGGAGTTGGACTTCTATGCTCCACAGAGTCTGCTTGAAATTCTCTCTCCCTCTGACCTGGTCTACCCCCAATCCCTGCTCATGTACATGCTCTAAGTTAATAAATTAAATATTTTTTAAAAATTTAAAAAAATCTTTTCTCTTAAAGATTTTGTATATTCATTTGAGAGAGAGAGAGAGAGCAAGCAGTGTGGAAGGGCAGAGGGAGAAGGAGACTCCCCACCCAGCAGAGGGGCTTGATCCCAGAACCCTGAGATCATGAGCTGAGCCAAAGGCAGATGCTTAACAGACTGAGCTACCCAGGTGTCCCTAGGTAAATAAAATCTTTTAAAAAATTCTCATAATTCACATTCTTATAAAGGGTAATTGCTCTGCTGTGGATGCCATCCTAACCAAGTGACCAAAGTTAAGGTCACCTGTAAAGAGACATCACTGTGCCTCCTTGATGAGAGGTATGGAGAAGGAAACAACGTTACCCTGGGGCATCCCCACCATAACCTGACTCTGTGGAGACATCAGACGAACTCCCATTTGTGTGATGTTCTACAGAGTTACTGACTGGCCTCTGTACTTCAAACATTTCAAGGTCAAGAAACACAAAGAGGAGGAGCTATTCTAGTTGAAAGAGGACTAAAGGGACCCGACACCTGAATACACTCCTGGACCCTGGCATGGAGCCAGGAAGGGGCAGATGAGCTATAAAGGACATTATTAGGACAATGGACAAAATTTGAATGAGTGGTGAAATAGACAATAGTATTATATCAGTGTCACATTTCCTGAGTTTGATCATTCTATTGTCACGTGTCCTTGAGTTTGCTAAGTGCATACTGAGATATTTAGAGATAGGAGGGCACAAAGTATGAAACAATCTGAGAGAATGAAGAAGGGTGGGGAAAGAAAATGATAAAATGAGCATGATAAATGGGGCAAAGTGAAAACAACTGGTGAAGCTCTCTGGGTAAAGGGTATTTGGGAATTCTTTGTACTGTTTTTGCAACTTTTCTATAAACTTGAAATTATTTTAGAATAAAAAGTTACAAAAACAGATGTCTACTCTGTATTCACTACAATCTAAATACCTTACTTTTTTTTTTTTCATGTTACAATGTCTCTGAATTTGGGATGCATCATGTAATCCATGCTGTTTTAGTATTGTGTCAGATTTTGACAGTAGTTTTTCTTTTTTAGTCATTGGTTTTAGAATCAGTGGCATCGTAGATCTGGTGAACTGTGATATTTTCTCTGGCTTTGTTGTCTGAAGAGGTGGGAAAAAAGAAGACAGTCCTTCCAGTCATTTTAGCATTTTCCTTCCCTAATGCTTCATAGCAGACCAGACATCCAGCTGCCTTTGCTCATTCTGCCTCGGTGCCTTCTAGATTTCAGACTCAACACATTCCTGCTGAATTTCTGTCTTCACCTCCAGCACTCCAGACTACTCTTCCTTTGTATTTGCTGTCTCAGGGAGCAGAAACCTAATTTTTAGCCAGTGATGGCCTGGGAATGACCCCATGGGAAGAGTATAGGGAAGAGAGATGGGTTGGGGTCACCTGGGTGGCTCAGTGAGTTAAGCCTCTGCCTTCGGCTCAGGTCGTGATCTCAGGGTCCTGGGATTGAGCCCCACATCGGGCTCTTTGCTCAGTGGGGAGCCTGCTTCCTCCTCTCTCTCTGCCTGCCCCTCTGCCTACTCTCTCTGTGTCAAATAAATAAAATCTTAAAAGAAAGAAAAAGAGATGGGTTGGTGTGAGGCTCTCAACCAGTCTGCCTCAGGACAGGTACTAGTTTTAGTGCTGCCCATTTCTTGAAGTGTCTTTGGGCTCTAAATGTCTGTGCCTTGTTTTCCACATTTGGTAAGTGAGAATGGCTTCCCAAGTCTATTAAGATGGTGGATGAGGGGTGCTTGGGTGGGTCAGTCATTGAGCATCAGCCTTCAGCTCCGGTCATGATCGAGCCCCGCATCAGGCTCCTTGCTCAGTAGGAAACCTGCTTCTCCTTCTCCCTCTCTGCCTGCTTGTGTTTCCTTCCGTTGTCTCTCTCTCTGTCTCTGTCAAATAAATAAATAAATAAAATCTGAAAAAAAAAAAAAAGATAATGGATGAGACAACTTAAGGTGCAATACAACTCTGAAATTCTATGACTAAATGGGAGAGATGGGGCGCCTGGGTGGCTCAGTGGGTTAAAGCCTCTGCCTTCAGCTCAGGTCATGGTCTCAGAGTCCTGGGATCGAGCCCCGCATCTGGCTTTCTGCTCAGCAGGGAGCCTGCTTCCCTCTCTCTCTCTGCCTGCCTCTCTGCCTACCTGTGATCTTGTGATTTCTCTGTCAAATAAATAAATAAAACCTTAAAAAAAATAAAATGGGAGAGATTTTTAAAAAGACTCTTACACTATAATTTTTCAAAGAGCTGATTCCCTCTAAGCAGACAACTGCTGAGCTCATAGGTCAGTGAAGGACAGGTGTGTGGCTGGGCTCCTGCTTCTTGACTCTCAGCACTTGCTCCCAGATTTCTTTCCTGTTCTGAGTCCACCTCTGGGGTGAGTCAAGGTGGGATTGATTTGTATATTGGATGATCAACAGGGACTGCTGGGCATAGGTGCATTTCATAGAACTTGCAGTAGCCTGGTGCTCCTGAGCTCCTCTCTGCACTGGGGCCATCAGGCACTGCAGTGTTGGAAACTTCTGTGGCAGAGCACCAAGTCTCATTAGCTCTTGAGCCCCTTGTGTGTCAGCCTTGGAAAGGGCTCCATTTCATGTTATTTTGCATCAGCCCAGGTTCACAACATTTTATTTTAGTGTATTTTGTTTGGCATGGACTTCGCAACTGCAATAGTGAAATACCGTGACTTCCCCAGGGCCTGGTTTCTTAAACTGCCGTGTTTCATTCACATTGAAGATGATTAGTTCTTGACAATTCTGAATCTGCATTATGGCCACTGAGTTGTTGCTGTTGACACTGACCTTCACAGCAGTCTCATTCTTTAGAAGTAGAAACCCAAAATCTTCAACCCACTGTTGGATTCTGTGGACTTTTAAGTATGTGTAGAGAACAGAGAAGATCAGTATTTACCTTTAGCTCTTAATTGGACATTTGGAATTTCAGATATGAAAGTTGGGACAATAATGAGGGGAGACTATCATGGTTTTCTAAATAAATCTTATTGGTTGCATTATTTTATTCTCTTATATTGTTTATAGCCAACACGAAACAAAGATTACATCCTGGTAATATAGTGGGAAGATATCTCACTGTTTTATAGCAGATGAATAGAAATGAATTGGGATATTGATTGTCTGGTTTGGGGGACTATCAAGTTAGTGTTCTTTCCTTATAATTAGGTTTACTAATACAAATTCTTATAGAACATTAGGTTTGGTTTAAAGCTAGAAGAGACATTGCCCCATATATTATGGATTTCAGAGTCCTGACTTATGCTTGGAAAAACTTTCTTATTCAAAACCACTTTGTATGTTTGGATATTATTAGTAGTTTTGAGGCAGGATGTAAAAGTTGGTAGTTCTGACTGTGGAGTTAGATCTCAATATGTGTTCATTTACTAGCTCTGTGACTTTGAGCAAATACTTAGCCTCTCTATGCTTCGATATCCTCACTGTTTTTTGAAAGTTATTTTTATTATTAACATACAATATATTATTTGTTTCAGGGTTACAGGTCTGTGATTCATCAATTTTACACAGTTCACAGTGCTCATGAAAACACATACCCTCCCCAGTGTCCACCAGCCAGCCACTTTATCCCTCCTATCCCCTTCTGCTCCAGTAACCCTCAGTTTCCTGAGATTAAGAGTCTGTTATGGTTTTTAAATAACATGGAGGACATAGGGAGATGGAGAGGAGAAGGGAGTTGAGGGAAATTGGAAGAGGGAGATGAACCGTGAGAGACTATGGACTCTGAAAAACAATCTGAGGGTTTTGAAGGGGTGGGGGGTGGGAGGTTGGGGGAGCCAGGTTGTGGGTATTATAGAGGGCACGTATTGCATGGAGCACTGGGTGTGGTGCATAAACAATGAATTCTGTTATGCTGAAAAGAAATTTAAAAAAAAAAAGTCTGTTACGGTTTGTCTCCCTCTCTGGTTTGTCTTGTTTCATTTTCTCCTCTCTTCCTGTCTTGTTTCCCAAATTCCACATATCAATGCAACCATGTGATAATTGTCTTTCTCTGACTGACTTATTTTGCTTAGCATAATACCCTCTAGTTCCATCCATGTCATTGCAAATGGCAAGATTTCATTTCTTTCTTGGGCTGCATCATATTCCATTATGTATATATCTTAATTATCCATTCATGTCGATGGACATCTGGGCTCTTTCCCTAGTTTGGCTATTGTGGACATTGCTGCTATAAACATTGGGGTACTTGTGCCTCTTCGGATCAATACATTTGTATCTTTGGGGTAATTACCCAGTAGTGCAATTGTTGGGTCATAGGGTAGCTCTTGCAAATGGCAAGATTTCTTTATTTGTTGGGGGCTGTATAATATTCCATTGCATATATATCTTCTTTATCCATTCATATGTTGTTGGACATCTGGGCTCTTTCCATAGTTTGGCTATTGTGGACATTGCTGCTATAAACATTGGAGTGCAGGTGCCCCTTCAAATCACTGTTTGTAACCTTTGTATAAATACCTAGTAGTACAATTACTGGGTTGTAGGGTAGCTCTATTTTCAACTTTTTGAGGAACCTCCATACTGTTTTCTAGAGTGGCTGCATCAGCTTGCATCCCCAACAGTGTAGGAGGGTTCCCCTTTCTCCGCATCCTCGCCAGCATCTGTTGTTTTCCTGACTTGTTCATTTTAGCCATTCTAAATGGTGTGAGGTGATACCTCAGTGTGGTCTTGATTTGTATTTCCCTGATGCCAAGTGATGTGGAGCACTTTTTCATGTCTGTTGTGTCCGTTGGCCATTTGGATGCCTTATTTCCAGAAATGTCTGTTCATGTCTTCTACCCATTTCTTGATTGGATTATTTGTTCTTTGGGTGTTGAGTTTGATAAGTTCTTTATAGATTTTTTGATACTAGCCCTTTATCTGATATGTCATTTGCAAATATCTTCTCCCATTCTGCCGTTGTCTTTTGGTTTTGTTGACTGTTTCCTTTGCTGTGCAGAAGCATTTTATCTTGATGAAGTCTTAATGGTTCATTTTTGCCTTGATTCCCTTGCCTTTGGTAATGTGTCTAGGAAAAGTTGCTGTGGCTGAGGTCGAAGAGGTTGCTGCCTGTGTTTTCCTCAAGGATTTTGATGGATTCCTGTCTCACATTAACACCTTTTTTTTTTTTTAATTTATTTGACAGACAGAGATCACAAGTAGGCAGAGAGAGGAAGGGAAGCAGGCTCCCTGCTGAGCAGAGAGCCCGATGCGGGGCTCGATTCCAGGACCCTGGGACCATGACCTGAGCCGAAGGCAGAGGCTTTAACCCATTGAGCCACCCAGGCGCCCCTCACATTAACGCCTTTTATCCACGTTGAGTCTATTTTCGTGCGTGGTTTAAGGAAATGGTCCAATTTCACTCTTCTGCATGGCTGTCCAATTTTCCTAACACCTTTTGTTGAAGAGACTTTTTTCCATTAGATATTCTTTCCAGCTTTGTCAAAGATTAGTTGACCATAGTGTTGAGGGTCACCGTCTGGGCTCTCTAGTCTGTTCCATTGATCTATATGCCTTGATGATCACAGATTTGTAACAGAGCTTGAAGTCTGGAAATTGTGATGCCACCAGCCTTAGTTTTCTTTTTCAACATTTTTCTGGCTATTTGGGGTCTTTTCTGGTTCCATCAATATCCTAACCTTTAATATTGGGATACCAGTGGTGTCCCTTCACAGGGCTAATAAATTCTTAAGTACTTAGGAATGTGCCCATTGAATGATGAGTTCAAAAAATATGAGTTTTCTTTTATCAAAAGATTATTTGGCAAAAGCAAGCAACCTACTGAGGGGTCAGAGGTTAGAGACCTCTTTCCTGTGGCTCTGACTATGCAAGACTTACACAGCTGGAAGTAGAGTGTTAAGAAAATCTCCTAGTGCCTTTTTTATTTTTCTCCCTCAACCTTTAAAGGTCACTTGACTGAAATAAAAATAAACAGCAACAGTGGTCCCACAAAAAGAAATGTCATGATGGCAAAATATGCAAATACTTCAAAAAATAATAAATTAGGTCCTTAAAGGAAAAGAATGTATTAACCAAGACCTTGTTATCCTCCAGGTTCTGTGCACATTTTCTGTAGTGTGTATTTTGTGCAGTTGAAACGGGAGCATGTGCTAGATTTCTGCATTGTTCTACTACTTTCAGGTGGTTGGTTTTTTTCTTCCCTTCTTCCTCACCCCCGACATCACTGGTGTCAGCAGTCTGACACATGCTTTTTTTTTTTTTTAAAGATTTTATTTATTTATTTGACAGAGAGAAATCACAAGTAGATGGAGAGGCAGGCAGAGAGAGAGAGAGGGAAGCAGGCTCCCTGCTGAGCAGAGAGCCCGATGCGAGACTCAATCCCAGGACCCTGAGATCATGACCTGAGCCGAAGGCAGCGGCTTAACCCACTGAGCCACCCAGGCGCCCTGACACATGCTTTGATTGGGATGTCATCTCTGCCATAATTTCAGGTTGGTTTTTTTTTTAACAGACAAGTGGTTGTTTTGATGGAGTTTACAGGTTTGTCTGTTGACAAATACAATGGTGTTGAGGTGTTTGCTTTTGTTAGGCTTTTGATTTTGTTCTGAACAATTAGAGACTTCCAATGAGCATTCTATGAAGAATTCCAGTCTTCCTGTTTTCTTTCTCTGTGGATATAAAATGTATGCACCTTCCTTCTTTCTTGTAGTCCTGCCAGCTGCTTACCACTGCCCACTCACATTGCTGGTGGGTGAGTGTGCTGTGGGATTGCTGATCAGAACTTCCTCACTGGCTTCTCTGTGAGGGAGGGTGCAGGAGGGTCAGCCCTCGACCCTAGTGTGCCAGATAGATGGAATCAGGTTACCTATGCCCTGGTGTGAAAAACTCTTAAGTTGTTCTAATTTGGGTTTCTTCACTGTGCAAGACTGTGCCTATTCAGTGTTTGATATTTTTTTATAATGAAGAGCAAGATTGTGCCCTTAGGTAATCAGCCTCTTTTCCTGATTCTCTTGATGACATAGTTCTACCCAGAGAATGCTGAAGCAAGCAGCAGCATGCTCCCTGTGCTCACCTCCTGGTCTGTATTTGCTAATAATATGTGAACAAGGAGGTTTCACAGTAACATGCAAGGAATAAGCCACTCGCTTAGTTTCTCAAACATTGTAGAAAAGAAAAAAAAAGTTGGTATTCATATGAATTCTCTTCTAGAATTTCTAGCATTTGATAGAGAACCAAATACTCCACCTAGTGAACTGGTAAAGCTCTGGGTGGTTCTGTGACCAGTTTTAATACTTCTCAAATGCTTAGTGTTGGAGGAGCTCCCACTCTTGGATGTGAGTTGCACAACAACTTTCAGGAAAAAAGAATTGGCTTTGCCTGCCTCCCTGCTTGCCCTTGTGCCAGTGCTCTTCTTTTACTTCAAAGAGAAAACTCAGTGCCTGCTTGTCTCTCTTGAGATCTATCTTCACCCACATCTCCCCTCTCCTTCACAGTGGCCTCCCAGGAGGAGGTGGTGACATACCTCCTCCATTTGACAGAGGCTGCTGCTGGGGGATGGGAGGGAGATTACAGCTTCAAAGACCAGCATTCCACACCATTGCTGCTCAGATGGGAGTGAGGTTGAGACCTTTTGGGAAGTTAGTGATCACAGGCCCTCAGAGGTAAACTGAAATTATTTTGTTCAGTAAAACTAGGTATAAATGCCTTAGCATTTATAAATCTGCAGCGGGGTAATTAACTCAAATTCAATATATGTTTTATTCTGTTTTTTGATTCCAAGACAGCAGCTAGACTTTGGTTTTCCCTTGCCTTCAGGGGGCTTTATGTTATAGGGCTAAAGGCAGAAGTTTCTGGAAAATGATCTCCCGCCCCTTAAAAAATTGCATAGGCTTAAATTGACGTGTGTGTGTGTGTGTGTGTGTGTGTGTGTGTGTGTGTCGGGGGGATTCTGAGAGTTGAAACACACATATAGATTTGTAACTGTCTCAACAGTGAGAATACAGAACAGTTCATCACCAAAAAAACACCCTTGGAGCGCCTGGGTGGCTCAGTGGGTTAAGCCTCTGCCTTCAGCTCAGGTCATGATCTCAGGGTCCTGGGATCGAGCCCCGCATCAGGCTCTCTGCTTGGCAGGGAGCCTGCCCCCCACCCCCGCCTACCTCTCTGCCTACTTGCGATCTCTGTCTGTCAAATAAATAAATAAAATCTTTAAAACAAACAAACAAACAAAACACCCTTGTGACAGCTTGGTAGGCCTAAATCTTGCCACCCCTTTGCTCACCCTGTATTTCTGCCTTTTCTAGAATGTCGTATCAGTGGAATCTTAGAGCATGTAACCTTTCCAAACTGGTGCCTTTTTCTCAGTATTTGTGTTGCTGCTTCTATTAACAATTTGTTCCTTTTATTGATGAGTAGCATTCAAGGTGAGGATAGATGTTAATCCATTCACCACTTGGAGGATATTAAGCTGTTTTCCAGTTTTTGACATTGTGACTACAGCTGCTATAAACATTTGTCATACAGGTTTTGTGTGAAGATGATTTTGCTTTTTCTAGGGTAGGTACCAAGATATGGGTTTGCTGAATCTTACAGTAGGTCTCTGTTTAATTTGGAACTGCTTTCTTTCCAGAGTGGCTTTACCATTTTGCATTTCTAGCAACAATGTATTAGAGTTTAATTTGTTCTCCTTGCCAGTTCCTGCTATTGGAACTTCTAAAAAATTTTAATGTTAGCTATTCTAATAGACCTGTAGCAGGTATCTCATTACAGTTTTAATTTACATTTCCCTAGTGGTAAATGATGTTGAACATCTTTTCATGTGCTTATTTTCGTCTGTATATTTTCTTTGGAAATATGTGAGTACTAGGGTTTTGCAAGTGTTTTGTTGTTTTTTTTTTAATTCGGTTGTTTTCTAACTGTTCAGTTTTTTTCCCCTAACTGTTCAGTTTTAATAGTTCTTTATATATTCTCTATGCAAAACCTTTCAGGGATATGTGGTTTGCAAAGATTTCTTCACAGTTTGTGGCTTGTCTTTTCATTCTGACCAACGCCTTTCATAAAACAAAAAGTTTTAATTTTGCTGAAATCAATGTGCCTGTATAGATTTTGTATCGTATATCAGTATATCAATGTACCTTGTATAGATTTGACTTTTTGTCTTATGTTAAAAAGTCCAGGCCATAGATTTCCACCTATGTTTTCTTCTAAAAGTGCTGTACTTTTACATTTTATGTTTTTAGTGTTGATAAATTTTAATTTAGGGACGCCTTAGTGGCTCAGTGATGAAGCATCTGCCTTCTGCTTAGGTCATGATCTCGGAGTCCTGGGATCAAGCCCCATCTGGCTTCCTGCTCAGCAGGAAGTCTGCTTCTCCCTATTCCTCTGCCCTTTCCCCCAACTTGTGCTTACCTACAGACATGCACTTACGTTCTCTCAAATAAATAAATCTTTAAAAAAATTTTTTTAATTAAAAAGATTTTTTAATTTTAATTTTAAATTTTTTTAATTAAAATTTTTTAATTAAAAATTTTTAAAGAGATTTTATTTATTTATTTGACAGAGAGAAAGATCCCAAGTAGGTAGAGAGGCAAACAGAGAGAGGGGGAAGCAGGCTCCCTGCTGAGCAGAGAGCCCTATGCAGGGCTCGTTCCCAGGATCCTGAGATTATGACCTGAGCCAAAGGCAGAGGCTTAACCCACTGAGCCACCCAGGTGCCCCAAAAATTTAAAAAAAAATTTTATTTAAGTTTGTACTAGGTATGAGGTTTACATTAAGGGTTTTATTTTTTTTTCCCTTTTGCATGTGGATCGTTCCAACACCATTTATTGAAAAAACTATTCTTACTCGATCAAATTTTTTGGCAGTTTTGTCAAAGATTAAATGACGTATTTGGGAGTCTGTTAGTGAAGTCTCTAGAATCTGTTTCATTGACATATGTGTGTGTATGTTTATCCCTTCCCCAATTCCACACTGTCTTGATAATGGAGCTTTAAAATAACTCTTCTTTTTTTCTTTTTTTTAACCTAAATTCATTTAGTCATATATCATCATTAGTTTCAAATGTAGAGTTCAGTTATTCATCAGTTGCGTATAACACCTAGTGCTCATCGTATCACATGCCCTCCTTAATGCCCATCACCCAATTACCTCATCCCTGCAACCAACTCTCCTCCAGCAACCCTCAGTTTGTTTCCCATAGTTAAGAGTCTCTCATGGTTTGTTTCCTTCTCTGATTTCTTCCCATTCAGTTTTTCCTCCTTTCCCCAACAGTCATCTGCCCTTTTTCTTATATTCCACATATGAGTGAAACTGTATGATAATTGTCTTTCTCTGACTTATTTTGCTTTGCATAATACCCTCCAGGTCCATCCATGTTGTTGTAAATGGCAAGATTTCATCCTTTTTTAAAAAAGATTTCATCCCTTTGATGGCCGAGTAATATTCCATCATATATATCTCCCACATCTTTATCCATTCATCTGTCGAGGGCCATCTGGGCTCTTTCCATTTTTTTGGCTATTGTGGACATTGCTGCTATAAACATTGGGGTGCAGATGCCTCTTCGGATCACTACATTTGTATCTTTGGGGCAAATACCTAGTAGTACATTTGCTGGGTCATAGGGTAGATCTATTTTTTTTTTTAAAGATTTTATTTATTTATTTGACAGAGAGAGATCACAAGTAGGCAGAGAGGCAGGCAGAGAGAGAGGAGGAAGCAGGCTCCCTGCTGAGCAGAGAGCCCGATGCGGGACTCGATCCCAGGACCCTGAGATCATGACCTGAGCCGAAGGCAGCGGCTTAACCCACTGAGCCACCCAGGCACCCCAGGGTAGATCTATTTTTAACTTCTTGAGGAAACTCCGTAGTGTTTTCCAGAGTAACTGTACCAGTTTGCATTCCCACCAACAGTGTCAGAGGATTCCCCTTTCTCCTTGTCTTTGCTGAAACTTATTGTTTCCTGACTTGTTAATTTGAGCCATTCTGACTGGTGTGAGGTGGTATCATATTGTGGTTTTGATTTGTATTTCCCTGATGCCAAGTGATGGGGAGCACGTTTTCATTTGTATGTATTCTTTGGAGAACTGTCTGTTTTTGTCCTCCGCCCAGTTCTTGACTCGATTCTTTGTTTTTTGAGTCTTGAGCTTGATAAGTTCTTTATAGATCTTGCATACTAGCCTTAATGTAAGTCTTAAAATAGGTAATATGGATTCTCCAGTTTTATTCCTTTTTTACTTGGAATACTTTTGGCTATTCCTTTCCATGTGCATTTTCATCTGCTTGTCTATGTCACTTCTGCTGGGATTTCTGTTGGAATTATGTTAAATCTATAGGTTAGTTTGAGTAGAATTGGAAACTATATTGCATCTTCCAATTTAAAAAACTGGTATGTCTCTCTATTTACTTAGATTTTCTTTGACTTCTTTTAATGGTTTTGTGTTTTGTGTTTCAGCATACAAATCTGCACATTTTGTTAGAATTATATTTAAGTATACACCTTTTTTGCAAAAATGTTGTAAATAATATTGTTTCATAAATTTCAGTTTCAAGTCCACAGAAATATGATTGATTTTTGTATGCTGACCTTGTATTCTGTGGTTTTGCTAAACTTAATTTTATCAGTTTGAGTAGATTTTTTGGGTAGATTTTTGGGGATTTTTTTACATAGACATCATGTCATCTGTATGTAAGAAGTTTTATTTCTTCCTTTCCAGTTTGTATGACTTTTATATTCTCCTTCATCACACTGACTAGGACTTCCAGTATGATGTTGAACAGAAGGGGTGGGACTGGGTATCCTTCCCTTGTTCCTAGTCTTGCTGAGAAAACATTCAGTGTTTCACTATTAAGTATGATGTTGGTTGTGTGGGCTTTGTGTAGATGCTCTTTAACAGCTTAAGAAAGTTCTATTCATAGTTTGCTGAGAGGTTTTATCATGAATGGATGTTGAATTTTTTTTCAAAAAAATTGGTGTGAACTTTTTTTTTTTTTTTAAGATTTTATTTATTTGACAGAGACTGCAAGAGAGGGAACACAAGCAGAGGGGAGCTGGAGAGGGAGAAGCAGGCTTCCCGCAGAGTAGGAAGCCCAATCATGCAATGATGTGATGATGCGATGATGTGGGGCTAGATCCCAGAACACTGGGATTATGGATGGCCTGAGCTGAAGGCAGATGCTTCATGACTGAGCCACCCAGGCGCCCTGGTGTAAACTTTCTATTCAAGTGTAATTAATATAGTTTCAGGTTTACAGTATAATTCAGCAGTTCTATACATTTATTGGTGCTTGTGGAGATAAGTACAATCTTTGTTTGTTTTTGTTTTTTGTTTATTTTTGTTGTTTTTTTTTTAATTGCAGTGTCATTAACAGTGTTAGTATGTAGGGTAATATTAGTTTCAGGTGTACAATAATCAGCAATTCTATATGTTACTCAGTGCCCATTGGATAAGTATATTCTTAATCCCCTTAATGTAAGTCTTGCAGCACCTCATTTGGATGTGGCTGAAGTCTTGGAAGATTGAGTACCCTACATTCTCCTACAAATGGACTTTGAGAGCTTTTTTTGGAGGTTCTAGTAGAGGAGCACAGCCAGTTATATATCCTTGACCAAAGAATGGTCCTCCTAAATTGGGATGGTGGTCCTCTTTGATCCCACGTGCAGCTTGGGAAGGGACACACATGTAGTGGTAAGGGAGGAAGGAGACTGCCACCCAGCCAGTCAGACCAGCTCATTCAAACCTGGCAATCCAACGGGATGACAGATAATGTAGCCTGATCGCCCCCATGTATTTTTTGGAAGATTTTAAGTTATAAATTCAATTTCTTTTAATAGTTATAGGGTTATTATTTAGATTATCAATTTGGTATTGGAAAATTTTTTATACTTTGTGATTTTTAAGGAATTGGCTCATTTCATCTAGGTTGCTGAACTTACTTGTTCATAGTCTTACTTTTTTGTCTTTTCAATATCTACAGAACCTCTAAAGATACTCTCTTTTGTTCCTAATGGCAGTTTGTGTCTTCTTTCTTTTGTTTCTTCTGTTAGTCTTGTTGGAGGTTTATCAATCAGCTCTAACAAACATCAGCTTTGAGTTTCACTGATTTTTTTCTCTATTTTGTGCCTCAATTTCATTGATTTCTTCTCTTATTTTCATTCTTCCGCTTGTTTAAGTTCATTCTGCTCTTTTTTCTAGTTTTTGTAGTGGAAGCTTCAAAAAGAAGCTTGAGGAACTTTAATTCTATTAATAGTTTGAGAGTTTTTATCATGAATGGATAGTTGATTTTTTTTTCTGATTTTTAGCATGAACTTTTCTAATACAAGTTATGTAGTGTTATAGCTTTTTCTCTGAGAGCTACTTTAGCTACATTGCATAGGTTTTTATAGGCTGCACTTTCATTTCCATTCAATTTAGTATATTTAAAAACTTCCCATGAGATGTCCTCTCTTTGACCAGTGGATTATTAAGAAGTACGTTGTTTGACTTCCAAGTGTTTAGAGATTTTACTCTTATCTTTCTGTTACTGACTTCCAGCTTAGAAGAAGGTGTATTATGCTGGTGTCTTTTTTGATGGTGTTATGTCAGGGCGCTGTTCTGTTCAACTCTAGCTGTAATGATTTTCTGCTTGCCGGAGGTGTTGGTTACTGATAGAAGGGTGTTGACGTGTCCAGCTATAAGAGTGGATGTGTCTTTTTCTCCTGGCAGTTCTATCAGATTTTGCCTCTTGTGTCTGGATACTCGGTGGTTAGGTTCATACACTCAAGGATTGTTATGTTACCTTGGAGAACTGTCCCCTTTATCATGGCATAATGTCCTTGATAATTTTCCTTGTTTTAAAATCAATATAGCTAATCCAGCTTTTTAAAAAAAAATTTATTTAAATACAATTTAGTTAACATATGCTATATTATTAGTTTCAGCAGTAAAATTTAGTGATTCATCAGTTACATATAACATTTGTGCTCATTGCATCATGTGTCCTTAACACCCATCAATCACCCAGTTACCCCACCCCACCCATCTTCCCTCCAGCAACCCTCAGTTTGTTTTCTGTAGTTAAGAGTCTCTGATGGTTTGCCTCCCTCTCTGATTTTATCTTATTTTTCCTTGCCTTCCTCTTTGTTCATCTGTTTTGTTTTTTAAATTCCACATATGAGTAAAATCATCTGGTATTTATTTTTCTTTCACTGACTTAATTTGCTTAGCATAATACACTCCAGTTCCATCTACGTCATTGCAAATGGCAATATTTCATTTTTTGATGGCTGGGTAGTATTCCATTGTATATATACACCGCCACATTTTAAAAATTTATGAACATCTGGGCTCTTTCCATAGTTTGGCTATTTTTGACATTGCTCTTATAAACTCTGGGGTGCAGGTGTCCCTTCAAATCATTATGTTTGTATCCTTTGGATAAATACCCAGTAGTAAAATTACTGGGTCAGAGGGTAGCTCTGTTTTTAACTTTTGAGGAACTTCTGTACTGTTTTCCAGAGTGGCTGCACCAATTGCATTCCAACCCACAGTGTAAGAGGGTTCCCCTTTCTCCGCAGCTTTCTTTTGATTAACATTAGCATGGGATAGTTTCCTTTCTCTCTTTTAACCTATGTGTGCCTTTATATTTAAAGCAGGTCTCTTATAGACAAAATATAGTTGGGTGTTGGGGTCCCTGGCTGGCTCAGTTGGTAGAGCCTGTGACTCTTGATCTCAGGTTCATGAATTCAAGCCCCACATTGGGTGTGGAGCATACTTAAAATAAATACATAAATACACACACACACACACACAGAGTTGGGTCTTACTTTTCTATCCACACTGAGAGCCTCTGTCTTTTGATTAGTGTATTTAGACCATTCATATTAAAAGTGATCATTGATATAGTTGATCAATAAGTAACATATTTGTAACTGTTCATTGCATTTATTCTTTGTTTTCTTTTTTTCTTTTAAGATTTTATTTATTTATTTGAGGAAGAGAGAGAGAGAATAGAGAGGAGCAGAGGGAAAAGGGCAAGAAGAAACCATGCTGAGCTCAGAGCCCGATGTGGGGCTGGATCCCAAGACCCTGAGATCATGACCTGAGCTGAAATCAGGAGTCAGATGCTCAACTGACTAAGCCACCCAGGCATTGCTCTTTTTTTTTTAAATAAAGATTTTATTTTTAACTAATCTCTACACCCAGTGTGGGACTCAAACTTACAACCCTGAAATCAAGAGTCACATGCTCTTACCAACTGAATGAGTCTGGCACCCCTTCTTTGTTTCCTTTAATTTTTTCTGCCTTTTTTTCTGCCTTCTCTGATTTTAATCAAGCATTTTATGTGATTCTGTTTTCTCTCTTCTCATAGCATATCAACTCTTTTGAAAAAAAAAATTAATGGTTGCTCTAGAGTTTGCAATATACAGTTACAACTACAGTTGACACTTGAACAATGCTGGGGATTAAGGGCCTGCCCCACAGCAGTGAAAACTACATGTAACTTTGGACTTCCCCAAAACTTAATAGTCTTCTATTGATTGGATAGCTTACCTATAACAAACAATTGACTAAAATTTTTTTTTAAACATTTTATTTATTTATTTGACAGAGAATGATCACAAGTAGGCAGAGAGGCAGGCAGAGAGAGAGGAGGAAGCAGGCTCTCCATGGAGCAGAGAGCCCTATGCGGGGCTCGATCCTAGGACCCTGGGATCATGACCTGAGCCGAAGGCAGAGGCTTTAACCCACTGAGCCACCCAGGCGCCCCGACTAAAATATTTTTTATGTAATATATGTTGTATACTGCATTCCTACAACAAAATAAGCTAGAGAAAAGAAAGTGTTATTAAGACAATCATAAGGATGAGAGTACACATTTACAGTACTGTATTTATTGAAAAAAATCTGTGTATAAGTAGACCTATGCAGTTCAAAGGTATGTTGTCCAAGATTCATTTGTAATCTGTGTCTACTTTTAGATAGCACCATACCATTTTACAGATAGTGAAGGTATCTCAGGACAGAATATTCCCAATTCCTCTGTCTCATTCCTTATAACATTGGTGTCATTTATTTCACTTATCCATAAGCTATAATTACGTAGTACGTTGGTGCTGTTTTGAGTTTGAACAGTTATCTATTAAATTAGTTAAGAATAAGAAGAAAGATTTTATTTACCTTTATTTATTCTTGCTTGCTTGGTTTCAGAGAAGTTGGATGTAATTCTTTACTTTTCTTCTCTATAGTGTTAAGGAACAAAAATCCAGTTGAGTGTACTAGAAGATAGACTTGGCTCTATTAAGCAACTCCTGAATTGAGGCAGCATCCCATCTAGCAAGTAGAGGGGAGCTCATAGGAGCTGTACAAAATAGAAGGTTTTTAATAGAAGAAGTGTGGGGCAAGAAAGTTACTAGCAGAAGAAAAGAAAGGATTGTTTCAGGCAAAGTCACCTTGCTTTAGGGAAAATGCAGGGGTAAGGTGAATTACCTCATCTTCCTTTGGGGGCTGCTAAGGGACAGATTGCCTTGCCGGTGCCAGTCAGAAAATTCCAACCTGTTAAGACTTCATTTCTGGGGCAGGTTGAAAGTATAATTAAGTTAGGCACTAAAACCCCGTTTGGTAACTTGGCTCAAATGCTGCCATTTTAGATGTGTGGTTTCTTTTTAGCAGTAGGTAAGGTATTTCCTCCCCTGGCTTTTTTTCATGATTTGTCTTTGGTTTCCTGTAGTTTGATATGTATAGGTGGAGGGTTTGGGGGGTATTTATCCTGGTTAATGTTCTCTGAGCCTCCTGGATATGTGGTTTGGTGTCTACCATGAACTTTGGAAAATTCTCACCTATTAATACGTCAAATGTTCCTTCTCTTTTCTGTGTTTCTTCCTCTCTTATTCCATTTATGCATATGTTTCAGTGTGCTGGTGAGTGGGTCAAGGGCAGTCTTCATTTCTTTTATAGTATTTTGATTTTTGGGATCTTCTTTTGATTCTTTGCGTTTTCGTCTCTCTACTTATATTACCTTTGTCTTTGAGGGTTGTTCACTCTTCTCTGTTAGAGCTACTAGCATATTTTTTTAAAAGATTTTATTTATTTGAGAGAGAGAGAGAGAGAAAGAGAGAGCGAACATGGGGAGGTTGGTTAGAGGGAGAAGCAGACTCCCTGCTGAGCAGGGAGCCTGATGTTGGACTCGATCCTGGGACTCCAGGATCATGACCTGAGCTGAAGGCAGTCACTTAACCGAGTCACCCAGTTGCCCAGAGCTCTTGGCATATTAGTCATAGTTATTTATTTTTTTAAAAGATTTTATTTATTATTTGAAAGAGAGAGATCACAAGTAGGCATAGAGGCAGGCAGAAAGAGAGGGGGAAGCAGGCTCCCTGCTGAGCAGAGCCTGGTGCAGGGCTTAATTCCAGGATCCTGAGATCATGACCTGAGCCAAAGGCAGAGGCCTAACCCACTGAGCCACCCAGGTGTCCCTGGTAATAGTTATTTTAAACGCCCAATCTGATCATTGTGAAATCTTTTCCATATTTGAGTTGAGTTCATGTTTGCTTTGTCTCTTCAGACATTAGTACACCCTATATATATATATTTTTTAAGATTTATTTATTTGAGAGAGAGAAAGTGAGGGGAGGGTCAGAAGGAGAGGGAGAGACTTTAGCAGATTCCACACCAAGCATGGAGCTGGACATGGGGCTTGATCTCAAGACCCTGAGATCACAACCTGAGCCCAAACCGAGTTGGGTGCTTAATCAACTGCTCCGGCCAGTGGCCCCACGTCTTGTAATTTTTTTGTTGACTGTGGCACTTGACACATGAGGTAATAAGAACTGAAGTAAATAGACCTTTAGTGTGAGGTTTTGTTATCTGGGTAGGACTTAGGCTATGTTTGATGTTTGCTGTAGTTGTAGATATCAGAGGGTTCAGATTCTTCAAGTGTCCTTTTTTTGTCTCTCTACTATCTTTAGGTTTCCCCAGAAATTCCATCAGAAATTGAGTCTTTATCTTACGTCTCTCATTTGTAAATAGCTGCTGTTACATTGGAGCCCTGTGGATGTTGTGAGCTGTTGGGCATGGAAGGCATTCTGCAGTCCTGTCAGTCAGGGCTCAAGTTTTTGTGGGACTGAGGCCCTTGAGTGTGCCTTTGACCTTCTCAGCCTTTACTTTTTTTGTTTTGTTTTGTTTTTCCTCTCTATAGTGAGACATGAGGGCTAGGGGAGGCCCCACTTGTCAGTCTTCCCCCAGGTGAGATAAAGTTTTGATAAAGTACTTTTCCTTGCAAGAGGGCCTTTGGTATGGGCTGGTTTTCAAGATGGTTAACTTTTCTCAAGGTGCATTTCATAATGATTAGTTTTAATCTCACCTCTGCCCAAAGCCTGAGGGAATTTTTCCTTGCAGTCTACACCATGAGAAACTGGTGGGGCTCCTGGAGTAAAATCTCATGAAAGCGTGTTCCTTCCCCTTTCCTCAAGACTGGGTCCATGTGTTTTAAATTCCACTTTCCACAGTTGGCCTCCAGCAGTTGTCAGTTACTGTTTATGCACTCAACCAGTCAAGGGCTCTGGAGGGTTCTGTTCCAGCAAAGCTGTGGTTCTGTTTTCCTGGGTCTGAGTTTCTGGTTTTTGGGTAGCAGTTTTCCCTGTAACCTCATTCTGATGGATCTAGAACGGCCAGTTGATTTTCATTTTGTTCAGCCTTTTCTCTTGTGTGGAGGACTAGTACTATTTATGTGTTGGAACTGGTATTAGTTTCATCAGTTTTAGCTTTGTGGTTTTTTTTGGCCCATTTTTATGTATATAGTAGCCCCCTGTTATCTGCAGGGGATATGTTCCAAGACCCTCAGTGAATGCCTGAACCTGGATTGAACTGAACCCTATATGTACTGTTTTTTTCCTTTACATACATGTATACCTATGTTAAAGCTTAACTTACAAACTAGGCACAATAAGAGACCAATAACATTAATAACAAAATAGAGCATTTATAACAATATACTGTCATCAAAGTTATGTGAATATTGTCTCTTTTTCTCAAAATGTTTTACTCAACTGTACTTATGCTTCTTGTGATGATGTGAGAAGAAAAAATGCCTACATGAGGAGATGAAATGAAGTGAATGAAATAGGCATTTTGATATAGTGTTATTGTGCTGTGGACCTTCTTACCACAGGTCAGAAGGATCATCTGTTTTCAGACCTTGACTGACGACCTGGAAAGTGAAACTCAATAAGGGAGAAGTACTGTATTTACATTTAGGATTGTTTGGTCTTTCTGGTGAAGGGACATTTGGAAATCATTATTTAACATTCTTCTTTATCTCTGGTAATTTTCCTTACTCCAAAGTGTACTTCTGATATTAATATAGTTACTCCAGATGAAAATAATGCATTTTGAAATCATTATTGAATGTTCCTCTTTATTTCTGATAATTTTCCTTACTACAAAATCTATTTCTTCTGATAGTAGTCACTCTACATGGAAAAAAAAATAGCATCCTTCTACTTACATTAGAAGTGGATTTTTTTTAACATTTCAGTCGTAATTTATTTCATATGACAACAGGAATTCATGTATTTACTAAGAGATCAGAAGTGGATTTCTTGTAGAGAGCATATTTAGGTCTTCTTAAAAAATTTTCAGTCTGATAGATCCTCTCTTTTTATCAGTGTGCTTAGAGTACTTACATTTAATGTAACTATTGATATGTTTAGATTATTTCAATCATTTTGTTATTTATATTCTCTGTCCTCTGTGTGTGTGTGTGTGTGTGTCTGTTTACTGAGGTATAATTAACATATAACTGACACCTATGTTTTTATTTTTCTACCTTTCCTGGATTGCTTGAATGTTTTTTAGTATTCCATTTTAATCATTCTATTGAGGTTTTTGACTATGTATCTCTGTATAGTTGTTTTAGTAATTCTAGGGAGTTACACTATTCATATTCAACTTTTCTGTCTACTTAGAAATAAGATGCAGGGTGACTAGTGGGTCAGTCAGTTGAGCATCTGATTCTTGGTTTCAGCTCAGGTCATTATCTAGGGTCATGTAATTGAGCCCTGAGTCAGGCTCTGTGCATTGAGCATGTGAAGTCTGCTTGAGATTCTTTTCCTCTCCCTCTCCCAGTCTCTCCTTTGTCCTCTGTGCCTTCCCCACCTCATGTATAGACATATCTTTCTCTCTCTCTAAAATAAATAACATCTTTAAAAAAAAAAAAAGAAAGAAAAGAAAGAAGATGCAGGGTGCCTGGGTGACTCAGTTGGTTATGTCCCACTCTTGATTTTGGCTCAAGTCATGATATCAGAGTTGTGAGATTGAGCCCTGCATTAGGCTCTGCACTGAGTGTGGAGTCTGCTTAAGATTCTCTCCCTGCCACTCCCTCTGCTCCTTTCCTGCTCTCTCTTCCTCTTAAAAAAAAAAAAAAGAAGAAGAAGAAGAAGAAGGAAGGAAGGGTGGATAAGTAGATAATGCCACTTCAAGTAGAACATAGAAACCATACTGTCACATAGGTTCCTTTACTTATGTGTTATATCTTTATCACACTGAAGATTGTTCAGTGTTATGTGTCATACCTGTTTTAGAGGGTTAAAGAGAAGAAAAAGTCTCTTATACTTACATAGCTATTTGGCATTTCTATTGCTCCTATTTTATTTCTAAAATTTCTACTTTCCTCCTGGTATTATTTCCCTTCCATCAGAAGAATTTCCTTTAGCATTTCTTTTAGAACAGGTCTATTGGTGATGAGCTTTCTTTGTTTTTCTTTACCTGACAATGTGTTTCTTTCACTTTCATGTCCGAGAGATATTTTGCTGCTGTTATTCATAATCCTTCGATAGCTGCTCCCTTATCCATCTGTTACGGAGAACAGACAATGAGTATCTTGGTAATGGGCATTAAACTTCATGAGGGAGATCTCTGAAGACTAGGAAAGGAACTGTAGGTTCCTAGAGAAGAGATCTTTAGCATAGTTTGTTGAAGATTCTGGGGAAGTACAGGCTTTTGGAGGGAGAGGTTAATAGCTGATGGAACACTCAGGGATGCTAGGCCCCAGGCCTTGGCTCAGCAAAAATTCCTGTGCCCATTTTGGCACAGATATATGGAGGCCTGACTCTCAGAGGCATGAGCTTCCTACTGACTTTATAAATTTTAGGTTACTTTTGCTAGAGGCTTTCTGCCACATAGGATTCAAAAATAGATGAAAGTTAGATACTCCCCCCTCATAACCTTGCCTCTTGATTATAATAATATATATGTGCTGCCGAAGCGAGCACAGCCTCTTGATTATAATAAAAGGGAGTCTTGTATTATGCATTATACAGGTATCAATTAAACAACACTTAATAGCAATCAGGTAAAAACAAAACAAAACTATACCTGCAGTCTGTTCAGTGATGCCATGGAATCCAAAATTTCATCCTTTCTTGTGATCTGATCACTGCTTTGCACAGGGAAAGATGCTATACATCAGGTAAGATGCTACAACTTTCTTGAGGCTTTTATAACTTTTATAACTGTCACCAGCAGCCAGAAATTCTCTCTGTAATGACTAGACACAGGATATTTAGGAGTTAAGCTACTACTGCCTCTTGGATTCTCATCCTCCCAAGGTGAAGAAGGGTAGCTTTAATGTATCTAATACAGATCTGGAAAATCCCCTCCCTTTTTTTTTTTTTTAAGTTTTATTTATTTATTTGACAGAGAGAGAGAGAGAGAGCCACAGTGAGAGAGGGAACACAAGCAGGGTGAATAGAAGAGGGAGGAGAAGCAACCTTCCCACTGAGCAGGGAGCCCGATGTAAGGCTCAAACCCAGTACCTTGGGATCACGACGCGAGCCAAAGGCAGATGCTTAACGACTGAGCCACCCAGGCGCCCCTGGCAATTTTTTCATTAAGTTTTTAAATCTTATTTCCAGTATAGTTAACACATAGTGTTATATTAGCTTTCAGGTGTACAATGTAGTGATTAAACAGTTGTATGGAGAAATGTCTGTTCATGTCTTCTGCCCATTTTAAATTGGATTATTTGTTTTTTGGGTGTTGATTTGTATTAGTTCTTTATGTATTTTGTATGCTAACCCTATATTGGATATCTTCTCTCATTAGGAGTTTCCCTTTTAGTTTTGATGATTATTTCCTTTGCTGTGCAGAAACTGTGCAGATGATTATTTCCTTTGTTTTGATGTATCTTACTAGTTTATTTTGTTTTTTTTCCCCCTTGCCTCAAGAGAGCTAGCTAGAAATATGTTGCTATAGCTGATGTCAGAGAAATTATTGCTTGTGCTGTCATCTAGAATTTTTGTGTCAGATCTTACATTTAGATCTTTAATCCATTTTGAGTTTAGTTTTATGTATGGTGAAAGAAAGTGGTCCAGTTTCATTCTTTTGCATGTAGATGTCCAGTTTTCCCAATGCCATTTATTAAAGAGACTGTTTTTTGCCCATTGGATATTTCTTTCTACTTTCTTAAAGATTAATTGACCATATAATTGTGGTCATATAATTATTTCTGGGTTTTCTGTTCTGTTCTGTTGATCTATGTGTCTATTTTTGTGGTAATACCAAACTGATTACCACAACTTTCTAATACAGAAGTCAGGCATTATGATATCTCCAGTTTTGTCCTTTGCAAGATTGCTTTGGTTATTCGGTGTCTTTTGTGATTCCATACAAATTTTAGGGTTGGTATTTTCTTGTGAAAAATACTGTTGATATTTTGATAAGGATGGCATTAAATGTATAGATTGCTTTGGGTGGTATAGACATTTTAACAATATTTGTTCTTCTAATCCATTAGCATAGAATGTCTTTCCATTTTGTGTGTGTGTGTATGTGTGTGTGTGTGTGTGTTGTCTTCAACTTGTTTCATCAGTGTTTTATAGTTTTCAGATACAAGTCTTTCACTTCTTTGATTAGGTTTATTCCTAGATATTTAATTAGTTTTGGTGCTATAGTAAATGGGATTATTAATATCTGTTTCTGCTGCTTCATTATTAGTGTAGAAGAATGCTACAGATTTCTGAACATTTTGTATCCTGTGACTTTCCTGAATTCATTTATCAGTTCCAGCAGTTTTTTTGTGGAGTCTTTAAGGTTTTCTTAACTGATTGAGCCACCCAGATGCCCTTTCAGGTTTTCTATATACAGTATCATGTCATCTGCAAATACCGAAAGTTTTACTTCCTCTCTACCAATTTGGATGCCTTTTATTTCTTTTTGATGTCTGATCGTTGTGGCTAGGACTTCCACTACTGTGTTGAGTAAAAGAGGTAAAAGTGGACATCCCTGTCTTATTCCTGACTTGAAGGGAAAGCTCTCTGTTTTCCACCATTGAGGGTGATGCTAGCTGTGGGTTTTTCATATTTTTCATATATGGCCTTTATTATGTTGAAGTATGTTCCCTTTAGACCTAGTTTGTTGAGGGTTTTTATCATGAATGGATGTTGTACTTTGTCAAATGCTTTTTCTGCATCTACTGAAATGATCATATGGTTTTTATCCTTTCTTATTGATGTTATATATCCCATTGATTGATTTGCAAATACTGCACTACCCTTGCATTCCCTAATAAATCCCACATGAACATGGTAATATATATATATATATATATATATATATATATATATATTTAACATATAATGTATTATTTGCCCCAAGGGTACAGGTCTGTAAATCATCAGGGTTACACACTTCACAGCACTCACCATAGCCCATACCCTCCCCAATGTTCATAATCCATCCACCCTCTCCCTACCCTCCTCACCCCAGAAACCCTCAGTTTGTTTTGTGAGATTAAGAGTCTCTTATGGTTTGTCTCCCTCTTGATCCCATCATATTTCATTTTTTCCTTCCCTACCCCTGAAACCTCCCACTTTGCCTCTCAAATACCTCATATCAGGGAGATCATTTGATAATTGTCTTTCTTTGATTGGCTTATTTTGCTCAGCACAATACCTTCTAGTTCCATCCATGTCGTTGCAAATGGCAAGATTTCATTTCATTTCTTTCTGCATAGTATCCACCATATATATATACCACATCTTCTTTATCCCATGGTGAATGATTTTTTTTTTTTATGTATTGTTGGATTCAGTTTGCTATTATTTTGTTGAAGATTTTTGCATCTATATTCATCAGAGAAACAAGCCTATAGTTCTCTTTTTTGGTCATGTATTTCCCTGGTTTTGGTGTCAGGTAATACTGGTCTAATAGAAGTTTTCCTTCTTCTATTTTTTGGGATAGTTTAATAAGAGTAGATAATAACTTTTCTTTAAATGTTTGGTAGAATTCCCTGAAGCCATTCCCTGATGGCTTCACAAGCCATCTGGTTCTGGACTTTTGTTTGTGGGAAGTTGTTTTTTGTTTGTTTGTTTGTTTTTGTTTTTTAAGATGTTATTTTTAAGTAATCTCTATACCCAATTTAAGGGTCAGACCCACAACCCTAAGATCAGGAGTTGCATGTTCTACTGACTGAACCAGCTAGCGCCCCTGTTGGGAGTTTTTTGCTGGTAATTGGTCTGTTCAAATTCTTCATGCTTCAGTTTTCTTAGATTGTATGTTTCTAGAAATGTATTCATTTCTTCTGTGTTGTCCAATTTATTGGCCTATAGTTTTTCATAATATTCTCTTAAAATTGCTTATATTTCTGTAGTGTTAGTTACTATATTCCTCCTTTCATTTGTGATTTTGCTTATTCAAGTTCTCTCTCTCTTTTTAATGAGTCTGACTAGAAATTTATTAATTTTGTTGATCTTTTCAAAGAATCAGCTCCTGGTTTCATTGATGTTCTATTATTTTTTAAGTTTCTATATCACTTATTTCTGCTCTAATCTTTATTATTTCCTTTGTTCTGCTGGTTTTAGTTTTTGTTTGTGGTTATTTTACTAGTTTCTTTAGGTGTAAGTTAGGTCATTTGAGCTTTTTCTTCCTTTGTGTAGTAAGCCTGGATAGCTGCATACTTCCCTCTTAGAATCACTTCTGCTGCATCCCAAAAGTTTTGGACCATTATGCTTTCATTTTCATTACTTTTTAATTTCTTCTTTGACTTCTTGGTTGACCCATTCATTGTTCAGTAGCATGTTGTTTGACCTCTATGTGTTTGTGGTCTTCCCAGATTTTTTCTTATGGTTAATTTCTAGTTTCATAGAGTTGTGGTCAGAACAGATGCATGGTATGATTCTGATCTTTTTTAATTTGTTGAGACATGTTTTTCAGCCTAATATGTGATCTCTTCTGGAGAATGTCCTATGTGCACTTGAAAAGAATGTGTATTCTGCTCTTTTAGGATGGAATGTTCTATGTCTGTTAAGTACATCTGGTCCATTGTGTTATTTAAAGCCACTGTTAACTTGCTAATTTTCTGTTTGGATGAACTGTGCATGATGCAGTTGGGGTGTTCAAGGCCCCTACTATTATTGCATTGCTGTTGATTAGTTCTATTATGTTATTAACTTTTTAATGTAGTTGAGTGCTCCCATGTTGAGTGAATATTTACAGTTGTTCTATCTTCTTGGTGGATTGTCCCCTTTATTATTATATAGTGTTCTCCTTTGTCTCTTGTTACAGTCTTGTTTTTAAGTCTATTTTTTTCCATTATAAGTATTAATACTCTGGCTTTCATTTGCCATCCATTTGTGTGATCAATGTTTTTCCATTTTCTCACATTCATTCCAAAGTGTCTTTAGATCTAAAATGAATTTCTTGTAGGTAGCATATAGATGAGTCTTTTTTAATATACTCTGTTACCCTAGTTTTTTTTTTCAGCATAACAGTATTCATTATTTTTTCACCACACCCAGTGCTCCATGCAATCCGTGCCCTCTATAATACCCACCACCTGGTACCCCAACCTCCCACCCCCTCGCCACTTCAAACCCCTCAGATTGTTTTTCAGAGTCCGTAGTCTCCCATGGTTCACCTCCCCTTCCAATTTCCCCCAACTCCCATCTCCTCTCCATCTCCCCATGTCCTCCATGCTATTTGTTATGCTCCACAAATAAGTGAAATCATAGGATAATTGACTCTCTGCTTCACTTATTTCACTCAGCATAATCTCTTCCAGTCCCGTCCATGTTGCTACAGAAGTTGGGTATTCATCCTTTCTGATGGAGGCATAATACTCCATAGTGTATATGGACCACATCTTCCTTATCCATTCATCCGTTGAAGGGCATCTTGGTTCTTTCCACAGTTTGGCGACCCTATTCTTTTGACTGGAACATTTCATCCAGTTACTTTCAAAGTAATTATTGATAGCATTTATTGCCATTTTGTTACTTGTTTTATGGTTGTTTAAATAGTTTTTCTTTTACCCTCTCTTCTCTTGTTCTCTTTTCATGGTTTTACTGCTTTTCTTTAGTGTTATAGCTGAATTCCTTTCTCTTTATTCTTTGCATATCTATTACTTGTTTTTGATTTGTGGTTACTGTTTGGTTTATATCTAACATCTTCTACATATAGCAACTTACATTAATAGTTACATAAGTTTAAACCCATTCTTTACTCCTCTCCCTGTCTTCCAACCTACATTTTAGGTGTATGGTGTCACATTTTACATTCTCTTTGTGAATTCCTCAACTGATTTTTATTTTTTTTTAAATTAAAAAATTATCTTATTTTATTTAAATTCAATTACTTAACATATAGTATATTTTTAAAACTTTTTAAATTTAAATTCAATTAATTAGCATATAACATATTATTGGTCCTTGACTGATTTTTAAATTGTATTTATTTTTACTGCTTTTGTGTTTTTTACTTTTTTTTTTTAAAGATTTTATTTATTTATCAGACAGAGAGCAAGCACAGGCAGACAGAATGGCAGGCAGAGGCAGAGGGAGAAGCAGGCTCCCTGCCGAGCAAGGAGCCCGATGTGGGACTCGATCCTAGGACGCTGGGATCATGACCTGAGCCGAAGGCAGCCGCTCAACCAACTGAGCCACCCAGGTGTCCCTGTTTTTTACTTTTCATAGTCTTAGTTATGCTCTTTCATTTGCACTCAGAGTTCTCTTTAATATTTTTTGTAGGGCTGGCTTAAGGGTCATGAATTCCTTTAGTTTTTATTTATCTGAGAAACTCTTTCTCTCTCTTTTTATTCTGAATGATAGCCTTGCTGGATAGAATGTTCTTGGCTACAGGTATTTCCCTTTCAGTACTTTGAATATATCATGCCATCCTCTTCTGGCAGAATTTCTGCTCAAAAATCTACTGATAAGCTTATGGAGGTTTCCTCTTGTGTGTAGCTGTCTTTTCCCTTGCTGCTTTTAAATTTTTTTCTTTATCACCACTTTTTTGCTATTTTAATTACTATTGGTCTTAATATGGACCTCTTTGGGTTGATTTTGTTAGGGGGTCTTTGTGCCTCTGGATCTGGATATCTGTTTCCTTCCTTAGATTAAGAAAGTTTTCAACTATTATTTCTTCAAATAAAATTTCTGCTTCCTTTCCTCTCTTTTCTTCTGGGATCCCTATAATGCAAACATCATTATGCTTGATGGAATCACTAAGTTCTTCACATCTGTTCTCATTTTGTGTAATTTTTTTCCCCTCTCATTTGTTCAGTTGGATTGTTTTCCATTACTCTGTCTTCCAGGTCATTGATTTGTTCCTCTGCTTCTTCTAGCCTAGTTATTTATTTCATCAAGTGTATTTTTTAAAAAAATATTTATTTATTTCAGAGAGAGACAGTGAGAGAGAGCAAGAGAGGGAAGAAGGTCAGAGGGAGAAGCAGACTCCCCATGGGACAGGGAGCCTGATGTAGGACTCTGGGACCATGACCTGAACTGAAGGCAGTTGCTTCACCAACTGAGCCACCCAGGAACCCACATCAAATGTATTTTTAATTTCATTTATTGTGTTCTTCATCTCTGATTGGTTCTTTTTCTTTTTTTTTTTTTTTTTTTAATTAATCTCCACACCCAGTGTGTGACTCAAACCCACAACCCCAGGATCCAGAGTTACTCACTCTGCCAAATGAGCCAGCCAGGTGCCCTATGATTGGTTCTTTTGTTATCTCTTTGTTGAGGGTCACACTAATGTCCTCCAGTCTTTCGTCCAGTCCAGCATCTTTATGACCATTACTTTAAATTCTCTATCAGGTATATTACTTATCTTCTTTTTTTTTAATTTTTAAAATTTTTTATAAACATATAATGTATTTTTATCCCCAGGGGTACAGGTCTGTGAATCACCAGGTTTACACATTTCACAGCACTCACCATAGCATATACCCTCCCCAATGTCCATAACCCTACCCCCTACACATACCCCTCTCCCCCCAGCAACCCTCAGTTTTTTTTTGTGAGATTAGGAGTCACTTATGGTTTGTCTCCCTCCCAATCCCATCTTGTTTCATTTATTCTTTTCCTACCCCCCACAACCCTCATGTTGCATCTCCACTTCCTCATATCAAGGAGATCATATGATAGTTGTCTTTCTCTGATTGACTTATTTTGTTTAGCATAAACAAAATAGTTCCATCCATGTCATCGCAAATGGCAAGATTTCATTTCTTTTGATGGCTGCATAGTATTCCATTGTGTATATATATATATATATATATATATACCACATTTTCATTATCCATTCATCTGTTGATGAACATCTAGGTTCTTTCCATAGTTTGGCTATTGTGGACATTGCTGCTATAAACATTCCGGTGCACGTGCCCCTTTGGATCACTACGTTTGTATCTTTAGGGTAAATATCCAGTAGTGCAATCGCTGGGTCATAGGGTAGCTCTATTTTCAACATTTTGAGGAACCTCCATGCTGTTTTCCAGAGTGGCTGCACCAGCTTGCATTCCTACCAACAGTGTAGGAGGGTTCCCCTTTCTTCACATCCTCGCAAACATCTGTCATTTCCTGACTTGTTAACTTTAGCCATTCTGACTGGTGTGAGGTGATATCTAATTGTAGTTTTGATTTGTATTTCTCTGATGCCGAGTGATGTGGAGCACTTTTTCATATGTCTGTTGGCCATCTGGATGTCTTCTTTGCAGAAATGTCTGTTCATGTCCTCTGCCCATTTCTTGATTAGATTATTTGTTCTTTGGGTGTTGAGTGTGCTAAGCTCTTTATAGATTTTGTATACTAGCCCTTTATCTGTTATGTCGTTTGCAAATATCTTCTCCCATTCTGTCAGTTGTCTTTTGGTTTTGTTAACTGTTTCCTTTGCTGTGCAAAAGCTTTTGATCTTGATGAAATCCCAATAGTTCATTTTTGCCCTTGCTTCTGTTTTCTTTGGTGATGTTCCCAGGAAGAAGTTGCTGTGGCTGAGGTCGAAGAGGTTGCAGCCTGTGTTCTCCTCAAGGATTTTGATGGATTCCTTTCGCACGTTGAGTTCCTTCATCCATTTTGAGTCTATTTTCGTGTGTGGTGTAAGGAAATGGTCCAATTTAATTTTTCTGCATGTGACTGTCCAATTTTCCCAACACCATTTGTTGAAGAGGCTGTCTTTTTTCCATTGGACATTCTTTCCTGCTTTGTCAAAGATTAGTTGACCATAGAGTTGAGGGTCTATTTGTGGACTCTCTATTCTGTTCCATTGATCTATGTGTCTGTTTTTGTGCCGGTACCACTCTGTCTTGATGATGACAGCTTTGTAATAGAGCTTGAAGTCTGGAATTGTGATGCCACCAACTTTGGCTTTCTTTTTCAATATTCCTTTGGCTATTTGAGGTCTTTTCTGGTTCCATATAAATTTTAGAATTATTTGTTCCATTTCTTTGAAAAAAATGGATGGGATTTTGTAGATATTGCATTAAATGTGTAGATTGCTTTAGGTAGCATAGAGATTTTCACAATATTTATTCTTCCTATGTTCTTTTTTTTTTTAATTATATGTACTAACATATAGTGTATTATTTGCCCCAGGGGTGCAGGTCTGTGAATCATCAGGCTTACACATTTCACAGCACTCGCCATAGTCCATACCCTCCCCAATGTCCATAACCCAACTCCCCTATCCATACCCCCTCACCCCCCAGCAACCCTCAGTTTTGTTTGTTTGTGTGTGTGTGTGTGTGAGAGAGAGAGAGATTAAGAGTCTCGTATGGTTTTTCTCCCTCTTGATCCCATCTTATTTCATTTTTCCCTTCCCTAACCCCATAAACCCCCGCCCTGCCTCTCAGATTCCTCATATCAGAGAGATCATATGACATATGATAATTGTTTTTCTCTGATTGACTTATTTCGCTAAGCATAATACCCTCTAGTTCCATTCACGTCAAGCACGTCATTGCAAATGGCAAGATTTCATTTCTTTTGATGGCTACATAGTATTCCATTGTATATATATACACCACATCTTCTTTATCCATTCATCTGTTGATGGACATCTAGGTTCTTTCCATAGTTTGGCTATTGCAGACATTGCTACTGTAAACATTCAGGTGCATGTACCCCTTCAGATCACTACATTTGTATCTTTAGGGTAAATACCCAGTAGTGCGATTGCTAGGTCATGAGGTAGCTCTATTTTCAACTTTTTGAGGAACCTCCATGCTGTTTTCCAGAGTGGCTGCGCCAGCTTGCATTCCCACCAACAGTGTAGGAGGGTTCCCCTTTCTCCACATCCTCGCCAACATGTGTCATTTCCTGACTTGTTATTTTAGCCTTTCTGACTGGTGTGAGGTGGTATCCAATTGTATTATCTTCTTTTCACTTAGGTTTCTTGCTGTGGTTTTGTCTGGTTCTTTTCATTTGTGACGTATTCCTTTGTCTCCTCATTTTGTCTAACTCTCTGTCTGTTTCTCTGTGTTAGGAAGTCAGCTATGTCACCTCTTGAAGATGATGGCCTTATGAAGAAAATGTTGTCCTGTTCCTCAGGACCTGGTGCTTCAGGGAGTGTCTCCTATGTGTGTTCCATATGCCCTGCTGTTGACTCCTGACTGATTTTGCCTTCAGTTTAGCCTCTACATCATCCCTCTTTGCCTGTTGTAGGCTGTGTTTGGTCTCTAGCCAGGTGCGGGGCATTCTAACAAGGTGTGCACTTGCAAAATGAGACCTGCTGCCACTGTTGGAACTGAGGTCCTACAACAGGCAGGGTTTGGGAGATGAAGTATTGGTGGTATTTTTGCAGGTCTTGTGGGGGAGGGGGCCTGCAGTGCCAGGCCTGAGGCAAGTATGATTGGGAATGGTGGATCTACTGAAGAATGGGGGGGTGGGCTTGGTGTGGGTGCTATGCTGGTTTCTGCAGATGGGTAGGCGCTTATGCTGAGGGGCAGGGAAGGGTAATGATGCCTACTGCCCCTTTTTTCCCTAGAAGAGTCTTCCTATGATCCCTGCTTCTCAGGGCCACACTCCTAAGATGAATAAATAACTCTGCCTCCTGACCGGAGGCATTTTTTCAAATTGCTCTTCCAGGTTGTATCTCTGCTGGTTATTTGTTGTGCTCTCTCTTTAAGGGCAGGGACTCAGCTTCCTAATGCCCTCTGGGCTCTCCTGAAGCCAAGACTACTGATTTTTTTATAATACCAGTCTTTAATTCCAGGCAGATTGCATGAACTCATGAAATTTGCCCCCTGTGGGTTTCAAAGCCAAATGTTAGGGGGGTCTCATGTTCCTTGTGCAGGCTCCCTGGTATAATAGTCTGGTTTTGGGGATTTTTTGCCCTTCTTTGTGGCCCCCGGCTCCCTCCCCACTGTGGATAGCCACACTCTATTTAGCTCCCCAACCACATTTTTGCCCTTCCCGCCTTCTTCAGTATGGTCTCTTCTCTGCCTGTAGTTGTAGAATTTGCTCAGCCAGTCTTTGGGTTATTTTTTGAGTTATTTACACTGATGTGAGTGTTATCTAGTTGTATGTATGGGGATGAGGTGAGTTTAGGGTCCTCATATGCCACAATCTTCCCAGTCTCCCCAAATATCTGGAAACCTTTAATTTTCCCAGTGAGAGTCCCAGTGTAACTATTAGCCTATCAGCATTTTGCTAATTTCACCAATTAAGGACCATTTCTGACATTCACTGCTTTTGAGATATGGTAACAGAAAGGTTTATAGTATCTGCCATCAGAGAATGGTTTTTCTGATTAGAAACCAAGCCAGCACTCCAGCCCATTCTTTTCTGATAAGAATGCTGCTTCCTGGGGAGCCTAGGTAGGTCAGTGGGTTAAAGCCTCTGCCTTCAGCTCAGGTCATGATCTCAGGGTCTTAAGATGGAGCCCCATGTGGGGCTCTCTGCTCAGCAGGGAGCCTGCTTCCCCTTCTCTCTCTGCCTGCCTCTCTGCCTACTTATGATCTCTCTCTGTCAAACAAATAAATAAAAGCTTAAAAAAAAATGCACCTTCCTGTGGTTTATAGACAATCTAAGTAGCCCATACATCTCTCTGTGCTGAAATATGCAAAAATAAGCCATACTCATCAAAATGCCGTGCATGGACAGAGAATAAATTTATGGTAGCAAGGAGACTGAAGAGAAGATGGGCCTCCATACCTGTCCTAACTTTTGTACAACCTGGAGTAAGGATCTGGGAATCCCAGTAACAGATTGGCTCTCTCATCGTTCCATTGGGATGGGGCCCAAAACCAAGTGTAACTTAAAAAAAAGAAAAAAAAGGCATTTTTCAGGGGCGCCTGGGTGGCTCAGTGGGTTAAGCCTCTACCTTCGGCTCAGGTCATGATCCCAGGAGCCTGGGATCGAGTCCCGCATAGGGCTCTCTGCTCAGCAGGGAGCCTGCTTCTCCTCATCTCTCTCTCTGTCTGTCTCTCTGCCTATTTGTGATCTCTCTCTCTGTCAAATAAATAAATAAAATCTTTAAAAAAAAAGGCATTTTTCACATAATTAAGTTTGTAGAATAGGTTCCATAAGTTTTACACAATTGTGTGATCAAAATATATTTATGATTTAACTAATAGTAAAGTTACAAGACCACTAAAAATCAAATTAATTTTAATTTTCTGTAATAAATAGTGTCTTCTGCCTGAACAAAATCTCCATAGAGCACATGACCAAACCCTGACTGCTGTGGTGGTGGTGCTGTGGGTTTGACATGTCTCTACCAGCGTGTGCTACCACTGTCTCTGGCTGCCTCCACCCCACCCCCTTCAGCTCTGCCCCTCCACAGGCCTTGTCCACCAGACATCACATGATTGCTTATGTCTTCTACCTTGCACAATGGGCCATGATGTTACTTGTTCAAGGTGTGTAATTTATGAATTAAGTTTGCCTCTGGTGTTTGCTTATTAGCCAGGAAACTAGAATAGAACTGCTTGGCTCTAATTCATAATTCAAATGCTAACACTAGCACTGAATTTTTCAGGTAGAACTCATTGGAAGGGTGATTACAGATTGAAAAAGTAATTCACCTTCACAGAGAAAACAATGACTCCTGAGAACATCTAAGACCAGAGTTTGAGAAACCCTGTTCATAGCTTTATCTCCCACCTTAGTGTGGACAGTGTAGAGAGCAAGGATTCTGCAGAGTACTGCCATAATTGGTGAATGTCCAGGATGTTGAGCCATTGTTAAATTATTTTGAATAAACTTCATAAAGTTAGTGTACTGGAATTGCCTGTATTTTGGCTGCAGGAAAAATACTATATGCTCATACCTTAAACCAGTCATGGGTAGCTGAACCTGAATGAGTATAGTCTGAGAAGTTCTCCTGTCATCTCCATCCTCCCTGGCTCTTCCTCCTGACTCAGTGACCCCCTATCTTCTTGGAATTTATGCTTTACCCCTCTCTCATGACTGAGCAAAAAAGCCCATCATCAGCCCTATGCTTCCATGAACAGTGGGGCATTGAGTGCTAGCTTTTTTTGAAATCATTAGATATTTCTCTTGGGTAATATGGTGTTAAATAGAATTTTTTTTCTTTCTCATTAAGGAAATTTCAGGTTTATAAGTATGCAGGGGGATACTCGGGGGCTTGGGGATCCCCTGAAATCATCTGGGGCGCTATTTGGTCAGTTCTGAAGCATGTGTGTGCAAACCAATGGTGGGCACCTTCATACATGCAGGAAAGTCACCTTCTCAGAGACCTCTTCACAACTCACCCTACTCAAAATTCCAAGCCTCTCCCCAACCTGCTCCTGTTTTAGTTCTCTTCATACCACTTATTACCATTTAAAATATAATTTATATGTTTATTGTATTTGTCTGCCCCCACTAGAATGTGAGCTACACAAGCTGAAAGATTTTGTCTATTTTTCTGCAGTATCCCAAGGTCATATTTTTGGTGCCAGGCACATGGTAGTCCTCAATAAATATTTGTTGAATGAAAAAAATATTATTCTGCAGTTTACTTTGTAACTTTGTAACTTTTAAAAAATAAACTGGCCGTTACTTCCTGTGGAATTGACATATGAACATGCTCTGGGACCTTGGATCTTTGGGGGGCACAGAGCCCTTGACATGGCTTTGTTCACAGGAATGAGGCCCCTGGGTGTACAGTTGCCTCCTGGACCCTCTGATTACATGATAATCACTTATATTGAACCACGCTCTGCAAGTTTCTTGAGAAGATAGAATCTTGCAGGGAATTGCTGAAAAGTAACAGTGTTACAAAACATGTAAAGCCCGGAGAATTTGATAAGGCTTTGGCAGCAGAACAGCCTCCTGAGAAGAGCAGAAGATGCAAGCTTCTACATCTTCTATTGCTGGATATTAGGAAATGAACAAAGGACTTTCTAGGTGTGTGCTACTGTGTGTATGAAATGGGGACATAGGCTGTGTCTACTTCTTACTAAGTTTTTTTTCACAGTACTAAAAAAAAAAAAAATTGTAGTTGGATATTCTGCACCTCTGGCTGACCACTATGGTTGACTCTACACACATTTCTGAAGATAACCTGAACTTCTCATCAGTAACCCCATTATTGGAGCACCTGGCTGGCTTGTCAGTAGAGCATACAACTCTTGATCTCAGGGTTGTGAATTCAAGCCCCATGTTGGGTGTAGAAATCACTTAAAAGAAAACCAATAAAATCTTTTTAAAAAATAACCACCTTGGTTATAGGGTAGAAAATTTCAAAATCTAAGAGGAAAGAATAAATTCATTGTGCTTTAGGAAGAATGGAATAATTTTAAATGAATCTCCATGCTTGGGAAATATGTTTAGAAGGGAAAAGGCACAGCTTCTTCAAGAAGACTTGACTGCTAAAAATCTTTGTAAGTTTTAAGGAGATTTTTAAAAAACTATTACTAAATAAATGCTGAACAGTTGCTTATTAAATACTGGCATATTTATTTTTAGACAAGGTGATGGATGGTGGTGTTTAGATCATTTGTCTTTATTGATTCTTTTTTTAGATCTAGTTCTATCAGCTGCCAAGAAAATAGCATTAAGATTTCCAACCATGATGGAGGACTTATTTCTCTCTCTCATTCAGTGTATTTGAGGTCTCATCTCTGTATTTTGAGGGCCCGTTGTTAGGCAGTTAAATATTTGTGATGAGTTTTCCTGCTGATTCACCACTATGAAAAGTGTATTGTACCTTTGGAAATCTATTAGTATGGTCTTTTCAGCACTCATATGCTTATAGTATGCATGGTAGGGTTTCCAGCCACTTTTAAAAAATAATAGCCTTATGGAGATACAATTCACATATATATAATTCACCCATTTAACAGGTATAATTTATTTATCCATATCATGGATTTAGGTCACCATTACACTCTTTGTTTGTCCTCTGTTTCTGCTTTCTTCCCTTCTTTTGGATAATTTGAATACCTCTTAGAATGTTGTATTAATTTATCTCTTGGCTTTTTTGTTATATTTTGCATTAGTTTTAGAGTTTGCTCTGGGGGATAGCAATATATATTCTTAATTTTTAGAGATAATATTATACACTTCACATTAATACAGAAATCCTACAAATATGCACATTTATCCCACCCACGCTTTATGATATAGATGAAATATATATTATATCTACATATGTTTATAAACTCTACAAGATAGTTCTATAATTTTTTTAAAAAGATTTTATTTATCTACTTATTTGATAGAGAGCTAGAGCAAGAGAGTGTGGGAACAGAGGAAGAGGGACAAGCAGACTCAGCACTGACCATCTAGCCTGATCTGGGGCTTGATCTTGGGACCCTGAGATCATGACCTGAGCCAACCAAGAGTTGGATGCTTAACCAACTGAGCCATCCAGGTGCCCCATACAGTTTTGTTGTTGTTGTTGTTTTTTACATTGAACAGTTTTTTTCCGAAATTAAAATTTTTATCTTATTTTACTCAGATATTTACTTTTTTGAAAACTGTTTCTTCCAGCCTGAAAATCTAAATTAACATCTCGCATCATTTCTCTTCAGCTAAAGATCTTCCTTTAGGATTTAACATTTCTTTTAGAACAGACCTGCTGGTATTTCTTACTTTTCTTTTTTTCTTTAATTCGAAAATGTATTTATTTTACCTCCAGTTTTTTTTTTTTGTTTGTTTGCTTGTTTTTTAAGATTTTATTTGTTTATTTGACAGAGAGAGTGAGAGGGCACAAGCAGGGGGAACAGTAGAGGGAGAGGGAGAAGCAGACTCCTTGCTGGGGAGCCTGATGCAGGGCTCAATCCCAGAACCCCAGGATTATGACCTGAGCTGAAGGCAGATGCTTAACCATTTGAGCCTCCCAGGTGCCCCTCTTTTTTTTTTTTTTTTAAGATTTTTAATTTATTTGAGAGAGAGAGAGAGAGAGTGTGTGTGTGTGTGTGTGTGTGTGTGTGTGTGAGTGGAGGGAGAAGCAGAGGAAGAGGGAGAAGCACACTTTTCACTGAATAGGGAGCCAGAAGCAGGGCTCTATCCCCAGGTCCTGAGATCATGACCTGAGCTCAAGGCAGATGCTTAACTGACTGAGCCACCCTGGTGCCCCATTTCACATTCACTCTTAAAAGATATTTTTGGCATATAGAATTATAGTTGGTTTTGCTATTGTTTTTAAGCACTTTACAAATGGTTTGCAGGCTTCTGGAGTCCTTTTTTTTTCTGATAAGCCAGCAGTTTTATATTTGGTTTTCATCATTTTGACAGGAGTGCCTTTATTTTTATCTTAAATGAGGATTACTGAATTTCTTGAATTCATAAAATTTTGCTTTTACCAGGGACAGTTGATGGTGTTTGCTTTGAGACTATTTTCCTCCCTAGGTCTTTCTCTCTTCTCCTTCTGGGATGTACACTGGACCCTTGGAAATTCTCTGAGTAGTCCAAGGCTAATCTTTTTAACATTTCCTTTTCTCTGTTCTTTTTTTTTTTTTTAAAGATTTTATTTATTTGTCAGAGAGAGAGCGAGCGAGAGCGAGCACAGGCAGACAGAGTGGAAAGCAGAGTCAGAGGGAGAAGCAGGCTCTCTGTGGAGCAAGGAGCCCGATGTGGGACTCGATCCCAGGACACTGGGATCATGACCTGAGCCGAAGGCAGCTGCTTAACCAACTGAGCCACCCAGGCGTCCCCCTTTTCTCTGTTCTTAAGTTTGGATGATTTCTATTCATCTGTCTTTAAGTTCATTGACTCTTATCTCCATTCAGCTGCTAAGCCCTTCATGTGAATTTTAAAATTTCAGATATTGTGTTTTTCAGTCTCATATTTCCACTTGGTTCTATTTTATAGTTTCCATTTGTCTACTGAGATTTACAAAATGTGACTTCAGTTCTTTCACATCCTTGGTACTGGCAGAGGTTTTCAAGCAGCTAATTCCAACATCTGATTCATCTTGGGGTTAGTCTGGTTGTGGTTTCTCCTGAGAATGGCTTACTTTTTCCTGGTTCTTCACTTCTGTGGCAAATTTTGGATTGTGTTCTGGACAGTGACGTTATATATAGGTCTATTAAATTCCTCTGAAGAGTACTGATTTGTATTTGTCTTAGTAGGCTCTTAGCTTGGTTGGACTCAAGCTGAAAAGTGCCTCTTGGGCAGTAGCTTGTTGACAGAGAAAACAGGCAGAACTAAAATGAAATAAAAGTATTATTTAGGGTCTTCGAATTGCAATGTGGGGAGCACGGCTTTGGATAGCAACCCTAAATTGGGTCTCAGTAGGGAACAAAAGTCTGGAGGTTTAAAGGCATAAGGGCATATTTATATATGTTATTTACAAAGAATTTCAAATGGTGTTCATGAAAGATCTAATATTGGTTAAATATGATTGGTTGCTAAGACTCTTACTAAGCGAAAGTCTGTTATTGTAGCAAGTTGCAGGTGTTCCTAGGGAATCTTTGGAATATTTGGTGTTTGGCCCAGTTCAAAAGTTCATGGTTCCATCCTGTGAGGACTTGGATTTAAGAACCCCTTGACATGGGGCACCTGGGTGGCTCAGTGGGTTAAGCCTCTGCCTTCGGCTGAGGTCATGATCTCAGGGTCCTGGGATCGAGTCCTGCATTGGGCTCTCTGCTCAGCAGGGAGCCTGCTTCTCTCTCTCTCTCTGCCTGCCTCTCTACTTGTGATCTCTCTGTCAAATAAATAAATAGATAAATCTTAAAAAAAAAAAAAACCCTTGACATAAATTACTCATTTTATTTCACCTTTCACAGGTTCAAATCTCATTTTAGTTCTTTTATTCTTGGCTGAGCTGCTAAGAGGCTTGTTTACACATGTCTGAAAAATTGGACAACATTTATTTACAGAATTTGGGGCTCTCACTCTCTGGTGCATGCCTTTTTAGGATTCCTTGCTCATTTTTGCAGTTGCTGTGATTGCTTCAGCCTCTGCTGGCTGTCAAAACTGTTTTTTTGTTTTTGTTTTTTTTTTCCCCTAAATTTTAGCTGCTGCTTATGGTGGGTAGGGCTTTCTTCTGCCAAGAAGCTGTGAAAATGGAGATACATCCAGTGCCCATTGTTCCCTTCCAATACCTGCCTGCTCTTGGTTGCTCTAAATTGTCTATCTTCAGAAGTTGTTTTTATATTTAACCAGAGTTCAAAACTAGTATCTGGAGAAGGGTTGGTATGGTAAGAGCTTTTTGTCCCCTACTGATTTTAAGTAAACTTTGTGTTATGTGAGACTTTATAGTATATTGAAATCTCTTCAAGTCAGGTATGTTGATGTTGTATAATATCTGTGATATAATTTTAATATATATCTAGGCATTTATTTTTTTATTTCATATGGTGACATTGTAAGAGCTGTGGTTTATATGAAATTGAAGAGTTCTTGATTAAGTTTTAACTCCAGTTACAGAATAATTTTTGTCTGAAAACATGATCTACTTCATGACCATACACTTTGTGGTGTGTGTGACACCACAAATGTGACAGTCCTGGGAAATCCATAGAGATATTGGAAAAAAATATTTATAAAACACCTGTGGGAAATTTTATGGTATGTAAATTATGCATCATAGAGTGTTGAAAAAACACCTGTACCATGTCAGAATAATTGCTCATTAATGATAAATATGATGTAGAATAAGAATTTTGATTAAGGTTTAAACTCCAATTACAGAAAAATTTTTGTGTGAAAACATGATCTACTTCATGACAATACATTTTGTGGCTTCTTTTTTTTCTCCATTGATTTATTTTTTAATTAACATATAATGTATTATTTGTTTCAGGGGTACAGGTCTGTGATTCATCAGGCTTACACAATTCACAGTGATTACCATAGCACACACCCTCCCCAGGGTCCATAACCCAGCAAACCCCATCCCTCCCACCACCCTCCACTCCAGCAACCCTTAGTTTGTTTCCTGAGATTAAAAGTCTCTTATGGCTTGTCTCCCTGTCTGGTTTTGTCTTATTTCATTTTTTCCTCTCTTCCCCTATGATCCTCTGTCTTGTTTCTCAAATTCCTTATATCAATGAGATCATATAATTGTCTTTTCTCTGATTGACTTCTTTCACTTAGCATAATACCCTCTAGTTCCATCCACATTGTTGCAAATGGCAAGATTTCATTTTTTGATGGCTGCTTAATATTCCATTGTGTGTGTGTATGTATGTATGTATATATGTATATGTATATATGTACGTATATATATATATACCACATCTTCTTTATCCGTTCATCTGTCGGCAGCTAAACTATTTACTTTCGCCATAGATTTGCTTATTCTGGACATTGTGTCTGAATGAATCATATAATCTGTGATCTTTGTATGTGGCTTTTTCACTTAACACAATGATTTTGAAGAGCTGACATGCCCTTCGACAGACGAATGGATAATGAAGCTGTGGTCCATATATACAATGTAATATTACTCAGCCATCAGAAAGGATGAATACCCAACTTTGGCATCAACATGGATGGGACTGGAGGAGATTATGCTGAGTGAAATAAGTCAAGCAGAGAAAGTCAATAATCATATGGTTTCACTTGTTTGTGGAACATAAGGAATAACATGGAGGACATTAGGAGAAGGAAAGGAAAAGTGAAGGGGGGAAAATCGGAGGGGGAGATGAAGCATGAGAGACTGTGGTCTCTTGAGAAACAAACTGAAGATTTTAGAGGAGAGGGGTTGGGGGGAAGGGTGACCTTGTGGTGGGTGTTAAGGAGGGCACGTATGTCATGGAACACTAGGTAAGGTGCATAAACAATGAATCTTGGAACTGCATCAGAAGCTAATGATGTATTTTTTAGACTAACATAACAATAAAAATTTGATATACAATGTCACTTTTATCAGAAGCGGATATGCTATGTATATCTTGATCTATTTTGGGAGGATTTTCTTTTCCATTTCTGTTCAGTGGCTCTTTTTCTCTAGACTGGTAATAGTATTACCTTGTTTAAATTACTGTAGCTTTGTAACTGTTTTAACATTTCATAACGTTAGTCTTGTCTTATCCCTTTTCCTTTTCAGAAATATCCTGGCTTTCTGCTTGTATATTTGAATCTTAGAATTAACTTGTTTATATCCCCCAGATACCCCCATTGGTATTTTTATTGAATAAACATTAAATGTATTGATAAAGGAGACAAGATACTAAATAATGAACCTCCTTGTGCAAAAAGGTGGTACATCTTTCCATTTGTTGAAGTCTTGTGTGTGTCTTTCAGGAACACATTTTTTGGAGGAAAATTGTGTTTTAATATAATAAAACAAAACACAATTTTAAAAACATTTTTATTTTTTATTTTTTTATAAACATATAATGTATTATTAGCCCCTGGGGTACAGGTCTGTGAATCGCCAGGTTTACACACTTCACATCACTCACCATATCACATATGCTCCCCAATGTCCATCACCCCACCACCCTCTTCCCACCCTCCTCCCCCCGGTCACCCTCAGTTTGTTTTGTGACAGTAAGAGTCTCTCTCTCTCTCTTTTTTTTTAATAAAGATTTTTATTTATTTATTTGACAGAGAGAGATTACAAGTAGGCAGAGAGGCAGGCAGAGAGAGAGGAAGGGAAGTAGGCTCCCTGCTGAGCAGAGAGCCCGATGCGGGACTCGATCCCAGGACCCCGAGATCATGACCTGAGCCGAAGGCAGCGGCTCAACCCACTGAGCCACCCAGGCGCCTTCCGATGTCTCTTTTTATAAGGACATTAATCCTTTCAGGTCAGTGCTTTACCTTTAGGGTGCTGTTTTACCTTAATTGCTTCCGTAGAGGCCCAATCTCCAAATATAGCCACACTGGGTGTTAAGGTTTCAACATATAAATTTGTGGGGAACACAAACATTTGGTCCATAATAATATCTTGGCCTCTTACTTTGTAAGCTTTTTTTTTTTTAAATAAAGATGTCTAATTCATATATAGTAATGGCAAAAGAAATCATCTTTGGAATCTCTAGGATATTCTAAAGTTGAACTTCGAAGATACTGCTGTGGTCTGAATATTTGTGTCCTCCCCAAATTTGTATATTGAAATCCTAACTCCCAGAGGTGATGGTATTAGGATGTAGGGTCTTTGGGAGGTGCTTGGGTCATGAGGGTGCAGTTCCCATGAATGGAATTAGTGCCCTTGTAAAAGAGGCCCCAGAGAGCCTTCCATGTTCCTTCCACCATGTGAGGACATAGTACGAAGGTGCCAACTTATGAACCAGAAGCAGACCCTCACCAAAACATGACCATGCTGGTGCCTTGCTCTTGGACTCCCACCCTGCAGAGCTGTGAACCATAAATTTCTATTGTTTATAAGCTACCCAGTCTGTGGTATTTTGATGGAACAGCCTGAACTAACTGATAGACATGTCCCCAAATACGCTGTTCCTCACATGCAGGCTTTTTAATATCCCTAACTATTACAGTTTCCTGAACAGCTTTTTGGGTTTTTAGAAGATTCTTGGGGACAAGCCCATAGCATTCTAGTGGAAAAAAATAAAGACTCCATCCAGCATGTGTGATTTAGGAAAGGGAAACTTCTCCCAAGATGTGTGCACCTGAAACACAGACCTAGCCCTGGGATTGAGGTGTCTCCTGAAGTTTCCAGAGACACCATTTTTCTACTAATTGAAATTCATTATGCCACAGCAGCCTTTCAGTGAAGTCAAATCATTCAGTAATCTACTTTTTAATCTGTCTGCATCTTGTTATTTTGCTGAAAGTTAATTTATTGCTTTCCTTCATGTGGGGGAATAATAGATACAGAGTAAAACTAATGAAAGATAATAATCCTGTGCTTCCTAGTTTATGATCTAAAAATTAATAGATTAGACTGTGGACCATTAGCTCTGTGCCCCAACTTTATGCTGTTATGTAGGTGCTGGTAAGCAGGAGCCCTGGTTTGCCAGGGACCACTTAGCATCACTGTTGTCCTGTTCAAATTCTTTGTGTAAAACCATGCTGGTTAGCAAACCAAGGTGAGGGTGTCTTTGTGAGTTAGATGAGTTAGATGACGCCCAACACGAGTTCCTCTTACATCCTTGATGCCAGCCAGAGGTAGCTGCCTGGGGCGCTCTTTTAAGAATTCTGAGGTCTGGGGGCGCCTGGGTGGCTCAGTGGGTTAAAGCCTCTGCCTTCGGCTCAGGTCATGATCCCAGGGTCCTGGGATTGAGCCCCACATCAGGCTCTCTGCTCAGCGGGAGCCTGCTTCCTCCTCTCTCTCTGCCTGCCTCTCCACCTACTTGTGATTTCTGTCTGTCAAATGAATAAAATTTAAAAATCTTTAAAAAACAAAAAAGAATCCTGAGGTCTGAGAGCCCCTGGGCCCCCCTCAAGCTGGCTCTTGATCTTTGGCTTAGGTCATGATCTCCTGGTCCTGGGATTGAGCCCCACATTGAGCTCCATGCTCAGTGTGGAGTCTGCTTGAAGATTCTCTCTCTCAACCTCTGCCCCTCCCCTGTGCCCTCTCTCGCAAATTAATTAATTAATTAATTAAAAAATCCTGAGGTCTGGTCTGAGGACAGAGCAGTGATTGAATTAAGCTTCTGGGCACTGAGCAAGGATACCATTAGCACCTCTTCTCCGGGTTTCGGTAGCACACTACCGTTGTTATTCTGCTGTACAGACTAACTCCAGTTATGTGTAGAGAGTACTGTATTCACTTTTAAAGTGAATTTGGGTTAACTGATTTCTCTTCAATATAAAATAGCCAAAGCTGAAGGAATCTTTGAGGTCATTCGACTTAATGACATTACTTTACATAGGAGGAAACTGAGGTCCAGCCAGTTAGTTACAGAGTCAGGCTGAGTTGCTTGGCCCTTTTGACCAGACCACGCTGCTGCCTCTGACAAGGTGGTTGGTTTGTGTTCTCAAATGAGGGCATGTGTGTATTCCTGATTCCACACTTGAGAGCAGAGAACATTTCTTTTATATTTCTTCGTATTCCACTGGATTGTCCAGTGTTTCCATAGCATAGCTATTGAATAATTGCTTATTCCTTCAAGAAGATTTTTGTCAACAAAACCTATAATAAGGGCGCCTGGGTGGCTCAGTGGTTTAAGCCGCTGCCTTCAGCTCAGGTCATGATCTCGGGGTCCTGGGATCGAGTCCCACATCAGGCTCTCTGCTCAGCAGGGAGCCTGCTTCCTCCTCTCTCTCTCTCTGCCTACTTGTGATCTCTCTCTCTCTGTCAAATAAATAAATAAAATCTTTAAAAAAAAAAAAAGACCTATAATAAGATGCCATCTTCCCCCATCAGATTGGAAAAACCAATTTGCTATCATGTGTTGCCCAGGATTGGAGAAACAAGCACACTCATCCATTACTCACAAGATTAATTAAGTTGGTGTCACTTCTGTGGGAGGCAGCTTAGCAATATCTGTCCGAATGGAAAATATACATTCTCATGATCCAGAGGTTCCACTTCTAGAAATTTATTCCTCAGAGGTGGTTCACCGCAGCCCTGTTTATAGTAGCAGAAGATCAGAAACAATCTAAGTGTCCACTGACAGGTCAGGTGAATTATCACACACTCATAAAAGGGGGCAGTACATGCCTCTGAGGAGGGAGTGATTTGGCAGAACTGGGACTGAGCTAGGCTGGGATCTCACAGATGTGACAGCAGGGGGATTGATAGTGGTGGTTGCAGTCCCGAGAACTGCAGTGATGAAAGTACCATAGACAGGGTGGCTTAGACAGCAACATATTTCTCACGACTCTGAGGGCCGGTAAGTCCAAGATCAAGGTGCCAGCAGATTGTTTGGGGATGGCCTGCTTTCTGATTCGTAGATGGCTGTCTTGTCGCTGTGTCTTCGCATAGTCAAAGGGGTGAGGGAGCTCCCTGGGGTCCCCTATATAAGACCCCTAGTCCCATTCATGAGGGGTCCAGCCTCATGACTTAAACACCTCCTGGAGGCCCTGCCTCCTAATGCCGTGACATTGGGGGTTAGGACTTCAACAAATGAATTTAGGAGGTTAAAAACATGTAGTCCTTAACATTTACACATTCACCACTGAAAGGTATCTTGGTTGCTTCCAAGTTCTAGCAATTATGAATAAACCAGCTGTGTGGTGTGAAGGTTTTTGTGTGGATGTAAGTTTTCAGCTCATTTGAGTAAATACCAAGGAGCATGTTTACTGGTTCATTTTGTAAGACTATGTTAGTTAATTTGTTATTGAAGTATACTAGACTTTATGATATTAGTTTCAGGTGTACAACATCGTGGTTCAACAATTCAATATGTTACTCATTGCTCACCATGAGAAGTGTAATCACCATGTGCCTGAATGCAGTATTGTTACAGTATTACTGATTGTATTCCCTATGCTGTACTTTTTATTTCTGTGACTTATTTTATAACTGAAAGTTTGTATCTCATAATCCCCTTCACCTATTTTGCCCATCCCTCTCCACAGCTTCTTACAACCGTGTTTGTTCTCTATATTTAGGTCTGTTTTGGTTGTTCATTTGTTTTGCTTGTTATATTCCACATATAAGTGAAATCATGTGGAATTTCTTTCTCTCTTTGACTTATTTCACATAGCATAATGCCCTTTAGGTCTATCCATGTCATTGCAAATGGCAAGATCTCATTCCTTTTTATAACTGAGTAATATTCCATTGGGTATATAAGCTACATCTTCCTTATCCATTCATCTATGAATGGACACTTATGTGTAAGAGTATGTTTAGTTTGATAAGAAGTTACCAAACTGTTCTCCAAAGTAACTGTACCATTTTTCATTCCTTTTAGCAATGATTGAGAGGGTTTTTAGAAAATGTTTATTCATTTAGTTTGAGAAACAGAAAGTGCATGCACACAGGGGTGACAGGCAGAGGGAGAGGGAGAGAGAGTCTTAAGCGGACTCTGTGTTGAGTGCAGAGCCAAACTTGTGGCTCAGTTTCATGACCCTGAGATTACAACCTGAGTTGAAACCAAGAGTTGGGTGCTTAACTGACTGCACCACCCAGGTTTCCCTGATTAAGAAGGTTTTTTTGCTCCATATTTTGGCCAGCATTTGGGCCATTCTAATAGGAGTGTAATGGTGTGTTGTTTTATTTGAAATTCCCTAATTACATATAATGTTGAGCATCTTTTCATATGCCTGTTTTCCATTTGAATATGTTCTTTTGCTATTATTATTATTATGTTCAATTAGCCAATATGTAGTACATCATTAGTTTTCAATGTAGTGTTCAACAATTAGTTGCATATAACAACCAGTGCTCATCACAACATGTGCCCTTGTTAATACCCATCACTCGGTTACCCCCATCCCCAACCCCCTCCCTTCTGTAACCCTCAGTTTGTTTCCTGGAGTCCAGAACCACATCTTCTTTACCCATTCATTTATTAAAGGACTTCTTGGCTCCTTCCACAGTCTGACCACTGTAGATATTGCTGCTATGAACATTGGGGTGTGTGTGCCCCTTATTATCACTACATCTGTATGTTTGGGGTAAATACCTAGTAGTACAATTGCTAAGTTATAGGGTAGCTCTATTTTTAACTTCTTGAGGAATCTCATTACTGTTTTCCAGAGTGCCCTGCATTCCCACCAACAGTGTAAGAGTGTTCCCCTCTCCACATCCTCGCCAACTGTTGTTTCCTGCCTTGTTAATTTTAGCTATTCTAACTGGTGTAAGGTGGTATCTCATTGTGGTTTTCATTTATATTTCCCTGGTGGCTACTGATGAACATTTTTTCATGTGTCTGCTAGCCATTTGTATGTCTTCTTTGGAGAAGTGTCTGTTCATGTCTTCTGCCTATTTCTTAACTGGATTATTTGCTTTTTGGGTGTTGAGTTGGAAAAGTTCTTTATAGATCTTAGATACCAGCCCTTTATCTGTTCTGTCATTTGCAGTATCTTCTCCAATTCTGTAGGTTGCTTCTTGGTTTTGTTGACTGTTTCCTTTGCTATGCAGAAACTTTTTATCTTGATGAAGTCCCAATAATACATTTTTGCTTTTGTTTCCCTTCCCTTTAGAGACATGTCTTGAAAGAAGTTGCTGTGGCCAATGTGGAAGAGATTACTGCCTATGCTCTCCTCTAAGATTTTGATGGATTCCTGTCTCACATTTAGGTCTTTCATCCATTTTGAGTTTATCTTTGTGTATGGTATAGGAGAATGGTTCAGTTTAATTCTTAAGCATGTGGCTATCCAATTTTTCCAGCACCATTTATTGAAGAGACTGTCTTTTTTTTCCATTAGATATGCTTTCCTGCTTTGTTGAAGATTAGTTGACCATGATGTTGAGGGTATTTCTGGGCTCTCTATTCCATTCCATTGATCAAAGTGTCTGTTTTTATGCCAATACCATACTGTCTTTATGATCATAACTTAAAGTCAGGTATTATTATGCCCCTGGCTTAGTCTTTCCTTTTCAACATTCCCCTGGTAATTCAGGACTTTTCTGTTTCCATACAAATTTTAGAATTGTTTAGTCCAGCTCTGTGAAAAATGGTGTTGGTACTTTGATAGAGATTGCATTGAATGTGTAGGTTGCTCTGGATAGCATAGACGTTTTCACAATCCGTGAAGCATGGAATCCAATCCGTGAGCATGGAATGTTTTTCCATTTCTTTGTGTCTTCAGTTTTTTTCAGAAATGTTCTAAGTTAGGGTACCTGGGTGGCGCAGTGGGTTAAAGCCTCTGCCTTCCTCTCGGATGGATCATGATCCCAGGGTCCTGGGATTGAGCCGCACATCAGGCTCTCCACTCAGCAGGGAGCCTGCTTCCTCCTCTCTCTCTGCCTGCCTCTATGCCTACTTGTGAGGCATAATATGTCAAATAAATAAATACGTGATATTTATGTGATAGATCACATTAACAAAAGAAGAGACAAGAACCACATGATTCTCTCAATTGATCCAGAAAATAAATAAATAAAATCTGTCAAATAAATAAATAAAATCTTTTTTTTTTTTAAGATTTTATTTATTTGTCAGAGAGAGGGAGAGAGAGCGAGTACAGGCAGACAGAATGGCAGACAGAGGCAGAGGGAGAAGCAGGCTCCCCGCTGAGCAAGGAGCCGGATGTGGGACTCGATCCCAGGACTCTGGGATCATGACCTGAGCCAAAGGCAGCTGCTTAACCAACTGAGCCACCCAGGCGTCCCAAATAAATAAAATCTTTTTGAAAAATGTTCTAAGTTTCTAGCATATAAATCCTTCACTTCTTTGGTTAGGTTTATTCCTAGATATTTTATGGGTTTTGGTGTTATTGTAAATGGAATCGTATCCTTAAGTTCATTCTTCAGTTACACTGTTAGTGTATAGAAATATAGCTGATATCTGTGCATTGATTTTGTATCCTGCCACTTTGCTAAATTGCTATATGAGTTCTAGTAATTTTGGGGTAGAGTCTTTTGGGTTTTCCACATTAAGTATCATGTCATCTATGAAGAGAGAGGGTTTGACTTCTTCTTTGCCAATTTGAATGCCTTTATTTCTTTTTGTTGTCTGATTGCTGAGGCTAGGACTTCTAGTACTATGTTGAAAAGTAGGGGTGAGAGTGAGCATCCATGTCATGCTCCCAACTTTAAGTGAAGAGCTTTCACTTTTTCCCCATTGAGAGTGTTATTTGCTGTGGGCTTTTCGTAGAGGGCTTTTATGATATCGAGGTATGTTCCCTCTATCCCTACACTATAGAGAGCTTTAATCAAGAAAGTATGCTCTATTTTGTCAGATGCTTTTCTGGGTCAATTGAGAGGATCATGTGGTTCTTGTCTCTTCTTTTGTTAATGTGATCTATCACATTGATTGATTTGCAAATGTTGAACTACACTTGTACCCCGAATAAATCCTCTTGGTTGTGATGAGTAATCCTTTTACTGTACTGTTGGATCCTATTGGCTAGTATTTTGGTGAGTATTCTTTACATCCATGTTCTTCAGGGATATTGGTCTCTAATTCTACTTCTTTTCCCTTCTAATTCTCCTTTCTGATGGGGTTTTTGTCTGGTTTTGGGATCAGGGTAATGCTGGCCTCATAGAATGAGTTTGGAAGTTTTTTTCCATTTCTATTTCTTGAAACAGCTTCAGTAGAATAGGTATTATTTCTTCTTTAAATGTTTGGTGGAATTACTCTGGAAGCCATCTGACCCGGACTCTTACTCTTTGGGAGGCTTTTGATTACTGCTTCAATTTCCTTGCTGGTTATTGGTCTGTTCAGATTGTCTCTTTCTTCCTGTTTCAGTCATGGTAGTTTATAAGTTTCTATGAATGCATCCATTTCTTCCAGATTGCCCAATTTGTTGGCATATAGTTGCTGGTAACAAGTTCTAACCATTGTCTCTACTTCCTTGGTATTAGTCATGATCTCTCCCCTTTCATTTCACAATTTTATTGATTAGGGTCCTTTCTCTTTTCTTTTGGATAAGTCTGTCCATCAATCTTACTAATTTTTAGAGAAACGGCTTCTAATTTCAGTGATCTGTTGCTCTGTTTTTCTGGTTTCTATTCCATTTCTTGATTTCTGTGCTCATCTTTATTCTTTCTCTTCCTCTGCTTATTTTAGGATTTATTTGCTATTCTTTCTCTGGAACTTTAGGTGTAAGGTTAGCTTGTGCATTTGAGATTTTTCCAATTATTTGAGAGAGGCTTGAAAGACTATGTACTTTGCTATGTTCCTTCCCAAAGAACTACCTTTGCACTGTCTCATAGGTTTTGAACTGATGTGTTTTCATTTTCATTGGTTTGCATGAATTGTTTAATTTCTTTAATTTCCTGATTGATCCATTCATTCTTTAGCAGGATGCTCTTTAACCTCCAAGGCTTTGACTTCCTTCCAAATTTCTTCTTGTGATTGAGTTCCCGTTTCAAAGTGTTGTGGTCTGAAAATTTGCAGGGAATAATCTCAGTCTCTTGGTATACCAGTTGAGACCTGATTTGTAACCCAGTGTGTGGTCTGTTCTGCAGAAAGCTCCATGTGCATTCGAGAAGAATGAGTATTCTGTTGTTTTCGGACGGCATGTTCTATATATATCACAAAGTGCATGTGGTCCAATGTGTCATTCAAAATTCTTGTCTCTTTGTTCATCTTCTGCTTAGATGATCTGTCCATGGCTTTTAGTGGAGCTTCGAAGTCTTCTTTTATGAATGTATTATTAGTAGTATGTTTCTTTATTTTGGTCATTAATAAGTTTATAAAATTGGCTGTTCCCATGTTGGGGGCATAGATATTTACAATTGTTAGATCTTCTTGTTGGATAGACCCTTTACATATGGTACAGTGTCCCTCTACATCTCTTTGGTTTAAAATCTGATTTGTCTGATATGAGGATTAATACCCCAGCTTTCTTTTGAGGTCCATTGGCATGGTAAAGTGTCCTCCACTCCCTCACTTTCTTTCTTTTTTTTTTTTTTTAAGAATTTATTTATTTATTTGACACACAGAGAGAGAGATCATAAGTAGGCAGAGAGGCAGGCAGAGAGAGAGCGGGGAAGCAGGCTCCCTGCTGAGCAGAGAGCCCGATGTGGGGCTTGATCCCAGGACCCTGAGATCACGACCCAAGCTCAAGGCAGAGGCTCTAACCCACTGAGCCACCCAGGTGCCCCTGCTCCCTCACTTTCAATCTGGAGGTGACTTTGTTTCTAAAGTGAGTCACTTGTAGGCAACATATGCATGGATCTTACTTTTTATCCAGTTTGAAACCCTGTTTCTTTTGATGGGGGCAGTCAGCACATTTACATTCAGAGTAACTATAGAAAGATCTGAATTTAGTGCCATTGTATTGCCTTCAGAGCCCCTGTTCCTGTAGATTTTCTCTGTTTCTTTTTGGTCTATGTGACACTTGGGGTCTCTCCTCGCTTAGAGAACCCCCCTTAATATTTCTTGCAGGGTTGACTTGTAGGTCACATATTCTTTCAGTTTCTTCCTGTCCTGGGAAGTTCTTTCTCTCTCCAGCCGTTCTGAATGACAGCCTTGCTGGATAAAGTATTCTTGGCTGCGTGTTCTTCTCATTTAGTTCCCTGACTATGTCTTTCCAGCCCTTTCTGGCTTGCAGGTTTCTGTGGAAAGGTTGGATGTTATTTGATGTTCCTCTTTCCATACATAAGGAACCTCCTCTCCCTAGCTACTCTCAGGATAGTTTCTTTGGCTGTAAAATTTGTAAGCTTCACTATTATATGTGATGGTGTTGATCTATTGTTACTGATTTGGGGAGGGGTCATTTCTGCCTCTTGGACAAGAATGTCTGTTTCCTTTCCTAGATTAAGGAAGTTCTCAGCTATGTTTTGGCCAAATGTACCTTCTGACTCTCTTTTTCTACTGCTTTGGGGAGCCCAAGAATTCTGACATTGGAACATTTTCATGGCATCATTAGCCTCCCCAAGCCTTTTATCATGTGCTACTAGCTGCCTATTTCTATTTTCCTCAACTTCCTTTCCATCAACTTTTCTTCTAGATCACTTATTTTCTCTTCTCTCTTCTCTTATTTTCTCTGCATCATTAACCCTAGCTGTTAAGAATATCCAGTTTAGAATGCATCTCACTCATAGCATTTTACATATGGCCTGATTATATCTCATTTCTGCCTTTAGAGATTCTGTATTTTTGCTTATGCTTTTTTCAAGCCTAGCTATTAACTTTATGATTGCTATCCTGAATTCTTTCTCTGGAATCTTACTTATATCCATATCGATTAGCTCTGTGGCAGAGAACACTGCCTCTGGTTCTTTTATGTGAGTTCCCCCTTCCTGTCATTCTGTCCAGAGAACAATGGGTGGGCGAATGAGTAGTCCAAGATATCAACGATGACCCAGGCAAGATTCACCCTAGTAAAATACGAAGTGGTAGGAGGCCACCACAAATAAACAAAGCCAAAGTGAAACACAAGAACAAAATTTTGAAAAGAGGGGGAGAAGGAGAAGAGAGACTATAATCTCACAAAGTGATACAAAGCAAGTTGTATCAGTTATTCCTGGGTGAATTTTGGTCTGTGTGATAGAAGGCACTACATCCCAATTTGCAAGGAAAGTAAGACTTGTATATTTAAAAGATTAAATTGACTAGAGTGAAAAAAGTACTAAAATGAAGTATATATGTATAAAAAAAAAGGTAGCTGTGAAAAAATACAAGTTAAAAGGCAACTATGAAATATAAGTTGCTTATAATAAACATCTTAGTTGAAATGAGATAAAGATTAAAAGAAAGAACAGAGAAAAAGCATAAGAAAAAGGAAAAAGAGAAAAGGAGAATTTTATCTGAAAAATATACAAGTCGTGAGGCAACACCTGGAGCTCAGTATACTATTTTCCCCAGGCATTGGGATTTTACAGTCTTGTGGGATCTATAAGGTTTTCGTCCTCCTGTTCTTCTAGTCTGTCTTCTGGGAGAGAGGCCTGCTACCCTGTTTCTCAGGAAACCCTGCCTGGGTGGAGTTGCCTTACCCCTGCAGTAGGATGGGGTCAGTGGAAACCTGTCCTCCTTGTGGCTTTTATTCCCTGGGGGCTGTCAGAGCAAAAATTGGCACACCCAAACCTCCGGCCCAGAGCAGAAAGATTTCAGTCTAGTCTCTTTAATAAACTCTCTGGGGTTTATGCACCTCTGAAAACCGCAGCCTCTCATGGTGCGTGCCCACAGCAACTCTTTGAGAGGCAGTCCCAGAGGCCCGGAGCGTCATTGCCCTTTGTGACTCTAAAACTGCAAGTAACTCTGGGCTCTCATGTACATCTGAAGCTCCTAAATCATGCCCTTATGTCCTTTCTGGGACTCAACCTCCCTGTGAGCTTTTGCTAAGTTGCAGGTGCAGGTTCCAGACTTTTTTAAGGCTGCTCAGGAAAAGAGCAAATACCAACTGCTTAGCTCACAGTTTATGGTGATTGAGCTGAGTCCCATCCTGGGCTCGCTGACCATAACCTGCTTCCTGGCTCCACTGCTCAGGCACTCTACTGGTTCAGGCACCCCTATTCGCTCTGTGACTCCTTGGATCCCAACACCACGATGTCCTACTTAGAATTCTGCCTTTTTATTTTCAGAGTCCCTTTCAGAGAAGGATCTCTCTCACTAGAGCAGACTTCTAAGAGTTCTGGTTTTGGGCTGTGTCATGTCACTTTCCAGGAGCCAGCTTATGGAGACTCCCTCCCCCTTCTGTTTATCTTCCCGTATCTCCCAGTAGATTCACGACTGGGCAAGTCCTACCATGCAAAAAGCAGTCACTTTTCTGCTTGTAGAAATCCAGATATATATGCTTACATCTCAGGCTAATTTCGTGGGTGTTCAATATGGTTTGATAGATATCCAGCTAAGTTCAGGGACCGGTTAAAATGGGGTCCCCTTCTCCACTGTCTTGCCTCCTTCCCCATTTGTACTAAGATGTTTATTTATTTCCCCCATTATTTAATCAGATGGTTCATTTTCTTGAGTTTTAAGAGTTATTTGTATATTTTGAGTAACAGTCCTTTATCTGACATATCATCTGCAAATATTTTCTCCTAGTCTGTGGGCTTGTCTTTTATTTCCCTTAATGGTGTCTTTCCTAGAGCACACGTTTTTTATTTTAATATTGAAGTCCAGCCAGTTATTTCTTCCATGAATCATGCCTTTGGCATTATATCTCCTTCATTTTTAAGGATGATTTTTACTGGATATAGAATTCTTGGTTGACCTCCTTTTTCTTTCACCACTTCAAATATGTCATCTTGCTGCCTTCTGATCATGCTTTCTGATGAGGAGTTAGCTGTTAATCTTTTTGAGGATTCCTTGCTGCTTAAAAGATTCTTGCTTTCCAAATTTTCCATGTCCTTACTAGCACTTACCATTACATGTCTTTTTTTATAATAGCCAACCTAAATACTCTAAGTAGTATCTCATTGTGTTGTTGATCTGCATTTCTCTGATGGCTAAAGAGGTTAAACATGTTTGGTCATTTATGACTCTTCTTTGGAAAAATAGCTATTCAGATCCTTTGTCCATTTTTTAATTGGGTCATTTGTGCTTTTATTATAGAGCTGTAAGTGTTCATTTTGTATTCTAAACCTGATTCCCTTATCAGATACAGAATTTGAAAATGTTTTCTTTTTTTTCTCTTCATTTTTTTGGTAGTGACCTTTGCCATAAAACAGGTTTTGAGATTTTAGTTAAGTCCGTTTTTCTGGCTTTTTTTTCTTTTGTTGCTTCTGGTTTTGATGGTCTAATGAAAGATATGACATTGCCTAATCAAAGATCATTTACTCCTTTAGAAGAGTTACTCTTCTGCTTTCTTCTAAGTGTTTTATAGTTTTAGCTGTTACACTTTGGTTTTTAATTAGTTTTTGTATATGATATACGATAAGTAGGGATTCCCCTTCAGTCTTTTGCATGTGTCTCTCCAGTTGTCCCAGTACCATATGTTGAAAAGACTTGTCTTTTCCCATTGAATTGTTTTGACTCCTTTGTTAAAATCAATTGACTATAAGTGTGAGATTTTATTTCTTGCCTGTAAATATTATTCCATTGGTCAGATTGTCTCTCTGTTTGCCAGTACCAAGCTGTCTTGGCTATTGTACCTTTGTGGAAAGTTTTGAAATTGGGAAGTGTGAATCCTCCAACTTTTTCATTCTTTTCTAAGATTGTTTTGGGTATTCTGGGTCCCTTTTATTTCCTACAAATTTTAAGATCAGCTTGTCAATTTCTTTAAAGAAGCCAACTGAAATTTTGATAGGGGTTGTGCTAAATCTGTACACCAGTTTAGAGAGTATTGCCATTTAACAATATTAAGAAATGGGATATTGTCCACAATAGCCAAACTATGGAAAGAGGATAGATGTTCATCAACAGATGAGTGGATAAAGAAGATGTGGTGTATATATACAACAGAATACTATGCAGCAATAAAAAAAAAAATCTTGCCATTTGCAGTGATGTGGATGGAACTAGAGGGTATTATGCTAAGCAAAATAAGTCAATTAGAGAACATCAATTATCATGTGATCTCTCTGATATGAGGAATTTGAGAGGTAGAGCAAGGCTTCATGGGGGGAAGGGAGGGGAAAATGAAACAAGATGGGACTGGGGAGGGAGACAAACCATAGAGTCGCTTAATCTCAGGAGACAAACTGAGGGTTGCTGTGGGGGGGGTGGGGGGGGGGTGGGGTGGAGGGATCATGGACATTGGGGAGGGTATACACTATGGTGAGTGCTATGAATTGTTTAAGACTGATGAGTCATAGACCTGTACCCCTGGGGCAAATAATACATTATATGTTAATGAAAAAAAAGAGAGAGAGAGAGAGAAATGGGATGTTGTGTTATTTTTCCTAGGGCTATTTTCCCTTTTCCTAGGGCTGCTGTACAAATGACCACAAACTATGTGGCTTAAAACAACATGAAGTCATTCTCTTACAGTCACAGAAGCCAGAAGTCCAGAAGGTATTGACAGGGTCACTCTCTCTGCAGATTCTAGGGCTACATTAGTCCAGTCTTTCCCTCTGTGGTCACATTGCCTCCTCTTCTTCCAAAACTCCTCTTCCTGTCTCTAAAGACACATGTGATTGCATTAAGTCTCACCTAGATAATTTAAGATAAGTTCATTTGGGGTCTCTAGCTATAGCCCTGGCGCAAATATAAGTCTGTGTGGCTATAAAAAATCTTTAGAACTGAGAAGCTATTGATCAAAGGGTACAAAGTTGTTATGTAAGATGTGTAGGCCTGCAGATCTAACATATACAATGATGACTATAGCTGTAATAAAACTTTTTAGAATAGTGGAAATTTGCTAAGAGAATAGGTTTCAGGTGCTAATATCACACACAAAATGGTAATTCTGAGGAGAAGGTATGTTAAGTGGTCATATGTACTTTAAAATATAGATATGATTTTATGTATAATTTCCATTAAAAATTTAAAAATCTCTCCATCTGAAAGGAGAACCCTCCTACACTGTTGGTGGGAATGCAAGCTGGTGCAGCCACTCTGGAAAACAGCATGGAGGTTCCTCAAAAAATTAAAAATAGAGGGGCGCCTGGGTGGCTCAGTGGGTTGGGCCGCTGCCTTCGGCTCAGGTCGTGATCTCAGAGTCCTGGGATCGAGTCCCGCATCGGGCTCTCTGCTCGGCAGGGAGCCTGCTTCCCCCCCCCTCTCTCTCTGCCTGCCTCTCTGCCTACTTATGATCTCTCTCTGTCAAATAAATAAATAAAATCTTTAAAAAAAAAATTAAAAATAGAGCTGCCCTATGACCCAGCAATTGCACTACTGGGTATTTACCCTAAAGATACAAATGTAGTGATCCAAAGGGACACGTGCACCCAAATGTTTATAGCAGCAATGTCCGCAGTAGCCAAACTATGGAAAGAACCTAGATGTCCATCAACAGATGAAAGGATAAAGAAGATGTGATACACACACACACACACACACACAATGGAATACTATGCAACCATCAAAAGAAATGAAATCTTGCCATTTGCGACGATGTGGATGGAACTAGAAAGTATTATACTTAGTGAAATAAGTCAATTGGAGAAAGACAACTATCATATGATCTCCCTGATATGAGGAAGTGGAGATGCAATGTGGGGGGTTTGTGGGGTAGGAAAAGAATAAATGAAACAAGGTGGAATTGGGAGGAAGACAAATCATAAGAGACTCGTAATCTCACAGAACAAAATGAGAGTTGCCGGGGCTAGGGGGGTAGGGAGAGGGTGGTGGGGTTATGGACATTGGGGAAGGTATTTGCTATGGTGAGTGCTACAAAGTGTGTAAACCTGGTGATTCACAGAACTGTACTCCTGGGGCTTATAATACGTTATATGTTTATTTAAAAAAAAATCTCTTCATCTGTCGTCATGGAATAGCCATTTACCATCTTATTTATGTGTAGTTTACTTTGAAAGTTGCGGACAACTACCTGGTTTGTGTAGGAGTACAGGTGTGTATGCAGCCCCAGGCTCATGCGTTTGTGTAGCGGCAGAGATGCCGGTGTTTATTCCGTACCTGCCATGTGCCAGACACTGGAATCAGTAATTGACACGTTAACAAGCTTAGCAGTAACTTTAATGTTCACAGTCTCCAAATGACATATGGAGGCACAGAGAGATGAAGTGACTGTTCAAGGTCACAGAGCTGGAAAATGCCCATAGTATAACTGGAGACTGACACTAGAGTCTGCCATCACTGTATGCCATAGTCTCTTCTTCAGGAGACCCCAGAAAAATAGGAGTTTTTTTGACAGTTCTAGAATTTTTTTTTTTTAAGTTTTTTTTTTTTATTTGAGAGAGAGGGCAGGAGTGGGGTTAGGGGCAGGGAAGAGGAGAGGCAGGCTCCCTGCTGAGCACAGGGAGCCCTGAGCTGAAGGCAGATGCTTAACTGACTGAGCCAATGAGGGGCCCCTGGATAGTTGTAGAATTTGATATTCTTATCATTTTTAATGTATCTGCTTTGTAGGAAAAGCAAATATTAAATGAAGTATGTGGTTATTTTTACACTGTTGGAACTGGAAAATCCCTTTGATAAAAAAAAGGTAGAAAAAGAAGAAATATCTTCTTCTGAGATATTTTGGACCCATGTAGGCAAAGTGAATACACAGTATAAATTTTGAAAAATAAGAAAAAGCCATGAAAAGAATTAACGCTGAAATTAATCCTAAAAGCTTAGAACTGCCAAAGTATGAAGGTTGATTAAAAAGCACAAGGCTGTTTTAAAGTGGTACTGAGGTCTGCTCTAGTGGAACCCAAGGACAGGCTTTAATATTTTAAAAGGATTGTAACATCTTTCCAGATAAAGAATGAACCCATCTAGAATGGCCGCCCTTGGTCCCATTCATTCTGAGAGAGCAGGTTTTTATGTAGGGCTTTGTTTGAATTACTTCCTGTTGCAACACAATCCTCTGGACCCTCAAAGATCAGCAAACTTAGCTACTGCTGAGAGACCACCATTCTCTTCTCTATCCTCAATACTCAGTGAGTTTCTAGGGGCACAGATTAAATTCCCTCCTCTCTGTGTATCAATTAAATGCAAACCAACACCTTGCTCTGTTGGCCTCCAGACGGCTGCGTTATCCTGCAAAGTGTGGGCCAGGGACCTCTGTCTCAGGGCCAATATCTGGTTTGCGTCGGAGCAGGTTTTTCTTCCCCAGGTAAAAACAGCATTTTGTTTCACCTGGTAGCAAAGTTTATGCTCATATTTTGAATTAAGCTTTATAGCTTGAGAATAATTGAAATTCTACTGATTCCAATTTCAGAAGAATAAAACCTTGAGAAACCAGGTGTTCCTCATTATCTGGAATATTGTCCCCAGTCCTGTAGTCAGCTACTGAATGGGACCAGGTTTTCAGGTGGTTTTGCTGTGCAAACATTTTATGCATATGTGGAATGCAAAGGAAGATTAATTCCATTTAGGTGAAGAGGAAACTGAAGAGGCCCTTGAACCCTGGGGACTGTTTATTATTTATAACAACCACTCTGCTTGAGGCTTGTACTTAACAAGTGAGTAGGGAAGCAAGCAGGGCACCATGGGTGGGCAGTCCTGGACAGATGGGTCCTGGGGGACCATGGCAGGGTCTGCTTGAGCAGGCAAAGAAGTCTATCCCTGTGTTTCTTTCCTCCTTCCCCAGGAGTCTGTGGAAGGATTACAGGGGAAGGGGTGTTCTGGCTCCTGGCCTCACACAGAGAGGACTTAGGAAGTGTAAACAGAAGATTCCCCCTAGCTTCTGTGCTGTAGGGCCCCTGTGGGGTTAGGGCTGCTTCTTATCCCCTTAGGTTGATGGCTCAGGCTGGGAGGGAAGGACTGAGGAAGAGGCAGTTTTTCAGTGAGGCATTTGTAGAAATAGAATTTGAGCAGCATGAAAACTGGGAACCTGGTAACCTTGGTTTGGGAACCAAAATTCTAATGCTGTTAGTGGTGAAATTATAAGGATCATTAAGGCTAAGCCGCTATTTCTGTGTATCTAGCCCCTGTCATTTTCTATCACTGTCCCCTCAGCAGCAGCAAAGCAGAATGTGAGAAGGGAAATTGCCCAGCAGGAGAAGTGTTTGACTCCAGTCTGGAACTCTGTCCTATGGGGCCCGTGGAAGGCTGCTCTGGACGGTAAATAGGGCAGAGCCTCCCAAGGTCGCCACACCTGTCCTGTGGCTGTGCCTTCCCACTTCCTCCACTCCCTCTGCCACAGTCCAGGGCTGTTACTCGGATGGCACCTCCACCTTGAGGCTTCCCTGCCACCCCTGCCTGATGGCCACATCCAAATGTGGCCATGTACCAAGTTTGGCTTTAGAGAGAGGTTCATGTTTTCTTGGTTTGTACTTACTTACTTTTTAATGGACTTAATCCTTGTTTTTTTTCCAGATGCTCTATCAGCTCTGTGAGAGACCTACCCATTTGTTGTTTTCCAGCTGGACACACATACACAATACCCCATGGGTTGTTCTTGTTGTTGGTTTTGTGTGGGTTGCCCTCTGGCCTGCCCCACGATGGCTCTCCCAAGAGTCTTCGTCACGTGCATGGGAGCCAGATCCGAGCTCCTGCCTCTTCCTCTTTCTCATTTTGCTGAAGTACATGTCAGTAGCTTCCAGAGGAGGTTGAAAGTGGTCTTGACTTGGGATGTCATGTCAGGGCCTGGTTTCACGAGAGCTCTCGGTCTTGCTGCCAACAGCACCTGTTGGTTCTGCTGCCCAGGGCTGTGAGTGTGGGAGTGTTCTTTCTTTCTTTCTTTTTTAAAAGATTTTATTTATTTATTTGACAGACAGAGATCACAAGTAGGCAGAGAGGCAGGCAGAGAGAGAGGAGGAAGCAGGCTGCCCGCCGAGTAGAGAGCCCGATGTGGGGCGCAAACCCAGGATCCTAAGATCATAACCTGAGCTGAAGGCAGAGGCTCTAACCCACTGAGCCACCCAGGTGTCCATGGGAGTGTTCTTTCTTATCTGGACGCTTTGAGGACTTGTTGGTTGGTTGGTTGGTTGGTTGGTTGGTTGGTTCAGAAATTTCATGAGGATTTACTTAGGTGGCCTCAACTTTTATTTTATTGCTTGAAAATAAAATATGGAGAAAAGAAAAGGATTTACTTAGGTGTGAGATTTTATTTTTTGTCCTACATGATGGGAGTTAGCCATCTGTCTACTTGGAAAATTCTTATATTATTCCTGTAATTTGCCTTCCCTTCAGCTGGTTCCCTTTCCTGGACTTTTAGAGGATGCCTGGAGCTTTGGGATTGATATTTGCTGTTGTTATGAAAGAGAAAATCCAGATAAAAGTGCTATAGAACAGAGCCAGGCAATTTCAGAAAGTAAGCCACCAAATTTTGAATTATTTTCTTTGTAAAAACTTTTTACTTTTAAATTTTAAATGTAGAAAGTACATAATAAAAAATTTACCCAGTTAATCATTTTTAAAATGTACAGTTCAGCAGTGTTAACTATATTCACACATAGAGTAACACACCTGGAGAACTTTTTCTTCTTGTGACTCTGAACTCTATACCCACAGAACAGCTCTTCCCCCTCACTACTCCTACCAGCCTCTGGCAACCACCACTCTACTTTCTGTCTTTGTGATTTGACTAAGCATGTATGTAAGTGGAATCACACAGTATTTGTCCTCTTGTGACTGGCAGAGTTCATTCAATATAACATTCTCAGGGTCCAGCCATGTTGTAGTGTGTGACAGAGTTTCTTTCTTTCTTTCTTTTTTTCTTTCTTTCTTTCTTTCTTTCTTTCTCTTTCTTTCTTTTTTTTTTTTTTTAAAGATTCTATTTATTTATTTGACAGTGAGAGAGATCACAAGTAGACAGAGAGGCAGACGGGTGGGGGGGAAGCAGTCTCTCCGCTGAGCAGAGAGCCTGATGCGGGGCTGGATCCCAGGACCCTGAGATCATGACCTGAGCCGAAGGCAGAGTCTTAACCCACTGAGCCACCCAGGTGCCCCGGGTTTCTTTCTTTTGAAGGCTGAATAATATTCCATTGTATGGATATACTACTTCCATTGTGTGGATGCTTCTGTGTTCTTCTGTCAATGGACATTTGGGCTCTTTCACCTCTTGGCTGTTGTGGATAATACTGCGGTGAACTTGGGTAAGCAAGTATCTCTAAGATCTTGCTTTTAGTTCCTTTGGATGTATACCTGGAATGGAATTGCTGGATCATATGGGTTTTAGTTTTAGAGTTTTGAGTACCCTTCATACAGTTTTCCGGAGTGGCGGTACCATTTTACATGCTCACCAACATTGCTGTGTACTGTTCCAGCTTCTCCACATCCTCACCAATGCTTGTTTTCTGTTTTGTTCTTTTATAGTGGCCATCCTAATAGGTGTGACATAGGCTGTCATTGCATTTCTCTCACGATGAGAGATGTTGAGCCTTTGCATATGGTTGGCCATTTGTCAGCCATTTGTATATCGTCTTTGGAGAAATATCTCTTCAAGACAATTGCCCATTTTTTAATGGGGTCACTTATTTTTTGTTATTGAGTTGTAAGAATTCTTTATATGTTCTAGTTACTAACCTTCTATCAGATATGGTTGACAATTACTTTCTCCCATTCACTATATAAACTGCTTTTCACTGTTGACTTTTTTCTTCAATGTGCAGAAGTTAAGTTTGATATAGTACCATCTGCCTATTTTTGCTTTTGTTGTCTGTGCTTTTGTAAGGAACCATTCCCAAATCTAACATCATGAAATTTTTCCTCTGTGTTTTCTTTTTAGAGTATTAGAGTTTTATAGTTGTAGATCTTAATTTAGATCTTGAATCTATTGTCAGTTTTTTGTGTATAGTATAAGGTAAGGGTCAAATTCATTCTTTTGCATGTGGATATCCTGTTTTTGCAACACTATTTATAGAAGAGACAGTCTTTTCCTTGCCATATGGTCTCATCTCCTTACTGTTTATTTATGTAAAGATTTTATTTATTTATTTATTTGAGAGAGAACAAGTGGGGAGGTGAGGGAGGAGCAGGCTTCGCACTGAGCAGGGATCCTGATGCAAGGCTTGATTCTAGGACCCCAAGATCATGACCCAAGCCAAAGGCAGATGCTTAACTGATTCAGCCACCTAGTCACCCCTCCTTCCTATTTAGATATACTTTATGGAAGATTTCCTTCTGTGTCTTCCAGTCTTGCCACTGGATTTTTTTTTACAACTATAATATGTCAGTGTCCCAGAAACCTCCCTTGGTGTCCTTATCATTCCTTTGTCTAGCACTCTCGTTTCTTTGATAACTTTAAATGATTTTCCTTTATGTCCTTCTGGATATTCATTTCTCTTTCTGTGTGTTGGGTGGTGGGGTAAGGCGTGTGCACTTCTTGGGTCTCCCCTCCTGCAAACATCACCTCCCCATTCACTACCTCCAGATTACAGCAAATGAGGGGTATATGTGTGAACATCAGAATTTTGAGGCCCCCATTCAGGTTTCTTTACTACTTCTGTCATTCTGTGGTCTTGTCACGCCAGCCCTTTCCTGAGACACTTAAACGTAGGGGAAGACATGCAACTCTTCATGACCCTGCACTGGCAGGCTAGACCTATGCCTGGGCCATGCTTTCCAGCTGAAGGTGGCTTTGCAGTTCTTCCAAGCCTTCTTGACCAGTGTTGCCTTCTGTTTCACCACTTAGGTTTGTTATGTGGTATTGCAGAAGCTGCAGAAAGACTCCTCCCACATCTTGGAATGGGAGGAGGGCAAATTCCACAAGGTGTACAGGAATAGAGGCAGTGCCTCCTTTTCCCCTTTGTTTTGAAAACAGGGCTGGACATCATCCTTGGTGGGGGGTTAGGAAATGTCTTAACAGATTGTGAGTGAAAGATCTTTTTTGTCCGACTGGTAGAGCTGCTGTGCCTGAATCACACCATTCCCACCTGGCTGGTAGATGAAGCACCTGCTCTCTTGGGGCAGTGGCTCAGATTCACAGGGATGAGGGAAATGAGAGGAAAGGAATGTTTCTGAATGGCCGAGAACTCTACTGTGCATTGAGCAGAACAAAGTGTAACCCAGGTGACATGGGGTTGAGTGTGTGGGCCCCTCCCCTGCATCCACCCATTCGTGGAGGCATGTGGACAGACCAGTAAGTTCTCTCACTAGGAGGGCTAGCTTGTCATTGCTTCTGGGAGGACCCCTCTGAGCTCTTTACCCTTCAGCTCCCACATCTGAATTCTGCCCAATCCTGGAATCCTGGGGCAGGAGATCAGACAGGGAGGCCACAGGTTTGACAGGTCCAGTGTGATGTGGGAACACGTGCGGGTTTGCTGGGCCTTGATCTCCCTGTTATCTCCTCTGTGACAGTCCAGGTACTGGGAAGGTTCTTAAACTTACCTGGCCTCCTGAGAAATGCCCCCATCACCTGGGTGAATGCTCTAGAGAGTGCTCCCTTCTCTCCCCCTGCTTTGTATCTCCTCCTACGTCTGACCTGTACTGGAGGAGCCTAGGATGTGGCAGCCCTGAGATTAAGTGGACCCATAATGCTGGTGACCTCCCCTTTGAGATTGCTAAATTGCAGCATCCTGTATTGCTCTTGCTTAAATGGACTCATCAGAGAATGTCTAGCATAAAAGGGCAAACCTAAAACATTTCAGGCATTTGATAGTGTGCACAACAGACCTGCCCTGAGGTCAGCTCTGGGAATGTAGGAGGTGCTGCTGGAACCCTTCTTGAGTGCCTGTCTGTCTGCCTTGTGGCCTAGAGAGCAGATGGGGTGTGGAGCTTGGGGGGACTATGCCAGTCACTCCCTCCTGCTCATGGGTCACTGGATGGCAACCTGGTGGCGTGTGCATTTGGCCTGTTTCCCATTTACATTTTCTTGATTTTCTTCTGACCCCCTAAGGTCCTGCTTTGCCCTCACTGCCCTTTATTGTTACTGATATGTTTTCCCTTGGAAGATATGTGGCCTCTCAGAAGGGTTCTCTAGAAGCTGTTTCATAAGCTGGCATGTGGGGGAGACCTAAAAGCCTACCAGACACTGCACCAGCCTCGCTGTAGACAGAGGGGACTGTTCTACTTCCCTGAAATGTGCTTCTGGCACTCAGCCTTCTGTGAGGGCTTGGTCCCTGTTTTCAGGACCTGAATCCATTAGTGTTTTACTGAGGGCAGGTTTTCTTTGCATTCTCACCCCATAGGCTCATTGTGAGTACACTGGATGTTCTGCTGTGAGCTGACGAAGATGGGGGCCTGATGCTGTGGGAGCAGGGGCTTTTGGAAGAGGTTATGCTGCTCTCCCCAAAACTGGGGCCCTGCTGGCCTGCTAAGTCTGTGGGCTTTTTAGTTCTATAGAAGCTCCTCCTGTTCTGTGGAAATCCCCACCCAGGCTCAAAAGTGTGCATGTGTGCTCCCAGAGTAGATGAGGTAGAAGCAGCCTGGGCCTCCAGAGACAGCTCCAGACTTGGTGGGGCCTGGAGACCTTTGAAGATGAGCTGCAAACACAGCTCCTGTGGGTGATGAGGAAGGAGCTGCCTGCCACCCTTCTTTTTAAGTCTTGTTGCCTCTCTGGTGCCTGCAGTCTTGGTACTTGTTTTTTCTTTGTGCTGCTCTGTGTTTTAGCAAGGCTTTGGGATGTGGTGGGCTGTGGACCACCTTTTCACTAGGGGGAGACTCACCACCAGTGGGCCTTCCACACACAGCCTACACCTCCATGGGCAGCCAGGGCGCTTCTGCCCCCAGATTGAGACTCTCTTCCATTGTCTGTGTAGAAAGGGAAAGCTGCAACTCAACAGGAACTTAAATTCCTGTGGTGGAGAGAGAGCCCATCCACCCAGAGTGATGTGGATGCAGGACTTGTCTAGGCTGTGGATGCCAGGACTATGGCTGGGAAAGGAAGATGCTTCTTCTCTTCTTGCTCTGCCCCTGAGAAAACAGCCAAGTTTGCCTTCTCCAGGGACACTCCTGCACTGCCCGGGGCATGCTCCACAGAACATGGCTTCATTTAGTCCCTTCTGGACTCATGAAGATGCCCCATGGGGTGTTTGCTGAGGAAGGTTTTGTAAGAGATAACCCTGGAGATACCCTGTGTCTCTAAAACAGCCCTTGGGTAAGCTGTGTTACATCTCTGCACAGAAGAGCACAAGAGCATATAGTCATTTTTTTAAATGGAGAAGGCATGGAATGATCTCTCAGATGTTGTATATTTTTTAAAAGTTGTAAAATAGGGGTGCCTGGTGGCTCAGTGGGTTAAATCCTCTGCCTTCAGCTCAGGTCATGATCCCAGGGTCCTGGGATTGAGCCCCGCATCAGGCTCTCTGCTCAGCCGGGAGCCTGCTTCCTCCGCTCTTTCTCTCTGCCTCTCTGCCTACTTGTGATCTCTGTCAAATAAATTAAAAAAAAAATCATAAAAAAATAAAAGTTGTAAAATAATATGTATGGTGTTACACTTATGTAAAAATATGCATGTCTATGTGTGTTGTGTATGTATACATATTCCTTGTAGACTTGGGAATAATTTCAAACCTACACTCTAAGCAACGTTTACCTCTGGGAGTGGGGTTGGGCTTTTGTTTTGCTTTGTTTTTGTTTTCTTTATATACTTTTAATTGCTTGAATTGGTTATAACTAAAGGTAAATAGAAGAAATGGAAGATTTGCTCATGATTTGCAGAGGTGGTGGGGGAGGGGGTATTGTTTGTAAGTAGGGCAACAGGAGGAGAGCTTGGGGTTGGGGGAGCATCAGGGAGATGTGGGTGTGGTAGGTTCTGTAGTCAGGGCTCCCTAGTCACTCCTTACCTTCCTCATCCCGATTTCTCTACCCTCTTTAATATACTGAATTTTGCCACTTGTCTTTCTCACTGTTATATTCTCCTATCTGTTTACTTGTGGCTTATCAGAAACTAGCATTGGCAAATTGTATTATATGTAGCTCACCACAGCTGGCTGTTGTCCACAAAAGGATGCAGCTCCCAACTCTGGGTGGGGACTCATCTGGGATGAGAAGCTTGACAGATGTCGAGTTAGGAAGCTCATTTAGTTTTCTGATTTATCCTTCATGTTTTTACATGTATATCTGTGTTTCTCGATGTTGTCTCTAATCATCTCAAAGCAGTCTGGGATAGGAGCATGTGTGTGTTCCCAGGTCCAGCTCTCCTTGCCATTTTTCCACTTCCCCGTGCTCCTGCTGAAGTGCTCGTGTAATTTGATGAGTGGATAGGGCAGGCTTGTTCTCCCTTTACTCCTGCACCCAACCTGAGGCCAGGAGCTGGTGTACTCATCCTCAGAGTAGACACTGGCAGTCTTTACACCTGATCAGCAGGTGTTCAGTCAGTCAGGAGCTCAGGGGAGGCAGTTCGCCTTTTAAGAACATGGTAAAACATCACAATGAAGATTCTATTCAAAGTGAGTTTTTTTTTTTTTTTTACTGACATTCATTGATTCTGTTGTTTTCCTGAGTAAAGTGATACTCTGGGCTTGGGGGGTTGATGTGAACAGATTCCAGTCCCTCATATAGTTTTTGTGCTGAGGGAGACTTCCCTACCCACATGGGTGATGGTGGTCAAATGGTGTTGACATTAAAAATTATATCTTTGGGGCACCTGGGTGGCTCAGTGTGTAAGGGTCCGACTCTTGATTTCGGCTCAGGTCATGATCTCAGGCTCTTGAGATCCAGCCCTGTATCAGCCTCCACAATGGCTGTGGAGCCTGCTTAGGATTCTCTGTCACCCCCCCCCTCCCCCTGCATTCCCCCCGCCTACATGCTTGCTCTCTCTCTCTCTTTTAGGAAGAATTATATCTTTATTTAATTGGCATTTAGTGTGCAGTCTGTTATTAGTAAGAGATGTTGCTTCATTGTTTCATGTTTATAAATTAATTATTTGATTATTAATGAGCTTGATCAGTTTTCCATGCTTGTTTACTTATCATATTTCCTCTTTTCAGAGTTGTCCATGATCTGTGTCTGTGTCATTTACTTGTCAGAACAGTCCAGTATTGACAAGTTCATATGGTTCATCCTAATTCCTTTAGGACTTAAGTGTTTTTCATGATTTAGCGACATTTTTCTAGTTATGCAGTGTTTCACTTTCTGTACCAATTTTTCAGAAATATAAAAATGTAGAAAATGGAAATGTGTAATATCATAAAATCATCTCTTATCACTTTGGTGTAGTTTTTTCCTCCCTACTTCCTTTCCTCCCTCCCTTCCTTCTGCCTTCTTTTCTTCTCGTCTTGTTTCCTCTTCTTTTCTCTTCTCTTCTTCTCTTGCCTTCCTTCCTTCCTTCCTCCCACAGAATTGCAGAAGTCTCTTGATAGAACTGTTCTAGATATAAATGAATATGTGAACTGACTAGTATGTATACTAGCTATTATTATTATAAAGTTTTTATCCTGCCTTGATATTTTATCAATTGCATCTCCTGTCCTGTTAAGTATTCTTAAAAAATGTGTTTTTTAAGCCTGTTGAATCTTCTGCCATATAATTATGCTGTAACTTAGCAAGCTATTTCCTTTCATTGGACATTTTATTTTCTTTTATTTATTTTCTTTTATGTCTTTGTCTGTAGCTCTGTTTCCCAAAGCTATAAGAATTTCTGTAAGGAATTTTATGTACATGAAATAAATAGGTAAGATAATACAATTATTTAAAAAATTTCTTGGCAAATGTGAAAAGTCTAGAATGTCTGGAAGGCATTTACTTGTCACTTTCTCAGCAACATGTGAAAGACCCTTCTTATGATATCCTCAGCTAACACTGGGGGGGGGTTATTCTTGATAATTTGTCAGTGACAAATAGTATCTTTGTTTTCATTTGGATATTTTTTGATGTGAACAGATATTTTTAGAACTTTTTAGAAGTTATTAACCATATATTTTTCTTTTTTTTTTTTAAAGATTTTATTTATTTATTTGTCAGACAGAGATCACAAATAGGCAGAGAGGCAGGCAGAGAGACAGGAGGAAGCAGGCTCCCTGCACAGCACAGAGACCGATGTAGGGCTCGATCCCAGGACCCTGAGATCATGACCTGAGCCGAAGGCAGAGGCTTAACCCACTGAGCCACCCAGGCTCCCCTGTTTTTCTTCTTTTGTGATTAATCAACATCAATAAATTTTATTGTAGTTTCCATTTTTTATTAAAAATTTGGTAAAATTTATTTACATTTTTCCTTTTTAATATTTGTAACTGAATACTAATAAGGGAAAAATACCATAAGGGAAATTAGAGTGTATATATATATGTATATATACTTGCCAAAATATTCATAATTTGGGGGGAATAATTTTAGCTCTCTATTTTACATTTACCTCTTTTTTCTGATTATTCTACAATAGATAATTTTTAAATTTCTTTTCTTTTTTTTTTTTTTAAGATTTTATTTATTTATTTGACAGAGAGAGACACAGCAAGGGAGGAAACACAAGCAGGGGGAATGGGAGAGGGAGAAGCAGGCTTCCCACTGAGCAGAGAGCCTGATGCGGGGGTCGATCCCAGGACCCTGGAATCATGACCTGAGCCAAAGGCAGGTGTTTAATGACTGAGCCACCTGGGTGCTCCCTAGATAATTTTTAAAAAATTTCTTTAAAAGATTTATTTATTTAAAAGAGAGAGAGAAGGCAGGTGGAGGGGCAGAGGACAAGTAGACTCTCCATTGAGCAGGGAGCCTGCCATGGGGCTTGGTCACAGGACCCTGAAATCATGACCTGAAATGAAATCAATAGTTGAATGATTAACTGAGCCACTCAGGTGCCCCAATAATAGATATTTATCTTAAAGAACAAAGAGATTCTGGGGTTTGTGAACGGGGACTGGCTCCCTGGTCACATGCTTCTGGCCTCTCCTACAGAGGCCTCACATAAAACTGAGAGCACCTTGGATGCCTTTTCCCCTGTGCCCAGCCCCTACCTGCACCTGGGCCACCTTGCTGGGGCTCATCAGAGCAGTGAAAGAATGTGTGAGGTATGGCAGTAAGAGTGTACTCTTGATTTTCTTTTTTCCCCTGGCATGTCCAGCTTGCTATGGGATGGACGAAGAAGAAGAGAACCACTATGTTTCACAGCTCAGGGAAGTCTACAGCAGCTGTGACACAACAGGGACAGGCTTTCTGGACCGGGAGGAACTGACCCAGCTCTGCCTCAAGCTGCATCTGGAAAAGCAGCTGCCCATCCTTCTGCAAACACTTCTTGGAAATGACCACTTTGCCAGGGTGGGTATTTTACTTCATTCTTATAAAGAAAAGCAAAGAGTACTGTAGTTAACTGCAGGCATTTGAGAAATATCAGTGGACTAAAGACACACCAGAGTAGAGTTACTAGAAACTTGAACAGCGCTTTTCCTTCTGGGGACTCCTCCACTGAAGCAAGAGTTTCCTTCAGATTACTTTTTTTTGAAAGCATAGTTACTTCCAGAGTTTGGTTTGGTTTAGTTTGTCCAGAAAGATGTTTGAGAGATTTTTTGGGTGTCAGGCATGGGGTGGAAGGCTGTATGGGTGGGAGGCAGGTGATTCACAAAAATAAAAGGATCTGTGGGCAGATGACACACTGGATGCCTTGAAGTGCCTTGAAGGCATGTTGTCCAGTAAAATGACAAAGCTTGCAATTCTTTCTAGCAGCTAGACAAAGCAAGTGCACACCACTGCTGCAGGAACAAAAGATACCTATATTCAGAGGTGTCCTGTGATTTCATCTAGGCCAGATAGAAAGTACTCTATCTCTGCTCCTTTTCACTAGGAAATTGAAGATCATCCAGAACGGTGAGCTAGAACCTAGACCACAACTTGCTTTCCTGACAGAAATACTAAAAAGTACCTCCCGCCTTGTCCCTACTGCTTAATTATGTCTAGATATTAACTTGTGTCATAGAAGCAGTGTTGGTCGTCTTAACTTTGAAGAAAGAGGTTGTTGTTGTTGTTGTTGTTTTTCCTGCCACAGAAATCAATGAAACTGTTTTTATTATCAAGTGAGAAAAAAAATCCAGCTTGCAGATATTTTTGAATTGGCTCTTGGACAAAAACAAATGAAGAAAACCAAGGAAAAAAACCCTCACTGCTGGTACAGGGAGAAAGTCCAGATGAACTGTACCTCTTGTTACTTCCCAATGCCTGTCAGTAGGATAATGTTACTCCCTCTTAGGGAGCTCTGCCTCAATTAAGCTGACCACACCCATTCTCTGTTTCTTTTTACTCTACTCCTGCCTTTTGGTTTTTTTGTGTTGTTGTTGTTTTTAAGAACTTAAGAGTCAGGTGTATTTTTTAAAATATATTTTTAAAGATTTTATTTATTTATTTGAGAGAGAGAGAGAGCTAGAGAGAGAAAAAGAGCACACACACACACACAGAGGGAGAGAGAGAAGCAGACTACTCATGAGCAGGGAGCCTGACTTGGGGCTCAATCCCAGGACCCCCAGGATCATACTTAACTGACTGAGCCACTCAGGCGCCCCAGGTGTATTTTTTTTTAGGGATTTACTTATTCATTTGCGGGGTGGGGCGGGCAGAGGGAGAGGGAAGGAGAGTCAAGCAGACTCTGTGCTGAGCACAGAGCTAATGCAGGGTTTGATGTCAGATCAGGATCTGAGCTGAAACCAGGTATCAGCCACTTAACTGACTGTAGCACCCAGGAGCCCCAAATCAGGTGTACTTTTTATAATGTTCAAACATCATAAAAAACATACATTGTGAAAATCAGCACTCTGGTTATTCAAGCAGTATAAACAGATGATCTGGTTTTCTTGGTTATTTTTGGTAGTTGAGAAAATTCAAAACCAAAAGAATAACTTTGGGGTTCATATTCAGATGGGAGGTTCTGCTGATTGAACAGATCACCTCATTCCCAAGCCTTACCCTGCTTTGTTTTGTATGTGCAGAAGTGGTATAACATTTACTGATTTTTTTTTATTGACATATAATGTATTATCTGTTTCAGGGGTACAGGTCCATGATTCATCAGTCTTACACAATACACAGAACTATACCCTCCCCAGTGTCCATCACCCACCTACCCTATCCCCCTAACCCCCTCCCCTCCAGCAACCGTAGTACAACATTTAGAAACTTCACATTGGGGCCCTTGGATGGCTCAGTTGGCCAAGTATCTGCCTTTGGCTCAGGTCATGATCCCAGGGTCCTGGGATCGAGTCCCACATTGGGCTCTGCTTCTCCCTCTGTCTCTCCCCTTGGCTTGTACTCTCTCTTTCGCTTACTCTCTCTCTCTCTCTTTCTCAAATAAATGAATAAAATCTTTTAAAAAGAAACATCAAATTATGATAGAAAAAAAAAGTTTAGTATTGGAACATCAGTAAGGAGAAAAAATCTAGTTGGAATTGAGATTTCTGGCCTCCCCCACATCACATGTATCCCATAAAGCAGTTCCTTTGAGTTGTAATCCTTCTGGGAGGCTGGAAGTTTCTCCATACTTTTATGGGGAGGTGTGTTAGAAGGAGAGATAAGACAGTCATAAGCAAGGACAAGAGCCTGAACTTTTCTGATGAATGGTGGCACGTGGAAAAGCTCTGTGGATGTTCATCCATCTTTGTGTCTGTCCCAACTCCATTCTCTTACAGCCATGATTTCTGTTTCCAAAAAGCAAGTCAGGTGTTGAGTAAATCAAGAAATAGCTTTGCTTCCATTAGTGCTCTTGAGTCTGACTTGAAGTTGTCCCCCCTTCCCTCTCTGTAACATTTCAAGAGCAGTGCCCACACCACCTGATGCCTCTAGGGACCTGCTCCACCCTACACTTTATACCATCTCCTCTGTGATAGTGCTCATGATGGATTATTTCTGCTGTCAGAGTTTTTATTGTTCCTCTGCCTCATCCCACAGAAAGGACATAGCTCACAGAGCCACCACTTAGGTGAAACCTTCTATAGGTGTTTTAGGGGAAGCTGGTGTCAAGCCATAAATATCCAGATAGTTGTCACCATTTTCTACAACAGAAACCAAATGGTGGAGATTTCAGGAGATTTCAGAGAAAAATCAAGAGAAATCTTTTATCCAGGAGAATTGATTGGCTTTTCAGTTCAAGTATCACACATCCAGTTTCCTTGTAGAAACTAACGTATATGACATCATGTAAATGTTGGTCATTGATACTTCAATTCAGTTACAAAAATGAAGGACAATATTAATTTGAATTAAAAAGATAATGTTTTAATTCATTGAAGTATGCTCATTTTTAATTCCTATTTCCTGTTAAAGAAACATTATCAAGGTCTGGTTTCAGGCCAGAAATTAATGTGGCCCAAGATTCCTGTGGAGTGTGGGAAATTCCCATGTGCATTTTATGTTATGTTCTCATGTTTCTTTATTAGTGGCAAGGATCTTACCTTTAGTATTTTAAATTTGGTTAGAAAGAGAATTTTACTCTCAAAAAATAATTATTTTTTAAATTGAAATATAGTTGACATACAATGTTACAGTAGTTTTAGATGTATACCATAGTGATTAGAAAAGTATATATGTTATGCTATGCTCACCACAGGTGTAACTACCATCTGTCACCATATATTACTACAATATCATCAATTATATTCTCTATGCTTTGCCTTTTATCCTCGTGAGTTACTCATTCCATGACTGGAAGCCTATATCTCCAACTTTCCTTCAACATTTTGTCCATCCTCCTACTACTTCTTTGGCAACCATCAGTCAATTTGTTCTCTGTATTTTTGAGTCTGTTTTTGATTTTTGTTTGTTTATTCATTTGTTTTATTTTTTAGATTCTATTTTTTAGATGACCATAAGTGAAAAAGTGAAATCCTATGGCATTTGTCTTTCTGTACTTACTTCACTTAGCATAATACCCTCTGGGTCCATTCATGTTGACACAGATGATAAGATCTCATCCTTTCTTATGACTGAGCAGTATTCCTTTGTATACATATATCACATTTTCCTTATCCATTGTCTCTTGACAGACACTTGGGCTGCTTCTGTATCTTTGCTGTTGTAAATAATACTACTATAAACATAGGGGTGCATATACTTGAAAAAAAATTCTTAACATAGTGTTACTGATAATAATTTTAAAGTTGAAAGTGATTGCCAATCACAGGGCCTAACCTCTGTTTGTGATGAGTGAGTGTGAGATTATACAGAGATGACGGTGTGTCCTTTTTGGTGAAGCACCTGAATATTGTGGGTTTATTCTTCCCCCTTTATTGAGCTATGAAGGAAGAAAACTCAGAAACACAAGAATAGTCAGAATAATATCAGATAGGGGCACCTGGGTGGCTCAGTTGTTTAAGTATCTGCCTTTGGCTCAGGTAATGATCCCAGGGCCCTAGGATGGAGCTCCATGGCAGGCTCCCTGCTCAGCAAGGGGTCTGTTTCTCCCTCTCCCTCTCCTTCCACCCCTCCCCCTGCTCATGTTTTCTCTCAATATTTCTGTCTCTCTCTCAAATAAATAAAATCTTTAAGAAAAAACAATAGTATCAGGTAAAATGGCAACACACTTGGCCATCAGATCCCACTACTGTTTAGTGGTTGGAAGAAAATCAGATGATAAGTATTATCAAAGACAAAAGAAATCTAAGATTAGATCAAGCAAACTTGTCATTTCATTTTGCTTCCATATATTGAACAAGTATTTTTTTTTAAGATTTTATTTATTTATTTGTCAGAGAGAGCACAACCAAGAGGAGTGTCAGGCAGAGAGAGAAGCAGGCTCACCACTGAGCAGGGAGCCCCATGAGGGACTCCATCCCAGGATCCTGGGTTTATGACCTGAGCCAAAGGCAGACGCTCAACTGACTGAGCCACCCAGGCGTCCCTTCAACAGGTATTTTTGAGCACTTAATATGTGCTATGCAACATGCAGAAGCTAGGAACGTGATAATCGATGAAATATCATGTATATCTTCATATGAAATGAAGTCTATGCAAGATATTCATTCTAGTATTGATTTTAATAGCAAAAGATTGGGAAAAACCTTTTAAATATGAGATTGCTTAAATAAATTCTGCTAGATCCATCTGATGAAATTTATGCAGTCCTAAAAAAGTATGAATAGGCTTCAGACATTCTGGTAGTAGCAGGTTAGCACACTCAGGCTGACCTTCCAGTGAGGGCTACTGAAAAAGCTGAACAAAATCATAAAAACAAAGATCTTGAAAATGGTAAAGAGGAAATAAGTCAGTGAAGAATTACTGGTCTAAAAATCTGTAAGTCACACACTGAGAGGAGGTTCAGTCCAGCACACAAAACCCCATTATTGCTGAGAAACTGAAATTGATGTGGTCTTTGGGACCTCAGAGGACCAGGGAAATCTATGTCAAAACACAGGTTGAGGGGTGCCTGGGTGGCTCAGTTAGGTGTGTGCTTTCAGCTCAGGCCATGATCCAGGGTTCCTGGGATCCAGCCCCACATTAGGCTTCCTGCTCACTGGGAGTCTGCTTCTCCTTTTACTCCCTGGAGCAAAGGATTCTCACCCAAGGTAGAGAATCTGATAAACTAGCCCCCAGTTTAAGGAAGGATCTGAAACAGCCATTGTGCTTTTTGCTATCGGGGCTTGTCACCTCTCAGTGGTCTAGATAAACCTCATTTAGCTAAAGGTGGTCCTGGTCAGGTGGTGCCCTGAGGCATCTGGCAAAAGCAAACAAAAGTCTTCTCTTAAGAAGTGCCAGGATTCAAGACCTGTAATTATCCCCATCTAATAGTCAAATACAATAACCAGCTGCAATCAAGGATAACCAGCACACAAATAACACAGGATGAGCAAGAACCAGGAAAATCAACAGGCAGCAGAGGCAAACACACAGCTTGTAAGGTAGTGGAATTACTGCAAACAAAATATAAAACAACTGTTGTGACTAACTGTGTTAGGAGTTTTTTTCAAAGCTTGAAAATACCTATAGGAAAGAGGGAACTCTAAGAAATGATAAATCTGAACAAAAAACTGAATAAAATTTTTTAAGGTTTTATTTATTTATTTGACAGACAGAGATCACAAGTAGGCAGAGAGGCAGGCAGAGAGAGAGAGAAGGGGGAGGAAACAGGCTTACAGAGCAGAGAGCCCGATGTGGGGCTCGATTCCAGGACTCTGGGATCACCGAATAAAACTTTTAGAATCAAATAGTGTGATGGCCAAAATCAAATAGTGTAATGCAAGAGTTTTAACAGCTCTTTAAGCAAATTAGACACAGTCAAGGAGAGCATTCAGTAACTGGGACCATTCAGAATACAGCACAAAGATATAACAAAAGGTAAAGGTAGAATGAGAAGGTCCAACCTTCCAACATTCCTTTATTTGGAATCCCAGGAGGAAAGGAGTGAATGAGGTGGGGCATTATGTGAATATATAAGAGCTAAAAAAAAAAACCATCCAGAACAGATTCAGGATCCCTAAAGCCCACTGAATTCCAAGTAGCATATTTACAAAGACATCTAACACCTGATCATATTATTGTGAAACTGAAAGTAAACATAGAGAAATCATTGGAAAAACAGCCAGAGATGGTTGCACAGGATCTCTGCATTTTTTCCTATAATTGCATGTGAATCTATAGTTACCTCAAAATGAAGTTTAATAATTTTTTAAAGCTGTCAGGCAAAAATAAATGTATTTTATTTAGGTAATTGTATTTTATTTAGGTAATTATAAATAAAATGTATTTTTTTTAGGTAATTATTAAGTAGATGGAGGGCTGCCTTCTCAGATGTAATAACAATACAAGCCAGAAACCAGTGGAGAGGTATTTCCAATGTGCTAATAGAAAATATCTGGCAACCTGAATTCTATACTCAGCAAAAAGATCCTTTAAGAGTAAAAGTGAGGGGCACCTGGGTGGCTCAGTGGGCTAAAGCCTCTGCCTTCAGCTCAGGTCATGATCCTAAGGTCCTGGGATCGAGCCCCGCATCGGGCTCTCTGCTTGGCGGGGAGCCTGCTTCCTCCTCTCTCTCTCTGCCTGCCTCTCTGCCTACTTGTGATCTCTGTCTGTCAAATAAATAAATATAATCTTAAAAAAAAAAAAAAAGACTAAAAGTGAAAGAATGCGCCCATTAGAAGGGGAGTTCTGCTCAGTTATGAAAAGATACAGAGGCCAACACATCCAATAAATGTTTGTTGAGTACTACTGTTTGCCGGCAGTGTCCTCACATGCTAGTTGGGGAGACAAAAATAAACAAATACACAAATAATCCAATGTCAGTTTACAATAACATGCATATCGCAGGCAAACAGCTACATTTAGTGCTCAGTGGCAGCAACAGAGTTTTCTCATTCAGATTCTGTGCCAGATTTGAGAAGCATACTTGGACCTACAACTCCACACCAGAATTTACTGGTGATATTTTGACGTGCATAAGCCCTTCTGTTGACATCTTTCTGTGTGACTTTTATTGAAGCACCCATAGAGAACAGAGCACATATTAGAAGTGCACACTCAAGAACTATCCTATACTGAGCACAGCTGGGTAACCAGCATTCTGAATCCCTCCCCATGTTCCTTGCAGACCCTCTGTCACTAAGGCCACCATTGTCCTGACACCAACACCACAGATTTGTTTTGCCTGTTTCTGATCTTTGTAGAATGGAAAAACACAGTACATGCTTAGTACATACTCTCGGACTTCTTTACTCCATATTATATCTGTGAAATACAGTTCATCTTGTTAGTGTTTTTTCCATCATCATTTCATTTTTTGACTATATCATAATTTACTTCCCCAGTCCATTTGTGGACATTTTGGTCATTTTTACTATTTTTCTAATAAAATGTTTATCTGCTTGAAAAGTCTATCGAAAGTGAAATTAAAAAAACATTTCAGACAATCAAACTAAAAAGAATTTAGCATCAGCATACTTAAGAAAAATGAAATTCTAAACCATGCACTTCAAATAGATGAAAATTATCCTAGACAGAAGGTCAGAAATACAAGAACAAATGAAAAACAAAGCGGTAAATATTTGGATAATTATTAATGAACATTGATTATATGAAACAAAAAATATTTTGTGGGGGTTTAAAATGGAACAAGTTCAAATATATGGCAACTCATAAGAAAGGCATGAAAGTCAGGACTCTAGTAGATGAAAGTGTTACATCAGCTTCATATTGTCATGGAAGAGGGTAAAAGTATCAACTGAGAGTAAACTTTGATAAGCTGAGGATTTGTGTTGTAATTTTTAGGATAAATGGCCAGAGAAAGGAAATAGACTATATAACTTCTAACTTAATAAAGGGAAAACGAAGTACTAAAAAAAAAAATCAGTAAATCCTAAGAGAACGAGGGAGAAAACACAAGCAGGTCAGATTGAAAACACACAACAGAATAGTAGATTTAAATCCAAATATATCAGTAATTATATTAAATGTAAATAGACTAAATAGTTAAAAGATAAAGATAAAAAAGATTTTATAAATGGCACCTGAAATATATGGCTATAAAAAATTGACATTATTAAAATTTGGTGAAAAAATATATCTTGTAAATACTAACCAAAAGAAAACTAGTCTTTATGGTAAAAAACATTACATAGATCAGTGGAACAGAGTAGAGAGCCCAGATATGGACCCTCAACTCTATGGGCAAATAATCTTCGACAAAACAGGAAAAAATATACAGTGGAAAAAGACAGTCTCTTCAATAAATGGTGCTGAGAAAACTGGGCAGCTATATGTAGAAGAATGAAACTCGACCATTCTCTTATACCATACACAAAGATAAACTCAAAATGGATAAAAGACCTCAATATGAGACAGGAATTCATCAGAATCCTAGAGGAGAACATAGGCAATAATCTTTTCTATATCAGCCACAGCAACTTCTTTCAAGATACGTCTCCAAAGGCAAAGGAAACAAAAGCCAAAATAAACTTTCGGGACTTCATCAAAATCAAAAGCTTCTGCACAGCAAAGGAAGCAGTCAAGAAAAAAAAGAGGCAACCCATGGAATGGGAGAAGATATTTGCAAATGACAGTACAGACAAAAGGTTGATATCCAGGATCTATAAAGAACTCCTGAAACTCAACACACACAAAACAGACAATCATATCAAAAAATGGGCAGAAGATATGAACAGACACTTCTCCAATGAAGACATACAAATGGCTATCAGACACATGAAAAAATGTTCATCATCACTAGTCCTCAGGGAGATTCAAATTAAAACCACATTGAGATATCACCTTACACCAGTTAGAATGGCCAAAATTAGCAAGACAGGAAACAACGTGTGTTGGAGGGGATGTGGAGAGAGGGGAACCCTCTTCCACTGTTGGTGGGAATGCAAGTTGGTGCAGCCTCTTTGGAGAACAGTGTGGAGATTCCTCAAGAAATTAAAAATAGAACTTCCCTATGACCCTGCCATTGCACTACTGAGTATTTACCCCAAAAATATAGACGTAGTGAAAAAAAAGGGCATCTGTACCCCAATGTTTATAGCAGCAATGGCCACGGTCGCCAGACTGTGGAAAGAACCAAGATGCCCTTCAGTGGACTAATGGATAAGGAAGATGTGGTCCCTATACACTATGGAGTATTATGCCTCCATCAGAAAGGATGAATACCCAACTTTTGTAGCAACATGGACGGGACTGGAAGAGATTATGCTGAGTGAAATAAGTCAAGCAGAGGGTGTCAATTATCCTATGGTTTCACTTATTTGTGGAGCATAACAAATAGCATGGAGGACTTGGGGAGATAGAGAGGAGAAGGGAGTTGAGGGAAATTGGAAGGGGAGGTGAACCATGGGAGACTATGGACTCTGAAAAACAATCTGAGGGGTTTGAAGTGGCGGGGGAGTGGGAGGTTGGGGTACCAGGTGGTGGGTATTATAGAGGGCACGGATTGCATGGAGCACTGGGTGTGGTGCAAAAATAATGAATACTGTTATGCTGAAAATAAATAATTTTAAAAAAACATTACTGAAGTAAAGAGGGTTAGCATTTTATAGATTCAGCTCGCCAAGAGGATTTTTTTTATTTTATTTTTTTTAGAATAACCAAAAATATTTTACTAAAACATAAGATTTACAGAAGTTTCCAGACAAGCCATACAAAATGGTCACAAGCTTTTTCTTGAAGGAAGGATTCTACACTTGACAGCAAAGTCACAATGTTATTAGTGAGGGCTGTGATGTTTGTTTAATGTTCCCATTTTGGTTCAAACAATCAATCTTGTCCATCTACAGTGTCTAAATAAAGTTAGACTTGGCTAGAGAGCATATTCTAAAGAACTGGTTAGCTGCTTTTAGCCAATGCAATTAGATCACCATAAAAAGGGGGAAAGGAGCCCATAAAATTAAAATAAAACTACCTCTCCCCCTCAAAAAAGTAATAAAGAAAAACACCCAAACCCCTGCAGCTAACCCTGACAACTACCTTCATTCACAGTGCTTAACCATGATGGGGGAAATGAATAAAAGCAGAGAAGGGCCGCTGCTTTTAAACGTTTCACAATAATCCAGATGGTACTTCTAGCCTCTGCTCATGCTTTACAACAGTGAATCAGGACAAGACATAGATTTGCTAATGTGCATTTAATCACCAAAGGACTGAAGATGTCTGGGCTTTTATTCTGTAATGTTTCTAAGACTGAGTCCATTAAATGCAAACAAAAAAGGAAGAAGTCTTGGCAGAACAGGATAAGTGATGCACACTTGATGATCAGATCGATTTTAAATATTATTCATGGCATATAGCCTAGTCCATGCTCTAGCTGTTTCTATGGCTTGGGCCTCGTTGGTCTTCCACTGCTCTGCTACATCGTTTGCTAACGGATCATCCGGATTGGGAGCACTTAACAAAGCCTGGATCGATAGCAGAACTGTGTGGATCTGCAGTGCTGGGGACCACTTATCTTTCAAAATATCTAAACATATTCTTCCCAACTTGTCTACATTAGGATGATAAATTTTGGTCATGAAACGTATTTTAGGGGCTGCCATCGGGTATTCTTCTGGTAGGAATAATTCAAGCTTAAAAGTCCCTCCCTCAAAGGGGGAATCCTGAGGGCCAGCAATGACCACAGAACCATCTGGTTCTGCTTTAATGCCAGGAACTGGTTCTGCCAGGAAACGCTGGGTTTCCTTGATAATCCTGCGGGGCAGCCCGGCCATCTTGTCAGATCCCGAGTTCGGCCTCTGGTCTCGACTCTGGCTCCGCTCGCCTCACGCACGAGTGGAAGTCCCACCAAGAGGATTTAAATGCACTTTCTATGGCCCAGTAATCCAATTCTTCAGCATATACTCCTAAGAAGCTCCTAAAAACACATATGCGATACAGTTCAAAGCATTTTTTAAAAAAATAACCAGCCACTGGAAACAATGGGAATATCCATCAGTAGAAGAATGGATTAATACATTTTTGCATGTTAAATAATGGAGTATATTACACAGTAGAGAAAATGCACTACACATGGCTGCTTGAATGAATATTACAGAAGCTTAATAATGAGTCTAAGAAGCCAGATATAAAAGAATATATGCATATGATTCCATTTAGATCAAATTTGAAAAGAGGTAAAACTAAACCATATTGTTCTTGGTTGCATACAAATGAGGACAAAGGCAAAGATGTTAATACCATAAAAGTCATATTATGGGGGGCAGGGAATTTAATTAGGAAAGGAACCATGGTGGAGGAGCCTCTAAGGTACTGGTATTATTCCATTTCTTGCTGGGGTGGCGATAGCCTGGATATTTTCTTTATGTATATTAATGTTTTATGATCATCAAATCCCCCTTTTGGGTACTGTTTTCTAATCATTAAAATTGGTAATAGGGGCTTTTTGGTGATTAGTTTGTGGCTTACTTTTACTTTTCATGTTATATTCTTCTACTTAAACAAAATATTAAGTGAATATTAGAGAACATGAATGGTCTCAGAGCTAAAGGCAACACTAAGATGTTTCCATCTGAGAATAAAAACAAAATGCTAAGATCTGTTGAAAGTAGTGCTAACCTCTCTTTTCTTATATTCACCAGGTTAACTTTGAGGAATTTAAGGAAGGTTTTGTGGCAGTATTGTCATCAAGTGCTGGTGTTGGCTCCTCTGATGAAGACAGTAGTTCTTTGGAATCAAGTAAAAGGATTTCTTCCTCTTACTTCAAGTGTTGTTGTTGTTGTTTTCATTATTTATCTGTTACCTTCTGGAGTGTGATATTCAGATTGAAGACTATAGCAGGTCTGAGAACTAAATTGTAACTCCACTCCCTTACTTCCAACCTGTGTGGACTGGGATAAGATTTTGGGTTTTTTCTTCTTTTGCTTCCTTATTTGTGTAATAGTGTTGGAAAGGAGAAGCTCTATTGTTTTCCTTTATACACAGTACTTCTGCTCACCAGATGTGTGGTAGTCTGTCCCACACCAGCAATTCTCCAACACCACCTGGGTTTCCTACATTGTAACTCAGTCCTGATGTTGCCTACCTGCCGATGGCATCAGATCCCACAGGCCAAGGGCTCAGTCCCACAAAGTGGCCTCACTTTAGTCTCAGGTCCAGTGACTGGCTCTAAATCAGAGGCTCCCACAACCCCTTCCTCAGGTTCAATTAATTTGCATTAGGAGTTCCTAGAACTCAGGAAGACAGTTTACTTATCAGATCACTACTTTATTATAAAAGAATGTAAGTCAGGAATAGGCAGGTCAAAAAGGACACAGCGCAAGGTGTGAGGAAAGGATGCAGAGCTTCCATGCCCTCTCCAGGCACGCCATTCTCCCCCAATCTCTATGTGTGAACCCCATCCTGATGGGTTTTTATGCAGGCTTCATTACGGTTCAAATCACTGGCTATTGGTGATTGAACTCCATCTCTAGCCTGTCCCCCTTCCCTGGAGGTCAGGGTTTATAGCTTCCCTGTTTGTAGCTTCTCCCTTCCAAATGCCACTGGGTCTGCTCAGAAGTTCTCTTGTTTTCTCTCTGCTGACCTTCGGATCACATGGTTGTGTCCCTGGGCAACCAGCCCCCAACCGTAGGGGCTTTCCAGAAGTCACCTCGTTAACATAAACTCAGGTTTGGTTGCTCTTGTCATTTAGGAAATTCCACGGGTTTTAAGAGCTCTGAGCCAGGGATGAGATGAAGAGCAAATATATAATTATGATAAATCAGGGTATCACAAGTGTCAAATAATATCATGTGCTGTGTTTATAGCATGGGCTGTTGAGAAGATAAAGTAGATGTAGAGCAGCTGAAGTTTTGATAATTGAAACCTTAGTGCAGACACAGGTGTATCCAGACCACGGAGGATGGCAGAGCAGACAGGATGCCAGCAGCCAGAGACAGACCTTGCTGTGTGTTTTGTCAGACAGTAGTGTTGTGTTGTGCTGGTAGGCCTAACTAGACTCCCGTTATGGGAATGGGGCTGCTGGGACAAAGATAGCCCAAGTGGAAGTGGTGTCTGGAGGGGGGTTGCCCTCTGGCTTTGATAGTGGTCAGGAGGTGGAGGGATGGTTTGGAGAATGGTCCATTCAGGGGCATGTAGATTGTGGGGTAAGGGTGAGAAGATGCTGAAAGACATCGTTGTTAGTACCTGCTCCATCAGACTTGAGACTGTGAGTGGCAGCCATGCTTCCGACCCATCTTGGCTGTCTCTGATGAGTACTGGGCAGGTGAGTGAAAGGGAGCATGGGGCACTGTGTTCGAGGTTGGAGACATGCAATTGATGAGCAGATCGGGCAGGGAGCTCTTTCCCTCGGCCCCCAGCAGCCTCCTGCCATGGCGGATCCTGGGTCTGGAGAAGCTACATGACTGGATAGCAGGGATAGCAGTGTGTGAGGGCAGTGAAGTGGGAAGTAGAAAGAATGAGAGCTCACATTGATTGTCTTCAGTGTACCAGATTCCCTGAGGTTCTTCAGATGAGGAACTGAGGCCTGATATGTGAAGGGATTTATTTGTTCAATATCCCACAGTAGTAAGTGATGACCAAGACTCGAGTCACAGTTTTCCAATTGCAAGCCCTGGGCCCTTTTATATGCAGTGTAGACAGAACCCACTCCTTCCACTGCCGAAGGCTGCAGAGCACCTGGGTATAGTGCGGAGAACCCTGCCATGGGGGTAGCGGTGGGAACCGTGTGTAGGACCCTCAGGGCATTCGCTGGTTGCTTTATCTGACACTTTTCTTCTCTAAGAGCTGAAGAAGACCACTGGCCTTTAGGAACACAGGATTTGGGAATGTGTACATGGTGATGGCATACAGGAATGGAAAGGTGTGGCGTCCCTCACACTACAGGTCCCCTCCCATGCTGGAGAATGCATGGAGCTTCTTTTTTTCTTTTCTTTTCTTTCTTTCTTTTTTTTTTTAAAAGGCTTTATTTATTTATTTGACAGAGAGAGAGAGATCACAAGTAGGCAGGGAGGCAGGCAGAGAGAGAGAGGGAAGCAGGCCCTCTGCTGAGCAGAGAGCCCAATGCAGGGCTCGATCCCAGGACCCTAGGATCATGACCTGAGCCAAGACAGAGGCTTTAACCCACTGAGCCACCCGGGCGCCCCCATGCTTGGAGCTTCTAAACATAAAACTGGATCTGTGGTTGCAAGCTCAGTTCCTCCAAAGAGAAAGGAACTATTCTAGGACTTGGAGGTTTTTTCCACTTATTCTATTTTTTGTTGTTTTCTTTTCTTTTGGATTTCAAAGGTTTTTAAAGGGTCATATGTGTGGCCTGACACTCCTCACTTCATGCCAGCCAAAGGTGGGGAGTATCAGCGGCACTCTGAGTTTTCTGTGCTTGGTTTCCTTAATGTACCCCAGCTTCCCACTTCCTGCTTGATAGAACTTTCCCCTCTTCCTAAACCGCCTCACTGTGGAAACTTCTTCCTCCACCTGTATTAATCAGCCTGCAGCCTCTCTCTAACCAGAAACCATGCTCAGATGCAGGAGCCTGCATTCACTGGTCCTCACTTAGCCTTTTGGCAGCTCTTTGGTGGGAACCTTTTTCCATGTTTGTAGCTTCCCCCTTCCAAATGCCACTGGGTCTGCTCAGAGGTTCTCTTGTTTTCTTTCTGCTGACCTGGACACTTTGCCCTCCTCTTCAGCACATCACATTCCTGTTGTCCAGGGTGATTGGCATAGTGTCCATGATTACCTTCAAGTACCCCAGTGAGGTGAGCAATGCTGTATTCACCCTGAGTATTGTCAGCTGCCTTAAATGTCATGCTGTCACTTCACAGTCTATCCATCCCATGTGGAGCTCAGCATCTTCCTTCCTCGACCCCAGTGTCTGTCTGCCACTGGTATCACTGTGCTTCCAACTGGCCAGGCTGTACCCAGCCCCCCGTCTGACGCGGTCCTAAGGGCAGGGGCTGTGGCCTGGTTTTTGGGGACATGGAAGAAAGGAATAGTGTGGTGCCTGGCTCAAAGGAGCATGACACCTCTCAGTGAAATGCTGCTCAGTTTTCCTGGCCTGGCCTTTCTTCACTGGACCCTATACCTTTCTGTCCAGCCAGCCCACTCTGGTTACTTTTCTCTGAACCTGTGTCCTGTCCTGGTCGCTGCCATGATACCCTCCCCAGTCTGTCTCCTCCTCACCCAGATTCCACACAGAGTCAGTGTTGTTTGTTCTCTGAGAGGCCCCAGTTACTCTGTACAGAAGTGGATAGGTCAGGAGAGAAGAAGGAAATACAAGGGGTTGTTAGGGTTTAAGGGATTATCATGAATCCCAAACTAAAACCCAAGCCTGCCTCTGTGCCACACTTCAGACCTACAAAGTTTCAGCCTTCAGGGCTGCGTGTGAGGTCCACGCCCACAGTGCCCTGATGGTCCTGCCCAGCTTGGGTCCAGAAGTGAGCAGGGTGGGAAGTGACATTCTGATCTCAAGAGCAGTATGTCACTGGATTATTGGAGGGTTTTTTCCTTTTTTTCTAATAAGCCATTAGTACTAGTCTTCTATTATATAAACAAGAAGTCTTTTATTTTTTGTTTTTTATTTATTTTCAGCATAACAGTATGCATTGTTTTTGCACCACACCCAGTGCTCCATGCAATCCGTGCCCTCTCTAATACCCACCACCTGGTTCCCCCAACCTCCCACCCCCCGCCCCTTCAAACCCTCAGATTGTTTTTCAGAGTCCATAGTCTCAAGAAGTCTTTTCTTATTAGTAGTAGTCTTTTACTCCACAAAAAAAGCAAAATATGCTCAGAAAACACTCAGGGACACCTGGGTGGCTCAGTTGGGTTAAGTGTCTGCCTTTGGCTCAGGTCGTAATCCCAGGGTTCTGCTTTCTCCCTCTGCCTGCCACTACCCTTGCTTGTGCACACATGGTCACGCACTCTCTCTGTCTCTCTTTCAATCTTGGACAAATAAATAAATAAAATCTTTTAAAAAAGAAAAAATGTAAATAGCACATAGGGTTAGCGTAGAAAGTCCCTGTGTCCCAGCCTGGGTGTCTCAGTCCCATGCCTGAGGGTTAGAGAGAATCAATTGACTGCTGTTAAGTGTTCTCTGTGTTCTTCCAGACGTTCTCTGTGTGTATCTGTGAGAGCAGCACTCCACATCTTGGAATGTGTTGCAGCAGTGTGTGTGGGCCCCCCACCAAATCTCCTGTTTTCTTTCCAGCGGCCTCTCGTGCTGTCCCACCAAAGTACGTGAGCGGCTCTAAGTGGTATGGTCGCTGGAGCCGGCCCGAGCCTGAGCCAGGTGGCCCTGCAGTAGGAGCCAAATTTTTACCAGAACAGCAGGCCTGGACCTCTGGGAGAGGCCAGCTCCGCCGCTCTGCGTCTTTGGAAAGTGTGGAGGTGGGTCCAGTTCCCCTTCCCTACCCTGGGTCACCATTTCATTAGTCATGGTGACATGACTACAAGAGAATGTGAGGACAGGTGGGCATTCCTGGGCATCTCAAGTCACTGGAAACATGGGTACACATTGGGAAATGACATTTCATTCTAAAGCATCTCTGGGTCTGATTGTCTGCAGGGAAGTTCTGGCCAGCGAGTTACTCCTTTAGATATTAGGGCAGTGGAGAATTGGTGCCCAAATCACTTGTTTCTTTCCCTCCCCTGCTTATCACCACCAGCTTTCCCCCAGCACTGCAAGAAGACTGGTTTTATGGTTTCATAGGAGTGAGGAAAGAAAAGGAAGATGCTCTTCTGATGCTCCTGCAAGGTTAGGAATTTGGAAATACCAAGCCCACAGTCCCACCTGCCTTGAATACTTAGAACATACCAAGGCCCACACACTTACAATTTGGTTAAGATGTACCAGACACCTTCCAGGGCCTTGGGGGTTAATTCTAGCCCTGCCTGTCCCTGAGTTGTTCACTGCTGCTGGGACCAACCCAGAAGATGGGCTGCTGGAGCCCAACAGCCTTTGTGTCAGGAAATATCTGTGAACAGAGCCACAGTTTTCAAGTTAACCATGGATTCCTTAGACCTATTTTCAAGAATTTCAGAAGGTTCCTGGTTCCTGCTGTCTATGATGTATACTTTGTCTGGTAGGGTTTTATGGGGACTTATTTTTAGTAAGACAGCTCTGGGTCTCTCACATTAATTTGTTTATGTTTTCAACATTTGTTGAAGCAAACATATCTACTTTAATCCTAGAGTCCCTTTGCTCAGGGGTGTTATATGCGTAGACAATACCAGCAAACCCCAGGTGTTCGCTTTTTTATCCTCTTTAATCTTTGGTCCTTAGAGTTGGAGGTCTGAAGTGTCAGCTCTATCTCCATTGTACCATTCTGCTTGGTAAAACCATCTTGGATCCCTGGAATTAGAACATGGGAAAATGTTGTTTTTAAGGTTGTTGGTTGGGCTGAATGCGTTAGAAAAATTCCACTCTCATTTCAGTGCTGGCTCTGAGGGGTGCTGAGTCTTGGTCAACTTGGCATTCCTTCCAGGATCAGTCATGGGAAACACAGCACCTATCAAAAGCAGACTTTGACTTTTAGTTGGCTGAGTTGGCCACAATAACAAGGTTTTCACTTGAGTCGAGTGTTTCTTGGTGGCCTGCACTCTGCATGGTGCAGCTTGCAAAGGGCCCTGAGGTGTCAGGTGTTTGCTACACATCATGCTGTCCCTGGAGCTCTTGGAGAGACAGAGAAAGCCACTCTCCTTCAAACTGTTGGCTGAACTGGTAAGGATGATAAGGGATGGGGTGTGGAGAGGTGAGGACCATTAAGCTTATGTCAAGATGATGTGGTGTGATGGCAGGTTGACCATGCCCCACAGCCACTCCTCTCCAGTGCTAGTTTCTGAAGCCAGTACCACAAGGACCTGTTGATTGGGGAGCATTTTCTCTCCTTTTAGGGTACAAGTGCCTGATTATGTTTTTAGTGTGAACTACTGATGATTTTTGGTTTACATTGAGGAACTTCCTGTGTCCCTGTGTCTACACTGTAGCACTTAGTCTGTGAGAGGGAGCTTCTTTGTGTCAGTGCCTCTCGGCCTGGGTGCAGAGCCCTCCTGCAGTTGTGGGCATTCCTTCGAGGAGCTACATCTCACCAGCTTATTGTTCCTCTTCCTCAGTCCCTTCCCCACCCCAGAACATACCTTTCTGTCTGTTCCTGGAGCTCTGGCCACTGCCGCATACTCTGGGGAATTTATATCTTTCTCTTTTCATTTTCACAGAGTCTCAAGTCAGATGAAGAAGCTGAAAGTGCTAAAGAACCTCAGAATGAGTTGTTTGAAGCACGAGGTAAAGCCACAGCTTCATGGTTGGTGCTGCCTCCCTTTGACCAGTGCTTTGAAGTTTAAGGAGCTAGGTCATTAGACAGTGAGCAGCCATGTGTAATTTCCTGGGAAGCATGCAGAGTGGGTGGTGTCCCTGGGGAGCCCCCTATTCCAGAGGTAGTCCCAGCTGGGAGGTGGTCACTTGATTCTCAGCATCCCCTGGGGACAGACCCTTAGAGGCCACTGGCTCAATGAGCAGTATGTCCTGCCCTGTCTCATAGTCTGTGAGGACCTGTGTGACCCCAGCTGGCAGGCATGGCCTTCGGGTGGTCTCAGGCCTGTTGTACTGCCTTCTTGATGTGTCAGGCCTCAGCAGATCCTCTTCCTAACTGTGTGCAAGCAGTCTTGGCAGCTATCAGCAGCCCTGTCTGTGCTCCAGAAGAAATGCCAGACATAATCCTGGTCCTTGGGAGCCCTGCAGGAATAACCAGAGGCAGCAGCAGTGTGCCCACATGTGGGTCTGTGGATGCCCTGAGCATGTCACAGGGCAGAAAGTACAGAAACTTCATTCAAAGAGAGAGACCTGAATTGCCCTTGAATTTCTGTTGGATTAAAAATCAGCAGCTGGAACCAAGCATGCTCTAGATTGTGGTCCTCAAGGACAAGGGTCACTGATCGTTGTTTACTTTGGTGGATGTCTGAGGGACTGACCTGAGCACCCATCTGTGCTGCTGGACAGAAGCACAGAGATCAGGAAGAGCAGCCAGGCCACCACATCTTAACTGCCTTGGCCTCGAAGTATAAATTTAGGGCAGGAGAGGAAGGACTGGCTGGGAACGTTGTACATGGTGGGATTTGGGGTCTTCACCCGCAGGTTCATCCTAGCCTTGAGCAGGAACCTTTCCACGGATTAGAGCTGACAGTAGTGCATGAAACTCATATCAGACCTCAGAGGATTAATTTACCTCCTCCACCATTCCTGAGGAAAAAACCCTAGTATCAGAGGTGCTTTTAGAAATTTCAGACTCTTTAAGCTAGAAGGGATCTCAAAGAAGTCATTTTCCTCAGCCTGGTACAGTGCTGTTCATGAGCACACAAGCCAGTATGGACTGGCTGCGGAGGGGATGTCTGGCTTGAAGCAAGGCTCATCCATGGATGGCTTCTTATGGGCATGCCCACGTCTGTGTTCTTCCACAAGTTGTCTCTCTGACAAAGCTCAGAAACATAAGTTTCTCGAAATTGTTTTTTAAATAACTTGTCTAGTTTTTTGGGTCTTATTTTTATGTGTGTTTTTTGGGGGTTTTTTTGTTTTTTTTTTTCTTTTTGTTAAATACAAATAATACAGCCTTCTTTTATGTGCTTTCAGTGCTCTGACTTCTGACTTAGGAGGTTCCCTTCAGAAAAAGCTTTCCCCAATGGATCACAACGTTCCCACCACTGACATTTTATTATGCAAATCTGCAAACGAACAACCATGTACCCATCACCTTTGACGCTTTGCTACTTGAGTGTGCATTTGCCTGTCCCTCTGGTTTCAGAGTACATTGCCAGCATTGGTGTGTTCCCCCCAGGTGCTTCCACCCTAAAGCATAGGGTTTACCTGTCACTCTCCCTGCTTCAGGCCAGCTGCCAGCTTGGGGTTCTGAGGTCTTTGGGTGTCTCCAGAAGCCCTGCAGCCCCTCCTTGGACACCCCTGAGAGCCGGGTCCGGGGCATCTGGGAAGAGCTGGGTGTTGGCAGTAGCGGCCACCTCAGTGAGCAAGAGCTGGCCATCGTCTGTGAAAGCATCGGGCTCCAAGGACTGGAGAAGGAGGTGAGAGGGGCCAAGGCAGACCATACTGGAGGACGGGCTCTTTGCGATGGTCAGATTGATGTTGGGTCTGGGGAGTCCCTTCACTCTCCAGATACTGATGTGGTTGTACTACTTTCTGGTCGGAAGTCCTCTGATAACCCCCAGTGCTGCTGCTGAGGTCTGCACCCACGCAGGTCACAAATGGCCTGCCTCACAGACATCTGAGCATCTTCACTCCTGACCCTTCCTCTGCCTAGAGTACACTAACCCCTTCTTGCTTTGCTCAGGTCTACCATCCAGCCCACATATCATGCCCTCTGAAACAGGCTGTGCTCCCCAGGGGCTGAATTCACCCCTCCTTCCTTCTGCAGGGGTGGGCAGTGGTGATGGGGAAGCTCCCCCTTGGTAAAATTCTTCTTAGCCCTGCTGTCCTTGGTAGTTCCTGAACTGCTGGGGACACAGGGCACCTTCCATATGTATGTCTTCTTACCATCCAGTGAGTTCCTGGCATGGTAGACTCTGAATGAATATTTGTGGAATTAGGAAGTACAGGTGGCATCCATTCACAGCAGGTGGAAAGTGACCAGGTGTGGAGATGTCACAGGCCAGAGTCAAGGGAGGTCAGAGTGTCCCAGACAGTTTGAATTTGGTAAGGATGAGCAGACTTCCCAGCTTGGGGAGGGAAGGCCTGGGTGGGTGTGGCCTCAGCACTGGTGTGGTGGCTTTTGTCTAGGAACTGAAGGATCTGTTTAACAAACTGGATCAAGATGGAGACGGCAGAGTGAGTTTTGAGGAATTCCAGCTTGGCCTGTTCAATCATGAGCCCACTTCACTTCCAGAATCTTCCACTCCTGTCAAACCGAGCATGTCCTGGTCTCATTACCAGGTAAAATGGGATGATTAAGCCTTGAACCACAGCAATAATTGCTGTTGCTCTCTGACCTTCAGCGACTTCGCAGACCTGGGAGTTGGTGGGTGTGTGTATACATACATGTGTCAGTGGGAGGCCATGTGACCTAGATTCTAAAACCACACAGGTCTTGTGGCTGATCTGGCATTGCCCCTCCCTAGCTGTGTGTCCCTGTTTCAGTTACTTGCCTTCTCTGAGCCACAGGCTCTTTATATGTAAAATGGGTGCCTCATAAGTAGTCAATGAGGCTTACCTGGCAGCCTTCCTTGGTTGTGGGATAGGCTGCCTTCCAGTAGGAGAGCTCCTTCTCTCCTCCCTGTTGTGGTATAGTGAGAGTATTCCATACCTTCCCTAGGAGTAGTTCCCCAGGTACTCCTTACCCTGTGCTCTCCCTGTCCTATATCTAAATTTTCTCTCTCATACAAATACCAGGTCGCTGCAGATAGAGGAGAGCAGATTTTGGGCAGTTATTTAAATTTGATCTCAGGACACCTAAGTGGCTCAGTCGGTGAAACATCTGCTTTCGGCTTAGATCATGATCCTGGAGTCCTGGGATCAGAGACCTGCATCGGGCTCCCTCCCTGGTGGGGGGTCTACTTCTCCCTCTGCCTGCCACTCCCCCTGCTTGTGCTCTCAATCTCTGTCTGTTTCTTTCTCTGTTAAATAAATAAGTAAATTCCTTAAAATTTTTAATAATGAATAAATAAATGAGTTCATTGTGATCTCGTTTGGTGACTGTTGGCTTAGTATTTGGTTTTTCTCCATCCCAGCACAGGAAAACCTCCCTCTTCCATCACAGGGCATGGTTCTCTGAAGAGGCTTGCTGATGTGGCTGATCCCATAGTTTGTGGGCGGTGGTGCAGGACCAGTGACATTGTTTCTGCTAGGCTGGGTAATCTGAGAGTCCAGCTTCTGAATCTGAACCTGATGAGAATGGACAGAGAAGAAACTAAGAGCATTAAAGGAAGGTGTCAGGCCATGTAAGGTCAGAGGCCAAATGAAGTCCCACCAGCTTGTGCCTGGTGCCAGTGGAAAGAGGGTGCTTCCTCTGTGGTGGAGCTGTCCCTGTTCCTGTGTCCCAATGAGGAGGCACAGCTGGCCAGGGCTCTGAGCTGTGGGGCGCAGGTCTGAGGCCAGGCAGGACCCACCTCTAGTCAGAGGCAGGGCCCAAGGAAAACCTGACTGCCCAGGAAGTGCCCTGAGCCCACATGGCTGTGGGTGGAGGGTATTGATTCCTGTGTATGTGGGCTCTGGGGTGGCATGGTGCTGCTGGGCCCTCCGGTATGCAGCCCAGCCCCCACCTTCTCCTGTTAGACACACCTGTCCTCAAGCTTACAGGCCTCACCAAGGAAACAGGTGGGAGGGAAATAAGGGGTGCATTTGGGTATCTGAGCTTCTCCACATGGCCATGGCCACGTTCCAAGCCATTCTTGAGCTTCTCGCTCCCCTGGGTCAAATGCTTGCTTTATAGGACTCTAAAGTACCTAGCACAAGTTAGTGAGCACCAGTTCATGAGAAAGTGATTCTGGAGAGGTAGGAATACAACTGAGAACAGATGAGGGTGTGTGGGTTTGGGAGCACTTGCTGAGAACTGAGTGTGGGGAGGGGGCATGGTGGGCTAGGAGGGGCTGTCAGAGTAGAGCCCTAGGAAGCACAACCATGGAAGTGTTGGGGGACAGTGTTTTAGGCAATGAGACAAACTTGGAATGTTTGGGAATAGCAAGAGACTCCTGTGAGGGAGGTTGAAAGGAAGCCAGCAAGGAGGGGAGCCCTCAGTGTGTGGTGGAAGCCCTGGTAGCCAGAAAGAAGGGGCAGCTGCTCCTCATTCCTGTGGCCTCAGACAGCAAATGCTTGTTCTGCCTGGGGCAGAAAACAATCTTTTTTTTAAGTTTTCTTTCTTTCTTTCTTTCTTTCTTTTTTCATTTATTTGAGAGAGCAAGAGAGCGTGAGTGGTGGGGAGGTGCAAAGGAAGAAAGAGGGTAGGAAGAAGACTCCCCGCTGAGCAAGTATCCAGATGCACCGCAGGATGCTGCGATCATGTCCTGAGCCAAAGGCAGATGCTTAACCAGCTGAGCCACCCAAGAGCCCCAGCAGAAAATAACCCTGCTTGACGACAGATTCTTATAGCCCGTAACCATAATAGATCAGTTTTCTGGCCAAGAGATTTTTTCCCTTTCTTCCTAAAACCCCCCAGTTCTGAGGCTCCTGGGTGGCTCAGTCAGTTGAGCATTCGACTCTTAATTTTTGGCTCAGGTCTGGATCTCAGGGTCGTGAGATTAAGCCCCACATCAGCTCCATCCTCAGCATCCATCCACTCCTCAGGGAGTTGGCTTGTCCCTCTGCCCCTCCCCCCTGCTCACACTGTCTTTCTCTCTCTAATAAATAAATAAATCCTAAAAAAAAAATCAAAGCCCAAACAACCCACTTCTGTCAGCTGTGAGATATGTTTCTGAGGCCTGGGGAAATGTGTGACTTTGGGCCATTCCACCTCCTCTTTTCAAGCACGTCTTGGGTTTCTTTCCATAGGCTGGATTTCCTAGCATTGGCTGGTGCCATCTCCGCCATCGCCGGCTCTCCTGTTGAGAGGCCAGGTGCTCACCATTACTGCATCGGGGAGAGAGGTTAAAACTGCTTCAGGTCTCCCACCAAGCAGCTTGTGCTGACTGGTCAGGCCACAAGGGCCCTAGGATGTGTTCCCTGGGCAAGACCTCTGGTGGACGGTAGGAAAGCAGGCACCAGGGTCCTTGCAAAGGCAGTGGGCTGAGTATCCAGAGCCCTGGGTTCAAATCTCCGAGTTGTTGCCCACAGAGCCATGCAGTCTTGGGCACACTGTGTGATGGTGCCTTGTCTCTGTTTCCTAGTCACTGTGTGAGTGGTTCTTACTGGGCCTGAACAAGACAGCAAAGGGCCGAGCATAGGCTGCTGAGGTTGGAAAGTCCTAAAAATGGACAGGACGCCGAAGTGCTGATGGGTCCCTTTGCTTTCCCTGCATGCAGGTCCTGGAGGAGGGTGGCTGCCCAACTGCCACAACATCGTCCCTTGTGTCTGTGTGCTCAGGCCTGCGTCTCTTGTGCAGCATTGATGACGGCACTGGCTTTGCAGTTCCCGAGCAGCTCATCGCCCTGTGGGCCCAGGAGGGAATTCCGAATGGCAGGGAGATCTTGCAGGTCTGGAACTGGTCTCTTCAGAGCTGCCCCCGGGAGAACATCCGGGGGGGACCTTGGGGCCCTCTGCACACAGAGGAGGCCGGACAGAGTATCCCAGACACATAGGCCCTTAACTCTCTGCAGAGAACCCCATGTAGGAAAGGTCTATTGGAATTACTTTCTTCTGTATTTTTTACTATTAAAATATAGGAGATTTTGGGATGCCTGAGTGACCTGGTCGGTTAAGTGTCTGCCTTTGGGTGGGGTCATGATCCCAGGGTCCTGGGATTGAGTCCTGCCTCAGGATCTCTACTTGGTGGGAAGCCTGCTTCTTTCTCTGTCGGCTGCTCCCTCTGCTTGTGCATATGCTCTCTCTCTCTTTGGCAAATAAATGAAAATCTTTAAAATATAGGAGATTTTTAATTTAAAAAGATAATAAATAAGAAACAAAATCAACAGTCTGAAACAAATCCATTTGAAAATAGGTTTTAGTATATTGACATTCCCTCCAGTGCATTGTTAACCTTGGAGATGTTCTGCTTGCCTGGATGAGGGATTCAGTCCCAGATGAGGGAAGGAAATTTCCTTCCTTGTGGTAGAGACTCTACTTGTGGTAGAGTCCCAGTAGTCTGAGTATTTCCATTTGTTGAGGACAAGCTCTGTAGTGAACCTGAATTCTGTCAGAGCTGCCTGCCAGCCTGGGCAAGCTCCTCTCCCCACAGACTCAGCTTGCCCATACCCTCCCTCCACTGGGTGGGACATAGAGAGGTGTGCTGCCTGGCTGTCCTCAGAGGAGGCCAGTCTGACTTCCCCCAGGAGCTTAGGGCCAGACCCTTGGGGTTTGGAGGGAGCCTGCTCTGGGAGCAGGACAAGGGTGAGGGAAGAACACACTGTGTGTTCTTGGAAGTGTATTGGTAAGCTAGACTGATGATCTTCATTTCTGAATTTGTTGTAATAAAAAAAAAAAAGGTGTCAACTGTATAGAAAATTTAAAGAAAAATAGTAAAGCCTGCTCCCCTTTGCTCCCACTCTGCAGAAGGAGCAACCTAACAGCTTAATGGGAGTACTATAGAGCCCTTCCCCAACACAGAGAAGAAATGTGTATTTTAGATATTCCAGCTTTAAAATTTGTTTTGCAAAATCTGTATACCATATACTTGTTAATTTATGTTACCTTTTCTCTCTTGTACATGTAGATTTTTTTCTGTTTTAAATCTTGGCATTTAAAATGTATATGTATCTTCCTGTTTCTATGCTGGTATATCTTTGTAGGCCAGATTCCTGAAGCTATGAGTTTTAACTCTTGATAGGCTTCATCAGATTACCTCTCAAAATGTCCCTATTAACACAAACTAACACTACATGGAGGAGTCCAGCAACAGTCTCTAAGACAGGCCTCCTGACACCTTGAGCCAGTCCCTCCTGGACATCAACTCAGCCATTGCTGAATGTGACCACCCAGCAGCCTGGGTAGAGCCTGAACAGCCAGGACAGGCCTGGGCACCTGGCCCTTGGAATTGTTCTGAGAGCCAGAGACCAAGCCCAGATCACCAGACTGGCCACTAGGGAGGGTAGAGAGCAAAGGAATTCATGGTTTGGGGATTGTCCCTGAAACTATGTTCTGATTCCCTGTCATTTGGAGGTGGGTCCCCTGCCATCATAACCTGACAGATGGTGAATCTCAAATTTGCCTCTAACATTTCATAACTTAACATTTTTGTTGCTTTCCTGCTATCACAGAGTATTTCTAGTTCTTTAGCAATTTATAATTCACCAGTTGCATTCTGAGTTTGCTTCCATTTTGTTGAAAGGCTACGATGTTTACTGAACTCTCAGTACTTGGCACCAAGCAAGGACCGTGAAGTTTGTGATGTTATTTACTCCTTATGCAGCCTGGAAGGTGTTTCTGTCGCATGTGACAGATGGGGTGGCTGCCTGTGCACCAGTAAGTGGGACAGGTGGTCCAGGTCCTGGCCTGCCGAGTCAAGCCCCTTCCTGCCCGCAGCACTCTCAGAAACTGCTTACCTGTCACGTTGGTGGTCAAGACCACAGGCTGCTGCCCAAGGAAGCACCCAGCTGAGTGAGCCCTCAACCTGGACGTGTTGGTATCATGTACCCAGCTTCTCAAGACACCTGGCCATTTCAGGGCACTTCCTGGCCAGGCCCTCAGGGATGCTCTGTGTGGAGGCCTGGGATTGGTTATCTGTCCCCCCTCAACAAATCACCATTGAATTACACCTTCACACACGATGACTGTTCTTTTTTTTTTTTTTTTTAAAGATTTTATTTATTTATTTGACAGAGAGAAATTACAAGTATACTGAGAGGCAGGCAGAGAGAGAGAGAAGGAAGCAGGCTCCCTGCTGAGCAGAGAGCCCGATGCGGGACTCGATCCCAGGACCCTGAGATCATGACCTGAGCCGAAGGCAGCGGCTTAACCCACAGAGCCACCCAGGCGCCCCATGATGACTGTTCTTATACAGAACAGCTTCTGTGGGTCAGGAATTTGGGAATTAGTGGGTAGTTCTAGCCCAGGGTCTCCCCTGAGGTTGGTCCGAGGCCTTGTGAGAGCCTGACTGGGGCCGAGCTACTTCTTCCAAGTTGGCAGATTGATGCTTGCTGTAGGTGGGAGGGCCTCCTTTCTTGCACAGGGCCCCTTCCTCGGACTGCTTGAGCGTCCTCACACCTGGGCAGCAGCTTCCCTGGAGCACCATCTCAGAGAGGGCGGGGAGGAGGCCATGTGTCTGCCACACTCCAGCCTTAGAAGCCCTACACTGTCACCTCCTTAGTACCCTGTGGGTCACGGGCTGGCCCTGCTCGGTGTGGAAGGGGAGCACCTGGAGGTGGATACCAGAAGGTGAGGAGCACGGGGCTGTCTTGGAGACTGGTTTCTACCCATCCCTTGTGGGTTTTGATGATTCCTTTCTCCTTGGCCAGGAAGCTGCTGCTGTGACCTGTCATGTTTTTGCCTTCTGTCATTTCTCTTCAGAAGTGCTTTGGGAGGTGGGGGAGCAGTGGATATCAAGTGTCTGTGGCATAAGTTAAAAAAGGGAGCATGTCTCATGCCCACGTGTGATCTGGGAATGTGGTGGCTCTTTAATCTACAGGCCCTGACGTGGTGCCTGCCTCTGGACTTGGACATGACTGATTTTTTGATGTCCTAGAAAGAAGCAGGGGTCAAGAATACTCAACACGAGAAAAGCAAATGCAGCAAGTGTTATTAGTTGAGCAGAGGGGTATACGGGTATGGTTTATTATTACTGTGATACAATACATATAAATTGTTTTATTCTCTTATTTTCAGAACCCTGATGGGAAAAGAGTGCTCCACTCTTTGTGGTGCTGGGCTATGGCTCATCTATCAGATCATTTTTCCACCCACCCATACACACATTTCACAGAGATTCTATTAGCTTGAAATGATAACAACTCAACTCCAACTGGCTTAAGCAGAGTGGACGTTAGGGGCTCACCTGGACAGGCACTCGGGAGAAGGCGTCCCAGGGGTGTTGTCAGGGAACTCTGCATTCTCCTCTGCTTGCTTCTCAGTGGCACTGAGCTCAGGTCAGGTCTCCTCATACTGCTCCCAGGGCTAGCAGGGTCCACACAGCAAGTTATTTCACAGGGAGAAAGGCATCTCCCCTGGTCTCCTGTCAAGCCCCATGATGTCCTCTGCTTGGGACATGCCCCTTCTGTGTCACTTTTTTAGGATGAGGTTCTCTGTCCAGCCTGGAGCACATCCACATCCATAAGATGAATGGTGATAGAGGCAGAGACTTTAGAAAAGTTGGCAGGTACTGCCTATAGGACAGTGTGGATCTGGGCCCTGCCTGCTCTTAGGAAAGCCAGGAAGTGTTTGGAGAGGCCACACATCTTTTCCTGCCCAACAGACTTTGCTATTTCCAGAGTCTCGACTTCAATGTGGACGAGAAGGTGAACCTTATGGAGCTGACCTGGGCCCTTGAGAATGAGCTCATGATGGTTGGTGGTGCCACTCAGCAGGCAGCCTTGGCCTGCTACCGCGAGGAGCTGACCTTCCGCCAGTAAGAGCTCAGTGTGTTGGGGTTGGGGGGTGGGCACAGCTAGCCAGCCTGCTGAGTGGTAGGAAGTCCCAGGAAATGGGCATCCTGCCCTTGTCCACCCCAAGCCAGTCCCAGGGGCCAGGGAGCTCGACACCACCTTTTCCACTGGCTCTCCTTTAGTGGGCATTTTAGGGGACAGGGAAATAGATGAGCGCTCCCTATGGCTTGAGTGACATCCCTGTGTGTGGCCTGAGAGGGCCTTGCTGATTGGGTTTTTACAGCCACAGAATTTCAGAGTCACTGGCCTGTCTTCACACTTAGAAACTGATGTTGAGGTCCTCCCTTAGCCCCTTTTAGCAAGGTTCCAAAGGGGGCATTTGAACATGATGCTCATCCTGCTGACACTGATGCTCTTGGATGCAGAGGCCAAAATCCTCTAGCCAGCAGGGATGTGTTCCAAGAGCAGGCAGAGGGCTCCTGAGCTGGGGCGGCTGGCTGGGGAAGAGAACAAAGTGTTCCTCAACATGGTCACCAAGAGCAAAGTGACGGGGGGAGGGGCAGAGAATGAGTTCCATTTTAGTTGAGTTCAGCTTTTGATTAGCTGAGTATTCTCGCCATCTGTCTGCTCAGCAGATTGGCATAAAGATCATTTTTGTGTTTATTGGTGTCCCAAAGCTGCAGAAAAGAAATCATGATTTCTGTCCTCAAGATTTTACATCCTGTTAGGTGCTGATGGGTGAGCTTTCTGACCCTCAGGCAGCTCTGCAAATAGGACCCCAGAAAGACTCTGCCTTGGGAAGGTAGAGGAAGAAAAGCTCCATGCTCTTCAGGGGGAGAAATGGTCACCAAAATGGCAGGTGTCGGGGAGTGTAGAGCTACAGGTGTGACCTGCTCTGGGGGACTCACCTGGATGTCAGGCTGCAGGTGTCGGGGTGTGACCAGGCAGGACCATGGGTGACCAGCCTTCTCCCCCTTCATGTATCTAGTCCTAGATTGGGTGCTGAGGATCTCTGGGAGAGGAGACAGGAGGGGAGGGGGCACGGATAAATTCTCACCTGTTCTGGGCCATCTGGAGGTGTGGCACACTGTAATGCTCTAGGTTCAGACTTCCTTGGTTCAGAAACTTTCTAGAAACCTTCTTGACACATCATTTAGCTTCTCTCTCAGTATGTGCAAGTAAAAGGGACAGAGTAATTCTGGAAACCAATTTCAGGAGATGGTTGGTGGTGGCAGTGAGGTCAAAGCACAGCACTGCCCATGCTCAGCACCCCGTTAATGCAGCCCCTTCTGTCATTCATGCAGACACAGGGCTTGCTGGCCCCAGAGCATGTGTCCTCATCTCACCCTGTTTCCTTCCTGTGGCAGAGGGCAAGTGGAACAGATGGCAAAGGAGCGAGACAAGGCGAGGCAGGACCTGGAGAAAGCAGAGAAGAGGAACCTGGAGTTTGTGCAAGAGATGGATGACTGTCACTCTGCCTTAGAGCAGCTCACAGAGAAGAAGATCCAGTAGGTCTTGGGGTCATACCCAAGCCCAGGGTGGCAACTCCTTAGCAGTTGGGTGGTGATTCTCCAGCCCTGGCCACGGGTGGGTGGTGGATGTGGCACTGCTGCTAGCTGAGGCCGTGGTCATGAACATGCTGGAGTTGAGGCCCTCCTGTTTTACCTGAGCCAGTAGAAATCTTGAAGGTGCACCTCTGGGGATGTCCTTCCTGGAAAGAAGAGGGGTGTATTTAAAAAACAGCCTTGCTCTTAATGCTGTGGGGACATGTGTAGGAGCATCCAGCTATGTGTGCCTGTGGACTGCAGGGGAAATTCCCATTCTCTGCTTTATTAATGGGGTCTGTCCTTCTTAACCCGGGTCTTCTCTGTGTGCCTGTGGCTGGTGACATGGGCGAAGGCTTTGAAAGAGGGCTGGTGAATGGTTTTGGAGACTGATAAAAGGAGCCTGCGATGGTGGGAGGAGCCCGGAGCCTGAAACCTGACCTCAGATGTTAGGAGGTACAATGGGTTAAGCAGACCCCTGGAGGGCGGTCTGTTGCACTGGGGGGCTGGTGGCTGCACAGACCAGAGGGAAGGATTTCTGACCTTTTATGGAGATAAAACCCACCTCTCTGATTTATTAATCAAAATGTAAAGAAATCCAGCCCGAAGATCAGACCCCAGGCTAGGGCAAACAGAGGAGGGGCTTTTCACCCCACTGCGGGGAACAGTCTGTGCTAGGCTTCCCTGGCAGGAACTCAGCTGGTTACTCACTTTCTGGATGCTTTTGTCACCTGGAGGTGTCCCCTCAAGGATAGCAAAGGGTGTGCATTGTGGAAAACCAGTGTGCTATACTCAGCTCTCGGTAGTGGTAGTAGTGGGGGCACTGGGGGGCTATAAGCCTCCCACCTCATTCTCCCTCAGCAGCCCTTGCTATGACCCTGGGTGGACAGAGCCCCTGAGATTCCTCAGCTGTGAAGTGGGAATGGTGACAGACTGTGCTCTGGGTGGGAGGCTACCAGTCCTTGTGTTTGAGCCCTCAGCAGGGTTTGGTGCCTGTAGCCACCAGGCACATCTCATGCCTGCGGGTAGCTGAGGAACTCAGGTGGTATATGTGGCTTCAGCGAGCAGGTGTGTGAGAGCCTGTGATAAGCCATCCAGTTCCTGCATCTCTTGGATGTTGCCTCTCACTGTCTTGTGTGGTTGCATTTGAAGGGAACCCTTTCCTCACCCCAGCCCTGCTGGCAGTGTTTGTTTGACATGACCTACATGAAGCCCCCACATGCGTGGCCCTGGGTGGGCAGTGTACGGACATTTTATCTGACCCCATCCACCTTACAGCAGGCTTCTGAGCACTATCCCAAAAAGGCTTACTCCTGCCATGTGTGGGGACTGTCACGGTCACAGTTACAAAGCCCTTGCCTCCATGGCTCACAGTGGGAGAGATTGGAGACATCGAGGGGTGTAGCCTGCTTTCCTGGGGCTCCAAGGTTCACAACGTGGCCATAGCAGATGTTGGGGGGTGGTTTCATAGCCACACAGGGCCAGTTGATTGTGCCCAACTGAAGAGTAAGGATCGAAGACCAAGAGCCCGTTTCGTCTTCAGCAGGGATGCTGGGCACCTTGCCTTCATTGTGCAGCTAGAGGTCTATAGGTTGAGGAGCCCCTCAGCCCCCTAGGAGGGAGCTTCTGTTGCAGCCTGGGAAACTGTGATATGTTGTGCTTCTGTTGTGCACTGGGTATCCTAACTCAACAGCCACAGTTATCCAGAGAGGCCATTTTGGCCCCATTTTTCAGCCAAAGAAACTGAGGCTTGTAGCAGTGTAGTAGCATGCCATAATCACACAACCAATGTGGCCTAAAAGTTGAAGCCAGGTCTCCCATCTCCTTGTAATATGCTTTCTCTGAGATAAGAGAGTGTGAGGCCCTGGTCTGCTTTGTATTCAGAGTGTAAGAAAACAGACCCTTAGGCAGAAGGAGCTCTTCCCAAGCTGAGGTCACCTGGAGTCACATACTGCCATCCTAGGTCAGCACATGAGAGGGCCCCACCGGCTCACCCTCCCATAGGACCCATGCACTAGGGGTTCCAAAGGAGGGTATTGCCTATCCCTACTGGTCTGTGGGGAAGCAGGCTCAGAGCTGAGCAGGGCCACCCATCTGAGTCCACAGGCCTTTGGAATCGCAGAGGCCTCAGACAACCTTTCCTTTCTGGGGGTGGCTGGAGAAGGCCAGATGAAGCAGGCTGAGATCCTGGTCTGCTTTCCAGTAGACGTCCACACCTACTCTGCCTGGCTTGGAGAAAAGGTATGCAAGAGATGGCATCAAGGCTATAGTGCTTGTGTGTGTGTGTGTGGCTGTGTGAGTATACAGTGTGTATGTATAAGTTTGCACTCCTGCAAACGCATTCCATCATTCCTGCATGAAAGACTCTCACAGGATAGTGGGATGTTCAGGAGACCATTAGTGGGGCTTGGTGCCTGTAGCCTGTAAGGATCCTTTCATCAAATTTTCAAAAATATTTCTAGTCAAACCTGAGAAAATAAATAAACATGGTCTCACTGTAAGGAGGTGGTAGTAAGGCCATGGAACCCCGGGTGGGGAGACCAACCATGACACCGTGACTGAGTAGCTCAGAGGATGTGCTGGCTGTGGCCTTGCTGAGCTGCCCTTCCCTCCGTGTGGAACGTGGGCGGTGTTTTTCGCAAGGGAGGACTTAGTTAAGAAATAACTGCCTGTTGTTTCTGCTCCTGTCAGCAATCGACAGTCTGTATTCAGCTGATTCCCTTCTAGCATCCAGCCACAAGCCTCCCCACTGACCACTTCTAACTGAGCAAGTTCCTGTGGATGAAATTAGAGTCCTTAGCTGGTTGGCTTTTGCAGCTGCTGATGTATGATTTTGCTCACCTGGTGTAGTCTCCTTAGTTCCCTGATCTCACAAAATAGAGTGTGAGGTCAGTGTGGGTTTCCACAGAGTGAGCCTCTCTCAGTCACAGCATGACTGAAGGAACTTTGGAAGAGGACAACAGAGGGATTGCATCTTCCCTTCTCGGTGCCTCCCCTGCCTCCTTATGGCTCTTCTAACAGCATGGGTCTGTTGTTAGACTCACCACTGACGTTGAAGGCTTGGGATCTACCCTGAGCAGGAGATGGACTGATTCTGGTGCCACTGAGACCTTGGGTCGCAGCCTCCTAGGGACCACTGGGCAAGAGGGGCCCACAGGTGCCTGTCTAGAATCTGGAGCAGCCTGACTCCCATATGATCTTCCTGTCTGCCCTGCACTGCCATGTGCCAACCCTTGGTTAATGTTGTTCAAGGGAGAAAATTCCTTTTTAAAGAACTGTGTCCAAGAGCTAAATGTAAATTGGTTTTAGATCATTTTATAACTGAAAACTGATTTGCTTCAGTCATGGCATATTAGGCTTGCTTCTTTCCCAAGCACATGGGAAGAATTTTCTGATATCTTTCCTGGGGCCAGAGAATCACAAACTTGAAAGCCTTATCTGGTCAAGGGGTCCATGAAGGCCCTGTGAGTTTGGATTTTGCCCCGTGAGTAATGGAGCAGTATCAGGAGTTTCTAGAAATAGCTGTTATGGCTGCATTTGGGTTTTTCTTATTACAAGAGAAATAAGTGATACATGTTCATTATTGAAAAACAAGTAAAAGTAAAAACAAAAGCAGAAATTTCACTCAGAGGTTATCACTCCTGAAGTTTTTTTTTTTTTTTAATTTTTTTTTTAAGATTTTATTTATTTATCAGAGAGAGAGAGGGGGAGAGAGAGAGCACAGGCAGACAGAATGGCAGGCAGAGGCAGAGGGAGAAGCAGGCTCCCTGCTGAGCAAGGAGCCGACGTGGGACTCAATCCCAGGACTCTGGGATCATGACCTGAGCCGAAGGCAGCTGCTTAACCAACTGAGCCACCCAGGCATCCCACTCCTGAAGTTTTTTATGTCCTTTACTTCTTTTTCCCACGCACAGAATTATTTACAAAATGGTATCATATTATATATGCTTTTATGATGACTGCAGAGCATCCCGTTATGCGCATCTGCCATGTTTTATTTATCCATTTTTCTTTTGTTGGATATTTCTAAAGCTTTTAAAGAATGCAGTGATATGGTCAAATAGGTGTTTTTTAAAACTACCCCAAAGGTTTGTGGAGTGTTACATTAGCTAGATTCATCTTATTGTTTTCCCCTAAGTAATAGCTGCCCTTTCTCCATCTCCTTTTCTGCTGGGTGTTCTTTCCTTAAAGTTCTGAGATGAGAAAGTCTAGACTGTCTGGGGCAGGGGTGGGAGGGGCAGTCTGGGGTGAAGGACAAACCCCTGGTGTTCTCTGCTGAATTATTAACATTGCCAAGCCCTCTGCTAAATGAAGTAAGAGTTTTGATCCTCTTCATTCTAGAGAGACTTGGTTTGAGAAATCCTGCTAAGCAATTGTTTCAGTGATAAAACTAAGATTTGGGGACACCTGGGTGGCTCAGTCGGTTGGGCGGCTGCCTTTGGCTTGGGTCATGATCTCAGGGTCCTGGGATTGAGCACTGCGTCAGGATCCCCGCTCAGCTGCAAGTCTGCATCTCTTTGCCCCTCCTCCTGTTCTCGTGTTCTCTCTCTCTCAAATAAGTAAATCTTTAAAAAATAAAAAATAAAATAAAATAAGATTTAGCACTTTTTCTGCTGATATTTCTATCAGTTCTTACAAAAGAGTAAGCAGAAACTGAGGGGGAGAAATGTCTCATACCTTCCCCTCTGATTGCTTTGGTTTTCGCAGTCTGCAGGTTTTATGTTGCCTGGGTCCTGCACGAGGGGCTTACTTTGGTACACATTTGGTTATCCAGGCTGCCCTGGTGTGGGAGGTAGCTGAAGGGGAGAGGGCATCAGAGAGGTCTACCCAGAAAGAGCACTGGCTAGCTTTCTCCAGAGGCTCCAGGGACCTGCTGGCCTCCCTTGTCACCTTCCTAGTCCTGGAGAGTGTAGGGGTGCATCCACCATCAGGCCCAGGGTAGGGGGGCTTTAAAGGAGGGCCCCTGCCCTTACAGCATGTGCAGTTTAGCCAAGGTCCAGTGACCCCATCTGTCAAGCAGGAACAATTGAGTCCCAGACAGTGTGGCCAAGTGCTACAGGCAGGAAGTTTCCAGGGAAGAAAGACCAAGTTGCCCAGGGGATGTCCCCCAAGAGGAGGGGGTCATTATGGGTCTAGGGGTCTCCTTGGGAATCAACATGACATATTGACACATGACTGGGTGTGTTTTGCAGACATCTGGAGCAGGGGTACCGGGAAAGGCTGAGCCTCCTGCGATCCGAGGTGGAGAGGGAACGTGAGCTGTTCTGGGAGCAGACCTGCAAGCAGAGGGCCATGCTGGAGAAGGACCTGGAGCGCCTGCGGGCCGAGGAGGCCAGCCTCCGGGAGAAGCTGACCCTGGCCCTGAAGGTAGATGGGGAGCAGTGTTTTGCTAGGTCATCCTGCCCTGAACGACAAAAAGGAGGTCACCTGAAAGTTCATCCTCCCATTCCCCACATTTTCCTAGTCAGGAACTGGAAACCTCCGAGGAATCTTTATTTCTTTTTTTAAAGATTTTATTTATTTATTTGACAGAGAGAAATTACAAGTACACTGAGAGGCAGGCAGAGAGAGAGAGAAGGAAGCAGGCTCCCTGCTGAGCAGAGAGCCTGATGCGGGACTCAATCCCAGGACCCTGAGATCATGACCTGAGCCGAAGGCAGCGGCTTAACCCACTGAGCCACCCAGGCGCCCGGCCTCCTAGGAATCTTAAGTTCACATTTCCATGGTAGGGAAATGCCTGGGATTGCTAACTGAGGAGCATCAGCTGTGACCAGAGAGAACACACTTCTCAGCCAAAGCAATAGGGTCCTGGCTTTTCCACAAGAGGCATTGCCTCTTCCTTCTCTCTGGTCATGGGGGACCTGTAGAGCTCTTACTTTCTGCTCTGGCTCAGGGTGACAGTGGTCAGAGAGGTTCAGCAGCCACAGCCAGCTTTGCTGCATGCCCTCCCCACCCCGAGACCAGAGTGTCTATGGGATCAGCAAAAACCCAAAACCTAAAGCTTACCCTGCTGGAGTCCTGGTGTGTAGCTTGAAGCAAATGGGTTTTCTGAGCTTTGGTAAATGTCCCATGACCCATACCCACCATACATTTGGTTCTATCCCCTGAGCTGTCCTCTGGCCCCATGTCTCCTGGTCCCTCCTGGGCTCCTGTCTTCCTCTCCTAACTCAGAGACGGCAGATTCTTTCCACATCTGCCTGGTCTCTGTCTCCCTGGGGGAAAAGCTGTGTCCTTGCCTGAACTGTGTCCTTACTGCTCTTCTCACTGGTTCCCTGTGTCTATGGTCACTGCCTTCTTCCCCCAGGGGACATCTGAGCTGTGAGGGTGCCATTTCCAATCCCTCTTTCAGACAACAGCTCAGAAAGGATTGCCCCCCAGCCTCTTCTTGTGTTACTCATAGCCTCCTTGAACATTCAGGGCATGAAAAGAAGGGGCAGTGGGGAAAGCGACAGGCACTGGTGAGGGCCTCTGTGGTGCTGGTCCCCAGCACAGCCTCCACTGCAGGTGCCAAGGCAGTGAGCACCAGTCATGCTGCATTTTCAGGTTTCTTTCATGATTGTGAGCGCTGCTGAGGGAAAAGTCCCTGATGCAGAGGGGAGACAGGCTGCCCACAGCTCTGTCCTCCACTCCCAAAGTCCAGCAAACTGCTGGCTTGTGTCTTATAGGAAAACAGTCGATTACAGAAGGAGATTATTGAAGTTGTGGAAAAGCTTTTGGAATCAGAGAAGCTGGTCTTGAAACTTCAGAATGACATGGACTTTGTGTTGAAGGACAAGGCAAGTCCCTTTGCTGATTCTGAGTTTCTGGGTTCTGGGTAGAAAGTGTCAGGGACTTGAAAAAGAATACATAGGTGAGTGAATTCAGTTATTTCCCACTACAATTCTAGAATGGAGAGAAAAGCAACAGGGCAACTCTCCTTCTGTGTTCTTCCTTTTTGTGCCAGTGTCAGGGTACTGGTACACCCTAGCGACGCTATGCCTGCTGGACATTTAATGACAGTGCCATCTGCACAGACCCTCATGATGGGTTCTCAGTGGTGAGGGACACAGAGGAGAGCTCCATGCCCATCATGAGATGTCTCCCTCTGGCCCTGCCCGTCACTTTAAGTAAAGGAGGGTGGGAGAGGTGCTGCATGGGGGTGTCCCAGGCATCTGAGGCAGGAATGCACCCCAGACTCCAGCTGGGAGTAGGACCACCTTCCATGAACTCAGAGCCTCCTTTTGCCTTGAGGTCTTTTAAAAAAGAGGAGGGAGGAGGAAGAGGGATGGAAGATTGTACCTAGAGATGCTGAGCCTAGTGGGAGGAGCATGAGAGGGTGATAACACACATTCTACCTGGCCTAAGTTCCTGTCTGCCATATTCCTGTGTGGGTCTGACTTTTAGCTGGAACCACAGAGCACAGAGCTCCTGGCCCAGGAGGAGCGGTTCGCGGAGGTCCTAAAGGAGTATGAGTGCAAGTGCCGGGTACGTGCCCCGCCCAGCCCCCTTTGCCACCTTGAGCCATCACATTGCCTTTGTCTTGTACTGGGGCCATTGCTCTTGTCTTTGGTGCATGGAGCCCTCATGCACCCCTGCCCCACACCCCCTCCCCCTGCCCAGCCCACTTTGCAGCAAGAGTGATGGTGCTGGGGAAGGTACTAAGAGCTTGGCCCTCTAGAGACCTCCTGGTGCCAGAAGGCCACATAGCCCTCCTTAGCCATGCCTGCTAAGAGCGGGTGTGGAACTCACGGGATGGGTGGGTGGTACAGGTCACCAGGGTCTGACTGGTTTAGATCTGGATGGTGGTATGCACGTCTTGTCATTCACGGTGGGCCACATTCCTGGCCTCCACATGAAGGGTAGTCCAGCATGTCTTGGCAGGAGCATCCTTGCATGTGCAGAGCAGGTGGAGCCTCCGATCTCAGCCTGTGTTCTATAGATGGGGCCCCCAAGTCTTGTGTTCCATAAAGAGGGGGGACCCAACTTGCCTACACAGTGCCCGTGCTCAGCCCCATGTGGCGGGCCAAGGGTGCGAGACTGGCACCAGTTCTGAAGGCACCATGCAGGTAGCCACACCTCGGGGGGCCATCTGTTCAGTTAGAGACACCACAGAGCAGGGCAGAGGTGATGAACAGTGTCATTGGTGCTGAAACATACCACCACCCTGTGACACTCTTAAAATTACCCAGGATCCCAACATCTAAAACATTATTCTGTGATCTTAAGGGTCTATTACCAATTCACTTCTTAATGATTTCCCTCCAAAGTAAAGTCAGAATTGACTTTGTTCCTGCTGCATGTTGCTTTGGCAACACCAGAGGATAAAGGTGAGCATGTGTGCTGTTCAGGAGTGTGATATAACCTACTGCTTTCTGCCCTGTGCTCTTTCCTCCACTCTCAACCCGGAATACTAGGGTGCCCTTCCGGAAATTCCTCTGTGTGGTCAGCTGTGGCACCCTCTTCCTGACCCTCCCCTGGGGGTGTGCTGGATTGGGGTTGGGGTGTGTCCTGATGGTTGGGGTGTAGTGACATGTCATGTTTCCTCCCTCCTTTTAAGCTTGTTGCCTTGATTTAGAGCCTGTAACTAACTCAACTAATATGCTACTTTAGTGCCCTGGATCTTTCTAACAGGCATAAACCCCATTTTTCTCTCACAGGACTCTGTTACTCAAAGAACTGTTACTCATTTCACTTCTGATTCTTGAAATTTGACTTTTTGAAACATCATAAATATAGTACATGTTAGTCTTAGTTTATTTATTTAGAAATTGGTCTTTCCATTCTTTGACTATTTTTGCTGTTTCAAACTTACATTTAGAGCATTAAAAAAGAACCTTTTTATTGGAAAATAATTTCTAATACATGAAGTTACAAAAGTAGAAACAGTGGCAAGGGCACCTGGATACCCTTTACCCACATTCCCCTGTTGTTTACATCTTACTCTGTGTGCACATTGTATACTTGCTTGCTCTGTGTGGATGTGCATACACAGGGATTTTCTGAACATCTGGGAGGGACTGACATGCACCATGGGGCCACTCTACCCTTCAGCAGGTTGGTGCACTTTTCTGACCGGGCTTAGTCCTACTACCTTGCAGAGGGGTGTGCAGATGCCCCAGACTTGATTGTTAAGAGTTCATGAGTTTTGGCAGCTTCTTGTTAAACTTTGGAAAGCTTGAAATCAGCTCTGGTGGGAGTTACTTACACCACAGAAATGTGCCAAAGCCAGAAGTCTGGGCTTTTCTTCCTGAAGACCCAGCTTCCCATTCCACCTAACTGTGGCGCACTTAGTAACTTTCTGATTCCCGCTGGTACAATATCTTAACCTACTGGTCATATTTCTGTTTTGTCAGTTAATCTAACAGTGTCCTTTAGACCTTTCCCCTGTAGTACCGGATCCCACAGATGGTTACATGCTGCCTTTGGTTGTCATGAAACATTCCATTTCAGGCCATTCAGGCTGCTCTAACAAAGATGACACAGGCTGGGGGGCTTATAAACAAGAGATTCCGTTCCCACAGTTCTCAGCCCCAAGTGGTGAGTTACAGAGACTACCCCAGTGGAGCTGCCTCATGAGATCACTCTATTTGTACTGACAGGGAGATTGCAGGGAGTCATTAAAACCCAGGGAACAAGGGAAAGCAGGCTCCTTTTAATATTCAGAGGGGATTTTCACATTATAATGAGGCTGAGGGAACTGTGGGTCACTTCTGGCACTTTCTGCTTCATCTGTAGTCCAGCCTCTTCAAATGCTTTTTCCTTTCTAGCAGTTTGTTAGTTTGTCTTTAAAAGGTGAGATTGACAGCTAGGCAGAAGGCTTGAGGAGTTTAGTTCCTAAAACGTAAGATGAACAGTTAGGCAGAAGCTTTTGCTAGAAATTTCCTGAGCCCTGGGGGTGGAGGTGGGGGGCTCAGCCAGCCGGGTGTCTGGTGATAGCCCTTTTCCTGGCACAGACAGAAAGCTGCCTTCAAGGGAACTCTAGGGTCTCTAAAGGAGGGCACTGATCTGCTTCATGAGGCTCCACCCTCAGGACCCGATGAAAGGTCCCGCCTTCAAAACCTTCACCTTGGGTGTGAAGATAACCTGGAATTGGGTTGGGGAGAGAGCACATCCAGTCTACAGGGCTTTCCTCCAGCTTTTGTCTCTGACATGGGTATTTTTAAAGTGATATTTTAAAATATTCTTACTTTGTGTTTTTCTGATATTTCCTTTGGATTAAATTGAGATTATGTGTTCTCAGTGGAGGGGCATCGGTGATGTTAAGTTTTGATCACCTGGTCAAGGTGTTGCCTAATTTTTCTACTGTATAATTACTGTTTTTTTTTCTCCCATGCAACTAAATGAGCAGTCAGTGGGGAGACACATAAAGACCACATAAACATCCTGCTCTTCATCAGAATTTTCCCTAGATTTAGTCTCTGCTTCAGTCTTTACCATGATGGTTGCCAAAGGATGATTTCCCAAGCCCAGCACCCAACTCCACACTTATAAGTTGACCCTTGGAATTCTCCCATGAGCCAGAGGAGTCCTGCTACTCTGCTGTTTTTGCTGCTAGAGCATTACAGTCAGTCTCCAGATGTGGAGACTTTCAGTCTTCCCCACAGGGCATCACCCAGCCTTTCCAAAATCACTGCTTAGTGTTTCCCTGAACTTTGTGACCAGGATATTTGTTGGCAAGGAAACCATGCTTTCCCTTGTTGCCGAATCTTCTTCCTACTTAACTATCATTTCAGCTTCTTGTCATTTCCTTCAACTCTGAGTCTCCATTTTCTCAGTGAGGCTGCCTTTGTTAAAGGGGAGTGTTAAGTGTTGATCAGAGTGCTCTGTTGTTTCATGTTTCTGCTGTTGCATTGGGTGGACACTTGGGAGCATGTTCTTTTTTTTTTTTTTTTTTTTTTTTAAAGATTTTTTTTTTTTATTTATTATTTATTTTGACAGAGAGAGAAATCACAAGTAGGCGGAGAGTCAGGCAGAGAGAGAGAGAGAAGCAGGCTCCCGCTGAGCAAAGAGCCCGATGCGGGGCTCGATCCCAGGACACTGAGATCATGACCTGAGCCGAAGGCAGCGGCTTAATCCACTGAGCCACCCAGGCGCCCCTGGGAGCATGTTCTTGATCAGAAACCCCAAATGTAGATTTTCCTTCTCTGTATTTCCACACTGTTACCCATGGAATGCTTGTGTGTCCCCAAATTCATATGTTGCAGCCTATTCCTGCAGAGTGATGGGCTTAGGAGGTACTGAGTCTTTAGGAGATGATTAGGTGAAATGTATTAGTGCTTTATATAAGGGATATAGAGAATATCCCTTATATAAGGGATCCCAGAGAGCTCTGCCATCTGTTCCACCATGTAAGGACACAGGAAAAGATGGCCATCTATGAACTGGGAGGCCCTCACCAGACCTTAAATCTGTCAGCACCTTGATCATGGACTCTAACCTCCGGAACTACGAGAACTAAATTTCTGTTCTTGATAATCCCTGCCTGTGGTATTTTGTTATAGCAGCAGAAGTGGACTGAGACGCACACCAGCCCTGACCGAGGTCCCCACCATTGCCCATCCCTGGGTGGTTTTTCATCCCCCCCATTATGTGTGTGCTTACCTAGGCCTCGCTTATAGCGCCAACCAGCCTGCTGGCACCCTCGGTTCTTCTCCAATGCTTCCCAGTGCTGCTGTTGAAGTCCCACCCTCCCCTCAGACCCTTAGTACTGCAGGATTCTGGCAATGGGCTTGTTGCCATTCCTGGCTGGTGTAGTTGCACCTTTGGCACCAATAGGCACCCCAAGTAAATGTCAGTCCCTGTGGAATTAGGTGCCTGGCTCCCCAGCCCCACCAGACACCCCTTGTGTAGAGTTGGGGCCCATGGCTGGTGCCCAGGCTGGTGCATGTCACCCTCATCAGTTAGAGGTGGCCATGCTCCCTGCTGTGTCCTCAGAACAGAGATGTCTATCCCCAGCATAGCACATAAGAGAATCTGCTTTCTGGAATTGCTGAATTTCTGGGATGTGTGTGTATTTTCAAAATTTCCAATACAAGGTACACATATAATTTTAAGTTTTCCGATAGGCACATTAAGAAAATGTAAAAAGTAATAGGTGACATCAATTTTAATATTTTATTTAATTCAGTATATCTACAATGTTACCATTAAATCCTTCTTTTAGAATCCAGTCTTCAAAATTCGGTGTAGATTTTAGGCTGCAGCACACTTCCATTCACACTCACCACACCTAAGATGCTCGGTGGCCTATGTGGTGAGTGCTGCTTTCTTAGACATCCCAGGGCTGGAGCAGTAGTGACCACAGGCTATGTCAGGAACCAGGGGGTGCTTGCTCTGCTTTGCACACTTGTCCCAAAGCTCTAACTTTCTGCCCTGCCCTTCCCCTCCCTCCCCCAGACAGAACTACTTCCTCCATGGGGAAACTTGCATATTTGTCTAGGAGATTCTGAATGAGGTACAATGACCCTCTGTGAAGTGCTTCTGATAAGATCTGTGCAGAGCCTGTCCCTTCTCCCACCACCTAGAACTGCCACTGAGAGGCTCCTTCTCCAGGGGAGATGCAGTCACAGGCCAGGCGCTGGCCTTCAGGAACAGTTTTGGGAAGATGAGGTTTATTCAGTGAGAGCCTCCTGGAGAGGAAACTTAAATAAGATTAAAAACCCAGTGAGGGATATGGAGCCTTGTGGATGTGCCAGGGGCTGGGCCCCAAGTCCTCTCCATGTGGCCTTTAGCTAGCTTGGGCTTCCCCGAGGGAATATCCCCAAAGGAGAAGCTAGTTAAAAGCTGCACCCTTGGAAGATGGGGCATCACTTTTGCCATCACTTTTGCCATGGGGCAATCACAAGCCTGCTAGGCTTCCAGAGAAGGAGGACACAGACCCAGAGTCATGAGTGGACACGGCAACACAAACAGCTATGGTGTGCTGGCTGTGGTACTGTCTGAGAAAGTGACTATTAACTGTACCCTTTCTAACCATTTGAAAAACAGGTAACCAGGTGTACTTGTTGAGATGTTTCTTTCATGTGTGGACCGAATTACACTGGTTGCAAATGTGACCCTTCCTCTGAAGCGTTCATGACCCTCCCCAATCCCTCCACTTCCCCCAGTGTGCGTGCTCACCCAAACCCCATCCTTTCTGTTTGGTATGATCATCTTGGCTCTGTGGCCCTTGGTCTGAAGCACCTGGTATCCTCTTGGCTCAGTAACTGTAGAAAGAACACTTCCCAGATTCAACAGCAGCAGAGGAAAGAATCCCTGGACACATCCTGGGACCCTGCTGTCTCACACCCACGTCACAACATCCCTGGTGTTTCAGCTCTTACAGTTCTCTGTGTTTTCTACACTTCTCAGTTTCCACTCCACTCTTTTTTTTTTTTTTTTTTTTTTGTCTGAACCCCTCCTGTATATGGAGTGCTCAAAAGTCGTACAGGGTCCTAGAAGGTTGAGAGGTGGCGCCTGCTTTTGTTTGGCTCACTTAGGAGGCAGGAGGGCCGCTGAAGTGTTGTGTGCTGGCAGTCAGTGCCTGGCACTTGGCTGCTCTCTTGGCAGGCGGGCTTCACACTGCTCCGCTCCTCGCCGCTCCTCAGGCGGCTGCTCTGGCTGCAGGGGTTGTCTGGCTCTGCCCTACAGGACCTGCAGGACCGCAATGATGAGCTGCAGGCTGCACTGGAAGGCCTGCAGGCACGGTTGCCCCCAAGCTGGCATAGCCAGCCCCATGCGCAGCCAGAGGAATGGCTCCTCTCTGGACACGGACCAGCAGGTAGGATGCCAGTCCTGGGAGGTGATGGGTAGTGTGCTCCTGCTGTGGGAGACCAGAGGCTGGTGGCAGTGGGTGTCTATCTTCCCCCACTGCACGGGCTTCCCCCGGGTCCAAGAGGACTCTGCAGGAGTGGGGGGCCAGCTGCCCAGCCTGTCAGGCTTCCGAGGGATCATGTGTCCTTTGAGTGGCCACATGTGGGAGAAGGGCCTGTAACCCAAGGCCAGGGACAGTACCCACAGCGCCCCCGACAAAGGGAGGTAGAGGAGTGAGGAGGGTAAGGGTTTTTCAGTTTGGGTGGAATGATGAAGTTTATGATAACCTGGTAGTGACCTCAGGACAGGCATGTCCTAGTGGGCCTCTTCGGTCATGGGGATGTGTCGGACATAGTCATCTAGGCAAGGGAGGAGAGGGGAGGCTGGAGTGAGCAGGGTGATGGTGTCCCAGCCCCGCTCAGAGCCTGATGGCTCAGAGCATGACGTCTGGTGTTGGGTCTGTGACAACTCTCAGAGAGGGAAGGTAAATACGTAAAATGTGTCAGAGACTCCTTATATTCACAGAGGCCTCATGTGGACTGCAACAGAGAGGGCTGACATTTACTCCCTGGATCGTATGGAAAGTGTCGAGGTGGGGTGCAGCTGTGGCACCCCAGAAGGCCCGGCTCCGTCCTCCTGTGCACAGCACTGACACCGAAGGAGTTACCTGACAAAGACCAGAGCTTCACGCTCCTTAACTCTTCAGCCTGTGCAGTTTGGGACAAGCTCTAAGTACCAAGAGGCCCAGTGCGCCATGTTTGAGGGGCACTCCTTGTCAATGGAGGAGTGTGGGATGCACAGAGCATGGCATGCTTGTCCAGAGCTACCAGCCAGATCCCAGGGAGCAACAGAGCTAGGGACCTGTACCTTGGGTGGCCCTTGTCCAAAAGACCTTCGACTGGGGCATCAGAAGGCAGCCCTAGCCACTGACTCCCCCAACCAGAGCCCTTTCTATTCCCTTTTGCCCCCCACCGCCCTCCCTCTGAACACAGAAGTTCTTTCAGCCCCTTCAAAGGAAGAGGGCTCTGCTGCCACAGGAGAGTTTTGGTAGAAGGGTTGTGTGGATCATGGAAGCCATACCATTACTGCTTCCAGCTGGAGCCACTCCTGCCAGCAGCCCATTCACCTGGACCTACTTGGCCAGAACCAGGTGGCAGATCCAGCTTACAAGTCAGGGGCTGCCTTCTTTACCAAGGTGCTTATCCTGACTTCTCTAGACCCCAAGACCCTCATTCTATAAGTTTTTTCATGGCAAATTGTTAAGGGGTGTGTCATCTCCCTTCACTTTCCCAGCCTCGGACCAACGCAAAACCGGAGCAGTGGCCAAAACTCACATTCTGAGTCAGCCCTTTGGCATGTTACTCAGTAGCACCAGGAAGGAGTCCCTGGTGCCCCGGGGTGGGGGCGGTGCTTGTGGTTCCACGGGCGCCTTGCAACATGAGCAAGAACATCTGATATTGTCAGTGAGGAGAATCCTCAGGAGCAAGGGGTCGCTCATGTCCCCTTTCATGTGATCTGCCAGAACTTTGGCTCATGAGTATTTATTATGCCCAACATATTTGTTGAAAAGCCATGTTATTATCATGTAATAGTAAGTAACATTAAGCCTCCAAGAAAAGTGCATAGCCACGTCGCCATTGCTCGGTCTTCCCAGTTCCTCTGTGCACCTGGCGTCATCGGGGAAGAGAATTCAGGGAGCAGTAAACGTACCATGCACGGCATCTTTTAGGGAATCTAAGGGCCTGACAGATCTTGCAGGGAGCCTCCTGTTTATATCTTTGAGTAGTGTGTGTTCTGGCAAAGACTCGGAATGCTGATTTCTAAAGAGCTGCTACCTTGAGAACTCAACATTGCTTGTGGAAACCCACCAGGGTCAGCTTTCTCTGCCAGCACCACATTCCTCTTGCAGAAAGGGCCCATGGAAGGTTGTGCATGGTAGGGGGCATGGTGGAAGAAGACTGGGCTGAATACTCAGTGCCAGCCAAAATGTCAGATCGGAGGGCTGGGAACAGCCCTAGGCATCCTTGGCAGGGTGGAAATGGGAACATCTCCTTGTTTGCAGGCATTTCATTTGTTGGTGACTCCATTCCAGTGAGTTTAGAAACGGAGATAATGGTGGAGCAGGTGAAGGAACACTGCCAAGACCTCAAGATCCAGCTGGAGACCAAGGTCAGGGCGGGTAAGGGTGGCCACAGGGACACACAGGAGCCTTGTGACACATGCTGGAAAGCTTCACTTGTGTGTGCATGTTTCCATGTGCACACGTGCGCCCTAGATCCTGTGCCCCTTAGGAAGCCTGTTCGGGGACAGGAGATTGTGGGGAAATGTAAATAAAATGAACATTCTGCCTCACACCTTCTTTGGAAGGTGGCAGGAGAAGAAGAATGACCAGTAAAGGGAGGGAATGGGGTTATGGGTCCCCGAGTATCACGGGGGTCACCCTGAGACCAGACCTCCCCGCCCACACTGCCATCAGGAAATTACAGCTTCCATCTGTGTTCTAAGCTGATGTGACCCTTTGTGGGGTACTCTGTGGCCTTGTGGCCAGGACCATGGCTGAGTCTGTCTTCTTAGATGAGCTTGTCCTCTGATCCATTAGCAGACTGGTGGTGGGGTTTTACTGAGGGACATCTCTATGACTTGTTTCCACGATTTGTTATCAGGCATAAGAGTAGCAGCAAGATGCGATTGCCTGTCCTGGGCTTGTGCCTCTGGGCTCTCTGGATGCATTAGCTAGACATTCCTGCAGTAGTCACACCCTGGGGGCCAGAGGATGTTCAGAGCCATGCACTGGTCTCAGGAAGGATCCGCAGTTCTCTCAGTTGTCCCACTGTCTGCCCTCCAAATGGCCGGGCCAGGCATCTGGCCCAGCATGATCCTAGCCTCTGTTACCCATCTGCTGGACCTGCCTCCTGAGACCCTTGTGAAGGTTATGGAAGACAACAGTGCCCGAAGCGAGCACCAGGAGAGGCTCCACTGACCTTAGCGCTGCTCTTTCCTTTCACAGGCCTGTGTACTTCTTTGGGTCTGGGCCACGATTCTCTGGGTGTCATGCCTAGAGGTCTGGTATTTCTGTGTTGTGTTGTCCAGTAAGTCATTTTCAGGACTCCTGATCAGCACTGCTCCCATTTCTCTTTTCAGGTCAATTCCTACGAAAGGGAAATGGAAGCGATGAGAAGGGACTTCATGAAGGAGAGGGAGGAGATGCAGCAGTCCTTCAGGCTTGAGATCCACATGCTGGAGTGCCGTAGGGCTGACCTGGAGGTGCTGCTTAGGAAGTCTCAGGAGCTCATCCGAGGCCTGCAGGACCAGCTCCAGCAGGTGACCCGCGGCCCTCTGCCGGAGAGGGCGGACTTGGGGCAGTGCTGCATGCAGGCGCTGTCTGGCCCAGCTGGGCTGCTGGCCCAAGAGCAGGACCTGCTGGAGCAGGAGCAACACCAGAGGCATCGGACTGAGTTGCCACGAATCAGGTCAGGTGCTGCATCCTTTCAGGATCTTACATCTAGTGGTGCTTGCCAAGAATCCAGACTTGAAATTTCGTCAAGCAGCCTGCTCAGAATCTTAGTGCCTTCTAAAGGGGTGCTTTTTCTTGGGGCAGTTAGGTGAGCATTGAAAGAACAGGTCAGAAGTACATGGGTGGTTCAGTCAGTTAAGTGTTAGACTCTTGGTTTCAGCTCAGGTCGTGCTCTTAGGCAGGCACAACTGAGCCCCTCATCAGGCTGCATGCTCAGTGCTATCTGCTTGAGATTCTCTGTCTTCCTCTCTTTCTTCCGCTCCCCGCATTCACAGGCACTCCCCTCCCCTGCTCTCTAAATAATAAATGAATAAAATAAAATAGAAAGAAAGAAGAGGTCACAAGGTAGGCATTGTCCCTTTGTATTAAAAATATGTGCTAACTAGAGCCTAGGAGTTAAAATTCCTTGTAGAATTTTGCCTCACACTTGGAAAGGTTCTTCCTTTGAAAAGGAATGTTCTTTGAAAAGATGGTTGTTCCTTTAGGATCTCATTCTAATAATTCTAATAATTCTTTAGTATCTCATTCTTCCTTTAGTATCTCATTTTCTAGGACATGGTATTATAGGACATGAGCAGATGGATACACGTTCTAAAACCCCTAAAACAATGGGAAAGACAAGTAATTTGGGTTAGCGAGTTTCTTGGAAAGACCAGAAGTTATGAGAAAAGGAGAGGAAAGGTTTATTTGGAAAACTGGAATATGGCATCTTGTGTCCAACAGTGTCACAGTTATATGAGACTTACCCATGTGTCCATTCCTTATTGAGTGGGTCTGACTTGGTAGAGTGAGTGACTGGTGATTTTAGCCATGGCGCTAGTCAGTCCTGAGGGGTGCCTAGGACCCACCTAGCTCAGGAGGGGATGACCACACCCAGGATATGTTGACCCAGTGCTGAGTAGATGTTTCATAGTGGAGGTGTCCACTGCACCATGCTCCTCACGGAGGGGCTGTGCAGGGCTCGATGCAGTTCAGTGCTGGAGCTGAGTGCATGTGGCCTCAGTCACCCCCTGCTTGCAGGATTTTGACAGCCTTTATGTAGAGACCATGCCCTCCAATGTGGGTGGGTATGCTCTCCCCTTTGGCTCAGTGATTGGAGGTAGCCTGAGTACATTGGACATGCTATGAAAGAACCAGACCACCCCCCAAGTCTGTGGGTGCTTCTTCCTCCCTGCAGTCGGATGACACCAGTGGAGGGCCACCAGGCCCTCAGGTGCCAATGGAAACAGTCACTCTCCTACAGGATGATGAAGGTCATTTTTTAAATCATGTGCTTCCTTTGAGCTTTATTTTCTCTTAAGCCCTAGAGCTGTGCCCCCACTGGTAGCAGATGGGCCTGTGTAGGGTAGCCCCTTCCACCAGCCTGCGCCAGTCATTTGGAGGACCTGCTTGCTGCTCACAGTCCCTCCCTGGGCTGGAGCTAGAGCCACATCTGGCCACATGTCCTGTTCTCAGGCTGACGCCAGCCAGGAACAGCGAACATGTCCTTAGTGCCCTCACCTTGGCTGGGACTCCACTCTCCCAGGGCCATGAAGGCCTGGTGCCCAGCAACTGAACCGACTTTTCAAAAGAAGCTTTAACTGTAGGCGAGATACACACATCTCACTAAAGTTTTAGACCAGCACTGTTCTTCGTACTTCCTGTGATGGGGGACATGTCCTGTGTCTTCTCTGTCCTTGATGGCAGCCACCAGCCGTGCATGGCTACTGAACTCTGGACATGTGGCCTACATGACTCAGATTCTGAGTTTTTATCCTATTTAGTTATAATCAGCTTACACGTGAACAGTTATATATGTTAATGGTTTTGTGTCAGCTTCTAAATGTAGAACCCAACCCCACTGAGGGCATATCCTCCCATAGACCCTCCACGGAAGGTCCCAGGGCATGGACGGAGCACTAGGGTGCATGGGGGGTGAGGGGAAGAGCAGGCAGAGGAGGTCTGCAGTCAGGACAAGAGGAGCCTGTAAGGAGGCCTTTCCAACCCAGGGGTAGGACTGGGCCTGGAGTTCTGCCCACAGTACCTGTGACATGCTCTGTTTCTGTAGGAAAGAGGCTGAAGTTGTGTGGAACTACGAGCTCTCAAGGATGCAAGCCCAGCAGGCTGCCCACTGTAAGCTCTTAGTGCTGCAGCCTCTGCAGGAGAAGGAAGAGGTGCTACTGAGCCCCCTGCTGCAAGTCCATGAGGTGACCAGGAGGAGCAGAGGCAGGGCAGGGGGAAGGAGATGTACCCACATTGGAGAAGTCAGCTGCTGAAGCTGCAGGAGCTGACAGGCAGGGAACAGGGAGAGCTTTGCAAGCCCTTCGCCCTGGAGGAGGAGAGGCTGGAGCTCGCCTGGAGGAAGTAAATGGAAAAATCGTATGGGAAACAGACATAGTGTGGGCCTGCTTGTGGGATTGGTCAGCGGTGGCAGATCGCGAGCAGGAGGGGACAGGTGGCCCCACACCCCTTTCTGCAGGCAGGAGGGGGCAGCCCCTGGCCTGGCTAGAACCTGGTGATGGGTGTGGCCAGTGGGCAAACCAGGGGCAGAGATGTGCCAGGTCAGCTCCTGTGCCATGTGAATGCTGGGCAGAGCCCAGCCCTGGCCCATGGAGGGCCTTTGGAGAGCTTTGGCCTCAGAGAGGATGGTCAGCATGTGCTCACTGCCAAAGAGCTGGCTTCTGCTCCCCCTGAGTGGTTGGCACAGGTGTACTTATGTGGGGTGGACAGGAGAGCAGTTCTGGGGGAGCCAGTGCCTCCTGCCGGCAGCTCAGCTGGTCTGAAGCCAGATAGAAGCACAGGAGCTGCTCTGTGGAACAGGAGGAGATGCCTTACCAGCTCACCCCCCTGCAGTGGGCAGAGGAGAGACAGAGGTCACTGGCTGTTCTAGAGCGAGCTAGGCATCTGAGTGGGGGCCAAGGGCAGGCTATGAAGGAGCAGGGCCAGCCTGGGGAGAGCAGCCTGGAGCAGGGGCTGCAGCACAGCAGGGACAAGGCCAAGGAGGGCACTCGCTACCCCAGCCTCACGTCATTGGTCCCCAGGTGGCTGGGAAGGAGCAGCTCAAGGCCCTGCAGGAGGAGGAGGCCAACATGGCCCTGGAGAGAGAGAAGGATGACATGAAAACCAAACTTCTGCAGCTGGAAGATGTCGTCTGGGCTCTTGAGAAAGAAGCAGATTTGAGAAAGAGCAACAGGTGTGGTTTCTACCCATTCGTAGAATGTCAGGCTACACCCTCTAACCACTCACCTCCCGCTCCACTGCATGGGCCATGGCACAGCTGCTGAAGGGAATTTTGTAACCACTGTGCCTGTGCAGGGGTCATAAGCCTGGCCCTGACCCCAGGCATCCCAGAGGTCACAACATGCCCAGTGAGTGGGTGAGGGCAGAGCTGGGCCTTTCTGGGCAGCTCCACTGATGTCCCCTGCTCTTATCCTTAGGAAGTCCTTGCTAGTCTCACAAGGACAAAGACTTTGCCTGGAGCCCCGCTTCAGTCCTAGGTCACCTGAGCCCTCTTTCTGCTCACTTTGAGCAGGACCCACCACATTGCCCCACCAGCATATGCTCCAGGCACTGTCCTTGAACTGCAAGTTCCTGAGCTTTGTGAGTGGGGCAACAGACAAAGCCGTCCAGCCCAGACACCTCCTGAGAGGCTTGGGCTGGGGCATGAGTGCCCCGGGGGTTCAGGATGCTGCTGCAGTTGATACCTTCAGGGAAGCCTCCAGCTGGGGAGGTTGCCTGGAGATGTTGGTCTGTGGGCCAAGTTCAGAGAATGCATCCAGGCCCTCCTTCCCATGGTTCCCTGCGGGACTTAGGCTGATACATGCTCTTTCTCAGAAGCCCGGAATTCTAGAGACTAGGCTTTTCCAGATGCTGTGGCACATGGCCTTAGATATTTTTCTGGCTACTCTGGAGATGGAGGGTTTCCCTGGGAGTTGTTATGGGTACTGGCATGCCAGGCACAGCCATGTGATATGGTCTGTGCTCAGTGTGCAGTGTCACTTGATCCCATGACCCCTGCACAGCACACCTGTGTGGGGCCCACTTCCTGTGGAGATGGAGGCTCCGTGAGGTATTGTTTCACTTGTCAAGTAGGTGATGCCAGCTCCCAGCAGACCCAGGCCTATCTTGGAGCATGATCATGGGTGTGTGGTGAGACCTGCAGTCCAGCTCAGGCATCAGCTCCTGCTATCTGGGTGACCATGGGGAGAAAAAAGATTATGTGGGATTGACATGAAACCAAAAGGAAGAAATATCAAGGCACCACTGAGCTTGAGACAAAACATTAGCATAGCTAGAAGCCTCCTAGGCACAAGGTCTCCTCACCTCCTGGAGATACCATTACTTGATGTCCTTGCTAATTCTTACGTGGGTGTCTCTAAACCACAGAGCACCTTGTCTTCTCAATTTCATCACCCATGGAATGCAGAGGGTGCCCTCTGCCAGAGGGCCTGGAGCACGAAATGAATGTAGAACACACACTTACTATCCTGGGTGTTCCACAGCAAGTCCCTGACACCCAGAGGCTGGTCTTAGACCCCGCGGACACACCATGGGCACCTGTTCTGGGCATGAGTCTGTGGCAGGACCCAGGCATGCACAGAAGCAGCCCAGCACCTTAAGCCTGTTGACCCCACAACTAAAGTCACAGTTGTAGTCTCAGGAGGGTCTTTACCCCTTGACAGTGCTAATGGAGCATCTTCTGTGTGGGGCACAGCTAGGGATCACAGCAGGCTGCAAGACAGGTTTACAGCCTTGGGTCTGTGGGGGAGGTGCCGTGCTTCCTGTGTGTCTCTGTGTCAGGGAGAAACGTGCTGCTATGTTTCAAGTATGAGGAAACTTAAAGGCCGTGTTGCCGAGACCGTGTACATTTCCCAGGGACATGTACACAAATAGTGAAAGCCTAAGAAAATATATAGAAATGACCAGCCCAAATTCAAGCTGGCAGTTTTCTGGGAGGAGAGTTGTTCAGGTCTGGGAAGGTGGAGGAGGACCTGGGGAAGGAGTGGACTTTGTCCAGGGTAGAGGACTTTGGGGAGCAAAGAGATGGCTGTGCAGAAGGGAATGTGGGTGGGAGCCAGCTCTTGCGGGCATGAGGAGGGCTTTTGGGAGGCTGCCCTGAGGCGGGCAGCTATGGAAACGTGCTCTTTGTTAGCCAGGGAAAGAAGACTGGATTGCAGGGGTTGTAGGGTAGGTGTGTAGAAGGAGGTGGGTAGAGGGCAGGAGGAGGCGGTTACTGCAGCTGTCCAGGCAAGAAGTGACAGTTGCTGGGGGCCGGAGTGATAGTATCAGAGGTGCAGGAAGTCACCTTACAGGAGTGTGGGGGCCAAGGCGATGTGTTACAGGAGGATGGGATTTTCGCAGGGAAGTTGGAAGTGGGCCCCAGAACAGTTGGAGGACTCCCCGGAAATGTCACTGACGAAGAAAAGAGGAGGGCAGCATTCAGTTACATTGAGGAGCCTGTGGTGTCTCCTGTGGAGTGAGGTAGGTGGAGAGTTGAGGAAGGAGCCCCCCAGAGGAAGGAGAAGCCAAGGAGCTGTGTCTTTAGGGGAAGTATCCCACAAGGAGAGAGGAACACTTGTCTCCAGGGCCCTTGAGAGGCCAGTTCACACAAGACGCGCTGCCTGCAGGAGTCCACTGTGCTCAGCAGCATGCAGGTGCCTCTGGAGCCCACTGGCATCCCTCACCCCCAAGCTAGGTCCCCCAGCCCCTGCTCTGTGGAGGGCAGGTTTGTCCCTAGCACCAGTCAGTGGACCAACCCCTGGCCACAACTCCCAGTATATTGGCCTTGTGGCCACTTGTAAGGAAACACATGGGACCACCTTCCAAACCCACACCAGAGCCGGTGTTGGTGGGGTAGTGATGAGCATAGCTGCCTTCCAAACCCACACTAGCCGTAGGCACCTTGGCTAGCAGAGCTCATACCTGCAGGATCTTAAAGGCCTTTATGGAGATTTGGGCCTTTATCAAGGAGAAAGCAAAGTACAGAGAGTGACATGGCCAGATTTAGACCATGACAGACTCTCTGCTAGTAGCTTAGAGAGCAGAAGTGGTCTGAAGGCCCACATGGCTGAATTCATCCACGGTTACTATTGTTATTTTGCTGCATACACAGTTCCACACACACCCTTTTTAAATTCTTTTTGAATCATTGGAGATAATTATAGACATTATGATACTTTACTGCTAAATATTTCAATATGTTATTTTTTTCCTAAAGATTTTATTTACTTATTAGAGAGATAGAGAGAGACCACAAGTAGGCAGCGCAGCAGGCAGAGGAAGAGCAGGCAGGCTCTCTGCTGAGCAGGGAGCCCAATGTGGGGCTTGATCCCAGGACTCTGGGATTGTGACCTGAGCCAAAGGCAGCCGCTTAACCAACTGAGCCACCCAGGTGCCCAGCCAGCATGTTACTTTGTAAGAACAAGAAGTTCTCTTGCATACGCACAGTATTGTTAGCACATGTAGGAAGTTTAATTCGAACACACTGCTATTTTCAATATGCACTCCACTTCCACTTTTTGTCAATTGTTTCAGTGTGTTCTTTGTAGTTTGTCCACCTACCCCAGATCTAAGCAAGGATCATGGTATGCGCTTAGTTATCATTTCTCTTTAATATCCTTTAAGTATATCAGTCTTCTTAAATTAGTTTTTCTGTCAATGGATACTGACTTTTTTAAAAATCATGGCAATGTACACATAATATAAAATTGACCATTTTAACCACATAATTTAGTGGCATTAAACATGTGCCATGTGTAACTGTCACCACTTTCTACTTCCAAAACTTTCTCATCATTCCAACCAGAAACTCTATTAAATGATGATAATTGCTAGTATTTTGTGAGGATTTTAGCATCAGTAGTGGTCTATAATTTGAGAAAGATTAGCATGTTCTTCTTTAAATGTTTGGTTGGGTGGCTCAGTTGGTTGAGTGTCCAACTTTTGTTTTTGGCACAGATCATGATCTCAGGGTCCTGGGTTAGAATGCCGTGCCTGGCTAAGGATTCTGTCTCCCTCTTTGCCGCTCCCCCCACTCACAAGCATGCTCTCTCTCTCTCAAATAAATCTTAAAAAAAAAAAGATTCCACTGTTGACATTGGGTAGTCTACTCTATCTAGTTGTTGCGCTGTGTGTGTATTAGTTTCCTACTGATGCTGTAACTAATTACCACTATTACTAAGTTAATGGCTTAAAACAACACAGTTTATGATTTTTAAGTTTTGGAGCTCAGAAATCTGAAATGGTTATGACTGGACTAAGATTAAGATATTGGCTGGGTTGCCTTCCTTCCTGGTGGCTCTAGAAGAGAATCACTATTCTCGTGTTTTCAGCCTCTGTGGGCCGCTCGCATTCCTTGTTTCTGGCTCCCTTCCATCATTAAAGCCAGTGATGACCGGTCAGGTCCACCTGATATCACATCACTCTGACACCCATGCTCTTCCCTCCCTCTTCCACGTTTCAGGATGCTGTGATTACATTGGGCCCACCAGGATGATCTAGGAGCTATAATTGTAGTTCATTCATATGGTTCGTTGCTGTGGATTGTTCTGTTGTGTGAATGTACCACAGTTTACTCATTCACTTGTGAATGGGCATGTGAATAGTGTTTAGTTTCGGTCAGCACAAAGAGTACTGCTAAAAAAGTTCTTATCTATGTCTTTTGGAGCATTTATATTGGGTTGTGCCTAAGAATGGAATTGTCATGTCATAGGGCAGGGATGTGGTTTTCTTTCTACTCATCCCGCTTAGAAAAACATTGTACCCGGGCGCCTGGGTGGCTCAGTGGGTTAAGCCGCTGCCTTCGGCTCAGGTCATGATCTCAGGGTCCTGGGTTCGAGTCCCACATAGGGCTCTTTGCTCAGCAGGGAACCTGCTTCTCTCTCTCTCTCTGCCTGCCTCTCTGTCTACTAGTGATCTCTCTCTCTGTCAAATAAATAAATAAAATCTTAAAAAATAAATAAAAGAAAAACATTGTACCACTGAAATTGTGTCTAATGAAAATTTCTCAGCCATTATTTTTTGAAACATTGCGTCTTCTCTCACTCTACAATTAGATGTATGTTGTTAGATCTTTTCAATTTTCCTCCATTTCTTCCCTTCCATGTCTTTTTTCTTCTTTTCTCTCTTGTCACATTCTGGGTACTTTCTTCCCCTATCTCTGTGTTCCAGATCAGTAATTCTTCCTTCAGCTGTCTAAATCTCCCATTTAACTTATTCAGTGAGGTTTTATTTTGACATTGCCTTATTTTTTCCATTTCCAAAAGCCAATTTTTGTCCTGTTTGGTCTGATCTTTTTTTTTTTTTTTCATCATTAGTTTTTTTTTTTTTTTTAAGATCTTTTTATGTATTTGTTTGACAGAAAGAGATCACAGGTAGGCAGAGAGAGAGAGAGAGAGAGGAGGAAGCAGGTTCCCTGCGGAGAAGAGAGCCCGATGTAGGGCTCGATCCCAGGACCCTGGGACCATGACCTGAGCCTAAGGCAGAGGCTTTAACCCACTGAGCCACCCAGGCGCCCCGGTCTGATCATTTTTGATATTTTCTTACTGCCTTCTTATTTTTTCATTTCCATTTTTATTATGTAAACATTTTATAATTTTATACTTAGTGTCTGATAAATCTAATATCCAAGGTTCCCATGAGATCTAATCTGCTGTTTTGCTTCTGCTGCCCCTCAGAGGTGCTTTTCTGATGTGGTGATCTTTGATTGTGAACTCAGGTTTATGTGACGTTAATCTCTGGGAATCTCCAGAACTGTAGTAGAGGATGCTTTCTGAAGAAAGGGCGGATGTTGCTTTTGCTGAGAATTGGGAGCCTGCTAATCTGGGACCACTTTAACTTCCTCTAGGGCACTGGCTTAGTAGGCGTCCACAGTCTGGTTTTTCCATGCTGCTGATGACAGTGCTGACATAGGCATTGGCCTCAGGGTAACCCTATCTTTGTGTGGCTCAATACTCACAGCTGGGGTTTTAGCTTCGAGATTTTTGTTTTATTAGGGGGTCCTTGGAGGTTTCCATTACCTTCTTTGAGGACAATAATCCCTTTGCATGATCAGCCTCACATAGCTCTAGATGCTTGGTGTGGTGAGGGGGATGGGATGGGACAACCATTGGCTTATCTGAGGTCCAGGAAGCTGGAAGTAGAACCCCAACCTCAACACACACAGCTGCCGTGAATCAATTTGTCTTCTAACCTGGAGCCAGAGTGGCAGTTTCCAAACATAGACCTCATTTGTTTCACTGCTCTGCTTTAAACCATTTTCTGCTTTAAAAATTCCAGTGACTTTCCTTTCTCTTTTTCTCTTTAGTTCCTCATGAGATAAAATAAAGTCCCATTTATGGGTATGAAAGAGATACTTAACACTTGGTATTATAAGCATATTACATTAAATAAATATAATAAGACCATGAGGCTTTGAGTATTTTTAAATTGAAAAAATTAGAAGATAATGCCAGATAGGGACCTATGGGGGTGGGGGGAGACAAATGTCAGACCAGCATCTATTAAGAGTAAATTGCTGTGTGTGGTTGGGGGTGGGGTACCTGAGTGGCTTAGTCAGTTAAATGTCTGCCTTCAGCTCAGGTCATGATCTCAGGGTCCTGGGATCAAGCCCCATGTCAGGCTCTGCGCTTAGTGAGGAGTCTGCTTCTCCCTCTCCCCCTCCCCTTGCATGTGCACACTCTCTCTCTCAAGTAAATAAAGTTAAAAAAAAAAAGAATAAATTTCTTGGGCAGCAAATATGGGTTTTAAGCTGCCTCATTTGTGATCTTTTCTGGTAAATTGCTTATCTGTCATATGTCAGTGGTGTTACCCAAGTGGCGATCTCTAAGTTACTAGAAAGCAAAGGTGGCTCCAGGCAGACTTGGTTCATGTAGTAATTACTCATGCTTGCTTTTTCCCATTGAGGGATCCATCTTGCACCATGTGAGCATCTCCCCAGTCTTCTCCCTCATGCTGACCTCAGAGTGTATGATGCAGGTAGTGCTCTCTAAAGAGGAGAATGTGTTTTGGTCTTCTGATCCTTTTGTTCCTTAGCTTCATGCTAGAGTTCTCTGGTGCGGGGGGATGACCATCCTTGCAGTAACCTAAGGACCCGCAGCCAGCATTGTGCATTGATACTAACATGTGCTCACTCATTTTAGCTAATGGTTGTAAGATGTGGTAACAGGTCAACTGTAACATGAAGTAAACAGAGCCGAGGTGGTGAATACATTGATGAGTTGTTGAGCTGAGAAAGTTTTATTTTCTGTAGCTTATTGCTTGGGAGATGCAAACCATAGCAGGTTAGCAGTGTATAAAGGAAAAGGAACAGTGTGCTCTGTGCCATCCAGGGATGATGCAGGGTCCACCATGACTTCCCCCTGCAAGAACATATGCATGTAAACTATGGATTGCGGCCAGCTCCTGGGGTCCCCATGCTTATCAAGCATGGTAATTTTTCATGCAGAATTGAGTTGGATAGGCTTTCTGAAGAAAATGAATTGTTGAAAAATGAGCTGGGAAGGATTCAGCAAGAGCTCGAAGCAGCAGAAAGGACAAATGATGCTCAGAGGTAAGGGCCTTGGCTCCGTGGTTCTGCCTGGATTCCAGTTTGCAACATGCTTTGCCCTTTGTACAATGAGCTTTGAAGGTGTTGCTGGGGAAAGTGGGAAGTGTTCAGACGCATGGGTGGCTCAGCCTGTTGAGTGTCTAGACACCTGTGTGTGGAAGGAGAGTGGCTTTCTGCTTTCCTTGCCATAGTCTTATCCAAGGACAGTTTGACCTTTTTTTCCCCAATGACATTAAAGATTATTAAAGTATCATCCAGAGCAGGTGGCCCACAAGTGATTGCTATTAGATTATAGCAAGTCTGAAATCTAGAAGTTTTTTCTCCCTATAGAAACCATTGTTTCCTTGGATCCCTGGGTGGCTCAGCCGGTTAAGCATCTACCTTCATCCCAGGTCATGGTCCCAGGAGCCCAGGATCAAGCCCCAAGTTGGTCTCCCTGCTCAGCAGGGAGTCTGCATCTCCCTCTCCCTCTGCCCCTCCCCCTGCTAGTGCTCATGCTCTATCTCAAATAAGTAAATAACATCTTCAAGAAAGAAAGAAGGAAGGGAGGAAGGAAGGAAGGAAGGAAGGAAGGAAGGAAGGAAGGAAGGAAGGAAGGAAACCATTATTTCCCTTATTTGCTGCCAGGAAGTTTTACATTTACAAGAGACACCAACAGATACTAGGCTGTTTTAGTCCTGCCTGTGCCGCCGGGTGTGAAGAGTCACATTTTGCTAATGAGATCTTACTTTGTGTGACCGAGAAATGCCATGGAGGTTCTTACTGTGTTCCTGCAGTAGTGACAGTATTCCTCTGGTTCCCAGGGTCGGGGTCCTGACTGGGTGGGCAGTGGCAGTGGTGGAGAACAGTGGCAGGGTGGTGGCTTGGGGGTCCCAGGAGCAAGCGTGAGAGTCTGTTCTGTGGCTGCAATCCCGGAGCCCCCACTGTTCAGGGGCAATGACTGGGACAAAAGAACCTGGCTGCTCAGTGACACTATACATTTTGTTTCTTCAACAGGAAGGAAATCGAGGTTTTAAAGAGAAACCAGGAAAAGAGCTGCTCTGAAGTGGAAGAACTCAACAAACAGGTCAGGTGTTGATACCCACATGACACGAACATCATTAGTTTGAAGTAATTTCAGATTTTCAAAAAGGAAGGAAAGAAATTTTTTCTGGAAGATCTGAGAGTTGCCAGCCCATCCGCCCCTTCCCTGGCTCAAAGTCGGGATGTTAACATGGGTGCAGAAGTGCCACCAGAGCCCCCATCTCTCTGAGCTTTGCCAGCTGTCCCCTTACCTTCAGAATCATGGGGCTCCCTCCGTCAGTCCTTGGTCCTTTAGGACTAGGGCACTTTCAGAGATTATAAGCAGTTCTTTTCTAGGAAGGCCCTCAGTTTGGGTTATATGATGTTCCCTTTAGATTATGCCTCTTCAGCATGATTTGTCCCTCTCCTAGTGAGTTCAGCTTTGATTCCTGGTTGGGTGGTGTTGACTGGGCTTCTCCATGGTAAACTTACTTTTTCCTTTATAATTGGTGAGTGTTGTATGGGTAGATGCTTTGATATTATGTAAATACCCTGTTTCCCATCAAACTCTCATCCCCTTATTTTAGCATCCTTTGTTTCTTGCTGTGATGGTGGTCAGTTGGTAACTACTCTCTTGGTAACTAATCTTATTGGTATTCTAGTATAAGGAAGAGCTTTCTTTCCTTTTGGCTTATTTACTCATTCCCATCATTATATTACCATCTTAGGTTCCTGTTTAATTCAATGCATTATAAAGCATTACCATCAGTATTTATTTTTGTGTTCAGATTGTCCTGGAGTTGGCCAATGGGAGTCCCTCATAGTAGTTTCTGGGTCCTCCAGACAGATCCTGGTCATATTTTGAGCACTCCTTACTTTCTGGTATCCCCAGATATTCCAGGTCTAATACTTCCCCTGCCTCAGCCTGTAATCAGCTACTTCCCACAAGGAGCCCCCAGTCACCATTATTTTAGAATGGTGTATGGAGACCAAGATCCAGGCATCAGGAGTGCCCACTGCTCCTGGGGTGTCACTACTTCCAGGCACAATTAATGGCTAGAACTAAGGAGTATGTATGTTCTTATTTACATACACACTCACATGCATATGGTTTCATGAGTATTTATTTATATATATCTTTCTTCTGAAAATCATGAATTCAAATCCCATATATGCAATTCCCATCTAATATCATAGGGATGAGCCTAGTTTCTCCCTTTCCATATTTGTAACTCCTATCTAGCAGTGAGAAGAGGATATCCTATCCTAGGAACCATATCCTAGCAGTGAGAAGCCAGTTTCTATTTTTGAAGATCCACTTATTATTGATCAGTCTCCCCTTAACCCACGCATAAATACCCTTCCCAATATGTTTCAGCACTAACCCCACACTGGTCCTCTCTTTACCCCCATACACAGTTGCCTTTTTTTTAAATTTATTTTTTAATTTTTTTAGTGTTCCAAGATTCATTGATTATACACCACACCCAGTACTCCATGCAATATGTGCCCTCCATAATACCCACCACCAGGTTCACCTAACCCCCTCCTCCTCCCTCCTCTCCAATACCCTCAGTTTGTTTCTCATAATCCACAGTCTCTCATGACTCGTCTCCCCCTCTGATTTCTGTCAATTCACTTTTCCTTTACTTCTCCCCATGTCTTCCATGTTATTCCTTATGTTCCACAAACAAGTGAAACCATATGATAATTGACTCTCTCTGCTTGACTTACTTCACTCAGCATGATCTCCTCCAGATCTGTCCATGTTGATACAAAAGTTGGGTATTCATCCTTTCTGATGGAGGCATAATATCCCATTGTGTATATGAACCATATCCTCTGTATCCATTCGTCTGTTGAAGGGCATCTTGGCTCTTTCCACAGTTTGGTGATTGTGGCCATTGCTGCTATGAACATTGGGGTAGGTATGGCCCTTCTTTTCACTGCACAGATGCCTTTCATACTTGGTCTCAATTGCTGGCTTTTGGATGATTATATATTTATTTATTTTGGTGAGGCAGAGATTGAAAGAGAGAAAGAAAGCGTGCAAATGAGTGGGGTCAGGGGCAGAGGGAGAAGCAGAGTGTTTGCTGAGCAGGGAGCCGAATGTGGGACTTTATCCCAGAACCCCAGGATCATGACCTGAGCTGAAGGCAGACACTTAACTGACTGAGCCATGCAGCTGCCTTTTGGATGAATTATTAAGGAGGAGGCACACAAGCTAGGATGTATCATTCTTGGGTTTTTAAATTCTTTTTTAAATTGATATTGTTATTGATAATTGCAACTCCCGTAGTTGTAAGAAATATAGAGAAATCCTTCAAATCCTTTGACCAGTTTCCCCCAATGGTAATATTTTTTTAAGTTTTTATTTAAATTTCATTTAGCATCCAGTGTAATACTAGTTTCAGTGCACATATAGTAATTCAGCACTTGATATATCACACAGTGCTCATCATGATAAATGTAGACCTTAATTCCCTTTACCTGGTTTATCCATCCTCCCACCCACCTCCCCTCTGGTAGCCATCAATTTGTTCTCTGTACTCTCTAGGTTTGTCTCTCTCTATCTTTATTTCCCTATGCTTATTTGTTTTGTTTCTGAAATTCCACATATGAGTGAAATCATATGGTATTTGTCTTTCTCTATTTTGCTTAGCAGTATGCCCTGTAGCTCCATCCATGTCATTGCTGATGGCAAGATTTCATTCTTTTTTATGACCACGTAATATTTCATTGTGTGTATGTATGTGTGTATCTCACATCTTCTTTATCCATTCATCAGACAGTATATACTGGAGCTATTTCCATAATGTAGCTATTGTAGATAATGCTGCTGTAAACATTGGGGTATATGTATGTCTTTCTATTAGTATTTTTGTATTCTGTGGGTAAATACCTAGTAATATGACTGCTGGATTATGGGGTAGTTCTATTTTTAACTTTTTGAGAAATTGCAATACTATTTTCAACAGTAGCGCTACAGTTTTCATTCCCACCAACAGTGCATGAGGGTTTCCCTTTTTATGCATCTTTACTAGCACTTGTTTTATCTTGTGTTGTTGATTTTAGCCATTCTGACAGACATGAGGTGATACTTGTAGTTTTGATCTGTATTTCCCTGGTGATGAGTGATCTTTCTATGTGTCTGTTGGCCTTCCAGATACCTTCTTTAGAAAAATGCCTATTCATGTGGTCCTCCCATTTTTAAATTGGATTAGTTGGTTCTATAAGTTCTTTATATAGTTTGGATACTAACCTTTTATCAGATATGTGATTTGCAAATATCTTCTCCCATTCCGTAGGCTGCCTTTTAGTTTTGTTGATTGTTTCCTTTACCATGCAGAACTTATAAATGTACTTTTTAAAAAATTTGATAGGGGCGCCTGGGTGGCTCAGTGGGTTAAGCCGCTGCCTTCGGCTCAGGTCATGATCTCAGGGTCCTGGGATCGAGCCTCGCATCGGGCTCTCTGCTCAGCAGGGAGCCTGCTTCCTCCTCTCTCTCTCTGCCTGCCTCTATGCCTACTTGTGATCTCTCTCTGTCAAATAAATAAATAAAATCTTTAAAAAAAAATTAAAAAAAATAAAAAATTTGATAGACAGAGATCATAAATAGGCAGAGAGGCAGAGATGGGGAGAAGCAGGCTCCCCGCTGAGTAGAGAGTCTGATGCAAGGCCTGATCCCAGGACCCTGAGATTATGACCTGAGCCAAAGGCAGAGGCTTAGCCCTCTGAGCCACCTAGGCGCCAATGTGCAGAAGCTTTTTATTTTGATGTAATTCCAGTAGTTTATTTTTGCTTCTGTTTTCCTTGTCTCAGGAGACAAATCTAGAAATAAGTTGCTATGGCCAGTGTCAGAGACATTACTGCCTATGCTGTCTTCTAGAATTTTTATTGTTTCAGGTCTCACATTTAGGACTTTCATCCATTTTGAGTATAATTTTTTGTGTGGTAAAAAAAAAAGTGGTCCAGTTTCATTCTTTTGCATGTTGCTGTACAGTTTTCCTGACACCATTTGTTGAAGAGACTTTTTCCTCATTGGATATTCTTTCCTGCTTTGTTGAAGATTAATTGACCATGTAGTTGTAGTTTAATTTATGGGTTTTCTATGCTGTTCCATTGATCTATGTGTATATTTTTGTGCCAATACCACACTGTTTTGATTACTATAGCCTTGTAATATAACTTGTAGTCTTGAGTTGTGATGTTTTCATCTTTTTAAAAAAATATTTTTTAAAAGATTTTATTTATTTACTTGACAGATAAGTAGGAAGAGAGAGGAAGGGAAGCAGTCTCCCTGCTGAGCAGAGAGCCTGATGCGGGGCTCAATCCCAGGACCTGGGATCACAACCTGAGCCAAAGGCAGAGGCTTTAACCCACTGAACCACCCAGGCGCTCCTCACCTTTTCTTTTTTAAGGTTGCTTGAGCTAATCAGGGTCTTTTGTGGTTCCATACAAATTTAAGGATTGCTTGTTCTAGTTCTGGGAAAAATGCTGTTCGTGTTTTGATAGGGATAGCATTAAAAGTGTAGACTGTTTTGGGAAGTATGGACATTTTAACAATATTTGTTCTCCTGGGCCATGAGCATGGAATGTCTTTCCATTTTTTTGTGTCATCTTCAGTTTTTTTTAATCAGTATTTTATAGTTTTCAGAGTACAGGTCTTTCACTATGTTGGTTAGGTTTATTCTTAGGTATCTTACTGTTTTTTGTGTCATTATAAATAGGATTGATTCCTTAAGGTCTCTTTCTGCTCCTTCATATTTGATGTATAGAAATGAAAGAGATTCTGTATGTTGATTTTGTATCCTACAACTTTCCTGAATTCATTTATCAGTTCTAGCAACTTTTTGGTGGAGTCTTTCGGGTTTTCTATATACATGTCATCTACAAATAGGGGAAGTTTTACCTCTTCCTTGTCAATTTAGATGCTTTTTCTTTTTCTTGCCTGATTGCTATGGTCAGGACTTCCAATACTGTGTTGAATGAAAGTGGTGAGAGTGAACATCCATCCCTGTCTTATTCCTGACCTGAGAAAAACTGAGAGCTTTTCCCTCATTGAGGATGATGCTAGCTGTAGCTTTTTCATCTTTGGCCTTTATTATGTTCCCTCTAAACCTACTCTGTTGAGGATTTTTAATCACGAATGGATGTTGTACTTCACTTTTTCCATATCTATTGAAATAGTTGTATGGTTCTTATCCTTTCTTTCATTAATGTGATATATTATGTTGATTGGTTTGCAAATTTTTTTTAAAGATTTTATTTATTTATTTGACAGAGAGATCACAAGTAGACAGAGAGGCCAGCAGAGAGAGAGAGAGAGAGGAAAGCGGGCTCCCTGCTGAGCAGAGAGCCCGATGCGGGACTCGATCCCAGGACCGTGAGATCATGACCTCAGCCGAAGGCAGTGGCTTAACCCACTGAGCCACCCAGGCACCCTGGTTTGCAAATTTTTAACAGCCCTTTCAACCCAGGAATAAATCCCATTTGATTGTGATGAGTGATTTTTGCTACTGTTGGATTTGGTTTGCTAGTATTTTTTTTGAGGACTCCTGCATCTGTGTTCATCAGAAAACAGGCCTATAGTTCTCTTTTTTGGTGGTGTCTTTATCTGGTTTTCGTATCAGGGTAATATGGGCCTCATAGAATGAATTTGGAAGTTTTCCTTCCTTTTTTACTTTTTGGAATAGCTTGAGAAGAATGGGTATTAACTCTAATTTATATGTTTGGTAGATTTTGCCTATGAAGCCATCTGGTTCCAGACTTTTCCTTGTTGGGGGATTTTTGATTACTGTTTCAATTTATCTGCTGGTTATCAGCCTGTTCAAATTTTCTGTTTCTTTCTGTTTTAGTTTTGGTAGTTTATATGTTTCTAGGAATTCAACCATTTTTTCTGAGCTGTTAAATTTGTTGGCATAGAGTTTTTCATAATAGTCCCTCAGAATTGTTTGTATTTCTGTGGTGTTAGTTATTTTGCTTCTCTCATTTGTGATTTTATTTATTTGCTTCCTTTCTCTTTTCTTTTTGATAAATCTAGCCAGGAGTTTATCAATTTTATTAATTTTTCAAAGAACCGGCTCCTGGTTTCATTGGTCTGTTCTACTGGTTTTTTTTGTTTGTTTGTTTAGTTTCTATATATCATTTATTTTTGCTCTAATCTTGATTATTTCCTTCCTTCTACTGGTTTTGGGTTTTGTTTGTTCTTTCTCTAACTCCTTTTTATATGAGGTTAGATTGTATATAAGAGATTTGTCTTGCTTCTTGAGGTATACCTGACTTGCTATAAACTTCCCTCTTAGAACTGCTTTTGCTGCTTCCCAAAGATTTTGGATCCCTTGTGGTAACACTTCATAAGACTAAAGTATAATATCTGTATTAGTTCACTAGGGCTGCCATAACAAAATGCCACAGACTGAGTGGTTTACACACAGAAATTTATTTCCTTACATTTCTCAAGATTAGAGGTCCAAGGTCAAGGGTCGGCAAGTTAATTTCATGAAGCCTGTCTTGTAGATGACCGTCTTCTCCCTGTGTCCCCACATGGCCGTCCCTATTACATGCCTGTGTTTTAATCTCATCCTAATAACTTTCATATTAGATTAGAGCCCACTTTTAGGATCTCATTTAGTGTTATCACCTATTTAAAGACTCTATCTCTAAATACAGTCATATTCTAAGGTATTGGGAGTTTGAACTTCAACATATGATTTTTGGGTTGACAGAAATCAGCCTGTAACAAATCTCATAACAAGCTATTAATATTGATACAATCCATGGATCTTACTTAGATTCCTCCAGTTTTACTTGCGTACTCATTTGTTTGGGTATGTGTGTGCATGTGTGTATGTGTATGTGTATGGGTTTGTGTGTGTATATGTATGTCTGCGTGTAAGTCTGTGTATAGGTGTGTACATGTGTCCGTGTGTGTGCATTTATGTGTGGTGTGTGTGTGTGTGTGTGTGTGTGGTGTATGTGTACTGAGTGCTATACAATTTCATCACTGTGTGTGTTCACGGTCAAGATACTGAACAGTTCTTGGGTATCTGGGTGGCTCAGTCGCTTAAGCATCTGCCTTTGGCTCAGGTCATGACTCCAGGGTCCTGGAATGCTCCCTGCTCAGTGAAAAGCCTTCTTTTCCCTCTCCCTCTGCCCTCTCCCCTGCCCATGTTCTCTCAATCTCTCTCAAATAAATAAATAAAATCTTTTTCTTAAAAAAAAGAGAGAGAGAGAGATACTGAACAGTTCCAACTCCTTAGGGATCCTTCATGCTGTTCTTCTATAACCACACTTACACCTTCTTGCCTACCCACCCTGGCCCCTGACCCCGGACATCCACTCCTCTATCCTTCATTTCTAAAACTGTCATTTCAAAATGTTATATTAAAAAAAAATCATAGAGAGTGTATCTTTTCGGATTGACCCTTCTCACACATTATACTTGCTTGGAGATTCATCTAGCATTGCCTGAATGGTAGTTATTTTATTATTAAATATTGCTCTGTGTGATGATGTCCCACAGTTTAATGCTTACCTTTTAAAGGACAGCTGGGCTGATTCCAGTTCTGGCCTATCACAAATAAAGCTGCTCTGAACATTCCTATGCACTTTTTTTTTCAATGAACGTTTTCATTCCACCAGGATAAGTGCCCAGGAGTGCAAGTACTGAATTTATGGTAGTTACACATTTAGTTTTGTAAGAAACTGCCTGACTGTTACCCAGAGTGACAGTAACAGTTTACATTCCCACCAGCAATCTATGCTTGATCCAGTTTCCTCACATCCTTGGCCAGCATTTGGCGGTGTCACTCTTATTTTAGCCACTTTGATGGTGGTGTGTGCTAAGACAGAAAGGCTGGAGGGTTTGTGGCTATTTAAGCTCTGGTATAATTATTTCTCTTGAAGGGAACAGAACCCTCTGAGTGTCCTTTAGAATGGCTTCAGCTGCCATAACAAAGTGCAGTAGGCTGAGGGACTTCACGGGAATTTATTGTCTTGTAGTTCTGGAGGCCACAGTCCAGGATGAGGTACTAGCTGCCTTGGTTCCTGGTGAGAGCCCTCTTCCTGACCTCCAGACCTTCCTGACCTTCCTGACTTGAAGACCTCCAGCCTTCTTTGTCCTCACATGGCCCTTCCACCACAGGGCCACACAGAGGGAGAGAGACAGAGCTCTACTTCTTAAAAGGTCATAGTCCTGTCAGATTAGGACCCTACCCATATAAGCTCATTTCACCTTAATTACCTCCTGAAAGCCTCATCTCCAGTCATATTGGGAATTGAGGGCTTTAGCATAGGAATTTGGAGGGGCATAGTTCAGTCCATAGCAATTACTTTACCCCTACTTGCTAGAAGCCTGAGAGGAATTTCTCTGATGTTAAGGGAAAGAACCTGAGACATCTCAGGAAAGTTGGGGGTTCCCCTGAGACCGTGACTTTTTTACTCTCAAGCCTGCCAGGCGCAGCCTCTAGCGATCGTCCTTACAGCACCCACTTCCCTTCCTGTTTCAGGTTCCAACCTCTGCTCCTGGTAAACTGGGAACCCTTAGCCTGTCTCTCTAGTTTTCAGGGCGTTGGTTTGCCCTATGATAACAATTCTCTAAAGTTTTGAAGAGGAGTTGTTGATTTCAATTTAAGCAGCATTTTTCTTATTGGGGAGATGGAGCTCTTTTCACATGAGACCAGAGACCAGAACTAGTATTGTGTTTTTAATTTGGGTTTCTGTGTGTTCACTGTCAGGACATAGAAATACAATGGGTTAGCAAGTCCCGCCACCTTGCTGAACTTACTCGTTAGTTCTCGGGGTGTGGGGTAGTTGCCATGTGTGGCTTCTTGAATCTGTGCCATCCCTGAGGTCAGTCCCAAGGCTCTTCTCTCCCAGTGCTGCCTCTGCCCTCTGCCCTCTGCCTGTGGTCACTGAGTGGTTCTGCTTTGGTCTGAGTGGTTCTGCTGTGTCAGACCACTGATGAGCAGATGGCTTGTCTGGGCTCCCAGCTTTGGGTGTCTGTGTCCATGGTGAGGGTGTAGTAGCCTTGCTTAGGCCTTGTCTATCAGGAGGGTAATTCCTGGGTTGAGTTAAGATGAAAAGTTCAGCTGCATTTGCCTGTGACCAACTTCCTGTGAAAGGACCCATCTGGGGCTTTCCTGGGCCTCCCGTCCCCTTTTGAGCCTATTTCTAAGACACACTTGTAACTGGATTCTAGGTATCCATTTGTTTTCTTCCCTCAGCTTTTTAGAATAAAAAACATTAAACACACAGAACTGTTGACATAATATACACTGACTGATCAGCCCCATACTACAACCTTAATTTGACAGTTGTTAACAATACCATAAGTAGTTTAGTTCTTTGTTTATACCCATCTTTGTATCTCTCTGTATGGTGTGTATGTGTGGGTGTGTTTTCAAGCCATTTGAAAGGAAGAGAGTGAGACCCTGCTTCTAAGGCAACTTCTGCCTAACCACAGTATTACTGTAACACCTAAGAAACCTAATTGTAATTATCTAACACCATCCAATATTCCAACCATATTTACATTTCTCTAATTATTCAAAAATATCTCCTATGGTAAATTTTTTGGAACACCATACAATTAAGGATGATTCACTGAACCATCAGTGCCATTCTGGGGGCAGAAAACAGCTGCCTGATCGCGTTCACAGAACCTGTGGGTCAGGGCTTCAGACAGGGTGCAGGACAGATGGCCCTCTTCTGCTCTGCATCATGGGGGCTGGAAAGACTGGACAGCTGGGGTGACCCAGAGGCCAGGGCTGGAATCACGTGCAGGCTTCTCTGTGGGACTCAGCTCCTGGAGGGAGTGTCACAAGGGGGCACCAGGAAGACCACATGGCAGGCGACAAGGCTTCTGACCTCAGAAATCATTCCATAACACCCTCACCCAGATGCTGCAAGGCACAGGGAGGGACACAATCTCCTCTGGGTGGGGAGTGTCCAGGTCACTGTGCAGAAGGGGATGTGGGGTGGGAGAGGCCGTTGAGGCTGTCTTTGAGGCTGTCTTTGGAAAATATGGCCAGCCTGCCTCGATGTGTTTAGTCTTTTTAACTTGGCACACCTGTTTTGCTCCTTCAAGTCTGTCTCTTTGAAGAGACCTGGCAGTTGTCTTGTAGGCCATCCCACATTCTGGATCTGATAGTGTCGTTCAGTCTAGTCCTCTGTTCCTTGTACTGCCTATAAACTGGAAACTAGGTCTAAAGGCCTGACTGAGTTCGTAGTAAGCCCATGTAGCATAGACATCCATTTGTTTTAAAATGTGACCAGGAGATGACTGCTAGCATCTCATTTTGTCTTCTGCAATAAAACCCAGATGAGTGCAACTTAGAAATGAGGTGATGAACACAGACACTGAGAGAGAGAGGGCACTCTGCGCTCCCAGTAGGATGCCCTGCAGGGCAAACACCTCAACCTAGTCACGGGAGCATCTGGCAGACCCCAAGTGAGGAAGTGTTAAAGGGGCGAGGCGGGGAGGGACTGTATCTGTCAAAATTTTCAGTGTCATACAAGACAAAGGCCACAGAACTTTCCCAGATTCAAGGAATCTAAAACAGCCTGCCTAATAAAGGCACTGCCTGAGGGGAGGAAGGGGTGTAATTAGGCCAGTTGACAAACCTGGGAGGTGGGTGGTATGATTCATGTCCTGAGCCAGACCTGCATGATAGCCATGTGAGAACACACTCACTTCCTTAGGAAACATGTATGCAGGGCCTCGTGTGTGTGTGTGTGTGTGTGTGTGTTTGTGTGGTTACACATGAGCGTACACATACCTGCAGAGCGTGTCCACCGCAAAAGCACATGAGGGATGCTGCCAGCCGGTGAGCCTGGCTGAAGGGTGCATAAATGTTCTCTGTCATAGCCCTGGCCCTGTTGTAGAAATTTGAAATTATTTCCAAACAAAGACTAAATATTAAAGGTAAGCAGAAGAAAATTAACTGAAGGCAGATTCCATTTCTGGCTGTTAATGAAATCAAGGCTGTCCTCAGAACAAGATGAATGTGTATCAATACTGAAAAACAATTTTCATGATGAAATGTAGTAAACACAACAGAGTTCCATACCAGACATAATGCCCGTGAGCTTATGATGTGTTGAAAACACCTCTTTGCCCTCAGTTCTGAGATTTTAAGGACAGGACAAGGTGACAGTCTCTGTACAGAGAAGAGAGGGAGCAGTGGTCACTAGAAAAATGGGTAGACTCACTAAGCATGAATGATCCAAGTTGCAACAACTTCAGGGTTCCCTCCCCTGCTCCTCAGATCCTCAGATCCTCAGACACATAATAGTAAGAGGTTGCTGGCGCCTCCGTCGGGGGAGTGGTGCCCATGCTTTGCCAGCAGCACTGGAAAGTGGTACCAGGGACGCTGCTCTGCCCACACCTGGGGCTGTAGGCGCTTGGCCTCGATGGCCTCAAGAACTGATGCTGTGGGAAAAAGCAGATTAGCAGTCGTGCAGTGTCTATGAAGACACTCATACCAAATAGTTCAAAGTAATGGGTATTTCCTCAGTGGGGGGTGGTCGTAGGGGCAGTGTTGTAGCTGCTGTTTGCGTGCACCATGCCCTTGCTTGTCTCCTGGCGGGCGCCTGTCGTGCATCCACTGGCTGCTGGCCAGGGGATCCTGAGCAAAAGCAGAATATACAATTTAATCACTGCCTGCGCCCTGCTGAAAGCTGTGTTTATGTGTTTAATGACAAAGATCAGAGGAGACGCTGAGGAGCTTCATACATTTCAGTTGGGTGTTTTCTGTCAAATTGCTTAAAATAATAATTGGAAATAACCATGAAAGAAATGTGAAAAATATGAAAGTCTTGAGAGCAATGGTTTGTGTGTTCATGATGTAACCACCTCTCATGATCCAGGTGTGTTTCACTGCCTCCGGGGCATGGTGCAGGCTTTCTGCTCTATGGCCCTGTGGCCAAATGGGGCTGGATCAGTCCTGCACTGGAGGGTGCCAAGCGCCTCACCCATGACATACCGGAGCTATCCCCTCCCCAACCGTGATAACGAGCAGTGTCTCCAGACATGGCCAGATGTTCCTCAGGGAACAAAGTCATTCCTGGTCGGGAACCACTGGAATGATCTGAATTGAACTGCTGTTTAAAAAAAAAATAACCTTGTCATCTGCATTTTAACCCATTTTGCTTCAGAGTCAGAAATGTAGGGATGAAGTGTCGCAGCTCAATGAGAAGGTCCTTCAGCAGGGAGAGGTGGCCTCTCCCCACCAGGCCCAGAATGAGAACTGCATCGCCATTCAGCTATTAACACAGAGACTGGAGGAGGTGGGGCAGTGGGAGGAGCTGCAGGTGAGTATCTGAAAACATCAGGAATAGCCTTAAAATGCCTGGAGGTAGACTCACCCCTCAGGTAAGGATAGAGACTTAGTAAGTAAGCGCCCTGGAAAATTTGTTGACTTAGCAGCTTTTGCAAATCCTCAATATCTAGAAAAACCAGAAAGGAATTAAATCCTGATGCTAGGAGAGTAAATTGGTAGACCTTTCAGGAGGACATTTGGGGAAAACATACATCAAGAATATTGGTATGCTCTGACTTTATAATTCTGCTTATGGGAGTTTGATCATCGTAGAAAGACTTAGCTGGAAGTATTTTCATTGCTGTGATATTTCTAATAGCAAAACAATTGGAATCAGCTTGAATCATCAATAATACTGAATGAGGCTGTAAATTCTGGTGCAGCCATTAAAAATTATGTTTCAAATAATATTTCATGTCATGGGGAAGTACCCAAGATACACTGAGGAAAGCATAGCATACACGATGCTATATTAGTCTTATGGCTAGAAATGCACATTTGGAGGAAGGGCTGAAGTCACAGCAATGTCAGGTGTGGTCCTCAGGCTTCTGGGATGATGAGTGATTTAAATTTTGTAATCTTTGTTTTTCTGTACATTTCTGAAGTTTCTGCATCAAACATGTATCAATGCTGAGATATTTCTTATATTATGAAATTGATTTTTTAAAAACAGGGTGAGCACATCCAAAAACTTGAACTTGAACTCAAACACATGAATCAGGAATGTCAGAGCCTGAGACTGTCACAGTCACAGCTGAGAGACACTCTTGAAGAAAGTCAAGACCAGGTGAGTGTGCATGATGGCCAGTAGCGGTGTCTCAGCTGGAAGAAAGTCAACACGGTTTAGCACTGACAGAGCCTGGCCAGGACTGGTCTGGCCCAGAGAGGTCATTAGGCTGGACTGAGGTTACACAGCTGGCTGGGTGCTTACAGTCCCAGGACTGAATTGGGCCTTGTCCAGGCTCAGTTGAGCAATCCATGGGCACAGCTGTTTATGCACAAGGGAAGGAGGCCAGTAGGCTGTTCTATTGGGTGTGCCATCTGCAAATCAGAAGAATGAAGGAGAGTGACAGGTAGCTTCTGAGGTGGAGGAGTTGGCACCAGATCCAAGGACATAGGGCGGAGCAGTCTCAGTGGTTAGCAAGCTAGGTGCCCCATCCGATACTCACACAGGCTTTTTTTGTGCACAGAAGCCCTGAAATTGCACACAGTGTGGTTGTCAAGCTCCTGCCTCCTGCCTCCTCTCCTGCTATAGCATTTATCCAGCACACCAGGTTCTCAAGGTACAGAGAGGAAGGTGGAGAGCTTGTAGTCTTGGACAAGTAAATGAGAGCAGGTCAGGCCAAGCAAGGACCTTGGGGTGCCCTGACAGTGTGAGGTCCAGGAACACAAGAGAGGGGGAGCTGGTTCTTTCTGGGGGAGCAGGAGAGAGAATGGCGGGTGTGTGACTGCGGGAGGTACCCTGAGGATCCTGTGTGGACTTAGATGTGGGATGTGCTTAGAGGGCTGGGGGCTGCAGGAAGGAAAGGGGGCCATGGGAGAAACCTCTCCAGCATGATATGGGAGGGGTCTCTAACCCACTGGCCTGAGGCCCAGGACTATCCTCCCTTGAGTGTGGCACCTGCATACTTCCCTCACTGAGCCGCTTTAGGGCTCCCCAGCTGGCTCCTGGCCCTATAGTTGGACTTGGTTGTGGGACCCCCACCACCACCCAGGCCTTATGATGTGTTTTGGGGGCTTGTGGGCTCTCAGCCTTCCCACTGCAAACAAGCACTGCCCCAGAGGTACTTCTGAGCATTTAGAAGATCCCTTCTCTGTCTTTCTTTAAGTCTGAAAGGAAGCTTGAGAAGTTGCCTTGAGCAGTTTGAGCCCTTGGGGACTAGGAATCAGCCATTGTCACAGGCAGAAGATACCTTACTTAGGCAGTCTTTCTGTTATATGAGCTGGTTTCCCCTTCTTTGTGATCTAGAAGAGGACCCCCAAAACCACATCAGTGAAAATTCCCATGAGGGAAGTAAGGGGAGCCTACAGGCTATGTAAGGAGTCTTGAGACAGGCCGCGCGTGGTAAGGATGGGTGTGGAGCCACGTGGGAGGGCGTCAGGGTCAGGACTGTTACCCTTGTGTGGGTGGTTCTGAGGCGGAGGCCCAGAGGGAGAGAGGGCAGCTTGAACAGGTGTAAGCAGGGGAGCAACTCGGGGGAGGGCATTAAAGGGCCTGGCCAAGGGACTTTGTGCCTCTCAGAGTGAGGGTGGGGGAGCAGAATGCTGCACGTACCACATGTCCCTGGGAATCCCCATCTTGGCTTGGTTCTGACTTGCAGCATATCAAGCCACCCCCAAACCTGGCAGCTTGTAGCACTGTGTACCATTCTCCTTCACGGTCTATGGGCTCACTGGCTCACCTGGGCTGTTGTCACTAGCTGTGTCAGGGGGGCCACGGCATTCCAGTGGGGTTGGGACAGGCATCCTCTGAAGGCATGGCTGGATCAGCTGTTTGCAAGCCCTTGGCTCGAAGGGCTGGTGTGCAGGTTTGGCTGGTGCCTGGGGACCCAGTACACCCAGCCTCTCGGTGGCATGGGGTTCTCCGAGTGCAGCAGCAGTGAAGCTTGGGTAGGAGAGACGACCAGGGGCCCTTAGAGGAGCAGTCAGAGATGTCAGGCTCCTTAGCACTGTGCCATGGCATTCCAGAACATTACTCCCCCCCACATCCTGTTGGTCTAGCTTGGATTCAGAGGGAGGGCACAGAGCCCACCTCTCCATGGGCGAGGACACATTCCTCACCTCTCAAGACAAAGAGAACAGAGCCCCCATCCCTCAAGGGGCAGGAAGAGCAGCCTGTGAGCTTAGAGGGGCAGAGCTGATGGCTGAGGCAGCTCACTGCTGTGCCTCAGCTCCCAGAACACAACAACCCTCATTTTCTGGCTGTGGGAGGCCCCAGTGCTCTCTGGGGCCTTGTTATGTATTAGTGGAGGTGAGGTTTCCAGAGCTGGTCCGGGCTCCAGCTAGAGCCTCACTTCCACCAGGAGGGAGATGAGAGGCTCAGGATGTAGTCAGCGGGGATAGGGGTGGTAGGTGTTATGGGCTGCTCATCCTGCACAGACAGCTGCAGGCTAGGGCCACAGACACAGAGACCTCACGCTGGGACAGAAAGGGGCCTTCCCACAGGAGTTTATCCCTGGCACTCGAGTCCAGAGTGGAGGGGTGGCCGCAGTGGGTGGCAGCGAGGGGCATGGGGGCAAAGTGTTTAAAGAAGGAGCGGCATCAGGGTGTTGGGGAGTGCTGTTAGAGAGCAGGAGCACCTTTGGGATGCATGGGCACTCTGATACGGAGTCAGCAGGGCCTGGTCTGGGGCTCAGCTTCTGGCCAGATCACTGTCTAGATCATGAAAGTCAGGAGAAGGCTACATTTGTAGGGGTGTGTTTTCGAACTGGTTCTCCCCTCTCTGTCCCTCTCTCTCAGGGTTCCCAGACCCAATTCCACCACTGTGTAGGGGGCTCCCCAGACACAACAGGCAGTTCATAGACCAACACGGTATCTGAGAGTCCAATTCTGTTATGACACTCTGCCCGGAGACAGCATCAGACCCCACAGGTGAAGTTTAGTCCTACAAGACTGCCCCTGCAGCCCCTCCAGAGGCCATCCCCAGGACCAGGCTGTAACCTGTGCTTCTGACCAGCCAGCTTCAGATTGGAGGTTTCAACCACCTCCTCCCAAGGTTTGACTGGTTTGCTAGTGTGGCTCACAGAACTCAGGGAAGACACTTAACACTTACCAGTTCATTGAAGGATATGATAAGGAAACAAACTGATAGCCAGAGGAAGAGATAGGTCAAGGGAAGGAAGGTCAAGGTCCCAAACATCTGTCCTCATGGAGCTTGAGCCCAGCCTGGTGGCACATGGAAGTGTTCTGATTCCCCAAGCATGGAAGATCTCCAGAAGCAGATCATATGGTTGTCCTTCTGGGTTTTTCTGGAGGCTTCATTACACAGTTGTGATTGACAAAGTCATTCATTGGCCATTGACTGTTTCAACCTCCAGCCCCTCTTCTCTCCAGGGAGGTGGGGGTGGGACTAAAAATTCCAACCCTTAATCCTGTGGTTGGCCCTCCTGGCAGCCAGCCCCCGCTGCTAGGTGTGGTCCAAAAATCATCTTCATTAATAACAAGACACCTGTTTCAACTCTATGCCTCTGAAGCATTTTCAGGATCTGTGGATGAAGACCAGGTATCTCTGAGAAATGTATTTTGGTCACCTGATCTTTAAATCATTATATTGCACTCTCCAAAAATAGCTATTCTGGAAACTTTGTGCGGGAGGTGCGGGTGTTTCTCCAGGATGACCCCTGTCCTAAGAACAGCCACACATGGGGTGCCTGGGAGGCTCAGTGGGTTAAGCCTCTGCCTTCAGCTCAGGTCATGATCTCAGGGTCCTGGGATTAAGCCCCGTATCAGACTCTCTGCTCAGCAGGGAGCCTGCTTCCCCGCCCCTCCTTTCTTTGCCTGCCTCTCTGCCTACTTGTGATCTCTCTCTCTGTCAAATAAATGAATAAAATCTTTAAAAAAAAAAAAAAAACAGCAGCCACACATTACAGTGATGACATGGTCCCCCAAGACGGCCCCTCAGAGATGCAGGGAGATGCAGTGGCCTGAAGCCTCACTCTTGCCCTCGAGTCGCCATAGCCAGTACCCTCCCCATCTCTCTGACCCCACCTCAGACTTGCTCTGAATGTGACCCTTGACAGAGTCACTTCCCTCTCCCACCTGTGGAGCCTTGCCAGTGTGTGAGAGCTGACAAGGCTAGTTAGGGTGCCAAGGAAATTCTGGGTATTCTAGATGAAGTCTCCAGAATCAGAGTGATTTAAATGATGTTTAATAAAAGGATTGGCCACGTTACACACTGTGCAATAATAATGGCCCTGCACAACTCCAGTGAAATCTTGCCATCCTCTGTGGTTGGGGAGCTGGGTGCTGGGGTGGTTCTGTGCTTGCTGATCTTTTCAGGCTTCAGTGCGGGTTCTGCCCTCTATGGCCTTGGCCTCGACTGTCTCAGAAGCGTGAGCTCTCTGTGGGTTTCAGTAGTTACATGGACTCTCTGAAGTCTACTAAAGGTTAAACCAGACAGAATATAGCACAATTCTCCCTTGGATGCAGTGGGAAGCTAACTATCACCAATTTGAGAATACAGACCTGAGTCTTCCAGATTGTCTCTGTGTGGAAGCTCGAGCCAAACCGGAGTTTGGCTGTCAGAATTCAAACGAGGGGGTTCTTTGTAAACCCTGCATTTAGTTGCAGATGCAGGGACCAAGGAGGCTGGATGCCTTGTGTGCCCTTCAAGTTGTAGGCTCTTTGTAACCTCGGAGTCTTGTGTGTCTGATAATGGCCCTGTAGTGCTCAGCAGTCACACCAGCCCTGTCTTGGCTTTATCCCATGGCAGCTGCACAGAGCCAACCTGGGGTTGGGGTTGGCCCAGTCCCAACACTCCGAGGAGGTTCATCGGCTGCAGGAGCAGATGCAGGGGCTGGTGCCTCGGGACCATGTGGCTGAGCTGCAGCAGCTGCTAGAAGAGGAACGGCAGGTGGCTTGGCGGTTCCGTGAGGAGTGCCTTCTCCAGAAGGAAAAGGGGAGGCGGCTGGAGACACAATGGGTGAGTGGGCACAAGGGCCCCAAGGCCCTGCTGATGGTGACGGTGGTGGTGAGGTTGGATCACTGGTCACTTGGCTGAAAACTGCCATCCCAGCTCCTAGAGGTCTGCTTGTACGGCAGCCACAGGATCCAGTTTTTCACTCTGAACAATGTGGGACTTTCTTGTCCACCAGAGAGGGGTGGCACACAGCCACTCAGGGAGTGATGAGCCTGCTGACCCAAAAGGTCTCTCCTGCATGGGGGCTGCACACGTCTGTAATAGGCCACATGACCACACACTCAAGCTGTGGACAGGGCCAAAAATGTGGTGATGCAGATGCATGAGTGAAGCTGAGGGCAACAGTCCCACCCGTGGAGCCCTGTGGGAGTTCTCCTGATTTCAAAGGAAAGCCAGAAACTAGATTTTTACACGAACACATCCAATTTCCAAAAGATGCATCTGATTAAAAAAAAATCTTAAACCATTTTGCTGAATGAAAAAAGCTACCCACAGGCACACAAGAACTATAGAAGTTATATACTGGATGCATGTGGATCTAGGTGTCAGAGGTACAGAAATGAGCACACACAGCAAAAGCCTGTGCTCTTCTGGAGCCTTAGTGAGGCGGGGTGGAGACAAACGAGAACATGAGTCATGAGGACAGCATGTCAGATGGTGGTGAACTGATGAGTGCTATGGAGTGGGATGCTTTGCAGTTTTAAACAGCAGGCTGGAGAAGGTGTTCCTAACATGTTACTGTATGAGCCAATACCTGAAGATGTTGAGGGAGCAAGCCTTCCACTTACTGTGGAAGAGTGTTTGAGAGGTAGCAGGAGCCACATGTGCCAAGGCCCTGAGGTGGGTGTGTACTTGGCATATTTAAGGAGGATGAGAGGGAAGCAGGAGAAGGGTGGTGGGATGGGAGGCCAATGAGGAGTGACACACATCTGGGGACCCTGGCTGTGTACCAGGCACCACACTAGGCATCTAGAGACCTAGATAGAAACAGAGCCGCTCCCTTAAAGGGGAGCAGGACACTGGCTGCAGAGGTCAGGATGCAGGCTCCACTACCTCCCAGCTGAGTGAGCTTGGGCAGCTACTTACCCTGTCTTTGCTTCAGTTTCTTTGTCTGTAAACAACAGATGCCAGTGGGTCCCCATGTCAGAGCATTAGTGTGCGGCATCCTCGAGTTGGCACATCTGACATGCTTGAATAGTTTGCCCTGTGTGCACTCTGAGTCGGTGTTTAAAAGGCTGAGAAAACTCCCTCCTGAAATATTCATGAGCAAACACTGGGCGGTGGGGGGGTGGGGCGGTGTGCAGGTAGGAGCCTGAGATCAGGAGTGAGGGGATCTCCATGAAGAGGAAATTGGAGCAAGACTCTAAAGGCGGGTAAGAGTTGAGGTTTGTGAAGCACAAATTCTGTAGAAGAATAATCTTCCAGCCTTCCAGCCATGTACAAAAATGTTAAGCAGAAGATAAGCTCAGCTATGATAGAATATTGACAAAGCAAAGAAGTATAATCAGAAGTTGTTTCTGGGGCGCCTGGGTGGCTCAGTGGGTTAATCCTCTGCCTTCAGCTCAGGTCCTGGGATCGAGCCCCACATCAGGCTCTCTGCTCGGCAGGGGGCCTGCTTCCTCCTCTCTGCCTCCTCTCTGCCTGTGTCTCTGCCTACTTGTGATCTCTGTCTGTCAAATAAATAAAATAAAATCTTAAAAAAAAAAAAAGCCGTTTAGAAATACTCAGTAACACATTTGGGGAAATACATTGGAGTCATTTATGATAAATTCTTAGGAAAGCAGTCCACTAATTCTCTGTGAACTACAAAAAGAGGTGTCAGCTCTTGGCTTGTGGCAGAACATTCATAAACATTTCTCTGTGCAGATGAAAGGTTATCTCTAGCCACTCCCAGATTTGTAGGTTTTAGCTAATTTCCATTCTAAAGTAACTAAGCCTGCTATGATTCTTTTTGAAATGTAAACTGTTGGTCTGTAACCTTTTATGGCAGGAAGAACATGAAAAAGAGCTTAAAGACACGGAAGAGCAGGTAGAAGAGATGGGAATGGTTCTGAAGAATGTGGAAATACTCCTACAAGAAAAAGTGGCTGAGCTGAAAGAACAGGTCAGTGATGGGCATCTGTTATTACCACATGTACTTTCTGAACTTTTTCCTTCTGTGGGTATTTAAGTAGCTATTCCAGGGTGAGACCATCCTCATAGAATGCAGAGACAGCCCCAGGTTTGTTTAGAACCACTGAACCTGGGACTCCATCTAAACTTTAAGAATCTGGACATAAAGATTTTTTCGGAAGATGAACAGTTAAAAGCAATCAATAGAAAAACTGATTTTGTTAAATATATATTTATAAATTATATTTGTGCATTGTTTTGAGAATTGTTTTAAGGTACATTTGAGGGGTGTTTATATAATCTCAGAAAGGACATTCATTTGTTCATTTGTACAGTCATTGGCCAGATATTTACCAAGTACCTGTCATGTATCCCAGCATTTATTGTTCTGAGAAGACCCTGAGATGGGCCCTCATGGGCTTTACATTCTGGAGGTAGAGACAGACAATAATAAGAGAAATGGCCTCAGGTAGTGAGAAATGCTCGCTCTGAAGAAGAGATGGTGATGGATGGGAAGTGGTGGAGATGGTTGGGGACCACTATTTTCAGACGTGGTAGGAGCAGACACCCAGTGGAGGGTCTGCCTGTGCCCCCAGTCTGGCTCATTGGGCCAGACTTTCCCATGCAGTGTAGGGCTGACTGCCTGTAGCACCTCCAGTCAGTGAGACAGCCATAAAAATGCAACCACATGTCTCCATGTGTTCTGAGGGACATGCCAGAACCCCGACGAGGAGGGCATCCAGGCAGAGGTGCAGTGTAGGCAAATGTCCTTAGATGGAACCAAGCGTAGTATGTCAGCAGGCCACCAAGGAGGTTGTTGTAGCTGATGGGTAGGCAGGACTCTCTCAAGGTCAGGAGTTTGCTTTTATTTTAGTTGCAGTTAGAAGCCATCAGAAGATTTTAAGCAAGAGTATGATATGAACTATATATTTTAAAATAAATCACTCTGTGGGAGAAAGGAAAATTTTGGGTTGCTATAGGGAGCAAAGACCAAAAAAAGAAGGCCAGAGCTGTTGTGCTCGATGAAAGCTTTACAGTCCAATTCAGCCGACAAGGTCCACTGGTAAGAACTGGGAGCCAAGCAGCCAGCACAGAGGGTGCAAGAAACAGGAGACACAGGGAAAAGTCTTAACCAAACACCAGCTACTCTTAGAAGAGTTCTACTGAGAGCTAGAAGAAATTGTGAGAATCTGTAGAAATATTTTTATTACAGTAATCAAGTATGTTTAGAGAGCTCCTGAACTAAGCCCAAACAGGATGAAATATTTGTGTCACCTCTTGTTCCCTGGGAGGTAGAAGGTCCCAGGGGGTCACATTCCCCTCCATGACCATCTTCCTGGCTTTGCAGCTTCTTCTCTGCCATTCTCTGACTCCCTAGCTGTGTCCCTGGCCAAGTGTCACAGACTCTCAGTGACCCCCACCACCCACCTGACCGTCTTTCTCTTGTAGGCACCCTCAGTTTGTTTCCTCTGATCTGGCAAATCCTCAATCCTGGTGAAATCCTCTTGCTCCTGCACCCCTGCCCCTGTGAGGTCCCATCTGCAACCCTGCACCACTCCCCAACCCCCGCCCAGAACTAGCCTGTGCTCTGGCCCCACGAACCAGCCACCTGTGTCTATGCCTGTGCCACAGTGCCCAGCCCTTCCCTTCTCAGGGGCCTGCACTTCCACTCCCAACCCAAAGCTTAGGGAGCCTTGGCCCTGCCTCTGCTCCTCTTTACTGAAGAACCTGCAAAGGATTGTCCGCATACTTGCACCTGTTCCCCCTTTTGTTCTCCCATACCGCTGGCTCAGGTCCCAAGTCTGGGGGTTGTGATGGAGGCCCCCACTGTGTCCCCACTGAGCCCATCAGTTCAGCCTTTGGAAGGTTTCATCCTGAGCTCTGAGCCCTGCAATGTCCTTGTGTCCTCTTGTGCTCTATTCTTGGCGCAGGAGTGGCAGCAGCGCTTTCCCAGTGTGTAAAGTGCTGGCCCCCTCCTCAGAGTACAAGGCAGAATTCCTATGGGGCCTCCAAGGCTCTGTGGGATCTAGTCCCCTCCTCTCAGTGCCTGCCTAGTCAGTGTGGCAGCTCTAACCTCTCAGTGAGCCTCCTACTACCCTGCCCCCCAGCCACAGCCTCTGGCCATCCCTACTAACCCCCTAGCCTGGCCAGCCTCTGGGCCTTTGCACCTGCTCCTCCCTTTGCCTGGAGTGTTCACACCCGGACAGTCTCAATGCTCCTTTCCCTGCCTTATTCAGATCTCTGTTCACATCAACAGAGAAGCCTTCCCTGTTCACCCCAACAAAAGTAGGAACTCCCTCCTCAGTTGTCTGTCCCCTCCCAGTGAAACCAGTAACCAGAGTGTTAACTAGGACTATTAAGCTATTAAGTACAACTGTAACTTTTCACCCAGACCTTTTTTTTTTTTTTGCCTGTAAACATCTCTGACTCTTTGACCTTGGGGGAAACAGATTTCAGTCTTGCCCTCCTGTCTCTGTCTCCTCCTCCTTGTTTGGCTCTCTCTCTTTTCCTTGCCATGCACTACATGCTCTGTTTATCTTTGCTGCATATCAGGCAGGCAGACTTGGGTTTGGTTACACAGTTTTTCCTTAGCACTTGTCGTGCCTCCACACCACATATTTCTTTCTGGTCTGTCTGCTTCCCTCAGAATATGTGCTCCTGAGAGCAGGGCTGTTGCGAGGCACTAGCACTACTTGTTGAATGAATGAATGCAGTTTTGACTTCCAAAGCCCAAGACCAGGCCACACGAACCTTTATAACTAGAGTGGCCTTGGGTCCCCATTGCTGTGGCTATGGTGTGTGGTGACCAGCCTATACACCCAGGGCTTTGAGGGTGGACGCAGTGCTGGGGTACACCCTGGGTAACGTGGTGGGTCTGCGAGCACACTGAGATGAACCAGAATGACATGTTTTATGTTATGCCGGATTGTCCTTTTTGAGTTTAGTGATTGTGGTCCTTTTACATCTTCATTTCATGGTAAAATCTACTATCACAAAATTGACTTCAATTTTCTCTATCACATAATTCATCAGATTCTCAATTTCCTCTTTCACTCCAAGGTAACAAAAATTGTCATTCCACTCACTGTTTGTCTCAAATGCTTAAGAGCCCCTAATCTGTGGTCTAAACGTATGGTGGTGGGGAAGGCCAAGTTGTGATGCAGCATGTCTGCATGAGAGTCACAGAAAAGTATGGTTCTCTTTCCTCTCTAGTTTGAAAAGAACACAAAGTCTGATTTGCTGCTCAAGGAGCTCTATGTGGAAAATGCTCACCTGATGAAGGCACTTCAGGTCACCGAAGAGAAGCTACAAGGTGCTCAGAAGAGAAACCACATTTTGGAAGAAAAAGTTAGAGCTCTCAACAGACTCATCAGTAAGATTGCTTCAGCTTCTCTCTCTGTGTGAAGAAGACTGCTTGTTTTCCTGGAATTCATTTTGAAAGAACATCTTTTAAAATTAAGCCACCATAGTGCCATAACTTTCTATGGTTCATTGGCTGTGCACCGGGCATAGCAGGTTTCTGATTCTTTCATGTTCACCTCACACACATTTAAAAATGTCTGTTGTGCCAGATGCTCAGAAAATAGACATGCTGGAAAAAACTACATTTTTATTAGTGGTCCTGGGTAATTTCTGTAGGTAAAATTCCCAGTTTTGCTACCAGTGGGTGAAACAGATTATGCCAGCTTTCAGCGAAGAAAGACTAAAAGAAAATGGTAAAATTAATTTCAGTGTTGTACTTTTGACCTTGGCTGCAGAGAATAAAATGAAAAATAAGTGCTCTGGACACTTTCACCCTTTCACTACTACTGCTTTGGGTTTAGATCATTAGCATTCTCAATCTGGGTCTATACAGACATTCTAGAAGGACTATTCACTCTGACCGTCCACCCTTCTCCACCACAGGAAGATGTTTGGGGAGTGCCTATTTTATGTCTGTGGACTCAGGGATGATAGTATTTATTGTGAATGCAATCTTGTCCTCAATGAAATGTCATCACACTGGAAATTGTATTATATATGTAAAGAAGAAAAACTATAATTTTATATCCAAAATATATGTAAGTTATGGTTATTCGGTTTATGAGAACACACTATGAAAAGTACTATGAAGAGTCACTGTATTTACAAAAACTCTTTTCTATTAAAATTGTTTTAACTTCTAGGTTTAACTTTTTTTTTAAGATTGCTTTTTATTTGACAATGAGAGAGTGAGAGGGCACAAACACGGGTAGCAGCAGCAGGAGAGGGAGAAGCAGGCTCCTCACTGAGCAGGAAACCTGACATGGGGCTCAATCCCAGGACCCTGGGACCATGACCTGAACTGAAGGCAGACGCTTAACTGACTGAGCCACCCAAGTGCCCCTAAGTCTAACTTTTTTTTATTAAATATTTCAAACAAAATAGAAAAATAGTTTTGTAAGAAACACTCCTATACCCATCAATTAGATGTATTAAAGTTTTTAAAAAAGGTATTAAAATCCTTCTGTTAATATTATAGATAGAGTTGTAGACTCTGCTCTGTTGCTCTCAATCTCCTTCCCCTTCCTGGAGGCAGCCACTACCCTGAATCTGCTATACGTCATCCCCTTCTGTCTGTATGTTTACTATCTGTGCATAAGAAGAACCTTAAAGCTCTGTGGAAGACACGAAAGACTGGAATAGGAGCTCCTGTTTGGCTCAGTCAGTAAAGCACACGACTTTTGTTCTAGGGGTTGTGAATTCAAGCTCCATGTTGGACATGGAGCCTACTTAAAAAAAAAAAAAAAAGACTGGAATAGATGGATAGATCAGTTATTGGATCGAAGACTCAACAACATAAATTTGGTTTTTCTCCATTAACTGATTAATGTAATATAGCCCCAATAAAAATGCAAGTGGGCATTCCCTGCCCCAGTTGACCCCTTGTCCCTGAATCGGACAGTTCTAAAGTTTACATGTACAGCTTGATAAGCGAATAATAGGGAAAACTGGAAAAAGAAGAGCAATGAATGGGAGCTAGTTCTACTAGTTATTAAAAACTCTCAAAGTTTAGGTTACATGGCTATATACATTTGTATACGTTTGTCAAAACTCATCAAAGGGCATACTTCTTCACTCACTGCGGGCTTCTTCTGGCTGGAACTAGAGTAACAAAGAGATTGGAGGGGTGCCTGGGTAGCTCAGTGGGTTAAAGCCTCTGCCTTCAGCTCAGGTTATGGTCCCAGGGTCCTAGGATCGAGCCTCACATTGGGCTCTCTGCTCAGCAGGGAGCCTGCTTCCTCCTCTCTCTGTGCCTGCCTCTCTGCCTAATTGTGATCTTTGTCTGTCAAATAAATAAATAAAATCTTAAACAAACAAACAAAACAAAAACAAGGAGATTGGATCTAGTAGTCCTGAACAATATTATCAAACAACTGACATTTATAGAACCCAACAACAGTACACTGGAACATTTACCAAGATAGACCATATTCTAGGCCTTGAAAAAAGCCACAAAAAAAAAAAAAAATCAAAAGGATTTAAGTCATACAAAGTATATTCCTTGACCAAAAAGGAATTAAATTAGAAATCAAGACCAGAATAATTATCTGGGAAATCCCTAAATATTTGGGAACAATAATTGACTTTTAAATAATCCATGCACCGAGTAAGAAATCAGAGGAAAACTTAGAAAATATTTTGAAAATGAAAACAAATAAACCAAATTTGTGGGGTGGAGCTAAAGCATTACTTAGGGGAAGATTCATGGCACTAAATTCTTGTATTAGAAAAAAGGTCTCAAATCAATGACCTGAGCTTCCACCTTAAATAACTAGAAAAAGGAAAGCAAATGAAACCCAAAGTAAGCAAAAGAAAGGAAAAAATGAAGATCACAGTAGAAGTCAAGGAATAGAATAGGAAACCTCATGCTAAGAGCTAAGCCTAGCCCTGGAGCCTGTTTTTGTAAATAGTTTGATTGGCGCAGCCACATGCATTCACTTCTGTACTGTCAATGCTGCTTTTGTGCTTAGCATTAGAAACTGTGTGGCCCACAAAGTCTAAAACACAGAAAGTTTGTTGACTCCTGCAACAGAAAATGTTGGGGGGGGGGTGGGAAGCCAATGAAACCAAAGGTTGGTTCTTCGATAATATTGATAAAGTTGATAAAACTTTAGCCAGAATGATCAGGATAAAGAAGAAAAAACAATTACCAATATCAGGAATCAGAGAGGTGACATCACTGCAGATGTCAAAAAAAAAAAAAAAAAAAAAAAACAAAGCAGAACAAAACATAAAGCAATATTATGAACAACCTTATGCCAATAACTTCAGCAACTTAAGACAAAATGCAGTGGACAAAAAACACCAAAGCTCATACTGGATATAAAAGAAGCTGAAACTTCCCACAAAGAAACTCCAGGCCCAGGTTTTTGGGGTTTTTTTTTGTTTTTTTGTTTTTTTTTTTGTTTTTAAGATTTTATTTATTTGAGAGCGAGAGAGAGCAGGAGAAGAGGGAGGGCTCGAGGTGGAAGCAGATTCCCTGCCAAGCAGGGAGCCCAATGCAGGACTGGATCCTGGGACTCCAGGATCATGACCTGAGCCAAATGCTCTTAACCAACTGAGCCACCGAGGCGCCCAGGCCCAGATATTTTAAACATTTAAGAAGGAACATTTAAGAAGGAACGAACACGAAGTCTATACAAACTCTTCCAAAATATTGAAGAGGTAGTATTTCCCAACTCATTCTATGACCGGGCTACATGGTCTTTCAACATGATAACACTACAAACCAATATACCTCATTGAACACATGCAAAAATTCTCAACAATATTTTAGCAAATCAAATCCAACAAAAAGTATTAGAGCATCATGACCAATTGGGTTTTATCCTAGGAATGCACAATTGGTTTAACATTGGAAAATCAATCAGCCACTGAAATTCACCATACTAACAAATTAAAAGACAAAAAAATATATGATCATCTCAATATATGATTAAAGAGGATAGGACAAAATCCAACATCTGTTCCTGATAGGAACTCACAGGGAAGTAAGAATAGAAAGGGGTTTCCTTAATCTGATGATGGGCATCTATAAAAAGCTCAGCTAAAGTCCTAATTAATATAAAAGATGGAATGCTTTCCTCCTAAGATCAGACACAAGATACAGACTTCTGACCATTTATTTCTAGTACTCTCCTGGAGGTTCTAAACAGTGCAATCAGGCAAGAAAAAGACAAGGCATCCAGGTTAGAAAGGAAGGAGTAAAACTCTTTCTTCACCAAAAACATGACCACAGATGTAGAAAATTTAAAAAAAAAAAAAAATTTTTATTTATTTATTTGAGAGAGAGCAGGAGAGGGAAGGAGAGCACTGAGGAAGAGGAGAAGCAAACCCCTCCCTGAGCACAGAGTCCTGGAGTGGGGCTGGATCCCAGGACTCTGACAACTAACTGAGACACTTAACTAACTGAGCCACATAGGTGCCCCAAAACTTTTACAAAAGATTTTATTTATGAGAGCGAGTGAGCACAAGCAGGGAGAGGGGCAGAGAGGGAGGGAGAAGCAGGCTCACTGCTTGGTGGGGAGGGCCCCAGTGCAGGGCCTGATTCCAGGACCCTGGGACCATGACCTGAGCTGAGTGCAGACACTTTACTGACTGAGCCACCCAGGCATCCCTAGATGTAGAAAACTTGATGAAATTTTTTAAAAAGCTATTAGAACTATTAAGTGAGTTTAGCAAGGCTATAGGATGTAAATTCAGTATCAGTCATATTTCTATTTACTAGCGGCAAACAATTAGAATTTGAAATTTGAAAATACTTACAATAGCACCAAAGCTACTGTAAGTTTGAAATACTAACAGAAGATTTCATAGATCTGTACACTGTAAACTACAAAATATTGCTGAGAGAGATGGAAGACAGAAATAAATGGGAAGATGAACCTTGTTTATGGGCTAGAATATCGTCAATACTGTTAAGATGTCAGTTCTTCCCAGATTGATAACGCAGATCCAGTGCAGTCTCAATTAAAATACTAGGTTTGATTTTGGTAGAAATTGACAAGCTGATCCTAAGTTTTATATGAAAAGCAATAGACTTGGCATAGCTAAGACAAACATGAAAAAGAAGAAATTTGGACCATTAGCACTACTTGAGGAATTATTATAAATTACATACACTACATAAAAACAGCATGGGTATTGGTGTCAGGATAGATAAATAGATCATTAGAACAGAACCAAGTCCAGAAATAAGCCCACACATAGGCATTTAAGTTTTTTGGTTTTGTTGTTGCTTACAATGGAGAAAGGATAGCCTTTTCAACAAGTGGTACTAGAAGAGGAAGGCCACATGCTTCCACTTTCCCCCTGCGCAAAATAACTTTGGGTCCATACTTTGTACCATATATGAAAATTAACTCAAAATGGATCCTAGACCTAAGGGTAAATCTAAAACTATAACACTTCTAGATGAAGGAAAAAATCTTTTGTGACCTTGAGCTGGGCCAAGACACCAAAAGCATAATAGAACAAATGAATACAACAGATTTTTATCAAAACTAAAATGTTTGCTCTTCAAAATATATTGTTAAGAAAATGAAAAGACACATGGAGGACATTAGGAGAAGGAAAGGAAGAGTGAATTGGGGGAAATTGGAGGGGGAAACAAATCATGAGAGACTATGGACTCTGAGAAACAAACTGAGGGTTTTGGAAGGGAGGCGGTGGGGGCGATGAGTGAGGCTGGTAGGTATTAAGGAGGGCACGTGTTGCGTGGAGCACTGGGTGTGGTATATAAACAATGAATCTTGGAACACTGAAAAAATAAAAAAAAAAAGAAAAGACAAGACAGAAACTGGGAGATAATATTCACCTCATAAAGGACTTGTATCCAGAATATATAAAGAACTCTCAACTCTTAAGAAAACAACACAGGTTTTTTTTTAAAGGACACATTTTTGGGAAAATCACCAAAAAAGACAGATTCCAAATAATCACATGTAAAGATAGTCAACATCATTAGCCTTTAGGGAAATGCAAATTAAAACCTCAACAGAAGGCGTTACATATGACACACTAGTAGAATGGCTGAAATGGAAAAGACTAACCAATACCAAGTGTTAGCTAGGATGTGGAAGAACAAGAACTCTTATATGGCTGGTGTGAATACAAAATGCACAACCACCTTGGAAGACACTTTAGCAGCTTCTTAAAAAGTTAATCATGTATAAGGATGCCTGGGTGGCTCCAGTTATTTTAAGTGTCTGCCTTTGGCTTAGGTCATGATCCCAGGGTCCTGGGATCCCTATGGGGAGTCTGCTTCTCCCTCTTCTTCTTGCCCCTCCTTGTGCTCTCTCTCAAATTTTTAAAAATCTTAAAAATGGTTAAACATATATATAACTTCTACTCCTAGTCATTTACCCAAAAGAAAATATATGTCCATTAAAGACTTGTATGCAAATGTTCCTGGCATATTTTTTTATAATAGTCGAAAACTGGAAACAACACACTATTAGCAAGGATGGAGTGGGAAAGGGCATAGTTACTGTCAGTTCTGATGGTGATGCAAATTATAATTCCTATATATTTTGTCAAGAGCAATAAAGATTCTAATTTTCCTACAGATAAAGCTGCATATGTAAAAAATATGTACCAGGTTAGTCACATTAGCTTTGTCTGTAGTAGTAAAAGGCTGGAAAGTAGTAAAAGGCTGGAAACAGTGTCCCATCAACAGGGAACTAGATTTTAAAGAAAAAGTATTTAACACTACATATTAGTTTGCTAGGGCTGCCACAACAAAATAACAGACAAGGTGGCTGGAACAGAAATTTATTTTCTTGCAGTCCTAGAGGCTGGAACTCAGTATTTTGTTCCTCTTTTTTTTTTTTTTGAGGACCTGTCCCCTTGGATTGCAGACATCCACCTTTTCTGTGTATTCATATGGTCAACACAATCAAAACCAAACAATGAGGTTAATAAATATTAGAAAGTGGCCAAGTCACCATGATTTTCAGCTCTTTTCGTTTTGCTAAAGATTTTATTTATTTGACAGAGACACAAGCAGGGGAGTGAGAGAGGGAGAAGCAGGCTTCCTGCTGAGCAGGGAGCTCGATGTGGGGCTCGATCCCAGGACCCTGGGATCATGACCTAAGCCGAAGGCAGACACTTAACGACTGAGCCACGCAGGAGCCCCTTCAGCTCTTTACATGTATCAGGCAAAGCTAGTTAGGAAATATAATGGGGCAAAGACTGCATTCACATTAGGAACAAAATCTAGAAAATAACTGGAAAACCACTTAGAAAGAAATGGGATTGGACTTTGTGTGTGATCAGTCAGCAGTGAACACACTAAGTGGTGGGAAGAGGGCACTTTCCGGGCGTCTGGGTGGCTCAGTGGGTTGATACCTCTGCCTTCAGCTCGGGTCATGGTCCTGGTCCTGGGATCAAGCCCCACATCAGGCTTTCTGCTCAGCAGGGAGCCTGCTTCCCTTCCTCTCTGCCTACTTGTGATCTCTGTCTGTCAAATAAATAAATAAAATCTTAAAAAAAAAAAAGGGCACTTTCACTTCCTACATTGTTTTTTTCTAACTGCATACATATTACCATCATAAGAAAAAACATGTTTAAAATTCTATCACAATTTTAAATAGGCAGTCAATATAAATCAATACAACATCCAAAATCTCAGATTTCCAAGTAGTATACATTCATTTCAAATAAGGAATATACTTATTTGGTAAATTAAATACAAAAATATATCATATAATGTAAGTTCTGGAATGCTGGTGGGCCAGCAACACAGCAATGTCTTTCATGGCTGCTCATCCTCACAGGGGACTCAACGTGGACTGCAGGCCTCACCTGGCTGCATGCTAGTAGAACAAGGGAGGTCAACACAGACCCACAGTTAAAATATCAACATCATCCATCCCATTCACTAGGGAAATTGTCTTTATTGTTTATCTGCAGAGATTTAATTAAAGATCTGATCTGGCTACAAAAACTATTGAGGAATTTTTTCCAGTAATGAAGATAATCTGTAAAGGGCAGCCTACAGATGAAAGTAGGTATGAAAACATAAAAACCCACATCCCAAGTAAAGTTTTTCTATAACTTGGTTTCTTGGATATAATTTTGGCCAGAGAAGTATCTCCCCTATGTAAAAATGAAACTGCATATTTAGTATGTGACAGGTTATGAATTTATCTGGACTTTTAAGTTTGAATGCCTCTTTCAGCTTACTGTAGCAGCCATGGAGGGGACTGGCAGAGAAAGGCCACTCTCCAGCCTGGGCCATTCAGAGTTCGTCAGACAACAGAGGGTGTCCTCCACTTCACTGACCAGCTTCATGTGTCTTTTCAGTCAGTGTGAATCTCGGGGGGAAACTGCATAGAATTCCTGGCTTACCCCGTTTCTATTCCCCTCTGCCAAGTGGTGATACTGGTTGCTACCCCACAAGCTCAGCAGGGAAGAGCCAGATCAATTGCTGTTGGGAATGGGCAAAATCTAGTGTTCTTCCTTTCTGCCCTCCCAAGTAGTCAGATGAATTACTATCATTAAACATTACATATATTGAAAATTTGGTAGACCATCATCCTCACCTGCCCATGTGATTTGGAAACACATATCCCAGAAACCTAGCATCTGGGCTTGTACTACACACACCACCAGAAACAACACAAGATGCAGAGACCTACCTTCTCCCTATGCAGCAAGAGATTATTTAAAACAAACTCAACAGCAGTGGGGCGGCTGGGGATGAGGTAGGGTCAAGTGTGACTTTTTGGTCTCTTTTTCCCTCAGCACTGCCTAGACATCAGGCAGGCTGCCAGCACCATGAATATCTGGACTTCAGAGAGCATCTTTGACCACCTATAGGAAACTGTTATAACAGCTACAATACAGAAATACCCAAACTCTATGAACCCAAATGTGGTTGGAACTGATTTATTGGATAGACTTCTAGATCCCTCTGGAAAGTTACGTAGCCATACACTTTTCAGCACAGAAGGGTTGCCTTCCATTGTGAAATCTCTTATTGGTGCAGCAAGAACTAAAACACAGGTACAAGAACATTCTGTAGTTGATCCTACAGAGAAAACAATGGAATTTCAATCTACTAGTATTTTATTTACAAATACAATTTCAGTAGTTGAAACTCACATACAAACCACATTCTCCAGACACAGATAAACTGTTGACTTGAAGACATTAGCTGAGGGGCCTGGGTATCTCAGTGGATTAAGCCACTGCCTTTAGCTCCTGGGATCAAGCCCCACATTAGGCTCTCTGCTCAGCGGGAGCCTGCTTCCCCCTTTCTCTCTGCCTACTTGTGATCTCTGTCAAATAAATAAATAAAATCTTTAAAAAAAAAAAGACATTAGTTATTGTGAAAGGAGTCCCCATCTAAGCAGCTACCTTGAAAGACTAAGGGCAAGTACAGGATCTTCGATTGCTAATAATGGGCTGAGAAGCAATGGAATGGATAATAAAAAAAATTAAATGCTGAGAGGCATCTGGGTGGTTCAGTCAGTTAGGTGCCCCAGCTATTGATTTCAGTTCAGGTCATGATCTCAGGGTCATGAGTTCTACCCCAAGGTTGGGCTCTGCACTGGGCATGGAGTTTGTTTGGGATTGGGTTTCTTTCTCTCCCTCTGCCCCTCTCTCCCGTCTAACAAAAACAAAACCAAAACAAAAAAACCCGAGACTGAGGAATGGCAGCTCCAGCAAAAGGGCATATAGGGATACCAAGAGCAATAGCACAGCAGCATTTGTAAAATGTCAGCAAATGACAAGGAAGGCTAGTAGGCGACACCCACTCCCCCAGGTCTCTGCGAGTGGGCAGTGTATTTGTTATTTAAAAAATCAGGATGCCTGGGTTGCTCAGTCAGTTAAGTGTCCAATTCTTGATTTTGGCTCAGGTCATGATCTCGGGATTGTGGGACTGAGCTTCCCTCTAGGGCTCCCACTCAGCAGGGAGTCTCCTTGGGATTCTCCCTCTGCCTCTTTCCCCCACACAGTCACTGTCTCTCTGAAATAAATAAATACATCTTCAAAAAAACTATAATTTAGGCAGTTTTTTTTTTTTTAGATAAGCTGAAGAAAAGCTACATGACTTTTCATCAAACCAAAGAGGTGTAGAGTTTCTAAATAAAAGGGACCATCTGAAAGTAGTATTGTTTGAAATGACTACCTAATTTTAAGGATTCCAGTATTTATGCAAAAATTTCATAATTTCTGATAAGTACTTGTAAATCATATTGGCATAATAATCTCCTTTAAGGAAGAATTTTAAAACTGTCATGCACTGGAATTCTTGCAAAGCAGAGCCACCTGAATGCAATTACCCTGCTATGATAAAGTTCACAAACTTGTATGAGGGAATACTCTATTTTTTATTTTTTTAAGTTTTATTTTAATTTAATCTCTACACCCAACATGGGGCTCCAACTTACAACCAACAACTTACATGACTGAGCCAGCCAGGAGCCCCTGAGGGAATGCTCTTTAAAAGGAGGAATTACAGGGGAACCTGGCTGCCTCAGTCGGTTAAGTGTGCGACTCTTGGTTTTCGTTCAGGTCAGGATCTCAGGGTTGAGAGTTCGAGCCCCACATCACACTCTGCACTGGGTATGGAACCTGCTTAAGGTTCTCGCTCTCTCTCCTTCTGCCCCTCCCTCTCTCTCTCGCTTTCTGTCTCCCTCTGCCTCTCTCTCTCCCTCTGTCCCTCTGAATGAATAAATAAATAAAAAGAGAAATTACATAGTCTTAAAAGACATATTAATTTGCATAAAATAGCTTGTTCCGCTATAAAGCACCATTATAAACCACAGTGTTTTGTTCTGGTACTTAAATAACATTTTTGGAGTGAAAATTATCACTAAAGTAACACATGAACCCGACAACAACAAAAAAGAATTTTATTATATTAAAGAGTACTATATTAATTTGCCGAAGTTTTATCACTTAGGAAAGGTTATTACCTTCCTTGAATTTGTACTATAAGACAGTATGCTATACCATGGGCTGGAAATGTACACTGGAAAAATAAAGTCATTACCAGGGAGGACAAAGAAAATCAAATATTAACAAATGCTTACTTCCATTAAAAAAATTTTGTCAAAAAACCACATTGTAGTAACTGTAGGAATCTTGTAATTACAGACATAGCTTACAATAGTTTATTACAAAGAGGAGGATGAATCCTGTACAAAAGAAAAGCAAACCACTCCTTTGCTAGATACTCCTGGTTATCTTGAAGAACTTCTGTAAAGAACCTTTAAAATCAAAGAGATGAGGGTGGAGATGGACGTGCAGCACATTCCGTTGTGTGGCTGCCCCTCACACCACAGGGAAGCCTAGTGGCGCCTCAGCACAAGGTCAGGACAGCACATGCTCCAGAATGCCCTGTCTAACCAGCTGCTCACACTTCCACCGGGGTAAAAAGTGCTGAGGGGAAGGGCGGGGAGAGGGAGAAAGAGAAAAAATTGGAAAAGAATTGAAAATTACATTTTGCATCATTAAAAAGCAACAACTGATCACCTATTTTTCAAGCAGCTGAGTAGCTAAACGTAAGTACATGTGTTATTTTAGTCAATTGAAATGAAGCCACTTAAAACTCTACTGAATTCTGATTTTTATAAATAAATTTATAGTTTGCTTCATTTAAACTTAACTGAAGACTTATGCATTCCATCAGGAATTTTGTTATCTGCATTTTGGGAAACCCCAGGGTGGGATTCTGCACCAGTGGACCACAAGGGGACAACAGCTTGTTGGGAAGACCACTGAAAGGAGCTTCTTCTCAATTAAGCTTCTCTAGTATTGAGCCTGAACATTTATTCTCATCAATAACTAGAGTAGCCTCTATCCTCCTGTATTTTTCAAGGATTAGAAGTATCTGTAATTTGCAGGGTGGGTGCTGTTCACACACTGCATGTAAAGACACTGGTACCCAGCTAAGGCTCATACTCCATGTCCTTCCAAGAGAAAACCACTCTCATTCTGAGGCCAAAAAGATTCTCCCTGTCTGATTCCCCCAAAACATAGGGGCTTAAAATGGGAGCGTTTACTGAAGTCTGGGGTGGGAAAGTACAGGCAGCAAGGCAGAAAACTTTCCAATCTCACAGATGACCAAAGAAGTCTCAAAGAAAAGATAGACGTTCTTGGGTAAAAACCAAAAACCCTACATTAGGAAGTTCACAGCAAATAATCTTTGAAAATAACTGCAGCATGAGGGATTATCACAATAGTTTAGGGAAGTGTGCCATGGTTCCATGGGCCTATGGGCCTTCCTCACCAGCTCACAGGCCTATCATGGGCCCTGAGACAGGGATTTACCTCCTGACCAGTCAGGAAGACACCCTGCTGTCTAATTTGTTAAATGGATTTTTAAAATGCCTTAAGAATGTGAAATGTAAAAAAAGAGAAAATATATTTAGTTGTTCGTTTAAGTTATTCCAATTCCTACTACAAAGTAGGGGGGGGTTCTGATTTCTGGGCACATAAACATGCTTGCTATATGGACAAGTATAAAGAAATCTATGGCAAAAAAATGTGTTCCTATTATTGTTTTATATTATGTGGATGATCTACACCAAATTCTATAGAAAACTGGTTTTAGATGTGGTCAGATATTTTAGAAGTAGATAAATAGATAGTAAGTAAAAGACACATAAAAATGTCCTCTATTTTTATAATCGAGGGTGGGCAATACTGAGACAAGTTAAACATCTCAAGGGGAAGGCTTCTGCACGGTCTACAGAGAGTGACAACTATCTAGCACTGGGAGCAGGAAGGGGTGGGGCGGGCTCAGCTGGTTTCTACCTGAGCCAGCCCCACCTGGGCACTATGGTGGAGAGATCAAAGAGCTTGAGAGAGAAATTCAAACACAGGATGACAGTGTTTGAGATGAAGTTTTCTCCTATCTTGCTTTATGAGGATAGCTTTGTTCTTGTGAATCACAACTTCCTGCTGGGTCTTCCAGAAATACAGATTTTGATGAGAGCACTTCTTCATCATCTGCTTTCTATTCATTCTATCTACTTCCCAGAGGATACTTGGGAGGGAAATTTTTGCTCTAACAATCAAAGATTTTAGGATCCCTTGAAGAATCTCTTTAGGGGTGCCTGGGTGGCTCAGTGGGTTAAGCTTCCGCCTTCAGCTCAGGTCATGATCTCAGCATCCTGGGATCAAGTCCCGTATCAAGCTCTCTGCTTGGTGGAGAGCCTGCTTCCCCCTCCCTCTGCCTGCCTCTCTGCCTACTTGTTCTCTCTCTCTCTGTGTCAAATAAATAAATAAAATCTTAAAAAAATAAAATATAATAAAATAAAAATAAACTTTTGATCGATATCACTATTTCTTTGCCAAAGAACTAGAATTTGAAAGGTGACCTACAAGCTGAAAATGAGCACTTAGCACCTTTTTTTCCCCCCAAAGATTTTATTTATTTATTTGACAGGCAGAGATCACAAGTAGGCAGAGAGGCAGGCAGAGAGCAAGGAGGAAGCAACCCACTGAGCCACCTAGGTTCCCCGAGCACTTAGCACCTTTTTAATAAATTCAAAGAGAGCTGTTAAATCCAACAATTTAATAAGCCCTTAATAAGAATAAGCCCACTTACCTAGAAAAAGGCTCACTGTGTAATTTCCCAGTAACATGCTTAGTGTTAAATACAAGCAATAACCTAGTAAATTAACCTTTTCTTGATATATGCAAGTCTTTATATTTAGAAAACAGGCAAAACAGTGTGTCTTATACTAAGCATAATGCTTATGATACACATGCTCATCACAAGGCAACATTTACTTTGCTACTGATTCTAACATTTGCATCGTTCAACACTCTCATAGGATTTAAAGTATCTCAACACGAGAAATACCTGACTATTTTTTTTTAACAGGACTGAAGTACCATCATCAACTTCAAATTCTCCATAGTCTTTTAGACACCGCACCTGAAAAAAACAAAAAACAAAAACCTTTTGTTTTATCTAAATTATGTTTAATATATAGTGACCATAAAGTAAATAGGGGTTATAAAAATACCCACCCAGTACAAATGCTAGGCTTTCTGTCTCTCTGTTTCATCTCTGTGTACCTGGGCCTAGGACTCCTTACTGACAAGCCAACTGTCCTGCTGGGATGGGGAGAATGGCAGGATCTCCACATGTACGTGTATGTCCATGCCGACAGCAAAGAAACCTAGGGAGCTGGTGAGGGAAGACAACATCACATATCGTGTTCCCTCTGCAAATCCTGAAAAATCAAAATACCTATCTACAAAGTAAAGAGAATGTTATATTGATTCCAACTTGCCTCTTAACAGATTCTTCCATGAAATATCAGTATCTGAGAAAAGAACATAGGTAAGTCTCTACAATTTCTGTTTTAAAGGGATTCTTCTAATCTTCTTCAATATTCAGATTATTTCCCAGAAATATGTAGAAGTACACCATGAAAGAAGAGATGCAGACTCACATCAGAAGAATCAAGAGAGGTTCTTTGTCAGGAGGTAGGAGGGGTGAGGCAGCCTTTTGATAACCACTTCTGTAACTGCCAAGAAGATTACCAAGAGACTGCAGCTTTCAGTTTTCCTCTCCCATGAGAACCCAGGATAGGAGTTGGTGCTCCTGAGGTCTTGCATTAGTATGAGTGAAGCCAACCCCACCAGCAAGTTCCAGTCTTCTACTTTTCCTAGATTTCATGCCCTATGATCCCTCTGAAATCTTTTTTTTTTTTAATATTTTATTTATTTATTTGACAGACTGAGATCACAAGTAGGCAGAGAGGCAAGCAGAGAGAGAGGTGGAAGCAGACTCCCTGCTGAACAGATAGTCCAATGTGGGGCTCGATCCCAGGACCCTGGGATCATGACCTGAGCTGCAGGCAGAGGCTTTAACCCACTAAGCCACCCAGGTGCCCCATCCCTCTGAAATCTTAACATGACTTCCAAAGGTATTTTACTTAGTTCAAAAAACACCATTTAAGAAGAATCTCCTCCCCTGCCCCAATGCTACATTTTTGCTTCTTTAAATAGACTTATAGAGGCACCTGGGTGGCTCAGTGGGTTAAAGCCTCTGCCTTTGGCTCAGGTCATGATCCCAGGGTCCTGGGATCAAGCCCTACATTGGGCTCTCTGCTCAGCAGGGAGACTGCTTCCTCCTCTCTCTGCCTGCTTCTCTGCCTACTTGTGATCTCCGTCTGTCAAATAAATAAATAAAATCTTTAAAAAAAAAAAAGACTTATGTTATGGAAAACCTCAAATACTCAGAAGTAAAAAGACTAATATAATGAAACTCCATCAACTGGCTTCGACAATTATCAACATGCGGCCAATCTTGCTTCCTCACCTACTTCTGGATTATTTTGAACCAAATCCTACATACCATTTCATCCGTAAATATTTAAGTACCTATTTCTAAAAAATGAGATTCTATTTATTTAATTTTTTAGAGGTTTATCAATTTTATTCTTGCTCACAAAGAATCAGCTTTTGGTTTCAACTGATTTCTTTTTCTTTTCTTAAGTTTTTATTTAATTTCAGTTGCTGTTATATTAGTTTTAGGTGTAAGTTTTTTTTCAAGAAACATAATCTCAAAACTGTTATCACATCTTATTAATCATTTTTACTATCATGAAATTCCCGGCTAGTATCCACATTCCCCCATCTATTTCATCACTGTTTTCTTTAAGGCTGCCATGTTACATCAGAATCCAACGAGAGCTACACATGACACATTTCTGACATGTCTCCACATCTTTTAATCTATACAGTTTTTTCCCTTTTTCCCTTCCTCTTGGCAATCTACTGATAAAGAAAGTGGGTACTTTGGTAGTTTCCCACAAACTAGATTTTGTTGTGGGTACCTATGGGGTCACTTAACATGTTCCTCAGTCCCCGAATTTCCTATAAACTGAAGTTTTATCTAGAGGCTTGATCAGATCAGGTTTGACTTTCTGGCAAATGGTGTTACACACTTCCTCTTGCAAGACCTCATGAAACAGAATGTCTGGTTGTTCCTTTCTAGATGTTACGACTGATCAGTGGGTCTAGGTGTTACCTGTACCCATCCGTAAACCTCATCATCATCTCCATTAACTTTTCACCTACTGGTTTTAGAAGCTATTTGCCTTTAAAGTAATTTAAAATAATTTCTGTTCGACTAATCTACCAACTTAAAACATAGGTTCATATGTTTCATTCTGCTTTCAAAATCTACGGGTTGGTCTTCCACTTTAGTTTTTTTAATAACATATAAAGCATATATATGGTTCCAAAGTTAACACTGTTAAAATATGTATATTCAGAAAATTTTAGCTATTCTATCCTATTCCCACCAGCCCCCTAGAGGTAACATTTTTGGTTTGGATATATGTTTCTTTTTTAATGTTAAGTTAATATATATTCATATACTCCCTCTTCTTAGACAAACGTCAGCATAATCTATGCATTGAAGAAAAATCTATTTTATCTTAGTGGTTTTTTTAAAAGATTTTACTTTTAACTAATCTCTACACCCATCATAGGCCTCAAATTCAAGATGAAGAGCATCATGCTCTACCGACTGAACCAGCCAGGCACACCAAGAAAAATCCATCTTAAAAGGTATACTTACCTCGATATATAGGCTTTTCGGAGGTTTCATATCCTGTGTGATGTCCAAACCTTCATCTCCTCCCAGTGACTTCATATAGATAGCAAGGGATTTTTTATAATGATTGAACCACTCCATCTGTAAATATAGTCATTTTACAAAGTTATAAAAAGAAAAACTTGCAGAAATTGTATATTTATCCTTTCATAAATAGCACATTTTCCCACATAGATCACTACTGACCATTCATTCATTTAAACTGCAAGTATTACGAATTGCCTGTTATGAACTGGTCTGGGGATTTAGGATAGATCATTTAACAAAGTGAAAATCTCTATGCTCACAGAAGTTACATTCTAGCATACTTAATCACAGACCTAAGAGACATTTGACCAGATACAAACTCCATTTCAGAATTATGATCTCTCTAAACCCTGCATTGATAGTTTTTCTGGAAACCATTAAAACCCTGCTGAGAAAAACACCCAAGTGTCCATCAACTGATGAGTGAATAAGATACATATATCCATACAATAGAATATTATTCAGCCATACCTCAGGATGGTACATGTTAGCACATGGATGAACCTCAAAAACATGCTAAGTGAAAGGCACAAAAGGCCACATACTTACTACATGATTCCACTTAAATGAAAAATCCGTAATACAAAAACCTATATAAAAAGTAGATTTGTAACCTCCAGGAGCTGGGAAAACAGGAGACAATGTAGAGTAACTGATAATGGATACAGAGTTTCTTTTGGGGGTGATGAAAATGTTCTGGAATAAGATGGTGATAACAGATACTCTGAATATACAAAAAACCCCAAGTTGTATATTTTAAAGGGGTAAACTTTATGTTATATAAGTTACGTCTAAGTAAATCTGTTATTTTTTTTCATTGTTGAGAGATATTTAAGACCTAAATATATGCAGGGATTACCACATACATGATTCAGTATTATATCAACTCACCTATAGATTCAATTAAATTTCAACCAAAATCTCCAAAAAAAAAAAAAGAAATAGGAGCACCTGGGTGGCTCAGTGGGTTAAAGCCTCTGCCTTCGGCTTGGGTCGTGATCCCAGAGTCCTGGGATCGAGCCCTGCATCGGGCTCTCTGCTCTGTGGGGAGCCTGCTTCCTCCTCTCTCTCTCTCTGCCTGCCTCTCTGCCTACTTGTGATCTCTGTCTGTCAAATGAATAAATAAAATCTTAAAAAAAAAAAAAAAAAGAAAGAAAAAGAAAGAAAAGAAAAAAAGAAATAGAACCTGACAAATTGAGTCTAAAATTTACACGGAAATGCAAAGGGCCAAAAATAGTTGACACACCTGAAAAAGAACAAGATGGTAATACTTACTCAAGACATACAATAAAGTTATAATAATTACAACAGTGTAGAACTGGTATAAGGACATATAGATTAAGAGAATAGAAGAGAAAGTCCCCTATCCCAAATCCTCAGATATACTGACACACAATTTATGACAAAAGTGGCACCACATGTAGAGCAATGGTAAAAAGACTTTTCAATTAAGTGATATTGGATTATCTCACTATCCGTATTCAAAATTCAACATTATACACAGAAATCAATGCCAGTACTGTAGATCTCCTCGTGAAAGGTAAAACAATACAGCTCCTAAAAGATTCCATAGAAAAACGTCTTCATAATCCTTATAAGAAAGTATGTGTGTGTGTGCACGCCTGCCTGAGCCCTCAGGTTTAATAATGCACCTACATGACTCACAGAACTGTGGAAAGCGCTACAATTACAATCACAATTTTACCATAATGAAAGGGATAAGAAACACTAGCAGCAGAAGGAAGAGGCACATGGGGAGGTCTGGCAAGGTACTACAGGGGCAAAGGGTAGGTCACCCCAATATGGGCCAATTTAGCAAGAAGTGTTTTGAGTTAAAAAGCAATTTAAACCCAGCAGATTCAGGAAAAGCTCTTTAGGGGGCCTGGGTTGCTTAGTCATTAAGCATCTGCCTTTGGTTTAGGTCGTGATCCTGGGGTCCTGGGATAGAGGCCTGCATCAGGCTCCCTGCTCAGCGGGAAGTCTTCTCTCCCCTACTCCCCCTGCTTGTGTTCCCTCTCTTGTTGTCTCTCTCTCTGTCAAATAATAAATAAACAAAAACCTTTAAAAAGAAAATGGAAAAGCTCTTTGTCTCTCTTACAACTGCCTTAAAAAATTTAGATTAAGTATCTGCTCCAGGAAGAGAGTTCCCACCATAGACAACCACATTATTCTCTGAACAAGGTATGGTAGACAGGAAGGGACCTAGCAAAGCCTGTTTGATAACAAAGCCTCTCTTTGTCTCATTGTTTCTGTGGGTGCCCACCCCTCACCCCCTACCCCACCCATCCCCTCAAACATCTGTTTACCAAACATTTGCTGTTTTCCATTCTTCTGGAGGATTACATTCTTTCCCTTTCAAGTCCTAAACCCCTAACCCTTGAGGCTCCTGGCTGGTTCCACTGGTAGAACATATGACTCTTGATTCTCTTGATCTGAGAGTCCTGAGTTCAAGACCCATGTTGGGCACAGAGCTTACTTAACAACAACAGAAAAGACACATATACCTCATTTTGCCTGCTTTTGGAATTTCCATGTCTATATGGATTCCCTGTATGTATGAAATTTGATTTTTTCCTGTTTATCTGTCTCATGTTGGGACACCCAAGGTGGGTCAGTCAGTTAAGTGCCCCACTCTTGACTTTGGCTCAGGTCATGATCTCAGGGTTGTGGGATCGAGCCCCACACTGGGCTCTGTGCTCAGCACAAAGTCTGCTTGAGATTATCTCCCTCTCCCACTGCCTCTCCTCTGGCTTGTGCATACCCTCTCTCTGATGAATAATAAACACAATCTTAAAACAAAAAATCTAGCTCATGTCAATTCGATTCTTATTCTGGTTAAAAGGACCTTAAGGGGACAGGACATTCTTGCTCCCTGACAGTAAACAAACATGAAGCTTCTAGTGTCCTTTCCCTATGGAATCATGACACACTGCCCTTCTGGCACAATATGTAACAATACACACAAAGTACTGTCAATTGGGGAGGCTCACACAAGCTTTGGTGTCCAGAATTTTTACTGGGGTTTTATCACACAGGCACCATTGTTTAAACTTTTTTTTTTCTTTTTAAGAAATTTTTTATTATTATCTATTTGACAGAGAGAGATCACAAGTAGGCAGAGAGGCAGACAGAGAGAGAGAGGGGGAAGCAGGCTCCCTGCTGAGCAGAGAGCGCGATGCGGGGCTCGATCCCACGACCCTGGGATCATGACCCGAGCCGAAGGCAGAGGCTTTAACCCACTGAGCCACCCAGGTGCCCCCAGGCACCATTGTTTAAAACACCATCCATGTGACTGAGTTCCAACTCTATCTCCACTCTCCTCTCTGGAAGTTTGACTGGAATCAAGATATTCAAAGCTCTAAACCTAAGGAGATAGCAGGACCCCTCAAATTTGTAGCCAGTTAGTCAGAAAGAAGCCCTGGAAACCCCCAAACCTGTGGCTGGGGAAGTTTGGTCTAACTCTAATAGTGTCAGAAGTCACTTCAAGCCTAGAGTAGGTAAGTACTACCACCCTCATTGTGTAAATGAGGGCATTTAGACATAGAGAGAACTCAAGTCACTTACCAAAGATTAGACAGTGGCAGAAACAACATTCTGAACCCAAGTTTACTTGACTCTAATCCTGTGTCCTTAAATATTGGGCTAGCTCTGGGCCTTAGTGACGGGACAAATGAAGAGTTTTGTTACAGGTATTCATGTCGAATAAGAGAGTACACACACACACTCTCTCTTTATGGAAAATCCCTAAAAATGATGCCAGTTCTTTAATCCTATAAATGGATCACTAATAAGTAACATAATGGAATCCTTAATCTTGTTAATCTGAGAGGTTTCCACATAGCACTTAGAATTACTCCTATCATTCTCCTCATACTATATACTAAGTAAATACAGACCAAAAACTGCTGAAAAACAGATTTTAAAGAGAAATACCATTATAGAACAATACTATGCTATACTCTACTGTACAAATACTATTACAGAACAATGCCACAACCACAATTTTCCAGATTCAGAAACGTGAACAACAGTACTAGCTTACTTCTTCAGCAGACATGTGAAATCGTAAGGCATTGGGCAGGACGCTGCCATACTCCCACCTGAGTGCTCTGATCCGAAGCAATCGGTCATACCTAGGACAGAAAGAAGGTACGAGCTCGCATGACTGTAAGAAGATACCTTGGGAATGACAGGGAGACATAAATATGGGCTGGATGGGTGCAGTGAAGAGTTCTTTGTTTCTCTAGGTTTGAGAATGGTGCCATGGTCATGGGAGAAAAGGCCCCAAAGGTCCTTATTTCTTAGAGTATTCAGTGGTAAAAGCCCATCAGTTTCTAGAATAGTATTAATACAGGCAAATAAAACAAGATGAAGCAAATATGGGAAAATGTTAAAAAACTGTTAAACCTATATGATGTCTCCATGGGGGTTCACAGTATTATTCTCCCTAGTTTTATGAATACTACAATTTTTCACAATGAAAAAATTTAATGGAAGAAAGAAAAGTATTTAGAATGCTTATACAGGAAAAACAAATCTAAGAATGTCTGTTATCCATTTGAAATGGTTAATTAGGAAACCACATGGGAAGCCCTCCATTTATTCCCTGCACCACAAGCAAAAACTGAGAAACTTACAGGTATGCTACAGCACAGCGTCGATTTCTTAACAAAGAACAGTGTCGAAACTTGATGGTTGATATCAAGTCACTTTGTCCACCCGACTTTACTTCATTCCTGGTAAGAACATTTAAAAAAGAAAAGAACAAATATACATATTTCAGCATAAGGAAAATTTTCAAAGCCAACTAACAACTGACCTCCACGTTTGTTTTTATCTATTTATAATTAGTGATTAATCTAAACAAATAGTACTTGCTTCCACATAAGAGCTTTAATTGGTATGCTAAAAGACAAAAAAGCCAAAAACCAAAAGTAAACTAATTTACCTAAAATCATGCTATCAGCATTTCATTTAAGTATTTAAGTATTCACTTAAGTGTTTAAGTATTTAAGTATTTCACTTAAGTATTTAAGTATTCATTTGGTATTTTGCATTTTTGCACACTGATTAATCTTCATTATTTTCAAAAGACACACATTGTGTTTACTCACTTTTTAGAATTCTTTTACCATGCTGGAGTAAGAGATAAACCTAACATCATGGTTAACAAGATTATGATCTTATATCATATTTTTATTTTAAATAGGACTACTCTTTTAATGGTTTTTCTAAATCTTTGCAATAAAGTAAGTTAAAATGGTAGTAAAAATGGTCCTTCATTTATCCCACAAATATTTATTGATCTTCAACATGTATGTGTCCTATATTGCAGTGTTGTTCACACAGAGAGGGAAAAATTTTGGTTTTACCCTACAAAATGTACATCTCCTTAGATATTAGATAAATATATTTAAAAACCAGATGTATGGGGCGCCTGGGTGGCTCAGTGGGTTAAAGCCTCTGCCTTCGGCTCAGGTCATGATCCTAGGGTCCTGGAATCAAGCCCTGCATCGGGCTCTCTGCTCAGTGGGGAGACTTCTTTCCCCATTCTCTCTGCCTGCCTCTCTGCCTACTTGTGAGCTCTCTCTCTCTGTCAAATAAATAAAAATCTTTAAAAACAAACAAACGAAAAACCACAAACCAGATGTATAATTAATGGGCACAGAGTTTCAGTATTATAGGATAAAAGATTATGATGATGGATGGTGGTGATAGCTGTGTAACATTATGCACATATTTACTACCACTGCACTGTACACTTAAAATGGTTGAGATGGCAAATTTTATGTTATTTATATTTTACCATAATAAAAATGATGGAAAAAAACAAATCAAAGACAATGTACAGATTGAGTAAGAATCTACTTTGGAGTTTTAAAAGGAACTGGATAGGAGTGCCTGGGTGGCTCAGTGGGTTAAAGCCTCTGCCTTTGGCTCTGGTCATGATCTCAGGGTCCTGGGATCGAGTCCCGCATTAGGCTCCCTGCTCAACTGGGAGCCTGCTTCCCCTGTCTTCCCCTCTGCCTGCCTCTCTGCCTACTTGTGATCTCTGTCTGTCAAATAAATAAATAAAATCTTAAAATAAATAAATGAATAAATAAATAAAAATAAAAGGAACTGGACAGATAAAAAAGGGATTCCTTCCTGTAGTGCCTGTTCCAGTCCCTGAAAATAGAGGGAAATATCTATGTCCCTGTCCTATCACGTCTTCTACATCTGCTCTGTACATTTCTGTCACTCTCTGAAAGTCAGATTCATCCTCCAGGTTGTTTACAGTGTGCTCTGGATTATAAAGAAACAGTACAAATAAAATATACCCAAGGTAATACCAGAGTATTTCATTAAGTACATAATAACTTCCTAAAAAATTTTACTTTTACACGAGTAATTAAAAAGGAATAGACTTCCGAAAAAATTTTAACAGAAATTAATAGTGACTGTCCCCTACACCCCACCAAGAAACTAGGAGGGTGGGGCACATAATTTTGGATCACAAATTTGCAAATGGTACAAATACAGCAAATACAGGAAAATCATTCCCTTACTGGACTAAGGCCTGTCAGGCCACCTCCTAAATAAATATGTCTTTAACCTGTTCACTTTCTATTTAGTCCAGGTCACCTCTGCTGTCACCTGGATGGCCAGCATGCCTCCCTTCTCTTGGTCCCCTTGTCTATTGTCCACAGAGTAGCTATGTTGATCTTTTAAAACATAACCATGCCACCATCTTAAAATTGCTTAAAATTCTCATCTTGTGTTACCCTTTGCCTGCTTGCTAAGCTTCAGCCACACTGGTCTTCTTTAACTATCACTGTCCTGAGCACCCCACCCTCCTTCACAACTCAGGGCCTTTGCATATACTGCCCCCTTGACCTAGGACACTCTCTGCCCCGTCACTGCCTTACTGAAACTGGCTTCTCCTTTAGATCTCAGCTGAAAGGTTTCTTCCTTGGAGAGAACTTCCCTGATACCTCAATCTAAGTCTGCCTTTAATTGATTATTTTCTCTCCCAGAACTGTTGTTTTCCTTCATGGCATGTATCCCAATTCGGCATATCTGTATTTATTTATTATCTATCTTCTGCATTATTAGACTGTGAGGGCTATGGGGACAGACATCTTTATTGTGTCGTTTACAGCTGAAATACCAGAGCCACTTATCAGCACATAATCATTTAGCACATATTTGTTGCATGAATTAATGAATGAACAAAGTGCTTGGGAACTTGAGTTTGGGACTTTATATTTGCCTTATACTTACTGTAAACCTGCTATGGTTCTTTCCTTCATTCCACCTGTGAAGATTTTTCTGTATCTCTCCTTAAACAACTCAGTTGGAAAATGCTCCCACTGTTTATGTGCTCCACAGATCTTACCAGCATGTTACTGATTTCTATGCCCAAGTAACTGATCAAAACACTGTACCTAATAAGGCCAAAAATGAAATGTCAGGTCACAGACGGACATCTGTTGATTGACATCTGTTGGCTGAGATCTGGATAAATCACCTCTGATCCCAGAGCTGATACTCCTTGTATCTTACTCTTCACCAAATCACAAGAACTTATGAAGTTTGTCACACAGCCCAAATGCTCCAGTGTGCTACCACCATGCTCAGCTCTAAATGTTTTCTAAACCCAGAGCTCTTTTACACACCAGGCTGTAGCCTTCTATAGCACTGGTTCTAGGCAAACTTTGCTAAAGCTGCTGGAAATCACTGCAGCTCCTATTAAGTTTACAAATTGCCTGTTACCCATTTAAGGCACCAAGGCAGCTATTAGTGAAAATGAGCCATGGAAACTCTAGATTTCACTTTGTTAGAATTTTTATTTGCTGCTGTCTCATTTCTTTTAAATTCACTCTAATACTCTGTCATAGGATTCAAATAAATATTTACTGAGCATCTGCTATGTACCACACACTATTTGAATCCCCATAAATTTAGGGTGATCAACACAAATCCCCTCAGTCCTGTATAGCTACAGTATGATCAGGCTCACAGATAATTTAAAAAAAAAAAAAATCTTATCTAAAAACTGATGGGACATTATCTTATTTCAGTATCATATTTTTTAAGTTGTTTTAAAATATCAATCTCATCAGGGGTGTGTGGGTGGCTCAGTTGGTTGGGTGTCTGCCTTTGGCTCAGGTTATAATCTTGAGGTCCTGGGACTGAGCCCCATATTGGGCTGCTGCAGCTCAATAAGAAGAAGCCTGCTTCTCCTTCTCCCTCTCCTCCTTTCCCCTGCTTGTGCTCTCAAATAAATAAAAACTCTTAAAAAAGACTTCTATCTGTCAAAACTTACACATCTGACTGGTTTTGTTCATATAAAGCTTTCATCTCCTCCAGAACTTGCCTGAGTCCATCCTCCTAGAATATATAAAATGATATTGATACACATCTATTAATTCCTCCACCAAGTCCATAGCAATGTTTGATCTACTGTTTATCTTTGATTTTGATATTTTATCAAAAAGCAATACCTATGAGAATGGATATAACAAGTGTTGGTGAGGATAAGGAGAAATTGGAACACTCATACATTGTAGACAGGAATATAAAATGATGCAGTCCTATGAAAAACATTCTGATGGTTCCTCAAAAAATTTAACATAGAATTATCATATCATCTAGCAATTCCACTCTTAGGTATAATACTCAAGAAACTTGAAAACATGTTCATTCAAAAACTTTGTACATAAATTTTCAGAGCACCATTATTTATGGCAGCCCCAAAGTAAAAACACCCAAATATCTATCAACTGATGAACTAATAAATCAAATATGGTATATCTACTCAATGGAATATTATTTGGACATAAAAAGGAATATAGTACTGCATGCATCAACATGCACTGAACTTTGGGAACATTATCCTAAGTGAAATAAGCCAGACATAAAATGTTAAATATTGTGATTCCACTTACCTGAAATATCTAAATAGGCAAATTCCTAGGGATTTGATTAGAGGTTACTAGGGACTGAGGGAAGAGGGAAATGGGGAGCTATTGCTTAATGGTTACAAAGTTTCTGTCACAGTTGATGAAAATGTTTTGGACAGAGGAGTGATGGTTGTACAATGACGTGAATGTAATTGATGGCACTGATATACACTTAAAATTGGTGAAAATGGCAGATTTTATGTTGTATATATATTCTACCACAATAAAAAATAGAGAAAAAAGGGTTGCCTGGGTGGCTCAGTGGGTTAAAGCCTCTGCCTTTGGCTCAGGTCATGATCTCAGAGTCCTGGGATCAAGCCCCGCATCAGGCTCTCTGCTCAGCAAGGAGCCTGCTTCCTCCTCTCTCTCTCTCTCCCTGCCTCTCTGCCTACCTGTGATCTCTCTCTCTCTGTCAAATAAATAAATAAATAAATATAGAGAAAAAAAGCAATAAAAAGGAATGAATTACCGACAACTTATGCAATCAACATAACTGATTAAAGAAACTCTTAAATACACTGTAGTAAGCAATAGTAGTCAGATACCAAGGAGTACATACTGTATGATCCCTGCTGGCCCTTTAGAGAAAAAGTATGCAGCTCCTAGCACATTGAATCCAGAAACCTCTCCCCACAAAAAAGACAATTATCTGTAGCCATGGAAAGTCTATCAGTGGTTGCCCACAGCTGCAGATAGTAGGTAGCTACAAAAGGGGAAAAGGAAACCCTTGGGGTGACAGGAATCTTGACCGTGGCACTGGTTATAAAGATGTATACATTTGTAAAAAGTGCTAAGGCATGACAAAAATAAGTAAGTAAATAAATAATGAAAACAGATCTTAAAAAATTACTACAAGGGTAGTAATAATGCCTTCTACTCAGGTCATGATCCCAGGGTCCTGGAATTGAGTCCCACATTGGGCTCCTTGCTCAGTGGGGAATCTGCTTCTCTCTCTCCTTCTGCCCCTCTCCCTGCTTATGTACTCTCTTTCTCAAATAAATAATAAAATCTTTTTTTAAACATTTTTTTAAGATTTTATTTATGTATTTGACAGAGAGAGAAATCACAAGTAGACAAGAGAGGCAGGTAGAGAGGGGGAAGCAGGCTCTCCGCTGAGCAGAGCTCGACGCAAGGCTCAATCCCAGGACCCTGAGATCATGACCTGAGCTGAAGGCAAAGGCTTAACCCACTGAGCCACCCAGGTGCCTCTAAAAGATTTTGTTTATTTATTTATTTGACAGAGAGAGAGAGAGATCACAAGTAGGCAGAGAGAGGGAGAAGCAGGCTCCCCGCTGAGCAGAGCTGGATGTGAGGCTTGATCCCAGGACCCTGGATCATGACCTGAGCTGAAGGCAGAGACTTAACCCATTGAGCCACCCAGGCACCCCTAAATAATAACATCTTAAAAAAAAAAGATTACCAGAAAACATGAACACTTTTGGTTTGCAACAAGAGAAGGACCAAAGGAGTTTCTCTACTATCCACCTTGGGGCAAACTTCTAAAAAATTTTCCTTTGGAAGAATAAAATTATTAAAATTCTAAAATTCATAAATATTACATAGTAGGTCTTTCAGCAATCCAAAGATAAGTGACCCAGCTACTTTTAAGACCAAAATGTATGCAGTAGCAAAAACATTTTGGGACTATTGGTATAACTACAAAATCAAGAACTTAATCCTCTTCAAACATAAGAAAATATATAATTCCTAATAAAAAAAAATGTTAAGCATGATTTCTATCTTCCCTTTGCTCAAGTAGTTTAAAAGAGGTCATGGAAAAGTCTGATCTTTTAGAATTCAGTTCAATATTCCTTTTATCAGCAAATAATATTTTAAGAAATAGCTGAAACTCCTGGATGAGTAATAGATCTACAGGCATACAAAAAGATACGTATGAGGGGCCCCTGGGTGGCTCAGTGGGTTAAGCCTCTGCCTTCCGCTTGGGATATATGGTCTCAGGGTCCTGGGATCGAGCCCAGCATTGGGCTCTCTGCTAGGCGGGGAGCCTGCTCCTCCCACCTGCCCACTCTCCATCTGCCTACCTCTCTGCCTACTCGTGATCTCTGTCAAATAAATAAAATCTTTAAAAAAAAAAAAAAAGACATGTGAAATTTTATAAAAATACACACATGTGGGGCACCTGGGTGGTTCAGTCAGTTAAGCATCTGCCTTCAGCTCAGGTCATGACCCTGGAGTCCTGGGACCGAGTCCCACATTGGGCTCCCCACTCAGCAGGGAGTCTGCTTCTCCCTTACCCTCTGCCCTGCTCCCTGCTTGTATTTTATCTCTCAAATAAATAAAATCTTAAAAAAAAAAAAAATACACACATGCTGGGACCCCTAGGTGGCTCAGTTGGTTAAATGTCTGCCTTTGGCTCAGGTCATGACTCCAGGATCCTGGGATTGAGCCCTAGGTGGGACTCCCTGTTCAATGGGGAATCTGCTTCTCTCTCTTCCTTTGCCTCTGCCCCTACCCTCTGCTTGTGTTCTCTCTCAAATGAATAAAACCTTAAATAAATAAAAATACATACATGCTTTCAGATTTAGATTTATCTATAGTAAAAATTCCCACCTCAGGCTGGGAGCCCAAGATAATTTTCCTAAAAACTCACTTAAACTATTACCAGTTCTGCATATAGAAAGTGGACAATTATTTCAATTTGCTGAATACAGCATCTAACCTTGAGAGATCCTGGAATGAATAAGGCAGAGTCCTGCTCTAGACCTACTATCATCTTCCTGGGAGGAATGATTCTTGGAAGTTCCTGTGGGCCACGGGCCTACAGGAACAATCAGACCAATCAGATGGATTGGCCTGTCCCTGCTTGGCTATGTCAAGGAGTGGCCAGTCTCCTCAAGCTGAGTCTTCCAGGCTGCTGAGTAACTTGGCTAGCAGGTGGGTTTGTCAGCAGAAGGTGCACATGCAGCAAAACTGCAAAAGGTGCCCTGCCAAACTACGACCTAGAAAAAGGAGTGATTTTATAAGTTTTAAGTTCCTTCCCTGGACTCCCCCCAAAAGTGGTAACTTAAAATTTGAGTGAAACAGGTTGTTGGATGGACTCAAGGTCTGCAGAGTCAGTCGCAAGGCTGTTGTGGCCAGTTCCTGTTGGACAAGTGTCTCTTTGAGGTTGTCTCCTCATATGCCTAGTTATCTAAATGCAGCGTGGAGTCCTATTTTAGAGCCTGCACCCCTTGGCATTCCAGCATCTCTGCTGAACTTCCCACCATTGTCTCCTAACTTTTTAAATGAAGTAACTGTCCTTGAAGAACAACAATTATATATTTTCTTATGTTTGAAGAGGTTTAAGACAGGAATCTAGGAAACCTGTGTTCAAGGTGAGGTTCTGCGCCAGTATGTTGTAAGTTTGCACAAATCCCTGAACTTGATCTATAATTTCTTTTTTTAAGGATTTTTTTTTTAAAGGAGTGATCATAACCGCCCATAACATCTCCCTGCCACTGTTCTTTCTCATCTCCAATCTGTTGATTATCAGATTGAGTATCAGGCACTGTCCAGAGGACCTACACATATACATCCCACTCCGAGGGCCCTCACTACAGGAAGAACTGAGCCCTATTATTATGCTCTTTCTCGTTTTTGCAGAAGCGGACAGCCACAGAAAGCCGGAGTACTGCTCCAACCTCACACCACCGAGCCTGAATCCCGGCCTGGCTCTACAGGCCTATCTTCTGCCTTAGCGTTCAACAAACGCTAGATGGTTACCGGGCAGCCAAGATACGCTTGGTCAAGCAAAGGAACCAGCAGTAACGCTGTATGTAGGAAACACTGAAGGCAATATACTCAAGAAATTCACCAAATCGCTGCGTAATATAAATATGAATGCTCTTTTTCCTGCTATGTTTCGTTTTTCTGTGTTCCAAAATTTTGTTCCCTACTTTGGAGCTGACACGGTGAGAAAGCCCACGCTCGGAGGAGACGCAGGTTAGACCCACAGGGTCGCCCACCCTCCGCCCGCCCGCCCGCCCGCCGCTCTCCCAGGCCCCGCGCCTTCAGCCAGACCAGCCCGGTTGACCCCGTCCTCCCTCACATTGAAGGCGGGCAGCTGCCCTTCTGGCGCGCGATGCAGCTCGCGGACCAGCTCCATGGCCTTTTCGCAGAACATATCGTCCGCAGCCCTGTCCCGAGGCTTTGTCAACCGCCGACTCTCACGCCAAACGGTCGCCGGGCTCACGCACACCGCTCTGGGGATCGGTGGCTTCCAGTCCCACAGCCGCAGGTACTCGCCTCCGCCTCCGGTTCGCTCTTTGGCGCCAAACACGCCCAGCCAATAGAAACGCGCTCCAGGGCCTCGTGGCCTACGGCGGCGGCCAAAGGACAATTGCCTCCGCTGCGCAGCCGCACTATAAGAAAGGTGAAAGCTGAGGAGGATTTCGCTGGTGTATCCTTCCCTAGGGAAACCCGTGCAGCTGCGGGAGTCAGCGGGAATGGGTTCCGGCCTGTAAACTGAGCAAAGGCTCTCTTTTGAAGCTCAGTTCGCGATATATACGTATCTCGCAACGTCTTTTTTTTAAAATTAGGTCGAGTCATTTTCATTTAGGTTCAACGGGGTTCTACTTTGAGATTGAGAAGGATGCTCAGAAACTTGGTGTGCATTAATACAATGACGCAGTATTTCGTTTTCGTTGTGCAGTGTGGGCTTTTGTTTGCTCAAAAGGGAAACCAACTTTTATTGGGTATCTCCTTTGTGGTAGGGAGTGTGACATATGTATCATTTAATTCTCATGATTAACCCTAAGGTAGCTTTTATTTATTTATTTAAGATTTTATTTATTTATTTGACAGACAGAGATCACAAGTAGGCAGAAGGGCAGGCCGAGAGAGGAGGAAGCAGGCTCCCTGCTGAGCCCAGAGCCCAATGCGGGGCTAGATCACTGGACCCTGGGATCATGACCTGAGCTGAAAGCAGAGGCTTTAACCAACTGAGCCTCCCAGGCGCCCCCTAAGGTAGCTTTTAAAAGACCCTTGGTACTGATTAGAAAGCAAAATAATTTTTTTTTTTTTTTAGGTTGGCTCCATAGCCAACTTGGGGCTTGAATTCAGTACCCTGAGATCAAGAGTTGCAGGTTGTCAGGACTGAATCAGCCAGGCGCCCCAACAACTGAATAGATAACCTACCAGGTTGACTCAGCTTCTAAAGTGACAGACTTTGTATTTAAGCTTTGAACCCCACAAAATCACCTTTGATTTTAAAGGAGTTATTTAAAAACATTTGGAAAATAGTTTTAATCAGGAAGCCTACAAAGGGGGGAAATACCCAGATTAACATCAATTCACACAGCTATAATCTTACCTACATGATTATGGAAATTTTCATAATCATATAGAATCAGAGATGAAAATTAATGCTGTAGAGACAACTTGTTTTATTTGGCTACCTTTAAAAAAGCAAAACTTTTTTAAAAAGGCAATATTACTGGATTCATTCTAGCTAACCCTAGAAACTATGGTCCTCTTTTGCAAATAAAGATACAACAGATATGTAATCTGAAGAATGAGCATGGAAATGGACTTTGAATCTTTAAGCTAATTGACATTTCCTTTTCAGCTCTACAGTCAGGGATAATTTAGCTAAGTTTTATTAAAAACAAGATCCATAGTGGTCTGTGCTACAAGACTGTATTCCAACAGTCACCAGTATCCACCTTTCTTTGTCATAAACCTTTTGAATTTCAGATCCTCGGCCTGAGATTCATGTCCTCACCAGCACAATGGGGGCAACAGTACACACTTCAGAAGGGTGGTGGTGATTCCTTACTCCTTCAGCAAATATTTATGAAGTTCCTACTATATTCTGTACATTGATCTAGACACTGAAGATAAAGTAGTGAACAAAGTCCTTGTTCTCAGAGTCTATGTTCCAGTGTGGGATACAGATATACCAATGATAAATATATTCGTGAAAAATGCTCAGGAGAATAAGCCAAGGCAGGTAAACAGAGTGATGATGAGAGGACCTGAGGGTTTTCTTAGTGTTCAGAGAAAGCACAGACCTGCAGTGGGGAGCGAATAATCCATGTGGAGATGGGGCCATAGAATGGGCAGAGAATTAGCAGCAGGAGGAATGCAAGTGCAAAGGCCCCAAGGAGGGGGATGTATGACTCACACACATGCCACCCACACCTCTCCTTGAGACCCCAGCCTCAGCAAGGAGGCAGTGACACGAGCAGAGTAAGGGAGGAAGACCTTGGTGGCTGAGATCAAAGTGAGGGCCGGAGGCCCTTTCACAAGCTTTCTGTTTTATCTTCAGTGAGATGGGAAACCATATAGTTATTTTAAGCAAACAAATGACAGGACTGGACCTACATCTTTAAAAAGAACTTTGTGACAGGTGAGTTAAGTAGACAAAAGTTGGCAAAACTGGAGGTAGGAGACCACTTACACTAGTAAAATAATCCAAATGAGAGAGGATGGCAGCTTGGGCCAGAGTGTGGATAGAGGAGGTAGTCAGAAATGGTTGCATCCTGGATAGATTTTGAAAGGAGTGGTAATACAGATAGATATAAGAAGGGAGGATTCAAGGATGATCCCAGGGTTCTGACCCAAGGAAACAGAAGTATAATATTGCCATTCCTGAGGTGAAGAAGGTTACACATGGAGTTTGGGATGGGAAAAGAGTTGGGAGCTCAGCTTTGAACACAGTAATTTTAGGTGCCTACAGGATATCAGAGTGGATGAGTAGACCATTAGATAGAAGACCCTGGAGTTCAAGGAAGGGGTACAAGATACAAATGTGGGTGTCACCAGCGTAGGATGGTATTTAAAGACCATACAGAAAGTCAATGTGGAATATCAGGAAGCAAGAATTTCCTGTTCCCTTCTAGGACCTTCTAGCTGTACTAAGAATCAGATTGATATGAAATAGATTAACAGGAGAAAACCAAATTTAGTTTCCTACATACAGGGAATCCACACTGACATGGAAATTCCAAAGATAGTCAGGCAAAATAAGGTATCTGTATATTATCCTGAACTAAGGAGAATCAGGTACGGGTCTGGGACTTTGAAGGGAAAGAATGTAAGTCACAGGGCAATAAGAAGAGCAAATGTTCGGTAATTAGATACTTGTCTTGCCATATAGATGGGTCACTCAGGTAAAATTTATTTCTGGTAATAAATTATTCTGGGAAAACCCCCCAATTTAGATTCTTCTATATAGTCAAGGGAGGGGCAAAAAGTTTCATCCACAGGGAGGAAGTCTATAGGGTCTTAATTGCCTTTAGCTCAAAATAATCCTCAAACCAAAGTGGCCCACCTTGGAGCAGCCTGGCCCTTGGCCCCTACAGGACCAAGAGCTGAGGACTGTATGGGCAAGGCCTAATGCCAGCCAGACTCAATAACCCTCACATTTCTCTTCTCAACAGCCCTCCCTTGTTTTTTTTTTTTTTTTTTCCTATTAAAGAGGATTTTGTGAGTGATAGGGTCAAAAATTTTTTTTTTTAATTCAGTTTCTGGATTCCTAATCCCAGTATGTGCTAGTATAACAGTTTAAAGAATTCACAATTTAAATTCTAAAAGAGTATTTGGTGATATCCACACAAATATGAATGCTGGTTGGATATTTTTATAACACAATTAATGAAATTCTTTCACAATTTAAGTATCATTACAAAGCTAATAGAAGGAGCTACTAATTTCTCCTTTTTTTTTTTTAAATCTTTGACAGATAAAGATCACAAGGAGGCAGGGAGGCAGGCAAGAGAGAGGAGGAAGCAGGCTCCCCGCGGAGCAGAGAGCCCAATGCTGGGCTTGATCGCAGGACCCTGGGATCATGACCTGAGCCGAAAGCAGAGGCTTAACCCACTGAGCCACGTAGGCGCCCCTGAATTAGTTCTTAACTTGGGTTTTACAAGTGTAAATTTATCTTTGAAACATATTTTTTTCCACCTTTTTTTTTTTTTTAAGATTCTTTAAGTAATCTCTACTCCTAACCTGGTCAAGAGTCTCCTGCTCCAGCTACTAATTACTTTACAAAAATCTAAAATCAAATACAGACTTAAGAAGTATATTGTTTAATGAGTTCAGTTTCATACGTTCAGCCCTAAACTTAAAAATTAAATTACCTATATGTTTGTGTTTAAAAAAAGAAAAGTACCTGAAAGCATATTTTTAAAAAAAGTAAAATCTTGTGGGAAAATAGTTATAAATCATGAAAATGGTGACTTGTTACCTTTTGCTTTTGGTTCTCATAAATCATTACAGAAACGTTTCCGAGGGATTCGTTCACGTTGGGTTTCCAGCATTAGGGAAAAACCAGTCTGGGGCGGGAGAGGAAGGAGCCAGCTCTCCTCGGCGGCTCTTGCTCTTTGGATGCTTTCTGGCCGTGTTCCTTCCACATTTGGGCCACTGATCTGGGGCAGGACCGAGTGATTTTGCTCACGGCGCTGAGCATGCCGGCAAAGGCGACCCTCCCCGCCGCGGCGCCCTAGCCCAGACTCCTCGCCTGCACTACCCGTCGCTCGGCCCCCACCAGCCTGCGACGCCCCGCAAGGCTCCGCATGCCCTTCTCCAAAATGGCCGCAGGTCGGCGCCCGGGACGCTGGGCGCGCTCCCAGCGGAACCCAGGAGGGGGCGGGGCGGGGCGGGGCGGGGCCGGTGGGAGCGCGGCGCTAATTGGCCGACGCGGCCAGCCTGGTCCCAGGCGCTGGTCAGTAGAGGCTGGCGCCGCGGCCTGGGGCTGGGATGCGAGGGGGTGCGGGCTCCCGGCGGCCGGGGTTCCCGTGAGTAGCGGTGACTGCAGCGCGGGCGGGCGAGGTCTGCGGACGCCGCCGGCGGCCGGCCGTGTCCGCCGCGGGATGAGGAAGCGGACCGATCCCGTCGCCTTGGAGCATGAGCGCTGCGCCGCCTCGGGCTCGTCCTCCTCCGGCTCGGCCGCCGCGGCGCTGGACGCCGACTGCCGCCTGAAGCAGAACCTGCGCCTGGCGGGCAAGAGGCCGGCAGAGCCGCGCTGCGCCGCGGACGCGGGCATGAAGCGGGCTCTGGGCAGGTGAGGCGCGGCGCAGGGGCGAGGCCCCCTACCTGGCGCGCAAGCAGACCTGGATCCTCTCGGCCCTCCATAAGTTTCTTGCCTGCAGGAGCGCCCCACGTCTCCCTTCCACACTCCGGTGTCCTCTTCCGATTCTCCTCCATCCTTTCCCCTCGCCTGGCCCGCGGGTGCAGCCCGTGGGCATCCTTTCCCCAAGGTATCTGCCTGCGGGAGCACTCCGACTGCCCCCTCCCTCCCCGGGTGTCCTTTTCTGGCCCTCCGCGGAGCTCAGCCCCGTGTCCGCGACGGGCTGGACCAGTGTCTCCTCCAAGGGCTGGGAGCAGCGGGCAGTCACGACCCCGCGTGGGAGAATAGAGGAGAGCGGGGGCGGGGGGCGTCCCCTGTGAGGCTCCCGGCCGCCGGCACGTAGATGAGACGCAGAAGCGCAGGCTCCTGAGCCTGAAAGCGTTGGGGCTCTTCGCCTCAGATCTGCATAGAACTCAAAACCGAGCGCCCCTCGTGCTGGGCTGGCTTGTGCGGAAGCTTACCTGTTTTCGGTTTCTCTGGTCATTTTTCTCGCGTAGCTCGTCGTCAGAAGTGGCATTCTCTGCTCACAACTGCTGGACGTTTGGGGGAAGGTTAAATGCGCTGTGCCCAGGGGGACACCGCATAGCCAGCGGTTGTAGGGAAAACTGTCGTTGGTTGTGCAGGTGCTTGAAATTTGGACTGAGTTGTCTCCTTAGGAATTTCCGTGGAGTCTGGAAGTCCTAGTTTTTTGCTTTCTCCCTCTGAGTAGGAGATGAATGCAGGTAATGCATTGAATCCAGGTGAAGCTGATTTCAGAATTAAGATAGTGTATTTCACAGGGACAAAGCTCTCGTATGCTAGTTTCGTAATCTGGCTGGTTATAGAAGGTATCATTCATGGCAAGTGTGAAGTCTGGATGTTTCACGGTTTTGAACAAGTTACTATGTAATGTACTCAGGTGTTACAGAGTTCTTTCTTTTGGGGTCAACTGGAATGCCCTTAATTGACACTGGCCACTTCAGTGTCAAATATTTATCAAAATAGTCTCTAAAAATATCAGTTTCATTGCCTAAAAGATCACGAAATTGAAAATATGAATATTTGGATAAATAATAATATAAATATTCCGATAAATATTTTTATTTATCGGAATATTTATATTATAGAAATATTTACCCAAATAGACATTTCAGCATTTCAAATTCATTGCTTAAAAGGTTATGAAATTAAAATGCAGTCTCCTCTAAGTCAGTGGTTTACATTCTTGCCAGAAGGGCAGGGACTGACAGTTTTTTTGTTTTTGTTTTTGTTTTTTTTGTGTGTGTGCAAAGTTATCTAGTAGCAGGTCAGTATCTTTTGTGAAACTAATTTGTCCTCTTTTTTTTTTTTGTGGAAAGGTTTATCTGCATTAAAAACTCATAAATAGCTTTAGTGTACTTTTGTTAACAGGTTTGGCATTACACCGAGCTAAGTTTGGGAATTCTTCCTTTGAAGAAATGAAATTGTTAGGCCCAAGAGTGTTTGGGGAAACAGTGCTGGCCTGGTACCTTCCTTGAAAGATGTACTGTATTAAAAGGGTATGCTTATTTTCATTTTTGTATTGGGACAAAGAGAGACATTCAAGAGGTGCTCATATTCTTTGGAGGAACGAAAGACTGTTAGGGAATAAAAAGTAAAGCAGAGGGCAGGAAAGCCAAGTTTGCATGTTAGCCCGTGGCTTCCTTCCCTTCTTGGAATGTTCTCCTGGACATGATTCTGCTTTGTTTTCTTCCTCACCCAGGTCTCTGCCCAGCTGTCACATCCTTCTGTCCTCAGAGAGGCCCTCCCTCTCTGAGAGACCAGCCTATGCAAAATAGACTTCTTGCCATTCCCAATGCCCTTATTCTGTTTTCTTTTTTCATCACACTTAACCTGTCTCGACCTTACAATTGTCTGTGTACTTAACTTGCTTTATTGGCTGTCTCCTCCCTACAAGAATGGAAGCCCTATGAGAGCAGGGGCATTGTTTCCTCCACGTTTCTATCTCTAGTGTATGGCTATTGTAGGTGGCAGAAAATACTTGATTTAATTATCTGTTGTGTAAATTCCCAAGAAGTGGAATTGCTGGGCCAAGGAGTGTGTGTTTATAATTTTGAAAGGTGAGGCCAAAGTGCCCTCCAGTGTACCAATGGATACTTTCCCCAGCTGTGTCAGTTGCCTCTCTTCCCCCCAATGCTGAATGTTACCAAATATTTTTTATCTTTTTTCTATTTGATTGATGAAAATGACATCCTGTTTGTAACTTTAATTTGCATTTCTAATTGTTAGCTGGCAATTTTTGCGTGTTTTTATAAGCCTGTTGCTTACCTTTGGGTCTCATTATCTGCCTTTTCTTTGAGTCCTATTGTGCACATTTTCAAATATTCAAAAGTAGGGGAGATAATATAATGAACCTTGATGTATCCATCACATCTTCTTCTTCTTCTTTTTTTTTTTTTTAAAGATTTTATTCATTTATTTGACAGACAGAGATCACAAACAGGCAGAGAGGCAGGCAGAGAGAGAGGAAGGGAAGCAGGCTCCCCCCCAAGCAGAGAGCCTGACGCGGGACTCGATCCCAGGATCCCGGGACCATGACCTGAGCCTAAAGCAGAGGCTTTAACCCACTGAGCCACCCAGGCACCCCTCCATCACATCTTCTTAAACAGTATCATTTGTCATTTGAATCATTTGTCTCTCCTCCCTCCATTTCTTTGTAGGATGGAGAACTAGAATATTTTAAAACAAATGATTTTATTCATAACTATTTCAGAATTAGCAAATGATTTTATTCATAACTACTTAAGAGTATAACTTGGGAACTGGAACATATAGGAACTTGAAATAATATAACCTCATTGCTATATTTATCAAAACTTTTTTATGTTTATCAAAATTAAGTTTATTGTCTATTACTAATTTAATCCAAATTAAATCTACATATAAAATGTTTGTTTAAAAATCCTGTACATTTCTTAAGTGTATTCCTAGTTATTTGTCCTTTTTTGTTGTTGAAAATAGGACCCTTTCTTATGTTACATATTTCTATTATTGTACTTAATAATTTTTTTAAAGATTTTATTTATTTACTAGAGGAAGCACAAGTAGGGGGAGCAGCAGGCAGAAGGAGAAGCGGACTCCCCCCTAAGCAGGGAGCCTGATGCAGGGCTTGATCCCAGGATGCTGGGATCAGAACTTGAGCCGAAGGCAGAGGCTTAGCTGACTGAGCCACCAGGGCACCCTGAAATTTTATTAAATTACATATTAATTTTGTACTTATTAATTTTGCAAGCAGCAACTTATGTATTCATAGTGGTTTTTTTTTTTAAGATTTTATTTATTTATTTGACAGACAGATATCACAAGTAGGCAGAAAGGCAGGCAGAGAGAGAGAAGGAAGCATGCTCCCTGCTGAGCAGAGAGCCCGATGTGGGGCTCGATCCCAGGACCCCGAGATCATGACCTGAGCCGAAGGCAGAGGCTTTAAACCACTGAGCCACCCAGGCACCCCTGTAATCATATTGTTTCTAATAGTGTTTGCAGTTGGTTCTTTTGGATTTTCAGGTTTAATATATCAGTCACAAATAATAAGAATTTCATTCCATGTTTTCTACTTTTTATGTCTCTTGTTTCATTTTTTTGGTTGCATTGTATTTCCAAAACAAGATTAAATACTGGAAATGCTAGTAGGCTCTTGTCTTGTTCCTTACTTTACTGAGAATGCTTTTAGTGTTTTTGCCACACTAGTTATTTTACTAAGGGGTGTGTTGTTGCTATTTTTTTTTTGTTTGTTTATCAAAGATGGTTGTTGAGTTTTATGAAATGCCATTTAACATCTGTGAAATTATCATTTAGATGTTCTTTCTTGACCTGTTGATATGGATTATAGTAACAGATTTTATGTTATTGAATCATCATCATATTATTGAATCATCTGTGAAAACTCTGCTAATATGTAGCCAGGTGCTATTAATATTTTACTTAGTCATTTTACATTGTTATATGTGAAACTAGTTTGTAATTTTGTTTCTTAATGTACTCTTTATCAGGTTGCTTTATTGCTTTCCGTAGCTTTATTCAAAGCTTTCTCTGCATTAGCTAGTTTAAATACTCTTGAAATTATCGGTTTCTTTAAATTTGGTGGAATTCCCCTGTGAAATTACCTAAGCCTGGTGCTTTTTTAGATTTGCTATCTCTTTCTGGGCTTAGTTTTGGTGATTTACATGTCCATAGAAAATCGCCTGTTTTATCCAGCTTTTTCCTCTGTATCTGGGGCTGTTATCACTGTCCTGTTCCCTAATTTTGTGTGCTTACATTTTTCTTTTTCCTTTTTTCCCCTTTGATTATTTAAACTAGCAAATGGTTATACACTGAAGTATTTTTTCTTTGGAAAAAAATCTTTTTTCCCAATAAAATTTTTTTGTTGTTAATTAATTCTGGGAGACCAAGATGCTGCTGAGGGCTCTGGAGAAGTAGAGAGAACATCTTCCATCTGAAAGCTGCTACTGCACCTCTTCTGTTGCTGCACCTGGCAGGAATGTGGCCCTAAGATGGCCAGATCATCCGGTATCTCAAGAAGAGGACCTGGGGATGTGTGTATGTGTGTGTGTACTCAGACTTTGTAAACGTTGGCAACTAGTTCAGATAAAAACAATAACTTTGGAGTAAGATAGAACAAAACATTTTTTGTTTTGTTTTTAAAAATTTCTGGATTCATCGTTTTTAAAGGTAAATGTTTAACTTGTGTGTTAACCCTGCATTCCATGAAAGGAGGGACTAGATATTAATTTTGTGCAGTATCTGGTAATTTTTGGCAAACAAGGAGTTTGTGGGCTTTTCCTGTTTTGTTTTGTTTGTTCGTTTGTTTTGTTTTGTTTTTGTCAGTAACCCTGGAGTTCTTTGGAATATGCCTTAATGGTGTGAGTGATGTAATTTGGACCCTAGGAAGGTGGTACTGAGATGTATGGGTCTGTGTGTTTCAGTGAACTAGTTTTTATCCTTCAACTCCCAGCTCATCAGTGGATCTGCAGGTGATTGGGATCATTGGGATGAATGGGAGGTTTCATAACCAGTGATCCTTGCATGTAAATACAGAGGAACTGAGGCATCATCCTTGGTTCCTCCTTGACCCGAAGCAAGGGACTTCATCCAGCTGCTGATGGCTTTACTGTAATCCAGAAAGGCAGGTGCTGAGGTTAACAGCCCTTTCCTTCAGCATCATTCTTGAGCTCACCTTAGAAGGTGCTTTGCGTGGTATCTCTTTTTTCTTTCCTTATACACTGAGAAGGTGAGAGTGTGTTCTGAGTTAGCTTTTGCCATTAAAATGTACTTTTTTCAGTCCCCCTTCTTCTTCCACTTTCGAAGAGTACATTGTGTGCCTGGACTGTGACAAGCAAGGGAACAGGATTTGTTTATGGCACTTCAGCTGGGTCTCTCAGCTGAGTCCATTTCTTTCCAACTGCGATTTATCTTATCAAGGCCATACTCCAGCACTGGACCTGGGACCCTGAGATTTGGCACTTCTCTGGTGTCTCCCTCTTTGGTGGGATTTTGCGCCCTGTATCTCTGCTTCCTTTCCCATTCCTTTTTAGTCAGTGCATACTCTCCCTTCTCAAGGGAGTGTCTCTTGTATGGTAAGCAGATAGATACTGCTTATGTGTGGGAGATATTTTTGAGTAGATCAAAGGCTCCTGAAGACATTATCATGGAGGTAGCCTTGGGAAGAGGCATAGAAGATGGGTCATCTTGTCAGGGTTATGCTGACAGCAGTGGAGACAGGCTGCCTTTCCAGACTCATGATCCTCCTCCTCCTCCCACTAGGACACTTTTCTTTACAAAATGAAGTCTACAGGAAAAATTTTTACTGTAATATGATCTTGAATACTGACAGATTAAGTCAGTGCTCTTCTCCCAGAGATGATGCTGCAGAATTTGGGTGTAAGTGGGTTCGTGCTTTGACAGAGGACTCTTTCAACACAGGGAGTTGGTAAGTCATTTGTTTTGTCTTGAACTGAAGGCCAGTTGGGAAGGGTCAGTTAAGAGAGGAGATGCTGACACAGGGAAGAACAGTAGTAGGAAACTTTGCCTGAAATGTCCATTTAGCCAACAGATCCATTATTTGGGTGTGGTTCTAGTTGTAGTATCATTTGATATCTTGTAGGATATCACTCACATAGATGTGGAGCCCCAAGCAAGTGTTTCCAGGTTTTGTGGGTTGGGGAGACTTGTTCAACTTTTTGAGTTTGTTTCTTCCTCTGTGACGTAGGTATATAAATGCTTTCCCTATAGGATTGGAGTGAAGCTCATATGTACAAAAGAGCTGGGTATATGATCAGTGCCCAATCAGTATAGCACCTTATAGTTTGGCCCTCCCCAGGGTTACTACTAATACTATTAAGTACAGGTCACATCTTGTGGACTTTACATTCTATAGGGGAGGCAAATAACAAACAAGTGCGTATGATGTGCGTCACATGCTTGGGGTGTTAAGGAGATAAGTAGGCCAGTAAGGAGCACCTGTGATATGTACATGGTTTAGGTGGCAGGAGACCTTTCTGACAGAGGACATTTGAATAGAAGCCACTGGCCTCTTTAGAGTGGAGGAATACCTTGCTGTGATGTTCATTACCTTGTCACTCTGACAGCTGTGACAAGGACAGACTGGAGGGACTGGAGGGCCAGAGGGAGCAGGAGAACCAGTTAGGAGTCCTCCAGGTAGCAGATGATGGGGCTTGGGCTGGCAGTAGTTGTGGAGGGGAGAGGTGCTGCATTGTGGATCTGTTTTGAAGGAGATGTCAGTAAGACTTGGGAGATAGATGAGTGTGAGAGAGCAAGGATGGCCAGAGATGTTTCACCAGTTTTCTTTTGAGTGATGGGAGGCAAAGGGCTGCCATGCACTGAGATGGGGCAGTTGTGGGAAGATCAAATGCTTTGGGGGGTGATGAGCTTGGTTTGGGGCTTATTGAGACCTCCTCCTAGCAATAGCTAGAGTAGTAGTAGAGTTTGGGAGAGTTAGGTTGACTTCTGACCGTTAGCCTGCAGAAGGTACTTAGAGTCACAGTGGGGTGGGGGGGGAATCAGGGCTGGGCCCCAGGTCCTCAGTGGTTAAGGGCTGGGAGAAGAGGAGGAGACCTGGAGGGAGCAAGGGAATGGATTAGGAAGAGTGGTAGGAGGAAAGGGTCAAGGCAGCTGGGTGAAGAAGCCTTGGGTGACATGGAGATGAGTGGTTTACAAGAATGGGAATGGTGGAATGGTGGGGATAAGAGCCTAATAGAGTGGCTCAAGGGAGAGATGGAGAGAAGAAATGCAGATAGCTTTTTAAGGAGCTTTACCATAAAAGGGAACAAAAATAAGGGGAATCCCTGGGGTGGGAAGAGGCTTCTGACCAGTGCTGTTGTTAGAGCTCATTGCTCTGCTCAGTAGGATGGTCCAGTAGGCATACACTGGCCATGCAGATGCTGGTGACATGGTGTCTCTGGGACCCAACACCTTAAGGCTAAGTGGAGGGTCCCCATACATGAAGACAGGCCAACGGGGCCATGAAGGTGCAGAGAGGTGGTTAGATTTGTTGGGGAAACGTTGGTAGTTGTCTTCTGCATGCTTCTACTTTCTCTGTGAATTAAAAGCATGGTTGTCCACTGAGGGGACACTGCCAGAGGAGCTGCAGGTCTTTCTTTCCCTTTCACTTCTCCACCTGGACAGTCCTAGTTCTTTGTCCTTGACTTAAACAGACTGATCCACCATATTTGCTAAACAATAATGTGAACAATCATGCTACCTAGCAGGGACTGTCCATTTTTTTTTTTTCGGACATGTAATGTTTCAGAAATGGCTCCCATGGGAAGTCATTTCAGCTGTGAGCTCTCATCTGAGAAGCCACACATGTTTCCACACAGTTTAGTGCTGCCTGGTTGTGGGGGCCTGAGTGGAAGGGCAGTGGCTCCACAAGGTTCCTGCACACAACCTCACGACAAGGGGATAACAGTTGGAGGTGGAGGTAGGAAAAGGAGCAATGTGAGCCGAGGTCAAGATAGAGAGATTGTGTGTGACCCAGGTAGAATCCTTACTTTCCAGGTTTCTCTAATACACAAAAAACTGTTTCTAAAATAAAATTTGTCTTGAGATGGCACTTGTGGACTTGAGTTGTCTTAGTATCTGTGTTCTGTTCACCTGGTATGGAAGTGTCCTAAAAGGTAAAAAGAAGGGAAGGTCAATGAGTGTCAGTGTGAGTAGTTTCAGAAGAATAAGACACTTATTTTTGCAAAGATGAAGGCAAGGAAGGGGTGTCACTGAAGGAGTACAGCATATCTCCAGAATGCTAGACTTTTGGATCTTTTCTTGAAGTTTGAAAGAAATTGCCCTAAAGTTTAGGATAAGAAAAGAAAGTTCAAGTTGTTTTCAGTTCGTACAGACTTGTGAGATCTCCATGCAAGGTTTAGATATATTGACTGAACTATTCATAATGGAAAGGAATGTTCAGGGTTGGAGCAGGGGTCATTTTGATGCAGTCTTGATGAGTGCTCAAGAGACATATATGGCTTTTAACTGTTCTCTTGTACAAGTGAGACTTCCCACATTTTCTTCTTTCATCCTTGATTTGTGCCATCCTTGGTCCTGGAGGATCATTTCGCCACCACCTGAAAATGGCCATGTCAGTGGCAGGTGCCCAAAGATTGTTTTATTCAGCACACGGTTACAATACTTCGGTTGTTGGTCAGATGCATGCTAGGCTCTGGAAACATAAAGATGGAAGGAAACCGTACCTGTTCAATGGAGTTTGTTGTCTGTCAGTTTTTACTTGTGGCTGCCACCAGCTCTTACACTCAAGTATTTTAATGATATCTATAGTAAAGACAAAACACAGGCATGGCTGGAGATGGTTAGTCTGGTCTCACTTTTGTCTTTCGTTATTCTGACATTTTTTTGCGTGCCACGTTATCTTCACAGAATCTTATCTTTTAGGCTCTCACTTCCTTGACAGGTTGTAGTGCATCCTCTCAGTGCCTCCCTGGCTTACCAAGGTTTCTGTAGATATAAAAAAAAAGAAATCCTCAGAGTTGGGGGACACAGCACACTTCAACAAGCCATGTCATGGCAGAACTTTTGGGAAGGTTTTGATATTTGGCTTAGGGTTCTAGAAGGAAGGGACTGTTAAACCAGTGTAGGCCGATTGGGAGCCTGCCTGGACAGCCTCAGGCTTCAAGAGAAAGCGTGAGGGAAATTCTGCAGGCTCCAAGGCAAGGATCTCCAGGGATGGTGGTTGCCACGGTGAAAGACAGCCCCTAAAGAACCCTCTCTCTTCCTCTGTTACTCTCTCATTTAAATTTTTTTCTGATTACAAAAGTAATAAAAATTTCTTTCTTGTTTTTTTTTTAAGATTTTTATTTATTCACTTGACAGAGACACAGCGAGAGAGGGAGCACAAGCAGGGGGAGTGGGAAAGGTAGAAGAAGGCTCGCTGCCAAACAGGGAGCCCAATGCGGGGCTTGATCCCAGGACCCTGGGATCATGACCTGAGCCGAAGGCAGACGCTCAACGACTGACCCATCCAGGCACCCCAGTAACAAAGATTTCTTAATAAAAGTTTAAAACAGAAGATAACGAGAAAGTGGAATTTCCCTGGATGATTATTGTTAACAGTGTGGCATATATCAGAAATATTGCTTGCATGTTTGTTCTTTCATTCATCTAATAAATATTTTGTTGAGGCCTATTTTGTGTAAGAGGATGCGGACCAAATGTTGCACAAGAGCCAGATGGGTCCCAGCCTTTAGAGAACTTATATTGTCATGAAGGAGAAAGGTAGCAAAAAAGGTAGTGTTTAAATATATACAGTGACATTTCAAAGGGGGTGCAAAATGGTATAAAGAAAAATAAAGCAAGATAGTGTTAAACATAAGACAACAGGCCCCAAATGGAGTCCCTTATGCTAAGCCCTACCTGGCCAAACCAAGACCTAACTTAATTATAGCTTCAGCTCTCCCAGAAGTGGAATCTTAAACCGCTCGTTCAGGAATTGCCTGATCAGCACTAGTGAGGTTATCTGCCTGACAGACCCCTGCCATCCCCTAAAGTAAAGTGACCAGGCAATAACCAACCCGCTTTTTTGGCCAGTGTAACGTCCGTATTCCTGCTCACTTCTCTGCCTGTAAAAGCCTTTCATTCTGTATAGCTCCTCCAAGCTCCTATCTGGGTTAAATGCTGCCTGATTTAGGAGTTGTTGAATGGAGCCAATAAGATCTTTAAAATGCACACAGTTGATTTTTATTTTTTATTTTTTGGAACACTAGGTAAAGCAATTGTGTGTAAAGCACCTGAGAACAAGCTATACTATAGTGTCAAATATTTTTATCCCTGGCAGGAGAATAAGGCCTTTTTACAGCAGGACAATTCTGCCAACATCCTCATGATTTTTTGTTTTCTTCTCCGGAAACAAAGAGACATTTATGGATTGCTCTTGTGTATTTTTTTTTTAAGATTTTATTTATTTATTTGACAGAAATCACAGTAGGCAGAGAGGCAGGCAGAGAGAGAGAGGAGGAAGCAGGCTCCCCACTGGGGTCATGACCTGAGCCAAAGGCAGAGGCTTTAACCCACTGAGCCACCCAGGTGCCCTGCTCTTGTGTATTTTATTAAGGCCTTAACTTTTTCAATTCTGTTGAGTGAAATTACCCCCAGTACTCACTGTGTTCGAATAAGATTTTAAAGACTGTTCTTCAGGTTTCTATTTGTGAACTAAGAAGAATTTAACCAACTATTAGTCTTGGGGAATGAATCCTGGCTTTACTCTTTTGTTCATTCTCCAAGAACACGAGATAATATATATGTTATGCAAACCTTTCTATGTTATGTATTACATATGTATTTTATGTACCAAGTCGCCCCTTGAATGGCATCAACATGGGGGGTTAGGGATAACCCAGTCCCATGCAGTCAAAAAAACGTGTATAACTTTTGACTCCACAAAACTGGGTCGTGGAGACTTTATGATGTCTATTATAGAAAAGAAGCTACTGATAGCTTATGTTAACTAGAAGCCCTACTAATAAACAGTTGATTAATACCTATTTTCTATGCTATGTGTATTATATACTGTATTTCTATAGAAAGTAAGCTATATATAAGAAAATTATATGAAGAAAGTCATAAAAGAAAATGTAGCAGGGGTGGCTATATTAATATCAATGTATATTTCAGAGCACAGAATATTATGAGAGCTAAAGCAAATCATTTCATAATGACAGATCAGTTAATCAAGAGGACATAACAACTTTGGACATTTGCATGTGTAATTAACAGCTTCAAAAATCTGTAAAGTAGAAATAGAACTGTGAGAAAAATAGACACATACATGATTATAGCCAGAAATTTCAATAACTGATAGAAGTAGGAGACAGAAAATCAGCAAGGATGTAATAGACTGGGGTGCCTGGGTGGCTCAGTTGTTAAGTGTCTGCCTTCAGCTCAGATCATGATCTCATGGTCCTGGGATCAAGCCCCACATTGGGCTTCCTGCTCAGTAGGAAGCCTGCTTCTCCCCCTGCTTGTATTCCCTCTGTTGCTGTCTCTGTCAAATAAATAAATAAAATCTTTAAAAAAAAATTATGTAATAGACTTCAACAACACTGTCCACCAACTTGCTTGACAGCCTGTCCAACAAAGGCAAATACTTGTTCTCCTCAAGTGCACATCAAACCAGATCATATTCTAGGTCATAAAACAAGTCTCAAGAACTTTAAAATAATTTAAGCCATGCAAAGTCTGTTCTGACCATAAGGAATCAAATTAGAAGTCAGTAAAAACAAGATGTCTGGAAAATCCTGAAACATGAATAACACATGAATAACACATGTGTGTTAAACATGAATAAAACATGAATAACAAAAAGTGAATATCACACTTTTGGATAAGCCATGGGTCATGGAAGAAATCCAAGAGGAAATTAGAAAGTAGTTCAGAGAGAAGCAGACTCCCCGTATCAAACCCAAAGTAAAAAGAAAAAAAAACATAATAAATATCAAAACAGAAATCAAAAAAATCGAAAATGAAAATAATAATGTTCATAGAAGTTTAATCTGTAATGGGCAGAAACTAGAAATGATCCAGCGTGCCTGGCTGGCTCAGTCCGTGGAACATGTGATTCTTAATCTTGTAAGTTTGAGCCCCATGTTGGGTGGAGAGATTACTTAAAAATAAAACCTTTAAACAAAACTGGTAGCAATCCAAAACCCAAATGTATGTAAAAGCAAGTTGCATAGCCCCACAGTGGAATATTACTCAGCAATCAAAAGGAATGAACTTGGACCATAGAGGATATTTGGGGCAGTGAAATGACTGCAGTAGAAACATGTCATTATCTATTTGTCCGAACTCTTAGAATGTACAATACCAACAGTGAACCCTAAAGTAAATGGATTCTGGGTGGCAAAGATATATCAATATTGCTTCATCAGTTGTAATAAATGCTGGGTATAGTGCTGGGTGTTGATTATAGGGGAGGCTGTGTTTAGGGCAGAGGTCTATGTTAAATCTCTGTGCATTCTGCTCAGTTTTGCTGTGAACCTAAAACTTTAAAAATGAAAGTTTTTTTTAAGGCAATAATGAACAAATAAACAAATGAATCTCAGAATAATTATGCTGAGTGAAAGAAGCCAGTCAAAAGATAGGCATTTATATGGAATTATCCTGTAGTTGCAGACAGCAGATCTATGACTGTTTGTGGTGGGGACCGGGGACCAGAGAGGGGCAGAAGGAAGAGTTAAAAGGGGCAAGATGAACTCTTGGGGTGATGGTTTCAAAAGTGTTTACATGTGTTAAAACTGATAAAATTACACACATTAAATATTTGCAATTCATATCAATTGTATTTCAAAGTTGTTTAAGATACAAAACAAATGCTATAGAGCTTTCGCATGAACATTTTGAAAGAAAATTTTTTTCCCCAGCTTTCATTCTCACCTGTGTACCTGCCACCACTAGGAACTGCTGTGGGTTTGGCTGTCACCAGCCTTTGGGATTCTGAACATAGTTGGGTGATCAGAAACCCTAAGGAGAAAATCCAGGGGAACTGAATTTTACCATTTTTTAAAAGGTAGTATTTTATTTTATTATTTTTAAAAAGATTTTATTTATTTATTTGACAGACAGAGATCACAAGTAGGCAGAGAGGCAGGCAGAGGGGAGGACAGGGGAAGCAGGCTCCCAGCTGAGCAGAGAGCCCGATGCAGGGCTCAATCCCAGGACCCTGGGATCATGACCTGAGCTGAAGGCAGAGGCTTTAACCCACTGAGCCACCCAGGCACTCCTGAGTTTTACTATTTTTCTTTCTAAAAATTTTCTAGATATCAGTCAGTATTATTATTCATTCCAAATGAGGATTTAGTTGAATAGGAAGAGTGGACCAGACTTCCAGACCAAGGACCAGAACTCATTCCCTAACTGAGGCCTTACCTTGAGCAACTTATTTAATAGTGACGAGCTTACCTTCCACGTCTGTATGCTGGGGGGCTTATCTGTCCTGCCTGCTTCACTGAGTTGTACTAAAATTGCAACAAGATCAGATCAGCTCTCTACAAGTATAAAGTGGCATAATGCTTTTCTCTTTCTACTCACTGGGTCTTCTTTTACTTTTAAATAAAAGTTCACAGGAGACACCTTTGTTACATGTTAATTTGTTTTCCCAATATTTATGTGTTTCTTTGAGATACTAAATTACCTATGTTGCTAATACATGTTCAGTTCTTTTATTTTTGCTTTGCATTGCCACAGGTTTCAGAACTTTCTTGGATACCTTTTTTTTTTTTTTTTTTTTTTTTTTGCTAGGTAAATAGGTTTGGAAAGCAGGTAGTTTCTTGTTCTAATTGGTAAGTAATCTAGAGCTAGACAAACAGTGCTTCTTGAGTGAACAGCTAGATAAAAAGGGAGCTATATTTATTTCCCAATTGAGATAGCCTCTTGGAAATATTTTTTATTGTGGAAAAATACACATAACAATTTACCATTTTTAAGTGCACAGTTCCATGGCATGAAGCATATTCACAAGTTATGCAGGCATCACTACTCCCTGTCTCTAGAACCTTTTCATCTTCCAGCACTGAAACTCTGTACGCGTTAAACAGTGACTCCCCACTCCCACCCCCAGCTCCTGATAACAACTGTTAAACTTGATGACTACTCTAGGTTTCTTATGGAAGTGGAATCTTAGAATATTTGTCTTTTTGTGACTGGCTTATTTCACTTCGTATAATGTCTTCAAGGTTCATCCACATTGTGATATATGTCACAATTTCCTTCCTTTTTAAGGCTGAATAATATTCCATTGTATGTACATACCACATTTTCCTTGAGACGGTTTAATTTTTATTTATTTTTTTTAAATTTTTTTTAAAATTTATTTATTTGACAGAGAGATCACAAGTAGGCAGAGAGACAGGCAGAGAGAGAGGAGGAAGCAGGCTCCCTGCTGAGCAGAGAGCCCGATGCGGGGCCTGATCCCAGGACCCTGGGATCATGACCTGAGCCGAAGGCAGAGGCTTTAACCCACTGAGCCACCCAGGCACCCCCGGTTTAATTTTTATTAATGATGAGAAAGAATTTTTAAAATTTCTATGCTTGCACTGTTGATAAGATAGAAAAGCAATATATAGAGAGAGAGGAAAAAAAGAAAAGCCTGTCTTGATTTTTGACAATGTATACCTTCCTACCATTTGTGCATTAGCTCTTACTGTCATCAAAAATGCAAGACTTGTGCTGTTTTGTCCTGGGCCAGGAAGAGCAAACCCCCAGATAAGATACTAGCCATTCTGACTGGTGTGAGGTGGTATCGCATTGTGGTTTTGATTTGTATTTCCCTAATCCCGAGTGATATGGAGCACTTTTTCATGTGTCTGTTGGCCATCTGGATGTCTTCTTTGCAGAAATGCCTGTTCATGTCCTCTGCCCATTTCTTGATTGGATTATTTGTTCTTTGGGTGTTGAGTTTGCTAAGTTCTTTATAGATTCTGGACACTAGTCCTTTATCTGATATGTCGTTTGCAAATATCTTCTCCCATTCTGTCAGTTGTCTTTTGATTTTGTTAACTGTTTCCTTTGCTGTGCAAAAGCTTTTGATCTTGATAAAATCCCAATAGTTCATTTTTGCCCTTGCTTCCCTTGCCTTTGGCGTTGTTCCTAGGAAGATGTTGCTGCCTGTGTTCTCCTCAAGGATTTTGATGGATTCCTTTCGCACATTGAGGTCCTTCATCCATTTTGAGTCTATTTTTGTGTGTGGTGTAAGAAAATGGTCCAATTTCATTTTTCTGCATGTGGCTGTCCAATTTTCCCAGCACCATTTATTGAAGAGGCTGTCTTTTTTCCATTGGACATTCTTTCCTGCTTTGTCGAAGATTAGTTGACCGTAGAGTTGAGGGTCTATTTCTGGGCTCTCTATTCTGTCCCACTGATCTATGTGTCTGTTTTTGTGCCAGTACCATGCTGTCTTGATGATGACAGCTTTGTAATAGAGCTTGAAGTCCAGAATTGTGATGCCACCAACGTTGGCTTTCTTTTTCAATATCCCTTTGGCTATTCGAGGTCTTTTCTGGTTCCATAAAAATTTTAGAATTATTTGTTCCATTTCTTTGAAAAAGATGGATGGTACGTTGATAGGAATTGCATTAAATGTGTAGATTGCTTTAGGTAGCATAGACATTTTCACAATATTTATTCTTCCAATCCAGGAGCATGGAACATTTTTCCATTTCTTTGTGTCTTCCTCAATTTCTTTCATGAGTACTTTATAGTTTTCTGAGTATAGATTCTGTGCCTCTTTGGTTAGGTTTATTCCTAGGTATCTTATGGTTTTGGGTGCAATTGTAAGTGGGATTGACTCCTTAATTTCTCTTTCTTCTGTCTTGCTGTTGGTGTAGAGAAATGCAACTGATTTCTGTGCATTGATTTTATATCCTGACACTTTACTGAATTCCTGTATAAGTTCTAGCAGTTTTGGAGTGGAGTCTTTTGGGTTTTCCACATATAGTATCATATCATCTGCGAAGAGTGATAATTTGCCTTCTTCTTTGCCGATTTGGATGCCTTTAATTTCCTTTTGTTGTCTGATTGCTGAGGCTAGGACCTCTAGTACTATGTTGAATAGCAGTGGTGATAACGGGCATCCCTGCCGTGTTCCTGACCTTAGCGGAAAAGCTTTCAGTTTTTCTCCATTGAGAATGATATTTGCGGTGGGTTTTTCATAGATGGCTTTGATGATATTGAGGTATGTGCCCTCTAAGCCTACACTTTGAAGAGTTTTGATCAGGAAGGGATGCTGTACTTTGTCAAATGCTTTTTCAGCATCTATTGAGAGTATCATATGGTTCTTGTTCTTTCTTTTATTGATGTGTTGTATCACATTGACTGATTTGCGGATGTTGAACCAACCTTGCAGCCCTGGAATAAATCCCACTTGGTCGTGGTGAATAATCCTTTTAATGTACTGTTGAATCCTATTGGCTAGTATTTTGTTGAGTATTTTCGCATCTGTGTTCATCAAGGATATTGGTCTATAGCTCTCTTTTTTGATGGGATCCTTGTCTTGTTTTGGGATCAAGGTGATGCTGGCCTCATAAAATGAGTTTGGAAGTTTTCCTTCCATTTCTATTTTTTGGAACAGTTTCAGGAGAATAGGAATTAGTTCTTCTTTAAATGTTTGGTAGAATTTCCCCAGGAAGCCGTCTGGCCCTGGGCTTTTGTTTGTTTGGAGATTTTTAATGACTGTTTCAATCTCCTTACTGGTTATGGGTCTGTTCAGGCTTTCGGTTTCTTCCTGGTTCAGTTGTGGTAGTTTATATGTTTCTAGGAATGCATCCATTTCCTCCAGATTGTCAAATTTATTGGCGTAGAGTTGCTCATACTATGTTCTTATAATAGTTTGTATTTCTTTGGTGTTAGTTGTGATCTCTCCTCTTTCATTCATGATTTTATTTATTTGGGTCCTTTCTCTTTTCTTTTTGATAAGTCGGGCCAGGGGTTTATCAATTTTATTAATTCTTTCAAAGAACCAGCTCCTAGTTTCGTTGATTTGTTCTATTATTTTTTTGGTTTCTATTTCATTGATTTCTGCTCTGATCTTTATGATTTCTCTTCTCCTGCTGGGCTTAGGGTTTCTTTCTTGTTCTTTCTCCAGCTCCTTTAGGTGTAGGGTTAGGTTGTGTACCTGAGACCTTTCTTGTTTCTTGAGAAAGGCTTGTACCGCTGTATATTTTCCTCTCACGACTGCCTTTGTTGTGTCCCACAGATTTTGAACCGTTGTATTTTCATTATCATTTGTTTCCATGATTTTTTTCAATTCTTCTTTAATTTCCCGGTTGACCCATTCATTCTTTAGAAGGATGCTGTTTAGTCTCCATGTATTTGGGTTCTTTCCAAACTTCCTTTTGTGGTTGAGTTCTAGCTTTAGAGCATTGTGGTCTGAAAATATGCAGGGAATGATCCCAGTCCTTTGGTACTGGTTGAGTCCTGATTTAGGACTGAGGATGTGATCTATTCTGGAGAATGTTCCATGTGCACTAGAGAAGAATGTGTATTCTGTTGCTTTGGGATGAAATGTTCTGAATATATCTGTGATGTCCATCTGGTCCAGTGTGTCGTTTAAGGCCTTTATTTCCTTGCTGATCTTTTGCTTGGATGATCTGTCCATTTCAGTGAGGGGAGTGTTAAAGTCCCCTACTATTATTGTATTATTGTTGATGTGTTTCTTTGATTTTGTTATTAATTGGTTTATATAGTTGGCTGCTCCCACGTTGGGGCATAGATATTTAAAATTGTTAGATCTTCTTGTTGGACAGACCCTTTGAGTATGATATAGTGTCTTTCCTCATCTCTTATTATAGTCTTTGGCTTAAAATCTAATGGATCCGATATAAGGATTGCCACTTCTGCTTTCTTCTTATGTCCATTAGCATGGTAAATTCTTTTCCACCCCCTCACTCTATATCTGGAGGTGTCTTCGGGCTTAAAATGAGTTTCTTGGAGGCAACATATAGATGGGTTTTGTTTTTTTATCCATTCTGATACCCTGTGTCTTTTGACAGGGGCATTTGGCCCATTCACATTCAGGGTAACTATTGAGAGATATGAATTTAGTGCCATTGTATTGCCTGTAAGGTGACTGTTACTGTATATGGTCTCTGTTCCTTTCTGATCTACCACTTGTAGGCTCTCTCTTTGCTTAGAGGACCCCTTTCAAGATTTCCTGTAGAGCTGATTTGGTGTTTGCAAATTCTTTCAGTTTTTGTTTGTCCTGGAAGGTTTTAATCTCCTTCTATTTTCAATGATAGCCTAGCTGGATATAGTATTCTTGGCTGCATGTTTTTCTCATTTAGTGCTCTGAAAATATCATGCCAGCTCTTTCTGGCCTGCCAGGTCTCTGTGGATAAGTCAACTGCCAATCTAATATTTTTACCATTGTATGTTACAGACTTCTTTTCCCGGGCTGCTTTCAGGATTTTCTCTTTGTCACTGAGACTTGTAAATTTTACTATTAGGTGACGGGGTGTGGGCCTATTCTTATTGATTTTGAGGGGCGTTCTCTGAACCTCCTGAATTTTGATGCTCGTTCCCTTTGCCATATTGGGGAAATTCTCCCCAATAATTCTCTCCAGTATACCTTCTGCTCCCCTCTCTCTTTCTTCTTCTTCTGGAATCCCAATTATTCTAATGTTGTTTTGTCTTATGGTGTCACTTATCTCTCGAATTCTCCCCTCGTGGTCCAGTAGCTTTTTGTCCCTCTTTTGCTCAGCTTCTTTATTCTCTGTCATTTGGTCTTCTATATCACTAATTCTTTCTTCTGCTTCATTTATCCTAGCAGTGAGAGCCTCCATTTTTGATTGCACCTCATTAATAGCTTTTTTGATTTCAACTTGGTTAGATTTTAGTTCTTTTATTTCTCCAGAAAGGGCTTTTATATGTCTCGAGAGGGTTTCTCTAATATCTTCCATGCCTTTTTCGAGCCTGGCTAGAACCTTGAGAATTGTCATTCTGAACTCTAGATCTGACATATTACCAATGTCTGTATTGATTAGGTCCCTAGCCTTTGGTACTGCCTCTTGTTCTTTTTTTTTGTGTTGAATTTTTCCGTCTTGTCATTTTGTCCAGATAAGAGTATATGAAAGAGCAAGTAAAATACTAAAAGGGTGGCAACAACCCCAGGGAAATATGCTTTAAGTAAATTAGAAGAGATCCCAAATCGTGAAGGGGTAGAAAGGGGATAAAAAGAGGTTCAAAGAGGAAGAATGAAAAAAAAAAAAGAAAAAAGAAAAAAAAAGAAAAGAAAGGAATTTAAAAAAAGAAAACAAATAAGAAAAATATAAAAAAGAAAAAATATATATATTGGATAAACTAGTTAAAAAATGTTAAAAAAAGAAAAAGGTAAAAGTTAAAAAAAAATTTACCAGAAGGCGAGAAAAAAAACAAAAAATGAAAAAGAAAAAAATCAAATTAACTTCAAGACTAAAAAAAATCACAGGGGAAACGCCATGAGTTCCGTGCTTTGGTTTCTCCTCCTCTGGAATTCTGCCGCACTCCTTGGTAGGTGAACTTGGTCTTGGCTGGATTTCTTGTTGATCTTCTGGGGGAGGGGCCTGGTGTAGTGATTCTCAAGTGTCTTTGCCCCAGGCGGAATTGCACCGCCCTTAACAGGGGCCGGGCTGAGTAATCCGCTCAGGTTTGCTTTCAGGCCTTTTGTTCCCTGAGCGCTTTCCGTAGAGTTCCGGAGGATGGGAAGACAAATGGCGGCCTCCTGGTCTCCAGCCCGGTTGAGCCGAGAGCCCAGGGCCCCACTCCTCAGTGCGCTCTCGGAGAGCAGCGCCCAGTTACTCCCGGTCTGCCTGACCTCCGGCCGCGCTCTGAGCTCACCGAGCCTGCGACAGGTTCAAGGTAACACCGAGTTGTGAGCTTACTGTCGGCTCTGTCTCTGTAGCCGGCTTTCCCGTTCCAATACCCGCAAGCTCTGCGACACTCAGACACCCCCGATCCTTCTGTGACCCTGCAGGACCTGAGGCCACGCTGAGCCCGCGTGGGCTTCGCCCCGGTTTAGCCTCTGGATCAATGTCCCTCAGCGGAACAGACTTTTAAAAGTCCTGATTTTGTAGGCCGTTGCTCCGCCGCTTGCCGGGAGCCGGCCCCTCCCCCTGGGGTCTATCTTCCCATCGCTTCGGTTTCACTTCTCCGCCGGTCCTACCTTTCAGAATGTGGTTGTTTTTCTGTTTCCAGAATTGCTGTTCTTCTCTTCGATCTGCTGATGGATTTTCAGGTGTTTGCAATCTTTAGATAAGCTATCTAGCTGATCTCCTGCTAGCTGAAGTAGTCTCAGCCTGCTACTTCTCCGCCATCTTGACTCCGCCCCCCAATCTGAGGGTTTTGAAGGGGCGGGCGGGTGGGGTGGGAGGTTGGGGGAACCAAGTGGTGGATATTAGAGAGGGCACAGATTGCATGGAGCACTGGGTGCAGTGCAAAAACAATGAATATTGTTACGCTGAGAAGAAATAAAAAATTTAAAAATTTAAAAAAAATAAAAAAATAAAAAGATGTCATTACATCTCATTACACTGGCCCCATTTAGGAAATGGGGCCAGAAGTTTATCTTCTTGCCTGTAAACAGTACTGCTTCCATAAATGAAAGCGAGGATACAGGAATAAGAGCCCTGACCTGGGATCTGAGGGTTTCTGGAACCAATTTTGTCCTGAAACCAGGTCCTTCTTGGGTACCAAAGTAGACAGAAAATAGGCCCACAGGTGTGAAGAGGAAGGCAGGAAAGATGGAGGAAACCCATGGTGCCATTCCTGAGAAACAGGAGTTTCCAGCACTGGCTTGGGGTCCATGGTAGTTTTGAACTAAATTTTTGCTATGTGGAAGGGAAATGAAAAAATAAGGATAGTGGAGAAAATATCTCATAAAGGTAAATTTATATAGTGTTGGAATTCAGAAACAGTGTCCTTTGTGTCTTTTTTGGTGTTGAAATGTTCTCATCAGATTAGCTAGTTTTAGAAATCCTTCCTTGGTAAAATTAAAAACTTGGCAACACTGTGTCACTCCTCATTTTGCAGAAAATTTTGCTGGTTCATGACCTACAAAAATCTAGGAATCAGTCTTTTTGTAGGGAGAGTTGGGGAGGGCGGGGTGGGATAGATTGGGAGGTGAATTGAGCCTGCTGCTGACTCCAGGTTGTGACTGTGATTATGAGGGCTGGTAACTGTGAGATCCTGAGATCCGATGCATGGCTACCACCACTTAGCTGCAGTGGGCAGGTGTGGGTCCACAGCGCTTAAGTGCCTGTGTTGATCCCATAGGCCTGTGTGTAAGAGTGGAGGCTATCATACCAGGTCTTGGTCTGGGGCCCCTCAGCAGGAAGGCTGCATTTGCAGAGCTTTTAAAGCAATAGTTCCTGATTAGGCCACATCTCTTGTGTCCCAGACTCCCCTGTCTTTCAAAAACAGCATTTGGCAAGTTGGTGTTTGCTTATGATGGACGAAAGGAAGGTGAAGGGGACTGTCGAAGCAGAACAGTCCCAAAGAAGTGAAGACAGGAAAAGGGAACAGTCAATAAAAGTAGACATAGAAAGAATTAGTAAAAATAACATACGGTACTTAGTAGCAGATAGCATCCTCTTCAGCGCTTTGCGTGTATTTTTTTTTTTAAGGTTTTATTTATTTATTTGACAGAGAGAAATCACAAGTAGATGGAGAGGCAGGTAGAGAGAGAGAGAGAGAGAAGCAGGCTCCTTGCTGAGCAGAGAGCCCGATGCGGGACTCGATCCCAGGACCCTGAGATCATGACCTGAGCCGAAGGCAGCGGCTTAACCCACTGAGCCACCCAGGCGCCCCAGCACTTTGCGTGTATTAATTTATGTTCACAACTAACCTTGTGAGTTGAGGTATGTTATCGTAGATGAGGAAACTATTTCACACGTAGTCTGTCGCTTGCCATTGCCAGCGTTGCTGGGGGGCCCCTGGGCCTGCGCCCTAGCCACTCTTCTCCTGCCTGTGTTGGGGCTGTCTCTCGTACACGTGCTGTTAGAAGGGGGAAATAGTTTAGGTTGAAAATACGGGCTGATATCTCAGGAGGGAACCCAGGGCTTTAACCAGGATGTGGCTTTCCTTCTCGGACCACATTAGTAGCCATGGCACAGTGCTAATGGGTGGGCTTCTGAGATTATAGGCCTGCTGCAGAGCCTTTCCTTGGGTTGATGGCCACCTTTGGGACCTTCTGTGTAGCTTAGCATCTCTCATCTTGTCAGTTTTGGAGTGGCTGGCAGCGTCTGGCTCTCTACTGCAGAGGCTGTGGGGAAATCAGGCCTCCAAGGAAAGCGTTGCATGAAGCTCACCTTGCCAGCCCCTCTCTGATGAGTGATGGTGAATCATCAACATGAGGGACCACAAGCATTGAAGACTGAATCTGTCCAGGGCACCTGTAGTCAATTTAAGTAGTGATTTCTGTATTATCAGTGTGCACTCTTTTAATAAAGTGTCTGGAAGCTCAGTCTTCAGATAGGAAATTTAAAAGTATGGGGTGTCTGGGTGGCTCAGTTAAGTGACCAACTCTTGATTTCAGCTCAGCTTTTGATCTCAGAGTTGTGAGTTTGAGCCCACGATGTGTTCCATGCCCAGTGGGGGATAACTTCCAAAAAAAAGGGTGTGTTTGTGGGGGTAGGACCACTTACACCTAAAAATAGTCCTTCATTTAAATAAAAATTTACTTATGGCTCTTTTATTTATTTATTTATTTTTAAGATCTTATTTATTTATTTATTTATTTATTGTGGGGGAGGGAGTGCAAAAGCAGGGGGAGCAGCAGACAGAGAACAAGCAGGCTCCCTGTTGACGAAGGAGCCTGACATGGGTCTTGATCCCTGGACCTTGGGATCATGACCTGAGCCAAAGGCAGATACTCAACAGACTGAGCCACCCAGGCATCCCCTTAGGGCTTTTTTTTTTTTTTTTAAGATTTTTATTTATTTATTTGACAGAGAGAGATCACAAGTAGGCAGAGAGGCAGGCAGAGAGAGAGGAAGGGAAGCAGGCTCCCTTCTGAACAGAGAGCCCGATGCGGGACTTGATCCCAGGACCCTGAGATCATGACCTGAGCCGAAGGCAGCGGCTTAACCCACTGAGCCACCCAGGCGCCCCCCTTAGGCCTTTTTTAAAGAGCAGGTTTTTCCAATGTGAATTTGTGAAGTATCTCAGTTTATCTATTTTCTAAGTGCTGTACACCCACTTCAGCTGTTTGACCCTGTGGGCACATCTCTGCTCCTCACCAAGTTTCCATTAAAGAAAGATATGTAAAATTTTTTAAAATACTGAAGCATCTGCAGTAAGTTCTCTGTACCCCACCTCTTCTTCCCTGACATGAACAGTTCCTCACAAGTCTGGAAGTCCTTCTACCCCCACACTGTGTCACTGCATAGACACACATTCTTTGTTCTTAACAACTGCATGTCATCCCAGTATACAGATGCCCTATCCCTTATTATGGAGATGGAAAATCCGTATACCGTGATCCATAGCTTTTGTATACACAAAACACCAATTGGTTGTGAAGTATAAGGGAGGGGAAGACAAATGTCACTGATGATTGGAAATATGCAAAATCCGTAAGAAGAAAACTTGTAAAACATTCCCAAAGCTCACAAAAGTAGGCTTGAACACATGTAAGGACATATGCGTTCTTCAATAAGAAAGCCTAATTTCTCTAAGTCAGATTATTCGTTTAACAAAATTTCAAATAAAAATGCCAGCCTGTTTCTCTTGGGTTCTACACAAGCTGATTCTGAAGTTCAGTGAAAAATGGCATGCAGGAGTGCCAGCAGAGGGAAGAGAGAGCGGTGAGTAGAGCCTGGTCAATGTTGCAGAGTTCTGTCTTAGGAGTATGGCAGTAACTTGGAGTAGCAAGCCAGTGAGACAGGACAGAAATTTCAGGAATAATCTCAAATACACGTGGGTATTTAGGGTAAAGGTGGGATCATAGATGAATGGGGTGAAAATTGATTTAGATTTTTAACAAAGGGTTTAGGGACAACTGGTAGCCATTTGAAATAAAATAAAGCTGGATCGTATCTTAGACCATACACCAGGATCAATGTTCAAAAGGACTCAGTGTAAAAATGAAACCAAAAGTACAAGAAAAAAACACGAGTGAAATTCTTTATAGTCTTGCAATGAAGAAGGTCTTTCTAATTAGAAAGTTGAACTCGTATTTTTTTATATTAGTTACCAAACAGTACCTCATTAGTTTTTGATGTAGTGTTCCATGATTCATTATTTGCATATAACACCCAGTGCTCATTATAACACGTGCCCTCCTTAATACCCATCATTGACCTACCCTTACCCTCCCACCCTCCTCCCCTCTGAAACTCTCAGATTGTTTCCTGAGTCCATAGTCTCTGGTTTGTCTCCCTTCCCTGATTTCCCACACTCCAGTATTCCCCTCCTTCCCTTATGGTCCCCCATGCTATTTCTTATGTTCCATATATGAGTGAAACCATACAAGAATTTACTTTCTCTGCTTGACTTATTTCACTTAGCATAATCGCCTCCAGTTCCATCTATGTTAATGCAAATGCTGGGTATTCGTACTTTCTGATGGTTGAGTAATATTCCATTGTGTATATGAACCACATCTTCTTCATCCATTTGTATTTTGAAGGGCATTTTGGCTCTTTCCACAGTTTGCCTGTTGTGGACATTGCTGCTATGAACATTGGGGTGCATGCGCCCCTTTTCCCTACATCTGTATCTTTGGGGTAAATACCCAGTACTGCAATTGCTGGGATATAGGGTAGCTCTATTTTTAACTTTTTGAGGAACCTCCATACTGTTCCCACCAATAGTGTAAGAGGGTTCTCTTATTTGTACATCCTCGCCAACATTTGTTGTTTCTTGCCTTATTAATTTTGGCCATTCTCATTGGTATAAGATGGTATCTCAGTGTGGTTTTGATTTGAGTTTCCCTGATAGCTAATGATGATGAACATTTTTTCATGTGTCTGTTAGCCATTTTTATGTCTTCTTCGGAGAAATGTTCATGTCTTCTGCCTATTTTTTGACTTGATTATTTGGTTTTTTGGGTATTGAGTTTGAGAAGTTCTTTATAGATCTTAGATACCAGCCCTTTATCTGAAAGTTGAATTCTATTAAAAAGTTTTAAAATAAATTTCACTCATAAACATGGAAAACATCGGCATGACATACCTAATGACAAAAGACAAGAACATATTTGCAACTCATATAGATGAGCTAATTCCTCTAATAGATAAAGAACTTCAAATTATTGAAAAGAAGAAGGTCAAAACTAGTGGAAAAGTGTGTGAAGGACATGTGTAATTCATAGACAGAAAATTACCATAACCCTTGAGTATGTGAAAGAGTGCTTAATCACATTCATAATTAGAGAAATCAAATTAAAACTATACCAAGGTGCCATTTCTCACTTATCAGATGGCAGACATGCATCTTCATTAACCACTTTGCTCTTGAGGCGTTGAGAGAGACAGGGATTTGTGAGAGTTGTCTCTTACAGGTGTGTTTACTCTTTGATCTGTCCATTTCCATCCTAGGACCATCCTCTGTGTAGTTGCACGTAAAAATTTTATGTGTTATTATGCCTCCATCAGAAAGGACGAATACCCAACTTTTGTAGTAACATGGAGGGGACTGGAAGAGATTATGCTGAGTGAAATAAGTCAAGCAGAGAGAGTCAATTATCATATGGTTTCACTTATTAGTGGAGCATAACAAAAAGCATGGAGGACATGGGGAGTTAGAGAGAAGGGGGTTGGGTTAAATTGGAAGGGGAGATGAACCATGAGAGACTATGGACTCTGAAAAACAATCTGAGGGGTTTGAAGTGGCGGGGGGGGGGTGGGAGGTCGGGGTACCAAGTGGTGGGTATTATAGAGGGCCCGGATTGCATGGAGCACTGGGTGTGGTGCAAAAATAATGATACTGTTATGCTGAAAATAAATAAATTTTAAAAAAATATATAAAAAAAAGAAAAAGAAAATACCTAAAAAAAAAAAATTTAATTAAGGGGCACCTGGGTGGCTCAGTAGGTGAAAGCCTCTGCCTTCTGCTCAGGTCATGATCCCAGGGTCCTGGGATCGGACCCTACATCGAGCCCCGCATTGGGCTCTCTGCCTGGCAGGGAGCCTGCTTCCCTCCCTCTCTCTGCTTGTGATCTCTGTCTGTCAAATAAATAAATAAAATCTTTAAAAAAAAATTTTATGTGTACAAAATGACTCATAGTGGCATTCATTGTTGGAAACCACCAAAAGTTCAGCAGTGGGAGACTGGGTTAATCACCTATGCTATATCAACTAAGTGAAATACTATGGAGCTGCATAAAAGCTATGAGTTGATACAGAGAAATTGCCTGGATATGTTGTTGAGAGAGAAAAATCAAGGTGTAAAACAGTTTATAAAATGTAGTAGGTCGGGACGCCTCGGTGGCTCGGTGGGTTAAAGCCTCTGCCTTCGGCTCAGGTCATGATCTCAGGGTGCTGTGATTGAGCCCTGCATTGGGCTCTCTGCTCTGTGGGGAGCCCCCCCAACTCCCGCCCACCTCTCTGCCTACTTGTGATCTCTATCTGTCAAATAAACTCTTTAAAAAATAAAATAAAAATGTAGTAGGCCACCTTTTGTACAGAAGAAAAAAAAAAGAAAACATGTCTTTGAATAAGGATACCCTGGAAGGAAAAATAAGTATCTAATAAAAATGATTATCTGGGCACTAGGGAGTTAGGATTCATGGAGACAAGTTGGCAGTGAGACTTTATATTGTCTTATTTAACTATTTACACAAATGACCTCAAAAAAATTATTGGTGATCTGAAAGTAAAAATGAGCATGCAGAGTGTAATCTCATATTAGTTAGGATGACATTAGCTACTTTACCAGATCAATAGGACAGCCAAACACCCATTGCTTGACTCACATTGCCTTGGTGAACTCTGTGCGTGTAGTCCTACCTGCTCCCTCGGCAGAGTAGGAATTGTAGTCCCAAGTAGACAGCCACCTCCTACCACCAGCTCTACCCTAGAGGAGGGTGAGTGCAAACTTTTGGTGGTCTGCTAGCTGTCTCCACCACAGACCCTAACTCCGAAAGATATAGTCAGTATGGAATCGAGCTTATACACACATACTACATTATTACATTGACAGTGGTGGTTTTCCTAAACATATGTGATATGAGGTGACTTTTATTCTCTTTAATTCTTTTTTTCCAGCTTGCAAATTTTCTACATTTATCTGTTAATCAGGGAGGGCGTAAAGCTGTGAAAATGTAATCTTAGTTGAATATTGCAAGTATATTCCCTTACTGTCTCACAGACGGTGTTGCAGAGAGGACGTCTGTGTAGTCTTCCTGAAGTACTGGGATGATGGAGTCCAGGCAGTCACCCTATCAGAGAGGGGTTACTCAGTCAGAGAGCAGATCCCACTGAGTGTTTGCTCACATTGGCCTCATTGGTACTGTCAGTTTCTTATTTGAAAAAAAAGGGGGGAAGGTGGAATTTCATTGTTTCATTTCTACATGTTAACTGAATGTTACTTGTTTTGATAACAGGAAGTATCTCATAATAGGTATGTAGCCCTTTATATCTGAAGACAATTTCCAGAATATTGCTTCATTGTGAGTTTTAACTTGTTTTTTTTTTTTTTTTTAAATAAAAATGGAAGGAAATGATTTCGAGAGCTTTTTCTGTGAAGTCTCAGGATGGCCTTGGCTAAGGGCTGGGTGGTATGGTCTTGGGGCCTTCAGTCTGCTCCTGTTACCTGCCCTGTGAGGTTCAGCAGCGGGAGACTTGTCCACTAGGGTGTAGAGTTTCTCATATGGAGGGAAATGCTTATATTGTGTCTTCTAAAGCTGCTTTTAATTTTATTTATTTATCTATTTATTTTAAATATTTTATTTATTTATTTGTCAGAGAGAGAGAGCGAGCGCACAAGCAGTGGAAGCTGCAGGTTTGACAGAAAAGCAGGCTCCTCCATGAGTGAGGAACCCAATGTGGGACTTGATCCCAGGACCCCTGGGATCATAACCTGAGCCGAAGGCAGCCACTTAACTGACTGAGCCACCCAGGCATCCCTAAAGCTGCTTTTTATTTTTTAAAGTTTTTATTTATTTATTTGACAGACAGAAATCACAAGTAGGAAGAGAGGCAGGCAGAGACAGAGGAAGCAGGCTCCCTGCTGAGCAGAGAGCCCGATGCGGGGCTCGATCCCAGGACCCTGGGATCATGACCTGAGCTGAAGGCAGAGGCTTTAACCCACTGAGCCACCCAGGCACCCCTAAAGCTGCTTTTTATACTTTCATATTCCAGTAGTTTTATTGACAAGTCTGCCATCTACCGCACTTAAAATTAAATCTTGATCAAAGATGACATTCTCATCAACCAACATTATAATAAAAAATAAAATGTTGGGGCGCCTGGGTGGCTCAGTGGGTTAATCCGCTGCCTTCGGCTCAGGTCATGATCTCAAGGTCCTGGGATCGAGCCCTGCATCGGACTCTCTGCTCTGCAGGGAGCCTGCTTCCTCCTCTCTCTCTCTCTCTCTGCCTGTCTCTCTGCCTGCTTGTGATGTCTCTCTGTCAAATAAATAAATAAAATCTTTAAAAAATAAATAAATAAATAAATAAATAAAATGTTAATCTTTGTTTTATTTACTGCTTGGGATATAGTAGATGTTTGGTAAGTATTTGGTAAATGAGTAGAAATTCAAGTGAAGAAACAAGACTTTTCATCTGCTCTCATCTTTGCCATAAAATATTATTCTAAATGTTGTAGATATTGTGAGAATATAAAATGTTAAAAGATAAACCTATAAGGAAGAGCCAAAATTATCATTCCTTGCCTTTAGATGATAACTACCCATCTGGAAAACACCAATAAAAATCATCTACAAATTTCTCAGAATTAATGGAGATCAGCAGGATTTTCAAATGTAAAGTAAATAAATAAATACACCAATTAATGGCTTTTTTATATACTAGGAACTAACCAGCTGGAAAAATGTAACTATCTATCTTACAGTAGCAACCAAAAATATATAGTATCTAAGAAGAAGCATAAGAAATATGTAGGATGTTTGTCAAGAAAATAATTCAACTTTACTGAAAGCATAACATAATTCTTGCTTAAGTGGAAATATATATTTTGTTTTTAGATAAGAAGCTACATATTGGGGGTGTCTGGTTGTTGAGCATCTGCCTTTGGCTCAGATTATGTTCCCAGAGTCCTGGGATAGAGCTCTGTGTTGAACTCCCCTGCTCAGTGTTCTCCCTCTACTCTGCCCTCATACTCTCTCTCTGCTCTCCCCTTCTCTCTCTTTAATTATCTCTCTCTCTGAAATAAATAACATCTTTAAAAAAAAAAAAAAGCTATATATTGAAACAATGCTTCTTTTCCAAATAGATTTAATGCAGTTCTGTCTGTTTCAGTCATCCTCAGTTGTCCTTTAGGGAAGGCAAGATGCAAGGCCATGAGTGAGTGCTGGGTACATAGAGCTCCCATGGTTGCAAATGGCAAGGTGTAGTGTAGATCAGGGGCTGGGCATTTGGCAAAAGGAGTCAGAGGTATGAGGCTGCCCTACGTTTTTTCCTCCTGAGCACACCATGGCCCATCTTCAGCTTCCAGCTCTCTGGAACAGAGCAAGAAGGCTGGGGACTCTCAACGTGCTTTTCTAAATTTTCACGTATCTTTTCTGCTTTTAGCTTACCTGACCCTGTACAGCCCAGAAACCTGTGTACCTTTCACAGAGAATGAACCTGCAGCCTTTCAGTGGGATGAAACAGTGGTCCCACTCTAATCAGTGAGGTGGGGGTCCTGAAGGGTTTTTCCAAATTGTCCTCCTGATTGGAGTCTCAGGCTGAGCCCCTTCCACATGTACCTGGAGTCATTGGCTCACATGTCTTATGTCCCTGCAGGCTACCTTAGGACATTCCTGGAGGTATCAGCTGAATTCCCAGGACTCTTGCTTTCTAACTTCCAAAATGTTGGTGTCTTTTCTCTCATTCTTTTGTTTGTTTGTTTTTTAAGATTATTTATTCATTTATTTGACAGAGATCACAAGGAGGCAGAGAGGCAGGCGGGGGGGAGGGGGAAGCAGGTTCCCTGCTGAGCAGAGATCCCAATGTGAGGCTCAATCCCAAGACCCTGAGATCAATGACCTGAGCTGAAGGCAGAGGCTTAAGCCACTGAGCCACCAAGGCGCCCCTCTCTTCTCTCATTCTTTGCCCCTAGGGTTTTATGCTTTTTACAACAAACTGTGGTGTGATTTTAGAGATGGTTTGGAAGAGAACAATTCAATTTACCATCTTGGGGCACCTGGGTGGCTCAGCCGTTGTGCAGCTGCCTTCAGCTCAGATCATGATCCCAGGGTCCTGGGATAGAGCTCCACATCGGGCTCCCTGCTCCATAGGAAGCCTGCTTTTCCCTCTCCCACTCTCCCAGTTGTGTTCCCTCTCTCACTGTGTCTCTCTATCAAATAAATGAATAATATCTTTGAAAAAATAAGTCAAGCAAAGAGAGTCAAGTATCATATGGTTTCAGTTATTTGTGGAGCATAACAAATAATATGGAGGACATAGGGAGATGGAGAGGAGATGGGAGTTGAGGGAAATTGGAAGGGGAGGTGAACCATGAGAGACTATTGACTCTGAAAAACAATCTGAGGGTTTTGAAGGGGTGGGAGGTTGGGGGAACCAGGTAGTGGGTATTGGAGAGGGCACGAATTGCATGGAGCACTGGGTGTGGTGCAAAAACAATGAATCCTGTTATGCTGAAAAGAAAAAAAAAGATCTTTAAAAAAAAATCTACCATCATTAGCTATATAATGTGTGTTCAAGGTGGCATTTTAGACAGAGAGAAACTATTGGGTGACTATTTAGGATATAAACTCAGAGCCCTACCTCCCACCATGTGCCAAGATACAGCCCACATGGATTAAATGTGAAGTTCCAAGCCCTGAAAGACAAATGAGTATATTTAGCCAGTCTCAAGGCAGAGAAGAACATCTACCTGTAAAGTAGAGGAAGAAAGCATAAAAAGGCTAGTACAGTAAGAATACATAAAAATTAAAAGTTCTCCCGTAATTGGGAGTAAGAAGCACAGCACAGGGAATATAGTCAGTGGTACTGTAACGGTGCTGTATGGTGATAGATGGTAGCTACAGTTGTGGTGAGCACAGCCTAACAAATAGAGATGTTGCATGCCTGAAACTAATGTAGTATTGTGTGTCAACTATACTCAAACATTTTTTTAAAAAGGAAAAAAAAATGAAATTCTCCTATAATTAAAAAAAGATTCCTGGGGCACCTGGGTAGCTCAGTGGGTTAAAGCCTCTGCCTTCCACTCAGGTCATGATCCCAGAGTCCTGGGATGGAGCCCTGCAAGCAGTGGGCTCTCTACTCAGCAGGGAGCCTGTGTCCTTTCCTCTCTCTCTCTGCCTGCCTCTCTGCCTACTTGTGATCTCTGTCAAATAAATAAATAAAATATTTTAAATATTCCTAATAAAAAGACAAATGATAAGTAGAGTGAAATGCTTGTAAATATGTAAAATGTCAGACAAAGGGGTAATATCCTTAATAAATGATAGTAAGAGAAGAGTCCAGAGGCAAGGGAAACAAAAGGGAAAATAAACTTTTGGGACTTCATCAAGATAAAAGGCTTCTTCACAGCAGAGGAAGCAATCAACAAAACTAAAAGCCTATGGAATGGGAGACGATATTTGCAAATGTCTTATCAGACATTTTGGCTAGCACCCAAAATCTCTAAAGAGCTTATAAACTCAACACCCCCAAAATCAAAAGATCCTGTCAAGAAATTAGCAGAAGACATGAACAGACATTTCTCCAAAAAAGACATTTTTGCTACAGGCAGCAGACCCATGAAAAAATGCTCCACACCACTCGGAATCAGGGAAATACAAATAAAAACAACAATGAGATACCACCTCACACTTGTCAGAATGGCTAAAATTAACAACTCAGGAAACAACAGATGTTGGTGAGGATATGGAGAAAGGAGAACCCTCTTATATTATTGGTGGGAACACCGTGTTCGGACACTCTGGAAAACAGTATGGAGGTTCAAAAAATTAAAAATATTCCTACCCTATGACCCGTCACTTGCACTAAGTATTTATCCAAAGTATACAAACATAGTTAATTCAAAGGGACACAGTACGGTGGGAGGTTCTGTTCAGGTGGTTCTTTCAGAAGGCCAGGGTATTGGTCTGAAAGTGGGGTGTGTTCACTCATGGAACGTATGAGACATAGTGGGGTATGGGAAAGAAATTTGGGGACTTACAATTATGTTCATATTCAGAAATTAACCAATATACACATGTAGAACAATTATACATGTGTATAATTTAATAAGTACATATATAGGGAGGGCATGCTCCAAAAAATGTTGAGGGAATGTGTAATCACAAAAGTTTGGGCCCACTGGTCTGGGCAAGATATGTTGTTGGCCATGCTCCAGAGAGATAGCATTTGGGTGGTTGGAAGTAGATGGAGTTGAGATGTGTTTTGGAGACTTGGTATGGGTTGTAAATGGGGGTAGGGGTGAGGAGGGAGTGTTGGCACCTGCTGTAGGCCTTGGGCACATGGTGTTTGCTAAGGTGGAGAACCTAGAGGAGAAGCAGATTCAGGGGAGGAGAGGGCCGAAGATCAAGAATGTGGTTTTGGACATGCTAATTTGAGTGGCCTGTGAGACTCCAAATGGAGATGCTGAAGAGACTGCTTGGTCCTTCAGGCTCCACGTTGGTGGTCTTACCTGAGGGCCTTCTGGGAGGGAAAGGAGTACTGTTCAGGACAGACCAGATCATGCTGTAGAACCCCTGCCTCTCAGGAGTGTTTCTCACTTCCACTGCACGTCTGCTGCTCCTGAAGTCTCTTCTTGCTCACATTTCCTTACTTTTTAACTTTGGGATAGAGACATGCATCCTACCATGGAGCCAGTAGGCAGAGAACCAGAGATAATTGGTGAGCAGTGCTGGCTACTGCTGGTAATTATGCAGAGGAACTCATGGGCCCACTGTCTTTAATAGATGACAGTAGGAGAACACCAGGCATGCATAGCAGAGAACATTGTGCCATCCTTGCCTTCACTGGGCTTAGGGCATGCCCTGGAGGGAGTCAGGCAGAACTTCTCAAGGAAGGTCCTTTGAGTCAATAGAAGGTTCACTTATTCTCAGGCCCAAGAGCTGCAGGAGAAGCCAGGAGGGTCCGACTGCAAGCTGCCGGGGCTGGGCAGAGACTACCCCTGAGGACTACTGGCCCCACAGCAAGACCTGTGCCTGGTTGTGGCCTAGCTTCCCTTCTGATGCTGCACACAGCATTACTGGAATCATTTCTGGGCATCAAATTACTGCTTTTTAAGCACTGATGTGGTTAAAGACTAATTGTATTTTTAGCTACCAGAGCAAGAAATTAGAGCTCAGGTGGATGATTTGGCTGAGCAAGAGGACCCTATCAGTGAGGGCCGGACAAGCTGGGATGTGTTAGCCCACTCCCTCCCACAAAGAGGCCCTCTCCATTCAGCTTAACATTGCCTGCTCCCTGTGCAAGACACTGAGCTAAGCATTTCATTTCCTTGCTCGTTTACTCTGCATAAGGGGCCTTATAGGTAGATTCAGTTAGTTGAGGAAATTGACGATCCAAGTAAGTTTGCCCAGGGGTCCGGGCAAATGAGGGGTGACATGCCATCTCAGCCCTGCTCAGGTGCAGTGACCACCCCAGAGGGAAACACACTAAGGCCCCAACTGCCTGAGAGTTCTGTTTTGTAACTGCCTGAGAGTTTTTGTAATTGGGGGCCTCTCTTTGGGTCTTTGCCCGGTCTGTTCCCTCCTCTGGGAGAGGAATCACGGCAGGTTGTTTGAACATCTGTCCTGGGAATAGTAAGATCTAAAGCCAGTCGCTATTGAATGGGAGGTCAGAGAGGAAGCAGGCACCACTGCTGTATGACCCAGTTCAGCAGGGCCTTCTGGATTCTCACCCAGTTTTCCATAGCTGAAGACAGTAGCTGCGGCCCTTCTGCAGAGGAGTGGGTGTTCTGTAGTGCGTCTGAGGGATGCTTATGGAGGAGCTTGTGCAGGTGGAGTCAGTCCCCACGGTGGTGCATGAAGGCTTCTCGTCCTGATTGTGGGAAGGTGAGCACATCTGGGGCAGCAGAGGCTGGCTGAGGTCACACCCCCAGGAAAGCCAGGACGACCATATTCCTCATAGTTTTAAACCTTTGGATGTCAAAGTAATGGGTGGGAAAGCCTCGGTCTGGAAGCACAAAGGTGTGACTTGAATCAAGAACCTTGCAAGCACTGGGTGTTGACTGATCATGGCATCTTGAGGGGAGTGTGAGGGTGCCAGCTGCCCCGTGGAGGGCCCATGGGATGTGCAAACCCCAGCAGTTTTGGGGCCAGGAACAGTACGGAGCCAGCAGGAAGAGTTACTGTGCGGGCCTGATCTTGGGGGTCTTTTTCTTTTCTGTTTTGCAGATGCTATTTGACTGAAAGGTTCTGGGTAATACCATTAAGATGTATTTTCCTTTTTTAGCTCTAAGTGCAGAAACTACATTTATATAAACAAGCTTGTTCACTCAAGATTTCCTCAGTAAAGATCATCTGTGAGACTTCCTTGGCTCCAGTTTGGCTCTGTTCTCTCAGGAGAGGGACTCTCCTTACCCACCACCAGTGTTTCATACTGTTACCCTTTTTTCACAGCTCAGAGTGGGAAAAAGTATAAATGATGGCTTTTATTTAGTGGCATGCAATAAGAGATCTTTTAATAAATAATGCCTTTTGAATTTGCTCAAAGAAAATATTTTGCTCTTTTAGCAGTAAATGGTAAAATTAAAATCGAAGAAATGATAACTTCACCAGGGAGCTTTCTTTTTTAAATTTTTAAAAAAAAAATTTATTTGTCATAGAGAGAGAGGGTGAGTGAGCACAAGCAGGCAGAGCATCAGGCAGAGGTGGAGAGAGAAGCAGGCTCCTTGCCGAGCAAGTTGCTGGATGTGGGACTCGATTCCAGGACCCTGGGATCATGACCTGAGCCAAAGGCTGTGGCTTAACCGACTGGGCCACCCAGGCATTCCACAACGGGGAGCTTTCTTAGCTTGAGTTCAGGGACACAGTGTTTCTCCTTAAGCATGATGAACTCAGTTGCCTCCTTTTTTCAGTATTGCCCTTAAAATTGGGGGCAGGAATCCGTTTTTTTTTTTTTTTTAAGATTTTATTTATTTATTTGACAGAGATAGCGAGTGAGAGAGAGAGAGAGAACACACAAGCAAGGGGAGCAGCAGGCAGAGAGAGAAGAAGTAGGCTTAGCACGGAGCCTGATGCAGGGCTCGATTCCAGGACCCTGAGATAATGACCTGAGCCAAAGACAGCTGCTTAACTGACTGAGCCACCCAGGTGCCCCAGGAATCTGTGTTGTTGTTGTTGTTTTTAAGATTTTATTTATTTATTTGACAGACAAAGATCACAAGTAGTCAGAGAGAAAGGGGGGAAGCAGGCTCCCCACTGAGCAGAGAGCCCAATGCGAGGCTTGATCCCAAGATCATGACCTGAGCTGAAGGCAAAGGCTTAACCCACTGAGCTACCTGGGCACCCCAGGAATCTGTGTTTTAACATCTTCGTTTATTTAAAATCTTCCAGCTTTCTTGTGAGAGGTGATAACAGAGAATGAAAGTAAACCTCTGCTAGTCCTGACAGAGTCTAAAACAAGTTCATTTCCTAATACCAGTTGGCTCAGAATATCTAGCTGTTGCTGCTCAGAGGATGTGATAGCATTTCTTTGAGGGTGGGGACCTTGGGGGAATGACTGTACCATTATTTTTTTCTATCTCCTGGTCCAAGTACAGTCTTGGACTGCTCAGACCTCTTAGAAAAAATAACGTCTCTATTGTTCAAAGAAATCTAATTATGTTTATGTATCTCTTTAGAAGGCACAGAAGGAGAAGAAGATAGGAAAGAGAAAACAAAGATTAAGAGAAGGGACAGACATGTGATTGAGGCAGGTTTCTAATTCTGAGCTGCTGGAGAGGCTGAACACTGTCAGCATAAGAAAACAGAAAGGATGGGCAAAAGCTATGCAGACCAGACAAGTTCATTTATTTACATATATATATGTTCATATATATATATATTGATATATTTACTTACGTGTGTGTATGTGTGTATAAAACCTTAATTTTTTCTGGCAATACAGTCAAGTTTTGCATAGGATTTTGTGGACGTAATTCTTTGGCTTGCAGGACTTCTGTGGTGTTGCCATGTTCCCCAGGCTGCTTGAGATCCTGTGCATCTCTTTAAAGTGTGTGATTCAAGAGTAGAGTGGTAGAGTCTGTAGGGTTTTCTATGTATACTATCATGTTTTACTTCTTCTTACCAATTTGGATGCCTTTTATTTCTTTTTCTTCTCTCATTGCTGTGGCCAGGATTTCTGGTACCATACTGAATAAAAGTGATGCGAGGATATCCCTGTCCTGTTCCTGACCATGGAAGAAAAGCTCTTGGGTTTTCCCCATTAAGGATGATGTTAGCTGTGTGTTCTTCAGATATGGCCTTTATTATGTTGAAGTATGTTCCCTCTAGACCTACTTTGTTGAGGATTTTTTTAGCCAGGAATGGATATTGTACTTTGTCAAATGCGTTTTCGCCATCTATTGACAGGATTATATGGTTCTTACCCATTCTCTTATTGATGTGTATATCATGTTGATTGATTTGTGAATATTGAGGCACCCTGTATCCTGGGAATAAATCTCACTTGACTTTGGTGGAATGATTCTGTTAATGTATTGTTGAATTTGGTTTCCTAGTGTTTTGTTGAAGATTTTTGCATCCGTGTTCATCAGGGATATTGGCCTGTAGTTCTCTTTTAGTGGAGTCTTTGTCTGGTTTTGGTATCAGGGTAATGCTGGCCTCATTGAATGAATTTGGAAGTTTTCCTTCCTCTTCTATTTTTTGAAATAGTTTGGTAAGAATAGATGTTAACTTCATTAAATGTTGGGTAGAATTTGCCTGTGAAGTTCTCTGATCCTGGACATTTGTTTTTTGGGAATTTTTTGATTACTGATTTGATTTCTTTGCTGGTAATTTCTTCTAGGTTGTCTAATCTGTTGGCATACAGTTTTCAGTAATACCTTCTATGATTGTGTTTCTATCATGTCAGTTGTTATTCTCTTTCATTCATGATTTTGTTTATATCACACTCTCTCTTTCTTTTTTTAATGAGTTTGGTTAGAGTTTTATCAATTATATTGATGTTTTCAAAGATCCAGCCCAGTTCCTGGTTTCATTGATCTGTTCTCTGGCTTTTTAGTTTGTCTATCATTTATTTCTGCTCTCATCTTTATTTCTTTCCTTCTGCTGATTTTGAGTTTTTGCTATTCTTATTTTTCTAGCTCCTAAAGAGTAAGGTTAGGTTGTTTTTTTGAGATTTCCTTGCCTCTTGAGTTATTCTGTATTGCAGTAAACTTCCCTCTTAGAACTGCTTTTGCTGTATCCCAAATGTTTGGACTGTTGTGTTTTCATTTTCATTTGTTTCCAAGTAGTTTTTGATTTCTTCTTTAATTTCTTCGTTGACTCATTCATTGTTTTGAGGCATGTTATTTAACTTCCATGTATTTGTGGTTTTTCCTGATGTTTTCTTGTGGTTGATTTCTACTTTCATGGCATTTAGTCAGAAAAGGTACATGGTGTGACTTGATATTTTTGAATTCGTTGAGACTAGTTTTGTGGCCTAATATGTGATCTATTCTCGAGAACGTTCTGTGTACACTTGAAAAGGAGTATTCTGCTGTTTTAGGATGGAATATTCTGAATATATCTTTTAAAACCAGTGTGTTATTCATAGCCATTGTTTACTTATTGATTTTCAGTTTGAATCAGCTGCCCATTGATGTGAGTGGGGTGTTAAAGTCCCCTACTATTATTATAAAACTGTTGATCAATTGTTTTATGTTTGTTACTGTTTTATGTATTTAGGTGCTTTCATGTTGGGTACATAAATATTTACTTGTTATATCTCTTGTTGGATTGTCCCCTTTATTATTACATTGTGTTTCTTTGTTTTAGTCTATTTTGTCCAAGGTAAATATTACTATCCCAGCTTCATTTTTTACACCTATTTGCCCGGTAAATATCTCTCCATCCCCTCACTTTTCAATTTGCAGGTGTCTTTCAGTCTGAAATGAGTCTCTTGTAGGCAGCATATAGATGTGTCTTTTTTATTTTTTTTTTTAATTTTGTGTGTGTGTGTGTGTGTCTTGTTTTTTAATCCATTTTGTCACCCTGCCTTTTAATTGGAATGTTTAGTCCATTTACATTCAAAGTAACTATTGATAGACATGTATTTATTGCCATTATGTACTTGTTCTGTCAGGCACTGATATTTTGTGAACTTATCAGAAGCTTCTAATATATAGCCAAGTGACTGTCACCAGAGTAACTTTCAGTGTAGTTGCTTGGTTGGAGGCAGAGACTGTGAAATAGAAAAAAAAATGTGGAAGTCTATAGGCAGTGGGAGAAGGTGCTGACGGTTCTGCTCATTTTTCTGCTTTAATGATCGTCGGGCAGTAATTCTTGGATCAAGGGTTCATGGTGCACAAACTAGGCATGGTATTGATCAGACAGAGGTGAAAGACAAGGTCTTTGTTGGAAGGAGTTCATTATGTTGGAGAAGAAGAAAGCTTTCCTCTACAAGCTTAGATTTGAATGGTTGGGCCCGTGAGTTAACTGACAGCAGATTAACTGGAGAAAAGTTTATTATGCACGTGGGGTATTCTAAGGAGAGAGAAGCTTCTTCAAACAGCTAGAGGGAAAAGATTTATATGCTAGTTTAATAAAGGAAGGGGCATGATTAGGATTAACCTTTATAGGGTGGAAGGTTCTGATGAACCCTGTTTATAGTTTTTTCAGAATGTCCTGGTGCCCAGGGTCAGTCATCTCCCTGACTGGAGACATCTCTGGAGGGGCAAACTGTGGCAACTGACTCTCGTAACCTATGCTCCAGTCAGAGAGGGAAAGTTCCAGTAAGATTCCTTTCTGCGTCTGCTGTAGCTCAGATGTTTTCACTTTGAGGTGACCTTTAAGCCATTTCTGATGGGTTATCAGTCCCCATATTCCCCCATTGCAACTTCCCAAGCGATCCACAAACAAGGTGCTGGTTGCTTGCCACAGAGAAAAGACTCAGTATAGAGGTTGAGACAACAGATCTGTAAAGGGAAGAAGAATTTAGAACAAGGAAGCGAAACAGAAAACAAAGATTAGTGGCTGGAGCAGATTATGAACCCAGCGTCTCAGTCCAGAGGGCAGTTGAGAGGATTTTTTAAACACTAGTTTGAAATAGTTAGGTGGTGAATGGAAGTGGCAGTGGCAACACAATGGATTTCTTGGTTTGAAGTGAGTATCTTTGGCAGTGCTGTCCTGTACACTGTTAGAGTGCTGAGCCCTTTGGAGCTTACATCAAGTTGATTGGCTTCAACTTGCAAGACTGCTTCCCATCCTTGGGGAAAGTGAGAACTACAAAACAATCAGGAGTTCCAGTATGGGTCTGGACAGCCAGGTTGTAGTTTACAGTTACCCCATGTCAGGAAGGTGGGCAAAAAATCAGAAGTGTTACATTGGAGGGTTTTAATCAGATATTAAAAGAAACGGGGTGGGAGAGATGGATGGTGGTGCCTGATTGGCTCAGTTGTTAGAGCATGTGAGTCTTGATCTCAGGGTTGTAAATTCAAGCCCCACATTGAGTGGAGAGATTACTTAAAATCTTCAAAGGACACCAGAAGAATTGAGAATTTAGTAGGGACTGACAAAATATGCAAGGTGGCAGGATCCAGGCTGGTTTATGAGTAGTAGATAATAAAAGCTCAGAGATAATGAGCAGAACTAGAATCTGATAATCTATAAGGTTTTCTGTTGAAACATAAAATTTCTTGATACGGTCACTTCCTTCTTTCATTGAGGATAATCAAGATGGTTTTTCTTTACAAAATAATTCAGTTCTCATTAGTAAATTAGATTATTTACAAAAGTGTAACAAGAATGCCAGTTGAACACATAGGCCTTTTTTTTTTTTTTAAAAGATTTTATTTATTTATTTGACAGAGAGAAATCACAAGTAGACGGAGAGGCAGGCAGAGAGAGAGGAAGGGAAGCAGGCTCCCCGCTGAGCAGAGAGCCCGATGCGGGACTTGATCCCAGGACCCCGAGATCATGACCCGAGCCGAAGGCAGCGGCCTAACCCACTGAGCCACCCAGGCGCCCCACATAGGCCTTTTTAAGTTTGCTTTGCTAGAACTTTTTATAAGGGATCTCAGGTGAAACTTTTAAAAACCACTCAAGGCTAGGAAGGCAAGCCAGGAACTGCAGTACCTATAGCTTTGGATGAATTCCTCTCTTTTCAAAGTCCCCAGAATATCTTATGGTCCTTGGGCTTGCCAGATAGTGACCTGTCAGAAAGGCTGGGTCCTTTAGTTAGGTACCAGGACTGTTTTTCCAAGAGAGTTTTGTAAGCATTGGCTCCAAAAAGTAGACCTTAAAGGTGTATAGTTTTGTATGTGATCGTATGCATCATTCTTAAGTATGATATTCCAGTCAATCTGTAACTGTAACTGATTGCAAACACTTTAGAGAATCAGAGAAGAATCAGTGTAAAACAACTATCTGTAGATGGCAAAGGACCTAAAATGGCCATGGTTAAAGATCAGATGAGAATTCATTATAAAAAACAATTGACAAGGAAATTTGGTTATTTCCATGACAGATAACATTTAAAATCTTAACCAGAGTTATGACTGGTTATACTAGGCATACATATTACATTATACCAGGTATACATTATACTAGGACTTTTCATGAATAGTGATAGCATTGACAATTTTCTAGGAACTGCTTACAATTTCTGAAATACTTTTATTACTAATATTTGTTCACATAAATATAACTTAGGGAAGGTTAAAGATCTTTTTTTTTTTTTTTTAAGATCTTATTTATTAGAGAGAGACAGTGACAGAGATAGAGCACAAGCAGGGAGGAGAGGGAGAAGCAGGCTCCTGCTGAGCAGGGAGCCCTGAGCCGAAGATAGATGATTAACCTACTGAGCCATCCAGGCTGTCCTAGATACCTCTTCTTATTTGACAATGCTTCTATGCAACTCAACATATTAAACCTATTTTTAAAAAGATTTTATTTGTTTATTTGACCGAGGGAGACACAGCGAGAGAGGGAACACAAGCTGGGGAAGTGGGAGAGGGAGAAGCAGTCCCCTCACTGAGTAGGAAGCCCGATGTGGGGTTCGATCCTAGGACCCTGGGATCACGACCTGAACCAAAGGCAGATGCCTAGGACTGAGCCACACAGTTACCCCAAAACTACTTATTTTTTAAAGATTTTATTTTAAGTAATCTCTATACCCAGCGTGGGGCTTAACTAACAGCCCTGAGATCAAGAGTCACATACTCTACTGACTGAGCCAGCCACAGGTACCAGAAACCTAGTTTTTTTTTTTGTTTTTTTTTGTTTTTTTCTAAACAGTGAGAGAGAGCATGAGCAAGGAGAAGGTCAGAGAGTGAAGCAGACTCCCCATGGAGCTGGGAGCCTGATGCGGGACTCGATCCCGGGACTCCGGGATCATGACCTGAGCCGAAGGCAGTCGTCCAACCAACTGAGCCACCCAGGCATCCCCCTAGTTATTTTTAATATCTCTCTTTTTACAAGGTAAAGAACAAATCTTTGTGATTTTCTGGGAAATCCCAAAATCAGTTTGAGATCAAGATTTAAAAAAAAAAAAAAATTTATTTATTTATTTGTCAGAGAGAGAGAGAGAGAGAGCAAGCACAAATAGGCAGAGTGGCAGGCAGAGGCAGAGAGAGAAGCAGGCTCCCCACTGAGCAAGGAGCCTGCAGCCTGCAGGGCTCAATCCCCGGACCTTGAGATCATGACCTGAGCGGAAGGCAGAGGCTTTAACCCACTGAGCCACCTAGACACCCCCATAGCTACTTATTTAAGCAAATTGACAGTAGCTTCAAAAGTAGCCGTAGGAGGTAATAGGATTGTAACAAAACAACCTTAGGTGTTTTGACAATGAGAATACTTGGTTCTCTTAAGTAGTCAAAAATGTGATAAAGATGAAGATAAAGCACAGAAAAGTGTTCTGATAAGACATAGTGTCTTTGTTGTCTAGATAGATTATGTAAATATAAAGAAAAATGTTTTACAATCCCTTATTAAGGGCATACTTATAGCCCAAGAAAATTTTAACAGTAAGAAACCAAACTCCAGTTTTGCATGCACATATTGTTGTTACTAAAGCTCATTTTTAAACATATTCATCCAGTCTTAGCCAGCTTTGACCACACAACATGAAATTCTTTTTTGACAAAACTTCCACAACTTTCTGTATCTATTCAGGTTTTAATCCTGCTCTCCCTTTTTCTTATTCTGGAAAAATAAGTTGTTTTACTTTAGTGTAAAATTTACTCTTTTTCTCTTAACAGAAAAACATTCTATGTTCCTTGTATACTTTTTTAAAAAATGATTTTATTCATTTCAGAGAGAGATGTGTGCACGAGTGGAGGTGAGAGGCAGAGGGAGATGGAGAAACAGACTCCCCACTGAGAAGAGAACCCAAGTGGGGGCTCAGTTTCAGAACCCTGAGAACATGACCTGAGATGAAGGCAGACACTTAACCATCTGAACCACCCCGGCACCTCCCCTTGTGTACTTTTCATGCAAAGTTGCCTTTCATCCTTATTATTTCTAATGGTTTCATTTACATATATTGATTATAATTTTTAACTATTAGTAATCTTTATCTTTTTTTTTTAAGTGTTATTTATTTATCTGAAAGACAGAGATCACAAGCAGGCTCCCCTCAGAGCAGAGAGCCCGATGCAGGGCTCTATCCCAGGACTCTTAGATTATGACCTGAGCTGAAGGCAGAGGCTTAACCCACTGAGCCACTCAGGTGCCCCAGTAATCTTTATCTTCTAGAGAAAACAAAGATGTAGGTGATCGTGAATTGTTTGTCATATACCAGCATTTTGTTGCAGGTTAGCAAATTTTATGAATATACCATTTCACAATTTTGGGGTTTTTTTTTTTTTTAGAGATTTTATTTATTTATTTGACAGAGAGAGAGGGAGAGAGAGAGACAGTGAAAGAGGTAATACAAGCAGGGGGAGTAGGAGAGAGGGAAGCAGGCTTCTGTCAAGCAGGGAGCCTGATGTGGGGCTCTATCCCAGGATGCTGGGGCCATGACCGAAGGCAGATGGTTAACGACTAAGCCACCCAGGTGCCCCCATTTTATAGTTTTTGTAACTACATGTTTCCTCACAGTCCTCACGGTACAACTTTTCAGTGCGACCAAAAGGACATGTTTATTGGCAGACTTAATTATCTTTAGCCACTCTTTACCACATAAAATAAAAAGGCAAAATTATGAAATTTGAAACTTACGCTTAAAGATTGTATTTCAGTATTTTATCTTACGTAGAATTAATTTAGATATTTAGCAAATATTTATTAGTTAACTTATCATACTTTAAAGTTGCAAGTTACCGAAAGGATTTTCAAAACTATTTTAGGCAGACATATTATAAAACATAATTATTGTTAAAAAACCATAATATATTTATTTCACTTACATCAATCTGATACATGTGTTCTTAACAGTTATGCTTGGATTGTTCATGAAGATTTCATAAAACGTTAAGCAAAGCTAGCCATCATCAGGTTATCTCCCTGTTAAATATGTAACACACAGGTTAGTCAGGTATCAAAAAAAATTACGAAAGCAAAAACACTAAGAAAGTTAAATACATGGGTTTTTTTGTTTGTTTGTTTTATTTCTGTGCTTGATATGCATGAAGTAATGGATATCAAACAATTTTTATTGCAAATTTACTTGTACATTTGTTCTTAGGTTGATTTTATAATTCTTATGATCTTAAAAATCTAGTAGGTAGATTATTTTACTAATCAACTCAAGTGGCAAATATTATACTTAATGCTGATAACTCAGAAGACATTCCTGTTTTTATTAAACTGATAATACCAAATGATCTTTACACATGAACTTGAAAAACATTTGGGTTAGTTCCTTTATTTTTGGGAGTTTTAGGAATGCTTAATTTATATCAGGGCTTACTTCTCTCTAAGCCAATTAGAATAGACCTCCTTTAAGGGAGGTCTTAATTTGGTTATACCATCTTAATTTGGTAATACCATCTGGAGGTAGGAAAATATATATACATAACATGTGAACATACATACATGAAGTATCGACAGATGCAAATAAAGATCTTACTGCTTTCTTTCTAAAGTTCTAGCCATGAGTCATGCATAAACACAGTGATAAAAAAAACTCATTAGCTTATGTGAGAGTTGGTTCCTGGTCCCACTTCATGGTTTTATCTTGGTTTTGGGGAGATGGAATAAGTTAAGTGATGGGCTTAGTATGAGGGCTGGTGCTCTTTGTTATATCTGTGGAGGAGGCTTTTAAGATTGTCATCTCCCCTGATGTGTAATGTTGGCTGTAAATGGAAGCTTGGGTGAGGGACCTTATGGAAACACCAAGCAGCAGTCCAGGTGTTTCTAAAGATCAACTGAGGGGGTAGAATATCCAGCCTGTTTCCAATTCTCTTAGGCCTCAGGTGGTTGATTTTGCTGGTTACTGAGTCCCTTGAGAGCCCCTGATGGAGGCAGTCCCTGAAGTCCTACTGATATAGGGAATTGAGGGGCTGGAGTGGGAAGGGAGAAGCTTGGGGGATGGACAGAGGTGTGGAGGAGGCAAAAGGAGGAGCCAGGTGGGAGCCAGTTTCATGTGCAGTCTTGTGTGGAATCCCTTTTGAGGAGACAGCTTGGGATTTAAAGATTTTTTTTTTAATTTTATTTACTTATTTGACAGAGAGAAATCACAAGTAGATGGAGAGGCAGGCAGAGAGAGAGAGAGAGAGGGAAGCAGGCTCCCTGCTGAGCAGAGAGCCCGATGCAGGACTCGATCCCAGGACCCTGAGATCATGACCTGAGCCAAAGGCAGAGGCTTTAACCCACTGAGCCACCCAGGCGCCCCGGGATTTATAGCCAACAAGTAGAGTTAAGGGTATCAGTGGATGGAAAATTCCTAGGAGGACAAACATTATCAAGTATGGAGGGATTCTTGCTAAATCGACCTTATTCTTGCTAATGGCAGGACAAGGACTGAGACATCAAAGGTGGGGGATGAGAGGCTTGATCAGTTATCAGAGTTGGGGAAGTGACTTCTTGGGATCCTTGCTAAAGGCAAGGTTGAGGCTGAGTGGGGAAGAGGGCTCAGATCTTGTAAAAGCTGAGAAATAGTAAGTTAATGTCTAATGATGGTGTGAAAATTATTTTGCAAGTCAGGTGGTGTCAAATTCTTGGCTGTCAACAAATATTAAAAGGGTCTTAATTGTGCTACCAATTCATCAAAAATAATTTTTTGCCACTCTATGATTTTTGGCATGTAATCTTGAAGGAATTAAAAGTTAGTGGTGGGAGTACTAAATTTCAGTTCCCATTTGCTGATTGAAAAAGTCCTTAGCACTTATAATTTTAAAACCCAAAAACAGAAATAGAATTAATGCTAGTAGCACCTGCCTGCCAATAAATATGTGTCTAGACATGGGATGTACTTGCAAAAGTAGTGGAATGCATCTCATTTAGATGTGCATTTGTCATCTTAATTAATGTATATATTAATAACTGTAATGAATAACTCTAATGAAAACTCCATCCAGAAGAAAACCGTTTTTTAAAAATTTTTTATTTAATTTTTAAAATTTATTTTCAGCATAACAGTATTCATTGTTTTTGCACCACACCCAGTGCTCCATGCAATCCGTGCCCTCTCCAATACCCACTACCTGGTTCCCCCAACCTCCCACCCCCCGCCACTTCAAACCCCTCAGATTGTTTTTCAGAGTCCATAGTCTCCCATGGTTTACCTCCCCTTCCAATTTCCCCCAACTCCCTTCTCCTCTCTATCTCCCCATGTCCTCCATGCTATTTGTTATGCTCCACAAATAAGTGAAACCATAGGATAATTGACTCTCTCTGCTTCACTTATTTCACTCAGCCTAATCTCTTCCAGTCCCGTCCATGTTGCTACAAAAGTTGGGTATTCATCCTTTCTGATGGAGGCACAATACTCCATAGTGTATATGGACCACATCTTCTTTATCCATTCATTGGTTGAAGGGCATCTTGGTTCTTTCCACAGTCTGGCGACCTTGGCCATTGCTGCTATAAACATTGGGGTACAGATGGCCCTTCTTTTCACGACATCTGTATCTTTGGGGTAAATACCCAGTAGTGCAATGGCAGGGTCATAGGGAAGCTCTATTTTTAATTTTTTGAGGAATCTCCACACCGTTCTCCAAAGAAACTGCACCAACTTGCATTTCCACCAACAGTGTAAGAGGGTTCCCCTTTCTCCACATCCCCTCCAACACATGTTGTTTCCTGTCTCGCTAATTTTGGCGATTCTAACTGGTGTAAGGTGATATCTCAATGTGGTTTTAATTGGAATCTCCCTGATGGCTAGTGGCTAGTGATGATGGCTAGCCATCAACTAGCTAGATGGCTAGTGATGATTGAACATTTTTTCATGTGTCTGATAGCCATTTCTATGTCTTTATTGGAGAAGTATCTGTTCATATCTTCTGCCCATTTTTTTATATGGTTGTCTGTTTTGTGTGTGTTGAGTTTCAGGAGTTCTTTATAGATCTTGGATATCAACCTTTTGTCTGTACTGTCATTTGCAAGTATCTTCTCCCATTCCGTGGGTTGCCTTTTTGTTTTGTTGACTGTTTCCTTTGCGAGACACAGGTTTTTGACCTAACAATTGACATATTCATGTATTTTCAGAAGGGATGTTAGTACACATTAAATCACTATGGTATTTTGATTCTGTTGCATACATTTGAGAGAGTTGTATATATTAAATGATCAGTATTTACCATATACCAAAAATTATTTCCTATTTAAACTTAGCAGCTTTTATTTAATTAAAAATTTTTTGAAAAGATTTATTTATTTGAGAGAGAGCGAGTGCAAGAGGGTGCTTACGAGTCGGGGGTAGGGTAGAGGGAAAGAATCTTTAAGTGGACTCCCTGCCAAGTAGGGAGCCTGAGGTGGGGCCCAATCCCAGGACCCCATGAGACTATGACCTGAGCTGAAACCAAGAGTTGGATGCCCAACCGACTGAGTACCCAGGCACCCCTAAAAAAAAATTCTTTTTAAGATTTTATTTATTTGAGAGAGAGCGCACAAGCAGGGAGGAGAGGGAGAAGCCTGGGTCCCCTGTGAGCAGGGAGCTTGATGAAGGGCCCGATCCCAGATCCCTGAGATCATGACCTGAGCTGAGGGCAGATGCTTAGCTGACTGAGCCACCCAGGTACCCCTAATTTTTTTTTAAAGGTTATTTATTTGAGAGAGAGAGCATGGGGAGAGGGAGAGAGAGTCCCAAGGAGACACCCTCCTGAATGCAGAGCCTGATGTGGGATTCAATTTCATAACCCTCAGATCATGACCTGAGCAGAAATTAAGAGTTGGACACTCAACCAAATGCATAACCCAGGTTCCCCTACTTTTTGTTTGTTTGTTTTATTTTTAAGTAGTTTCTACACCTAACATGGGGCTTGAACTCACAACCACAAGATCAAGAGTTGCATGTTCTTCCCACTGAGCCAACATGGTGCCCCAATAACTTTTAGACTTATAACAAATTTTATTTACTTATTTTTAAAAGTAATCTCTGTGCTCAACATGGGGCTGGAACACATGACCCCAAGATCAGGGGTTGCATACTCTTCCAGCTGAGCCAGCCAGGCACCCTGTTAAACTTGTAACAAATTTCAGATGTCAGCTTAAAAAATTGCAAAGAGATACACAATTTCAAAATTCTTATGAGTCAGACAACAGAAGCAATGGGAGAAGACTGGTCCAGATATTATCTGAAAACATGTTTAAAGAAAGAAAAACAGGTCCTTAGGTTCTTACATGCTTGCCCATCTTGTCAGAAGTGGAAGAGTGCCTGGCCTGCATCTAGGCTGCCTGCTGCCCCTCTACAGAGTTGTGGGCACAGCAGCTCCAGGAGCCACATTATGCAGTGCAGCATAGGGATGATAACCACCAGAAATGGTGTAAAGATTACTTCGGAGTGGAGATGTCTGTCATTAAGTAGGACATGTTCTGTTCCCATGATCTGAGAAGAGACCACTTACTGTATTTCCATTTACCTGCATGGTCCCTAGTGGCATCTGAGTCTGCATCCATTATATAAGACTTCCTTCTCCCACTCCCAGGGGCAGCTTCTACTGCCTCGCTTTCTCTCTAGTCCTTTCCTCTTTCTCCCTGACCCCTGATAATATGGGCATGTAGAGTTGTTTTTCAAACTGCAGGTATAAGCCCATTCATTCGTGGGTAATAAAATGAATTCAGTGAATTTCAAAGGGGATTAGTGACAGTGTTAGATAAGGTTTTCAGCCTCCCATTGTCAGAGCAGCAACCAGTGTTTCATATATTTAAATTGCATTCCTTATAGTAAGGGTCAGTTTCATGAGAACAGACCCTTAAAATCAACAGATCAAAGAAAGCACAAGGGAAATTAGAAACTACTTCAAGATGAATGAAAATAGAGACACAGCACACCAAAACTTAATGGAATGTAGCTAAGGCACTACTTAGAAATTTATAGCTGTAAATAACAAAATTTTTAAAAGATTCAAATCAATAAGCTAACCTACCCTAAAACGTTGGAAAAAGAACAACACTAGACTAAATCTAAAACAAGCAGAAGGAAATAATGAGGAGTAGAGCAGAGATTAATGAAATAAAAAATAAGAAAACAGTAGAGAAAATTGGTGAAACCCAAAGTTGGTTCTTTGAACAGAGAAACAAAATTGACAAACTAGGTAGACAGACCAAGAAACAAAAGAGAAGATGCAAATAACTAAAATCAGAAGTGAAAATAGGGACATCACTACTGACCTTACAGAAATATAAAGGGTTGTGAAGGCATACTTTAAACAATTGTATGCCACTGAAGTAGATAGTGTTGATGAAGTAGACCAATTTCTATAAACACTCAAATTACTGAAACTGCATTAAGAAGAAACAGGAACTTTTGAGTAGACCTGTAATAACTAAGGAGATTGAAGTAGTTAAACAAACAAAAAACAAACCCTGGTGGCCTCATTGGTAAATTCTGCCAAAAATTTAGAGAATAATTAATACCAGTTCTTCATGAATTTTCCAAAAAACAGAAGATGAGGAAACACTTCTCAGTCTATTCTATATGTTAGTATTACCTTGATACCAAAATCAGGCAAAGATATCACAAGAAAACAAAGCTATAGATGGTATTTCTTATTAATATAGATGCAAAAATCCTCAACAAAATACTAGCAGACTAAATGCAGCAATATAAAGAAGTACCATGAACAAGTGAGATTTGTCCCTGGACTGCAGGACTGGCTTAACATTCAAAAAATCAATTAATGAAATATATCATATTAATGGAAGAGGTGACAAAAACACATGATCATCTTAATAGACACAGAAAAGCCATTTGACAAAGTCCAACACCCTTTCATGATAAAACACTCAGCAAACTAGAAATAGAAGGGAACTTCCTTAGTCTGATAAAGGACATCTATAAAACCGCACAGCTAATGTTATACATGACAAAGACTGAATACTTTCCCCCTAATAACCAGAATAAGACAAAGGTGTCTACTCTCCTCACTTCTTTTTTTTTTTTTTTTTAAGATTTTATTTATTTGACAGTGCAAGAGAGGGAGAAAAAGCACAAGTAGAGGGGAGCAGCAGAGGGAGAGGGAGAAGCAGACTTCCTGCTGAGCAGGGAGCCTGCCACAGAGCTTGACCAGGACACTAACATCATGACCTGAGCTGAAGGCAGACGCTTAACCACCTGAGCCACCCAGGCGCACCTACTCTCACCATTTCTGTTCATCATTGTAGTGGGAGATTCAAGCCAGGGCAATTGGCAAGAATTTGTAGATATTCTCCAGATTGGAAAGGAAGAAGTACAACTGTCTCTGCAAATGACATAATCTTATATAGAGAAAACCATAAGAATTCTACTAAAAAGCTATTAGTATTTGTAAGTACAGCTGGGTTATTGGATACAAGATCAGTATACACTTGACCCTTGAAAAATGCAGATTAGAGTTGCATGGGTCCACTTACTCATGAATTTTTTTTATAAAACAGTTCTGTTTTCTTATGATTTTCTTAACATTTCCTTTTCTCTGGCTTACTTTATTAGAAGAATATAGTGTATAATACATACAACATGAAAAATATAGGTTAATTGTTTGTTATAGGTATGGCTTCTGGTCAGTAGTAGGTTGTTAGTAGTTAAGTTTTCAGGGAGTCAAAAGGTTTTTTCTTATCAGGTTTTTAAAAATGTTTCAGTCAGAGGTGCCTGGATGGCTCATTCAGTTAAATGTCTGACTCTTCATTTTGGCTCGTGAGATCCAACCCCTTATTGGGCTCCATTCTGGGAATAGAGACTGCTTGGGATTCGCTCTCCCTCTCCTTTGGCCCCTCCCTCCGGCAAAGAAAGTTATAATCAGGTTTTTGACTGCAAAGGGAGTTGGTGCAGCTAACACTCATGTTGTTTAAGGGCCAACTGCACAAAATCAGTAGTATTTCTATACATTCACAATGAACAGTAAAAATGAAATTAAGGAAACGGTTCTAGTTATAGTAGCATCAAAAAGAAAAGATAACTTGAAATATTAAATCTTCTCATAAAGGAACATACAACTTCATCATTATACCAAGTCTTACTTCATACTTCTGACTGTAAAAGTTCCATAGTTTTCTCATTTCCTGTGAAGATGATTATTGGAGAATTAAAAACATTCTTTTTTCTAATTGTGGTATGAACCTTTTCCAATTCATATTTTAATTTGCAATTTAAAAAATCTATTAATTGGCATTTATTTTGCAAATGGCCACCTTTTCACTCATTAAGTTTTTATAGTTTTTCAGTTAAGTCTTTTGGATTTTTGTCTGAAGAAATCTATCAACTATTTTTTCTCTTCCATTTTTTATGGTTATACTCTGTTTTCTCTTGCTTTATTAAATTACACTTCCAGAGCAGTGTTAAATCACTCTGATAGTGAACATCAGCTCTCTCTAGTGATAGTACTCCTCAGTACTGCTTGTTTTTGATTACTGGTTTGAAATAGGTATGAATATGATCTTGAAGTCATGTTCTTTATTAAGTATTTGCTATTGGGACTACATGTTTAGCTTTATTAACCTTTTTAATACCTCTCTTTTATCCTCCCGCTATTCCTGTGGCCAGTCCTAATGCTTCTGGAGTAAAACCTACGTGGACATACTTTATTAGTCTTATTGTATTCCCTGCACTTGATTTTTATTTAATTGGTGTAAAATATACCTAACATAAAATATACCATTAAATGTACAATTCAGTGGTATTAAATACATTCACATATTGTGACATCACTACTATCCATTTCCAGAATTTTTCCATCATCTCAAACAGAAGCTTTGTACTCATTAAACATTAGCTCCTCCTTGCCACCTCCACCCCACCTAGCCTCTGGTAAACATATTTTACTTTCTATCTCTATGAATTTGACTATTTTAGCTACCTCATATAAGTGGAATTACAGAATATTTATCCTTTTGTGTCTGACCTATTTCATGCTGCATAATGTTTTTTAAAGTTCATGTATGTTATATCAGACTTTGATTTCTTTCTACGGTTGAATCATATCCCACTGTATGTGTGCATCACATTTTGTTTATTCATTCATCTGTCCATTCATCTTGGGTTGCTTCCACCTTTTAGCTATTGTGAACAATGCAGCTGTAAACATTGGTCTGCAGGTATCTTGTTTGTGTCCCTGTTTTCAGTTTGTCTGGTATTTACCCAGGAGTGGAATTGCTGGATCATATGGTAATTCTGTGTTTAACTTTTTGAGGAGCTACCAAGCTGTTTTCCATAGCAGCTGTACTATTTTACATTCCTACCTAATTTGCTTTTATACTACCAGGATTATTGCATCTCTTTATATTTTGAAATTTATTGATTATTTTTTTTCTTTTTTTTAATTGTGTTATGTTAGTCACCATACAGTACATCATTAGTTTCTGATATAGTGTCCCATGATTCCTTGTTTGCATATAACACCCAGTGCTCCATGTAGTCTGTGCCCTTCTTAATACCCATAGTTATTTTCTTTGTGGGACTACACTGATTCTGTTTGTTGGTTATACTAAAACCACCTTTTTTTTTTTTAATTTTATTTTTTCATTGTTCCAAGATTCATTGTTTATGCACCACACCCAGTGCTGCATGTAATATGTGCCCTCCATAATACCCACCACCAGGTTCCCCCAACCCCCTCCCCCCTCCCCTCCAAAACCCTCAGTTTGTTTCTCAGAGTCCACAGTCAGTCATGGTTCATCTCCCCCTGAGATTTCCCTCAACTCAATTTTCCTTTCCTTCTCCCAATGTCCTCCATATTATTCTTTATGCTCCACAAGTGAGTGAAACCATATGATAAATGTCTTTCTCTGGGTGAATTATTTCACTCAGCATAATCTCCTCTAGTCCTGTCCATGTTGATACAAAAGATGGGTATTCATCCTTTCTGGTAGAGGCATAATAGTAGATATGGACCATGTCTTCTTTATCCATTGTCTTTTGAAGGGCATCTTGGCTCTTTCCACAGTTTTGCAGTTGTGGCCATTGCTGCTATGAACATTGGGGTGCATATGGCCCTTCTTTTACCCAGGAGCGGGTAATAGCCTGTAGTGAGAAGGGTAATAAGGTAGCTCCACTTTTAATTTTTTGAGGAATCTCCACACTGTTTTCTAAAATGGCTTTACCAACTTGCATTCCCACCAATACTGTAAAAGGGTTCCCCTTTCTCCATATCCTCTGCAACACTTGTTGTTTACTCTCTTGTTAATTTTGGCCATTCTAACTAGTGTAAGGTGGTATCTCAATGTGGTTTTGATTTGAATCTCCCTGATGGCTAATGATGATGAACATTTTTTTCATGTGTCTGATAGCCATTTGTATGTCTTCTTTGGAGATGTGTCTGTTCATGTTCTGTGCATTTTTTGACATGAATATCTATAAAACCAGCTTTGATTTTGAACATTCTCCCTGGTTTCCTGTGTTCTGCCACTGATGGCCTATGATAATTGTCTGTTTCTGAAAAGTTAAGAGGGGAGTGCCTGTCTGTTTTTCTGGGCTCAGTGGTGTTCAGGGATGTAATTCTTTGATAGCTTTACCCAGTACCTCCATTATAGGTTTCATTAATTTTTTTTCTAACAATTTGAGAAGATTGTCACTGTTTATGTTTTCTTACAATATGGTCTGTATCATTGAATTATAAAAATTTTATTAGCTTAGCAAACCATGTGGTATTCTCTATTAAAAGAAATTTTCTCATATGGAATTACCTCACTTTTCTGATCCCTAATTTTGTATATTCTCTTTTTAGCCCAAAACGTACTCTTTTTTTTTTCCTTGTTTTTTTCTTGAAGAAAAAAACTCTTGGATTTGCTAATCAATTTTGTATTTCTTATGTTTGAACTTTTTTTTTTTTTTAAGATTTTATTTATTTATTTGACAGAGAGCAGCAGGTGGGGCGGGGGGTGAGTGGGTGGTGGAGGCAGGTCCCCTGCTGAGCAGAGGGCCTGATGCAGGGCTCAATCCCAGTACCCTGGGATCATGACCTGAGCCAAAGGCAGAGGCTTTAACCCACTGAGCCACCCAGGTGCCCCTATATATCTTTTTTGATGAAATGTCTGTTTAGGTCTCTCGTCCTGGGTTGTTTTCTCGTTGTTGAGTTTTAAGAGTCCTTTGTCTATTTTAGACAATAGTCCTTTATCAGATATGTCTTTTGCAAATATTTTCTCCGGGCCAATGGCTTCTCTTCCCATTCTCTCTCTCTCTCTCTTTTTAAGATTTTTTTCACTTGAGAGAGAGAGAGAGAGCATGAGCAGGTGGGGAAGGGGCTGAGGGACAGGAAGAAGCAGACTCCCCACTGAGCAGGGAGCTTGATGCAGGGCTCGATCTAGTACCCTGACATTATGACCTGAGTCAAAGGCAGATGCTTAACCGACTGAGCCACCCAGATGATTCTCTTCTCATTCTCTTAATGCTATCTTTGGCAGAGCAGAACCTGTTCGTTTTAATAATAAAGTCTAACTTATCAATTATTTCTTTGGTGGACTGTACCTTTGATGTGGTATCTAACAAGTCATCAGCCTGCCCCAAATTACCTACATTTTCTTCTGCTGTCTTCTAGGAGTAATATAGCTTCACATTATACGTTTAGCTCTCTGGGCTGTTATGAATTCATTTCTGTGAGGGGTGTGAGTCTGTGTCTGGATTCATTTTTTTGCATGTGGATGTCTAGTTATTATAACACCACCTGTGGACCAGACTTTTTTTCCCCATTGTATTACTTTTAAATTTTTGTCAGAGATCAGTTGACTATATTTATGTGGCTCTATTTCTGAGGCTCACTGCTGTGTTCCATTGATCTGTTTGTATGTTCTTTCAGCAGTACCACACTGGAACTGGCTGAATGTCAACCTGCAGCCTCCCTATATCTCTTTGTGGGTTCTGGGCTTCCTTCCCCAGACTCCTTGGCCTTTCCTTGGCCCTTCTCCACCACTCCCTCCCATTGAGGTACAGGTTTTGTTCCCTCTCACATCCTTATCAACCAGTTCAGCCACAGATTGCTTTGAGATCTACTGTAGGAGGCAACAAGAAGTTGTAAATTACACAAAGTGTCTAGAATAAATTGTTTCTATAATAAATTTCTAGAATAAATTGTTAAAATGCCTCTTGTCAGAAAATGTCTGAAGATCTAATATCATTTAAGAGAAAATCTCAGACTGCACATAGAGTGCTCTGATTTGGGCTTCTTTTCCAGAATGAAAGACCAGGATGGAGGTGGGTAGGATGTTCAGTAGGCCTGGAGGAATGTGGGTACAGAGGTCACCTTGGCCAGCCCCCACACACTATGCTAGGCTTCTTGTCTAGGAGCAAGTTACTGAACTCCTTAGAACTCGCTGTATGCTCTGTGAAAATTAGGCTAATATTTACTTGGACAGATTGAGATAACATGAAATCCAGTAAATTGTTCAGATTTATTAAAGATTACTTATATTTTACTTTCTGTTTTTTAGATTTTTTTACTTTTTCCCATTATGTTTATTTTTTTTTCAAAATAATTATCGATTCATAGGAATTGCACAGAAATATACAGTAATGTCCAGTGTTCCCATCCCCCACCCTCCTTCAGTTTGAAGTAACATCCAATACAACTATAGTACAAAATCAGCCCTAGGAGATTGACATTGATGCAATCCATAGAGCTTATTCAGATTCCGTGAGTTAAAAATACATTCATTGTGTGTGTGTGTGTGTGTGTGTGTGTGTAATGCTGTGCAGTTTCATTACATTTATGGCATCCTGGAACCACTACCACATGGAGGTGCTCACCTGTACCACCCCTGCCAGGCTCCTTCGTGCTATCCCTTTATCACCACACCCATCCCCTCCCTCCCATCCCTAAAGTGGGGCAACCACTAATCTCATCTCCATCTCTATCACTTTGTCACTTAAAGAACATTTTTATAGATGGACTTACACAATATGTGACCTTTTGGGATTGATTGACCTTGAAAACTCAGTATAATTCCCAGATTCATCCAAGTTGTTTCACAATCAATAGTTCATTATTATTATTATTATTATTATTTTTTGCTGAGTAGTGTTCCATGGCCAGTATGGACAGTTTGTTTATCCACTCACCTCTTTTTTTTTTTTTTAAGATTTTATTTATTTATTTGACAGAGCGAGAGACATAGCAAGAGAGGGAAAACAAGTAGGGGGAGTGGGAGAGGGAAAAGCAAACTCCCCACTGAGCAGGGAACGCAATGCAGGACTTGATCCCAGGACCCTGAGATCATGACCTGACCCAAAGACAGAAGCTTAACGATTGAGCCACCCAGGTGCCCAATCCACTCACCTCTTGAAAGGCATCTGAGTTGGAGCTATTCTGAATAGAGCTGCTGTAGACATTAATGTACAAGTTCCTGCATGAAAATAAAGTTCATTTCTCTGGAATACATGCCCAAGAATGCAGCTGATAGGCTGTAGCCTAAGTCCATTCATTGTATTTATTTTTCAGTTCTTTTCTATTTCTTGGCAAGTGATTCAGGTTATCTGTGATACTGATAATATGAGTAACCTTTAAAGACAAGCACACTGAGCCATTGTGCAGCCTTTGGCAACAGTTATTCCCCATTGTGTGGATATGTGTGGTATGGAAAAAGGTGGACCTCTGATTACTCCAGGTCGCAAGCAGGTGCTAAATGGAGGTGAAACTTTACTCAGCTGTGTGGGAAATGTTCATTCTTACTAGTAATCAAGAACAAGGAATGCTTCTAGCAGGGAGTAACTACATTAATAGCAGCACTACCAGCAATAAGTGAGGTTTGCAACTAAAGGAATTTCTGAGAAAATGAACGAAATTGTCACAACAAGTAGGTAATAATTAAGAAGAAATGAAGAAAATGATATATTTTTCCAGATGTTGTTTATATCCTCCTTCTCTCTTGTTTCTTCTTTGTAAATTCTTTTAACTTTATAAGGAGCAGACAGTTTCTGTCTTATATACATGATTTCGAAATATGAGGAAGATGAAAAGCCACTGTCTGTGGAGGAAACACCACCCCGAAATAGCACAGAGAAGACAATGCTGGTTTTACTAATGAACAGGAATACTTTTTAGGTGAAATAATATATCAAAGCAGAAGTCTGTTGCTGTCCTGGCCATCCTGTTGGGCTTCTTCCACTCAGCATAGGTTTTTTTCTTTTTCAAATTTAATTTTATTTTTTAATGTACTTTCATGTGGGGCTCAAACTCATGACCCTGAGACCAGGAGTCATATGCTCTTTTTACTGAGTCAGCCAGGCACCCCTTACTCAGCATAGTTATTTGGAGTTTCATCCACATGGTTGCATGTATCCATAGCTGGCTCCTTTTTCTTGCTGTGTGGTAGTCTGTTCTAAGGACAATTTATGGTTTACTTATCCATTCACCTGTTGATAGACATTTATATTATCTCAGTGGCTATTTTGAATAAAACTTTTGTGGGGTTTTTTTGGCTTTGTTTTTTAATTTTTATTTGTTTATTTATTTGAAAGCATGAGCACGAGTAGGGGGTGGGGCACAGGGAGAGGGAAAGAAAGAACCCCAAACAGACTCCACGCTGAGCACAGAGCCTGATGTGGGGCTCAATTCCATGACCTCCAAGGTCGGGACCTGAGCCAAAACTGAGTCAGATGCCCACTGACTGAACCACCCAGGTGCCCCCCAGGAATGTTTTTGATCAAGTCTTTGTGTGGACATATGCTTTCCTTGCTCTGAGGACATAAAATTACAAGCAGCTTGAATACCTTACAATGGCTAGATTTATGCAGGTTCTGAAGGGTGAGTGACTAGATTGTGCAAGGGACATAGGAATGGGCAGTGTGGCCAGAGCAGAGGACCCAAGCATGAGCTTTCCATCTGGCGTTTGATGGTTGTGCATTTGATTGCAGGCTATTTTCTTTCTTGTGGCTTCTCCATTTTTTCTTAGATTGAAGTTCCGAATTCTTCCTGGCCTCTTTGGACTTCTCACATTGTGCCCATCCTTCCTTTTTAGGTCCATTACTATGCCCAGTCCCTGCTCTTTCCTTTAATGAGAATAAGAAGATGGTGATGACAGCTTAGTTATATTGTGGACCCGGAACTCATGTGTGCAGTCTGTATGCATTACTGTGTGTAATCCTTCCAGGAGCCCCACAAAGGAGGTACCACTTTTATGCCCTCTGTGCAGGGAAGAAACCACAGCTCAGAGAGTTAAGTGATTTGTCCAGTATTGCACAGTTAGTAAGTGGTAGGTTGGATGTTGGACTAAATCATCTGACTTCAGAGCCAGTACCTTCAACCACAGTGTTGTATACCCTTCGTCATTGGAAGGGTAAATTTTGCATGGAATTTAAGATACCATTTTAAACTGTTCTTCCACATCATCTAGTTAACTCCTATATTCCTAACTTAGTGTTTTGTCCCAGTGGCCCCTTCCCTGGCAGCCCAGACTGGGTCGGATCACCCTGCATGCATCCTCCCTCAGAGCTCTGTGTCTGCTCTACTGAGCTGGGAGCACAGCATGGATGCAGATGCCTTCCTTTGCTTCCCTTAGTGCCTGCTGCCCAAAGAGTGCTAGCTAGCATTGAGTAAACCAGGTGAATGAGTGAATGAATTACACGGTCAGATATCCATGTTTGTCATCAAATTTGTTGAGGTATTATTTACACATACAAATGTGTAACCACAATCCAGGTAAAATTATCTTGATTACTCTAAAAGTTTCCTGTGCCCCTTGCAGTCTCCCTCTGTCCCCAGCCACCACTATTCTGTTTGTCTGTCCCTATGGTTTTCTCTTCTAGAATTTTAGATAAACTGAATCATACAGTACATAGTCTTCTATGTCTGTCTTATTTAGCAGAATGCTTTTGGGATGCATCCATATTATTGCATATGTCAGCATTCCAGGTATATATTTAAAACTGCCTTAAATAGTTATTTTGGAAATAGTGCAGAAATACTTAGCCTCACTCAGGTTTAGACATGGTTTATAGAGCAGCAGTTTCCAAGGGTGCTCCCTAAGATCCTTTCAGAGTGTGTACAAGGTCAAAATAATTTTCATAATAACCCAAAGATATTATTTGCCTTTTCTCCTCATTCTCTCAGAGTTTTCCAGATGCCACCTGACATGTGGTTTTGCAACAGTTTGGTAGCACAAAGATGGTAATCCATCTGTGTTCTGTTAAGCTGTCTGGCTTAAAGAAATTAGTAAAAATGTTAATGCCTCTCTTCTCACTAAAAGTTTTTGTATTGGAAAATATAGTCACGTTTTAAATAACAATTATTAATTATATTAACATTTAATGGCTTTCTTGTTATTATTAGATACATGAGTAAATATTTTTAAATTTTGTTTTAATTTCTTACATGACAAATCATCATAAATATAAACCATGTTAACAGAAGCTCTTTGGGGTCTTCTGTTTTCTAGTTGTAGAGAAACCCTTAGTCTAAGAAGTTTAGAATCTTCTGGACTAGGAATATTTTTGGAAAGGCATTGATGAAGTTCTTGAACCTAGGTGAGGTTCAATGGGGTGAGGTTCGGAGCCGACGGCTAAGAAAGAATTCTTAAGACATCTTTGGTGCAAAAAGGTGGTTTATTAGAGCACGGGGACAGGACCTGTGGGCGGACGGAGATGCTGCTGCCCCGGGCATGTGAGGAGTGGCTGGTTATATACACAGGAGTTGGGTAGGTGAGGACAAAGAGGGTGATGTTTGTCTCTAAGGAATTTTGGAAGCAAGGTCTCCAGGACCTTGAGGGGCTAGCTATTGTTGGGAGAAAGGTTATTCATTACTAGTAGTAAAAATCTTCTTGTGAGACCCTTTAGATGTCTATCAGTGGGCCATATGCTTGGGAATGATTCTCGACACTATCTTGGAAATCTAGAGATAAAGTTTCACATTTCTCCTATCAAGTGTCCTTGTTAGTGAGAGTTGGGATTAGAAGAAATTTAACTTTATTTAGGGCTTGAGGAACTGAGTTATTTGCCTCTGGAAATTGTGCTATTATTAGATAGCTTCTTTGTTGTAAATCTCTAGGACATTGGTAAACCAAGGGAGACTCCTGTCTTGCAGGACTGTGATCTCTGCAAGTTAACTATTTGTTTTTCTTTTAGGGCAGCCAGAGGTGCCTGAGGAATGTCACACACATTAGCAAGGGGAGCGGGTGGAGAGGGGGTGCAAGGTGCCAGCTTTGGCTTTGTCTTCAGCCAGCCTCCTGCTCCCTCATCAGCATCAGGAATAGGATGAGAAAGTCTTTTTCCTGGGTGGGTTTGGAGACCTGGCCTGTATTGCCTGGAAAAGGGACCTCCCTCCCGTGGTGCCAGATGGAATGTGGGCTGGAATGCAGGGACAGGCAGTGTCAGCTAGTCTCATTGTGAGCCCCCTGCTCACTCCCCAGACCTGGTTGGACAGGTTCTTTTGATGATTCAGCCTCCCACAAGGAGCCCTCGGGCAACCCATGCCTGCAGCTGGCTTGCAGGACAGTGATCATGAGGCCTAGAGCCAGCCACTTTCCCGAGATGAAGCTGCTGTTACTCTCTGATTTCAGGTTTGGCACTTGCTGAGGAGCTGATTGAGGTCTATGCTGTGTTCTGATCGCAGGGCGAGCATAGGATATCATCAGGATGGCCCACTAGCTTTCAGGAGAATCTGTGTACTCTCCCCCTGTGCCCGCAATAGAGTTCTAAGCTCAGATTGAAAGACTGTCTAAAATAATTATTTTAACAGAAGCAAGTGGGAGACTAGTCTTACTACTGGCCCAATTATTGTGGGGAAAGAGACATGTGGATTTTAGTTACCAATTTTGATAATGCTGTTATTTATAAATGGGAGCAAAATTGTACCTCCAGTCTTTGACCTGTTAATTGATCTTCTCTTGCAGGCGAAAGGGCCTATGGTTCCGACTGAGGAAGATACTTCTCTGTATTCTGGGGTTGTATGTTGCCATTCCATTTCTCATCAAACTATGTCCTGGGATACAGGCCAAACTGATTTTCTTGAATTTTGGTAAGTACCAAAGTACCAAAGTACTTTGTCTTGAATTTAGTAAGAGTTCATTTGCATGATGATTTACGTGTTTTTATATCTACCACCCAGATCAAGAAATAGAGCATTTCTCTTACTCAGGAAGTTCCCTGGTCCATTCCCAGTTACAGGCTGCTGCAGGGATTGTATTGCCCTCCAGGGCTAATAGTTGTGTGCATAGGTAATGCCTGCTTGGGTGGGGGTCCTCCTTTAGTGGCAGTGGGTGAGGATGTTAACAGTGTTGTGTTGGAGGACCTCTGCCCTTGTGCCATCTAGGAGGCTCACTGTTCTTGACCCCTGAAAGGTGACCACCTTAAACAAAAATAATTAGGACTTTTTTCTTTAAAAAAAAAAAACAAAAAAACAATCCAACATGCTTTGGTTTCTATGGAATTATATACTGGCTCTATAGGTGTTGTAGTCTCCCTGAGTTAATTTAGACCTTGTGTGTTCCAAAGGTTTTTTTTTTTTTCATGCTGTGTATTTACTTTTGTGCAAGTGGGAGGAGAAAGGTCCAGAAGTCTCAAGCTCAGGAAGTAGAAGGTAGAGGGTTCCCAGGTACATAACTGTTGGGAATAATCCTCTTAAGGAGCATCATTTTATACCTACAAGATGAGGTGAGGAGGGAAGAGCCTGGGTCTTCGAGTGTTAGAGTTTCAAGATAGAACATGGTGCTTGGCACATAGCAGGTCCTCCATAAGTGATGGCCTTCAGCTTGGTGTGCAGGTATGGGCAGCATCTGAAGCAGTCAAGGTGGGCTCTGTGCATTTTTTTAGCTGTTGATTTGCGAAGAGTAGGTTTGGACCTTGTCTATTTGGAAGGAGAGATTTGAAAGCTGGGGCTGATGCTGTGGGAAGAGGCAGCAGGGTTGCTGGTAGAGAGGAGGGAGGAGGAAGGAAGAACATGAAGATGAGGGGAGGACAGACAGGAGGTGCTGAGATGGCTCACGTGGCCTGGGACAAGCAGGCTGAGGGGGTGGTACTGGGACCAGGCATGTCAAGACTCCAGAACCCTCTTCTGTAGTAACATAGTGCTCCAGGCTCTGAAGGTGCCTGGGCATGCGAGTTCAGGTTTATGAAGTCTATAGTGGTCTTAATCACAGAAACTAGGAAGTCACTGGCCAAAAAGGGCATTTCTGCTCTAAAGAGGAATAGTAGGAGGAGGAAGAGAAATAGTAAGGTCAATGTTTAATACTTTGTAAATCTGAAGTAAGTTTTTTCCTTTGGTGTCTTAAAATAAGTGAAATATTTGTAGTATACCAAGAGGCATTTGATTTTCCTAATGGAAACGTAGCTGAACTTTGAGGAATTTATCCTATGTTTTCGTCAGCGTGAGAGGCACAAACTTAAAAGGAATTAACAACATAGTAAAATCAAGGGAGTTTTTATTTTCTGACTTTAACCCTTAAGTGTCCATAGTCAGTCTAGCACAGAAAGGGGTTTGGGTTTAAATATAAACATGAAGCTACCAGGTTGTAGATACCCTGAAGGCAGACTTTAGGATGGACCATGAATGGCTTTTCCAACTCTGTAGGCCTCTAAGGTGCCATGGGCAGGTGCCTTTGCCCTATGGTGGGGTCCCAGCAAATATTTTAATTGAATTGCTTTTCTACAGATCAGTTCTTTGGGCTACTTTAGACACAGCCCTCAAATGTTGCTCAGTTGATTTCCTCATGAAATGGTAGGGTGTTGCACAGGAGCAGAACTTTGGGTTCTCCTAGTCCAGGCCCCTGTACACCCACAAGATGACGCCAGTCGCTCACCCTTTTTCTGCATGTCCACTGTGTGGCAGTGCGATGGCCTCCTGCAGCCGTTTTAAAGGAGATTGTCTGGTTAGCTATCTGTGCTGCCTGGCCTGTGGAGGAACGGGGGGGCAGGTTCAGCCCATGGGGCTGGAGGGCCAGTGTGTTGGGATAGCACCTCCATTTTTGTCTCCTCAGAATGCGAATCTTGATCCCGTAGATTTCCATTTGGACTCTAAAGGAAGTTTAAACAGTCTTTTGGGCCTCAGAATATAATAAAAAATACATTCTCAAGTTCACACCAAATCTATCTGAAATCACATTCATACATCAGATAAATAAGCTATAGAAAAAGCATAGCCCCTGTCATGTAAGGCATTATTCTACTTTAAGTATATTTTCATAAACAAAAACTACATGAGCTTTCCAAAAACAGAAGATTAATGAAAAAGCCCTGAATGGCAGTGAAGAAGAAAATGAAAATCATTCTGAGGAAATTGTTAATGTTGTTGCTTATCTGTCTATTTCCTGCTGGTCCCTTTTGTCTGAGTCTCTACACATAGACATGAGTATATGCCCTTTTCACTACTCGGGTTCGAAAGTGAGATTCCAGTGTCAGTGATGTTGGGTGATACCCAGTATTTTGTGGTCTTGAAGTTGAGATGACTTTTGTTGTTGTTGTTGAATTGAAGTATAGTTGGCAAACTATAGGATATTAATTTTAGGGGTACAACAGAGAGGTTTGACAATTGTTTGCATTACTCTGCGCTCATCACAATAAATGTGGTCACCATCTGTCAGCCTACTGACTTACTATAGTAGTGTTGACTGTATTCCCTGTGCTGTACTTCTCATCTCCGTGATGTGTGTATTTAACTGGAAGCTTGTGCCTTTTCATCTCCTTCCCTTATTTTGCCCATCTCCCTCCCCACCCCCCGGCAACCACCAATTTGTTCTCTCTGTATTTGTGGGTCTGTTTCAGGTTTTTGTTTGTTTCAGTTTGCTTGTACCTTGGTTTTGTTTTTTAGATGCCACATGTAAGTGAAATCCTATGGTATTTGTCTTTCTCTGTCTGACTTATTTCACTTAGCATACATAACGCCCTTTAGGCCTACCCACGTTGTCCCAAATGGCAAGATCTCATCCTTTTTTAATGGCTGAGTAATGAAACCTAGATAGATATCTTCTCTGCAGTTCTTTGCCCTCAGATCTAGAACCGTCTCTTAGTGAGAAGGAATGTTTCAGTTTAGAGGCCTGCACAGAACTGCTTCTCTCTCCACATTACCTTGGGCCTTTTTTGGGAAATAGGTTAGATATATGAATTATGTATTTGTTTTTATTTTTATTTTTATTTTTATTTTTATTTTTTAAAGATTTTAGTTATTTATTTGACAGAGAGAGATCACAAGTAGGCAGAGAGGCAGAGAGAGAGAGAGAGAGGAGGAAGCAGGCTCCCCGCCGAGCAGAGAGCTATGTATTTGTTTTTAAAGCGGAAGGCCGGCCAGTCCTCCTCAACATTCTCCAGGATATTAATCCTTATGCATTGTCTTTTTCCTTCCTCTTAGCAGTCCCTTTTAATCCTTGATATCTTTCTTTCTTTCCTTTGAAATTTTTTTGTTTGAGTAGCTGACACATAATATTACATTAGTTTCAGGTGTGTAACACCTGAGTGTAGCCACCATCTGTTACCGTAAATGTGTTTACAATATCATTGACTATATTCCTCATGTCTCGCCTTTCATCCCCGTCACTTACTCATTCCAGATTTGGGCATCTGTACTTCCCATACTTCCCACTTCCCTTCCTCTGTTTTGCCCATCCTCCCATGCCTCTCCCCCTGGCAATCATCAGTTTGTTCTCTGTGTTTACAAACAGATCAGGTCTGATTCTGCTTTTTGTTTGTTTATTCATTTGTTTTTTGTTTTTGTTTTAGATTCCACATATGAGTGAAATCATATTTGTCTTTCTCTGCCCGACTTGTTTAACTTAGCATTATACCCTCTAGGTCCATCTATGTTTTCACAAATGGCAAGGTATTGTCCTTTTTTATGATTTTGTAATAAGCTAGTGTGTGTGTGTGTGTGTGTGTGTGTGTGTGTATGTATGTACTACATTGTTCTTATCCATTTGTCTATCTATGGACACTTGGGTTTCTTAAGTATCTTGGCTATTGTAAATGATGCTGCAGTAAATATGGGTGTGCATGTATCCTTCCAAATTAGTGTTTTCATTTTCTTTCTATTTTAATTTTTTAAAATATTTTATTTATTTATTTGACAGAAAGCGACAGAGTGAGAGAGGGATCTCAAACAGGGGGGATGGGAGAGGGAGAAGCAGGCTTCCCACTGAGCAGGGAGCCCCACACAGGCTTGATCCCAGGATTCCGGGATCATGACCTGAGCTGAAGGCAGACACTTAATGCCTGAGCCAGCCAGCTGCCCCAGTGTTTTCATTTTCTTTGGGTAGATATCTGGTAGTGAAATTATTGGATCATAACGGTATTTTTCTTTTTAATTTTTTGAGGAATTTCCCAACTGTTTTCCTTTCTTACCCCTTTTCTCTTATGGAAGCCCCTACAGCCCCCATCACAATGTTAGAATCTGATACAACCCAGAGCCCTCTGCCCGCCCCCCGTATTGGCACCACACCTCTTCCAATGCATCAGTGACTGGGATGAGAGGTGGCCTAACATTTAAAATCCTCAGGCAGTTAGAAGTGTCCATTATGGCTAAGTAGTTGTAGCCTCTCACCCTTTTATGTATTTTGCAGATGGACTAAAGAAAAGGTGATAGACTAGGTCGTTTCCCATTCAGTTGTATACTCACTGATTTATTCACTGACCACTGTTTGTGCAGGATCCTCTCTAAATCATGCCAGTTGGTATGTGGTTGCCAATAAATGACAGTGCGGTCAGAGGGTGAATAATGAAAAATGGGAGGACAGGAAGCCAGAGATGGGATTGAAGCATCTGGATGTGTCTTGCAGGCCTATGAGGACAGCAGCATGTATATTGGGTTTCCAGTTGTGCACTTAAGCTGTATGTGAGGCCGAACTTGTAGAGCTAGCAGTGAGCGGCTGGGTCACTGTCCTGGACGCCTCAGTCCTACCCCTGTTATGTGCCCTGTGGGCTGCCTGTGGGGCCTGTGCTGTGTCCTTGCTGCAGCCCCGAGGGTCATGGGGCCAAGGGATAACAGAACCCAGCTGTTCCAGGCCAGCAGGAGTGACGTGTGTTCTGTCCTGGGCATGTCCTGCCACCCTTCTCCTGCACCCCTTGACCCGGTCTCTTTGTGGCATTTTGCTTACTCAGATTGGTAGTTACCAGTGGTTCCTCTGGCCACTCCTCTCAAGCTGCCTAACCCCTTGGACTGACCATGGACCCCCACTCTCCGGAAGGGCCCCAGGGGAAGAGAGGCACATGGGTGGCATCTGCTGGACTCAGTACATTCACTGCCTTTTTCACGGTTATTTCTACAACAGAAGTAAGAGTGGACAGGAAGATAAGTTTTGTGGAGTGAGGTCCTCCTGGAGGAGCATCTGGCTTCTTGGTTTCTAGATTTCTCAGGCCTCAAAGCTTTTGGGATTAGCTACTAATCCTCATCAAACTCTTTTCACAGGTAGGGGGTTCTCTTGGAGCTCTGGGGCCATGTGGAAGTAGCTTGGCCACCTTCTTTCCCAACACAGAACCTGCCGAGGCCTGAGAGCTGAACCAGTGGAAGCCAAGTGCCCTCAGCCCTTGATGGCACCCCCTTTCTGTTTGGCATGGGGGCTGAGGGTAGATAATTCCAGTCTCAGGAGCAGAATTAAAGGAATCTGGGTGTAGGGTTGAACGGTGGGCATGAAATTGAGGTTTTTAGAGTTTTGTTGACAAAGTCATTTCACTTCACAGTTGTCAGTGGGCACGTGAAGCTGCAGCCGTCAGTTCCTGCAGCGTGGGACACTGTCCCAGAATGGCGGCTGCAGGACTAGGTACCCGCATCTGAAACAGCACAAGAAACAGAGGCCCTTGCCAGCCTTCTCTCTGGTCAGGAGCCTTCTCTGAGTCCCATTGCCAGAGTAAAATCTGACCTCCATAGCTTGACTGCCTTGGCCCCGGGAGCAGCTGTAACAAATACCACAAACTGAATGGCTTAAAACAACAAAAATTTATTCTCTCCAGCTTCTAGAGCCTGGAATCCTGAAATCAAGGTCTCAGCAGGGCTATGCTCCCTGAGACTCTGGGCATGGTCCTTCCTGGCCTCTCCGGGCCTCTGGTGTTGGCCAGGGATCTGTGGTGTCCCTCAGCCTGTGGCTGCACAATTCTGGCCTCTGCCTCTCTCGTCAGCTGCAGCTGTCTACTCCCAGTGTCTTTCCATTGTCTTCCTCTGCCCTTGTCTGTGTCTGTGTTCCAGTTTTCCCTTTTGATAGGGACACCAGGTCTACTGGATTGAAGTCCACTGTATGACCTCACTTTAGCTTGATTATCTCTCTGCACACCCTATTTCCAAATAAGGTCACATCTGATGGGCTGGGGGTTGGGACTTCAGTGTATCTTTCAGTGTATCCTGAAAAGGACGTGAGGGCCATTTAATATTAGAGCCATTCATCTTTCTTCCTTCCTGTCTGATTAGTCAAGGGTGCAGGCTGTGGGGTCAGGCTGTCTGGGTGCAAGTCCCAGGTCTGTAACGTGGGAGCTGGTGACTGAACAAGAGCTCTGAAGTGGAAGAGGTGGGGTGCACATCACAGGAGGCCCTGCAGGAGGGTGTGCTTATGTGGGGCTGGCATGGTAGGAGCACCAGGACGTGCAGTGTCACCTCCTTTGATGGCCCTTTTTCTTTTAAGAGAAAGTCATAAAGTCTAAAATATTTAGCCCCCACCCCCTTGGGGAAGGGGTGGATTAAGAAGCTGAAGGTACAAATGGCAGCCCTCGTGGGAGGATTTATCTCCTTGCATGGTATGAAATGCTCAGGGAATTTCTGGGGGGGGAGCATGAGTGGGTATTTCATTTCTTCAACAAATGTGTAGTGAGGAGCTGCAGTGGGCATTGGAGGAGTGAGAGCTGAATGTGCAGGTGTGTGGCGGGAGAGTGCTCAGGTGGAGAGGACAGCAAGTGCAAAGGCCTGGAGGGAGGAGATCAAAGGCCGTTTCTTAAGAACAGGATGGTAGTAGGAGGTGTGTTTGGCTTTTGTGCCATGTAGATATGTACGATTTTGTAATGAAACTGCTCTCTTCATCAAAGGAATCTGTACGGTGGTATGTGACTCCCTCGTACAAGGTGGGATTGGCTAGAGGCCAGGACCATCCTGCTGTTTGTCACTACCCTCTTTGGGAGTTGCCATTTGATAAAGTGAGTAAATCTCACCTCAAGGTTTTTAGGGTTTGGGTTTGTTTGGTTTTTTTTAAGATTTTTTTTTTTTTTTTTTTTTTTTTTGACACAGAGAGAGATTACAAATAGGCAGAGAGGCAGGTGGGGGGGGGGGACCAGGCTCCCTGCTGAGCACAGAGCCCAATGTGGGGCTTGATCCCAGGATCCTGAGATCATAGTCTGAGCTGAAGACAGAGTCTTAACCCACTGAGCCACTCAGGCGCCCCGGGTTTTTGGTTTTGGGTTTTTTTGTTTGTTTGTTTTGTTTTTTACGTTTTTTTAATCTTTGGGGTACCTGGGTGGCTCAGTCGTTTGAGCATCCAACTCTTGGTTTCAGTTCAAGTCATGATCTCAGGGACATGAGATCGAGCCCTGTGCTGGACTCCACACTGGGCTTGGAGCCTGTTTAAGATTCTCTCTCTCCTTCTCCCCTCCCCTGCATCTTGTTTGCATGCTTGCTTGCTCTCTCTCTCTCAAAAAAAAAATTTTTTTTTAACTTTTGACTAAATATAGCTTTAAACATTATGCTCACCACAAGCAGTAGAAGTGCAACAGTATATAAAGGAAATATCCCCCACCTGCCCATGCATGCCTGCATGCGTGTGTGTGCACACACTCACTTTGGTAAAAGCCTGGCCTATGTCTTCCTTTATTTCTTTGTGAGTCCCATATGGGTTATGATGTTGAATACATTTGCTTGTTTTCACTGTAACTTTTGGGACTATGCAGCACATATGGTGATCGCATTCCTTCTCTGTTCTTCTACCTATAGTTCATGGACATTCCTCCATGTCAGTGGGTCTCTGTTGGTCTCCAGCTAATGGTCCCTAGATTTTCCATAGTGTGGGTACATTATAGAATTCTGCTCTGTTGGCAGGTGACCTGTTATATGTAGGCCTCCTGTTGCACGGTTCCATTCGGTGTCACTCAACTCTAGATGGGCTCTGTGGATTCCCTGCACCTGAACCTCATCTTTGGCTGTCCTGTGTGCATGAAGTGAGAGCACTAGAAACTTCAGACTCCCCGACTCACACCTGCATTCACTTGGTTACTGAGTCCTGTGGCCTTGGCTCCAGAACACCACCCATCTGTTACCTTTCTCACTGTTCCTCCTCCCCCCAACCACCCAGGTTCCAGCTTTCATCTGTCGCTTAGCCAGAGATGGCTGGCCTCCCCATCTCCAGCCTCTCTCGTGGCCAGGATGTCCCTCAGGTCCCTCAGGGATCTTTTCTTCTCTCACTGTGTCTTCTCAGGGGGTCCTCGTCTTTGCTAGAGGATGTGCAGGTGTGCCCACGGCATTCCAGTGCTCGCTCACCCAGCTCTGCACCTGAGGCTGGAAGGCCCTGCGTACCTGGCAGTCTTGGTTTGGAAAAGACATGACACTTCCTGAGAGTTCGCCTCTGCTGTGTGCACATGTGTATACGTGTGTGTCCATCTGCCCCACTAATCCTGGTTTCCATCTCTTTCTCTTCCACAGTGAGGGTTCCTTATTTCATTGACTTGAAAAAACCGCAGGATCAAGGTTTGAATCACACGTGTAATTACTACCTCGAGCCAGAGGAAGACGTGACCATTGGAGTCTGGTGAGTGCCCAGCAGTATGGCCAGTGTTGTCCAAGATCATCACTTGTTTTTATCCTCCCACTCTTCATTTCCAAAACAGAGATGTTGGCTAAATTTGATCCTAATGGAGCACAATGAGATGGCATCAAATCTTAGGTTCTTAGGTTTTCAAACACTGATGGCTTTATGAACCAGGCTGTTTGTGGAAAGAAACCTTATTTCCAGGGGGAAAAAAGAGAGTATGAGCATAGAAGTGCAAGCACAAATTTGAGTACACCCTTTCTTCTCAGAGAAGGGGATGTTTAGACATTGGAAACAGCTGGATTTCTTTCATAAGCAGTGCTTCTGGCCACTGATGTTGTGTTTGCTCTCTTTTTGTATTGACTTTTTTGAGCCACAAATTTAAATTGGACTTAATTAAACACTGTGACTTCTTTCTGTCTCCTTAGAATATGTTTTTCTCCTTTTCCTTATGAACAAGTGGGTGTTTCTGAAAACTAAATTAAAATTGACCAACTTTTCTGTGCCATTTTCTTTCTTCCCTCAGAAGCAGCTTGGCATCATTGCCCCTTTGTGTAGCTAGGTTTCTCTTTCAGCAGCCATGATGTTTCTCTGCCCTTGCAGAAAACTGCTGTGTATCTGAGATGCTTCTAAACAAAATGCTGTGGGTGGCTTCCCACTGTGGGCTATGAGGAAGTTCAGCCATATCTAATGATCCTGGGTAGAGAACATAAAGTGGGAAGGGAGATTATTGTTCTAGGAGTTAATGCTTGGGCTAGGCTTTTGTTATTTCTGGTTTAATTTAATCTTACATTTACTGACCAGTATGTGTGCATGGGCCACTTTGTTCTTGTGTCCTCAGTCAGAAGCTCGATGTGTTTTGCTCAGAGCTGTTTGGCAGGGAATTGGTCGGCCCTCCTGCCAGTTAGTGTGGTCTGTGCTTTGAGACACTGACAGGGGGTTGTTAGTAGGGACCTCTTTTTTGGGTAGTGGTTAGGATGTTCTATTGTGGGAGGAGTGTTTATGGTGCTGATACTTGGGCTGAAAGCTCCCGCAGCCGTCACCCATGAAGATTGCCCTTAGTGGCAGCAATGGCGAGACTCAAGTTACTGACAGCCAGGCTGTGTGCTGCTGAGCTGCGGCTAGCCCACGTCTGCTCCCTGTACTGTTGTGAGGACACTGTGGGCCCTGAGGCAGCAGTAGGCCTTGTTCTTCACACCCTGTCTGTGGGAGTAATCTCTCCATCTGGTAGGGGGCAGGAGAGCCCTGGGAATAGGGTCCCTCTCCTCTGGCTAGGCACTTCCCTTGTCAAGAGTACCAGGTTTGGGGCAGGCTGGCTCCTGGTTGTAATCAGCATCCAGGACCTTTAAAATGCGCCTTTTGGTCCCATGGGTTTATAATTGTCCAAGAGTGGTCATTATGGTCAGAACCACCCAAAATGCGATCCTCTGGAACAGGTCAAAGAAACATTAGAAGTGAAATGCTGAGGGGCACCTGGGTGGCTCAGTTGGTAAGTATCCAACCGTTGATTTCAGCTCAAGTCATGATCTCAGGGTTGTGAGATCGAGCCCTGTGTCACACTCTGCACTGAGTGTGGAGTCTGCTTAAGATTCTCTCTCTGCCCCTCCCTCCTCTACCCTCTAAAAAAAAAAAAAAAAAAGAAGTGATAAAACTGAAACTTAAGAGTTAGGAAATTTAAAAATGTCTATTTTTAAAGAAATGGCTATTTAATATTTTCAAGCATTCTTGCTAATAAATGTGAATATGTTTTATAGAAAAACCTTATTCATTCAGACCCTTCCCAGCAATTAACAGTATTTGATGTGGACAGACATCACATTAACTGGAGCATCTCCCTGAGGGAGAGTTCTGGCCAGAGAGACTGAGTGCATCTGCCTGCCAGGTGTGGGATGAACTGGGCTGACACCAGTCCATCCATGCAGCATGTTGGCTTATAGCATCTCCTCCTCCAGAGATGGGTCTGCTCCCAGGTGCTTTGTGAGCAGACTCTAGAAATGGTGCTGTAAGGATGTCCAGCTTCTAGTCCAGCTTGTAAAGATCAAAAGATCAGTGTCACTTAATTATCACCGCTGACACCATAAACTCTCTTGAGTATGTTGTGAGTTAATTTGTTTACAGGTTAGACTAGATAGTCCAAGATGGCAGAAGACATAGTTTTGTCTGGTCCCAGGAATTCAGCTAGACAGCTATCAAATCATTCTGAACACTTGTGAACTCAGCCAGAGATCTAAGAGAAGAATAGCTGCAACTCTACAAATAGAAAAGTGACCACTTTCTGCAAGGGTGTGGAGAAGTGAGTCCAAGATAATATATGGGAAGGTAAACCATGGGGTGGGGAACCTCTGTAAGCCAGCTACTGGAGTGATATAGCAGCAGAACACAAAATTGGAACTTTAAGAAGGCTGCTTCGATAAGGGACATACCTGTCTGACAGGTGCTCAGATCAGATGGCAAAGTGGGAAGGAATCCTAGATGGGCAGTGTGGTCTCAGGATCCTCAGGGTCACAGGAAGACTGGGCGTGCCTGTGTGTGGCAGAGTTCCCAGACATCAGAGGGGGGAAGTTGGTTGCCATCAGTGAGCCCAAGAGTGGGCTGTCAGCTCATGGTTGCCTATCCTATGAACTGTGGCGTGGTTGGGCGACTGCTCTCCAAGCAGGGGCCAAAAAAGTGGCAGAGCCGTGGAGAGACCCTCTTTCTGCCCCATGGAGGAGAAGCGCCAGTGCACACCACAGGAGTCTGCAGGGTTTGGAGACTCCAAACGGGGTCGCATGCCTGAGATAGAAACACTCGGTCACAGGATAGGTGAGCACATAGTATGAACTGAGACCCCCAGAGACAGGAGTGACTGACTGCTTTTCCCTGAGGACAGACTGAGGAGGTGGGCCCCATGGCCTAGAAACTGAGAGGCTGCCATTTTCATTCTCATCCTCTAAAGCAGCGCAGGAATCCTTTAGGGAATAAAAGCCACATTGAGCAATCGGGAGTGGATTACTTAGCCTGGCCCCTGGCAAGGGCAGTGCAATTCTGCCCAGGGGCAAAGACACCTGAGAATCTGCACAACAGTCCTCTCCCCCAGAAGACCAGCAAGAAAATCTGGCTAGGACCCAAGTTTACCGATCACACAGAACTTCAAAACTCCAGCACTACTGGAAAATAGTATATAGAATTCGTGGGTTTTGCCCCGTGATTCTTTAGTCTTTCAGTATTATTTTTCTTCTCTTTCCTTTTCAACCTCTTTCTTACTTTATCAACTCTTCTTTTTAAATCTTTTTTAATTTTCATTTTTATAGTTACAGTCTATTCTTCTGTTATATTTCATTTTTGTATATATATGTTTCTCCTTCTTTACAATTTTGGGATGCAATTTCTTCTAACAAACAGTCCAAAACACACTCAGAATCTAGTGTATGGCTCTTTTCTCTTCACTATCTAACTGTATTCTCTCTTTTTTTCTTGCTTTTTTCAAAAATTTTTTTAGTCTTTTAATTTTCATTGTTATAGTTATGTTCTGTTCTTTCATTGCATTTAATTTTATTTTTGTACATATATAAGTTTTTCTTCCTTTACAATTTTGGGATCTCGTTTTCTAACAGACCAAAATACAAACAGGATCCACTCTATTGGTCTCTTCTGATCACATGTCTGATTATATTCTCTCTTTTTTCCCCCCATTTTTGGGTCTTTTCTCATTTGAGTTATATTTCTCGGGGGTTGTTGTTGCCATTTTAGTATTTTGTTCTCTTGTTCATCTGTTCTTCTCTGGAGAGAATGACAAGACAAAAAACTCACCTAAAAAAGAACAAGAGGCCATACTGACTGCCAGGGTCCTAATTGGTATGAATGTAAGTGAGGTGTCAGGACTAGAGTTCAGAATAACAATTATAAAGATATTAGCTAGGGTTGAAACAAAGTATAGAAGACACTAGAAAATCCCCTTTTGGAGAAACAAAAGAACTAAAATCTAATCAAATCAAAATCAAAAGGTTATGAATGAGATGCAATAAAAAATGGAGGCTCTAACTGTCAGGATAAATGAGGCAGTAGAGAGAAATAGTGATATGGAAGACATAATGATGGCAAATAAAGAAGCTGAGAAAGAGAGATAAGCAACTACTGGACCATGAGAAGAGAATTTGAGAGATAAGTAAAACAATTGAGAGATATATGAAACAATTTTAGAATAATTGGGATCCCGGAAGAAGAGGAAAGGGAGGGGCAGAAAGTATACTGGAGCAAATTATAGCAGAGAACTTCCCTAATGTGGGGAAGGAAACAAGCATCCAAGTCCAGGAGGCACAGAGAACCTCCCCTCAAAATCAATAAAAATAGGATAACAGGGCGCCTGGGTGGCTCAGTGGGTTAAGCCGCTGCCTTCGGCTCAGGTCATGATCTCAGGGTCCTGGGATCGAGTCCCGCATCAGGCTCTCTGCTCAGTGGGGAGCCTGCTTCCTCCTCGCTCTCTCTCTCTGCCTGCCTCTCTGCCTACTTGTGATCTCTCTCTGTCAAATAAATAAATAAAATCTTTAAAAAAAAAAAAATAGGATAACACCCTGACATACAATCGTGAAACTTGCAAATCTCAAAGACAAAATACTGAAGGCAGCTCAGGGTAAGTCCATAACCTACAAGGGTAGAAACATTAGACTTCCAGCAAACCTATCCACAGAGACCTGGCAGTCCAGAAAGGACTGGCATGATATATTCAGCATGCTAAATGAGAAGAATATGGAGCTGAGACTATTTTATCTGACTAGGATGTTGTTCAAAAGAGGAGAGATAAAAAGCTTCCAGGATAAACAACAGAAACTAGAAGAATTCGTGACACTAAGCCAGCCTAGCAAGAAATATTAAAAGGGATCCTTTAAGTGAAGAGAGAGCCCAAATTACCGAACAGAGACAATATACAGAAACAGTGACTTTACAGGTAATAAAAAGTTACTAAATTCATAATTTTAAGTAATTTCTCTGAATATAAATGGGCTAATTACCCAAATCAAAAGAAACAGAGTGTCAGATTGGATAAAGAAGCAGCCCATCCATATGCTGTTTGCAAGAGATGCATTTTAGGCCCACAGGCACCTGCAGGTTGAAAGTGAGAGGATGGAAAGCCATTTATCATGCTAATAACATTAAAAAAAAAAAAAAGCTGGGGTGACAATCTTTATGTCAGACAAATTATATTTTAAGCCAAAGGATGTAATAAGAGATGAGGAAGGACACTATATTATAATTAAAGGTTCTATACAGTGAGAAGATCTAACAATTGTAAACATTTATACCCTAACACAGGACCAGCCAATTATATAAGCCAATTAATAATAAAATTAAACTAACACATTTATAATAATATAATAATAGTAAAGGACTTTATTAGTTTTTAAGAGAATTAATTTATTTATTTAACAGGGAGAGAACACAAGGAGGGGGAGCAGGCTCCCTACTGAGCAAAGAGCCTGATGTGGGGCTTAATCCCAGACCCTGAGATCATGCCGTGCAAGGCAGATGCTTAAATGACTGAAGCACCCAGGTGCTCTAATAGTAGGGGACTTTAACACCCCACTCACTGCAATAGACAGATCATCTAAGCAGAAGATTAACAAGGAAACAAGGGCTTTGAATGACACACTGGACTGTACTTCACAGATATATTCAGAGCATTCCATCCTAAAACAAAAGAATACACATTCTTCTCATGTGCCCATGGAACATTCTCCACAAAAGGTCATATACTGGGTCATAAATCAGGTCTCAGCCAGTACGAGAAAATTGAGATTATTCCATGCATATCTTTGGACCATAATGCTTTGAACCTGGAACTCAATCACAAGAGGAAATTTGGAAAAAACTCAAATACCTGGAGTCTAAAGAGCATCCTACTAAAGAACGAATGGGTCATCCAGGAAATTAAAGAAGAATTTGAGAATTCGTGGAAACTAATGAAAATGAAAACACGACTGTTCCAAACCTTTGGGATGCGACAAAGGTGGTCCTAAGAGGGAAGTATATAGCCATAGAAACCTTTCTCAAGAAACAAGAAAGGTCTCAAATATATAACATAACTGTACACCTAGAGGAGCTGGGATGGGAGGGAACCCAGCAAATAAAGCCTAAATCAAGAAGAAGGGAAATGATAAAGATTAGAACAGAAATCAATGAAATAGAAACCAAAAGAACAGTAGAACAGATCAACAGGACTGGGAGCTTGTTTTTTGAAAGAATTAATAAGATCAATAAACATGTGGCCAGACTTATCCAAAAGAAAAGAGAAAGCACACAAATTAATAAAATCATGAATGAAAGAGGAGAGATCACAACCAACACTGAAGAAATACACACAATTATAAGAACATATTATGAGACAACTATATGCCAGCAAATTAAGCAATCCGGAAGAAATATGTACATTCCCAGAGACATAAAAACTACCAAAACTGAAACAGCAAGAAATAGAAAAACCAAACAGATCCATAACCAGCAAGGAAATTGAAGCAGTAATTAAAAATCTCCCAAAAAACTAGAGTCCAGGGCCAGATGGCCTCCCAGGGGAATTCTACCAAACATTTAAAGAAGAATTAATACCTATTCTTCTGAAGCTGTTTCAAAAAATACAAATGGAAGGAGAACTTCCAAACTCATTCTATGAGGCCAGCATTACCCTGATCACAAAACTGCGCAAATACTCCACCAAAAATGAGAATTACAGATCAGTGTCCCTGATGCACATGGATGCAAAAATTCTCACCAAAATACTAGCCAATAGGATCCAACAGTACATTAAAAGTTTTATTCACCATGACCAAGTGGGATTTATTCCTAGACTGCAAGGGTGGTTCAACATCTCCAAATCAATCAGTGTGACAATCTACGTTAATATAAGAAAGGCAAGAACTATTGATCCTGTCAATTGATCCAGAAAAAGCATTTGACAAAGTACAGCCTCCTTTCTTGATTAAAGCTTTCCATAGTGTAGAGATAGTGGGAACATACTTCAGTATCATAAAAGCCATCTATTAAAAGCCCACAGTGAATATCATTATCAATGGAGTAGAACTGAGAGCTTTTCCCTTAAGGTCAGGAACATGACAGAGACGCCCAGTCTTACCACTATTATTCAACATAGTACTAGAAGTCCTAGGCAGTCAGAGAATGAAAAGAAATAAAAGACATTCAGATTGGCAAAGAGGAAGTCACACTCTCTCTCTTCATAGATGACATAATACTTCATGTGGGTAATCCAAAAGACTCCACCCCAAAATTACTAGAACTTATACAGCAATTCAGCAAAGTGGCAGGATATAAAATCAGTGCACTGAAATCAGGTGCATTTGTATACACTAATGATGAAACAGAGAAAGAGAAGTTAAGGAATCAATTCATGTTTGCAATAGCACCAAAAACCATAGACACTTGGAATAAACTTAACCAAAGAGGTCAATAATGTATACTCTAGAAACTATAGAACACTTATGAAAGAAATTGAGGAAGACACAAAGAGGTGGAAAAACGTTCTGTGCTTATGGATTGGAAGAATAAACATTGTTGAAATGTCTATGCTACCCAGAGCAATCTACACATTCAGTGCAATCCCTATAAAAATACCTTTGACATTTTCACAGAGCTGGAACAAATAATCCTTAAATTTATATAGAACCAGAAAAGACCCTGAATGACTAGAGGACTATTGAAAAAGAAAACCAAAGCTGGGACATCACAGTGCCTGATTTCAAGCTATATTACAAAGCTGTGATCATCAAGACAGTATGGTACTGACACAGAAACAGACACATAGATCAATGGGATAGAATAGAGAGCCCAGAAATGGACCCTTGATTCTATGGTCAAGTAATCTCCGACAAAGCAGGAAAGAATATCCAATGGAAAAAAGGAAGTCTCTTCAATAAGTGGTGCTGGGAAAATTAGAAAGCCACATGCAGAAGAATGAAACTGAACCATTCTCTTATACTGTAAAAACAATAAGCACAAAATGGTTGAAAGAACTCAGTGTGAGACAGGAATCCATCAAAATCATGGAGGAGAACACAGCCAGCAACCTCTTCGACCTCAGCTGCAGCAGCTTCTTGCTAGACATGTCTCTGATAAGGAAACAAAAGCAAAAATGAACTATTAGGACTTCATCAAGATAAAAAGTTCTGCACAGCAAAGGAAACAGTGAACAAAACTAAAAGGCAACCTACATTATGGGAAAAGATTTTGCAAATGACATATCAGATAAAGGGCCTGTATTCAAGATATATAAAGAACTTATCAAACTCATCACCCAAAAAACAAATAATCCAGTCAAAAATGGGCAGAAGACATAAACAGACATTCTTCAAAGAAGGCATACAAATGGTCAACAGACACATGAAGAAATGCTCCATATCACTTGGCATCATGGAAATACACTTCAAAACCACAGTGAGATACCACCTTATACCAATCAGAATAGCTAAAATTAACCAGACTGGAAACAACAAATGTTGATGAGGATGTGGAAAAAGGGAAATGCTCTTAACACTGTTGGTGGGAATGCAAGCTGGTGCAGCCACTCTGGAAAACAGTATAGAGGTTCCTCAAAAAGTTGAAAGAAGAGGTACCCTATGACCCAGTAATTGTACTACTAGGTATTTATCCAAAGGATACAAATGGTCATTTGCAGGGGCATCAGCACCCCCATGTTCGTAGCAGCAATGTCCACAATAAACAAACTATGAGAAGAGCCCAGATGTCCAGTCACAGATCAATGGATAAAGATGTGGTATATAAAATGGAATACTACTCATCCATCAGAAAGTATGAATACTCACTATATACATGGACATAGATGTAACTGGAGGGTATTAATGCTAAGCAGAATAAGTCAATAAGAGAAAGACAATTATCATATGATTTCACTCATATATGGAATTTAAGAAGCAAAACAGAGGATCCTAAGGGAAGAGAGGAAAAAATAAAGACAAAATCAGAGAGGGAGGGGCACCTGGGTGGCTCAGTGGGTTAAAGCCTCTGCCTTCGGCTCAGGTCATGATCTCAGGGTCCTGGGATCGAGCCCCGCATCGGACTCTCTGCTCAGCGGGAAGCCTGCTTCTACCTCTCTCTCTGCCTGCCTCTCTGCCTACTTGTGATCTCTATCTGTCAAATGAATAAATAAAATCTTAAAAAAAAAAATCAGAGAGGGAGACAAATCATAAGAGACTCAACAAACTGAGGGTTGCTGGAGGGCAGGTAGGTGGGGGTATGGGGGTAACTGGATGATAGACATTAAGGAGGGCACGTGATGTAATGAGCATCATGTGTTATATAAGATTGATCAATCACTGACCTCTACCTCTGAAATTAATAATATATTATATGTTAATTGAATTTAGATAAAAATAAAAAATAGTGTACAGTTTAATAATACGGGTATGTACGAGGGGAAATGATCTTACCTAGCCAGTATTTATTAAGCAGTCATTCTGTGTGAGGCCCAGATGAGGTCCTGGTGAATGAGCCAAACTAGATCTTACAGAATGTCCAGTTCACATGGGAGAAACTCCACCCCCAGCCCCAGCCCCTGTCTACGTGCTACCACAGCTACCCCTTCTGTGGCCCAGAGGGGCCCAGGTGTGGGTGAGGAAATCTCCTACCAAGGCTGTCAGAAGCCATCACTGTAGCTTGGAGTTCTGTAGTTATTTCTTCTGCCTGCCACCACCCCCCAACCCCTGCCACCACCTGGCCTGCTCTGCGCTCAGTTGTGACTCTGATCCTGTGTCATTCTGTCAATAATCATCCTTATCCGATCATTTTACTCCACTCTGCTTCTGTTTCCAGGCACACTGTCCCTGCTGTCTGGTGGAAGGATGCCCAGGGAAAGGACCAGATGTGGTACGAGGATGCCTTGGCTTCCAGTCACCCTATCATCCTGTACCTGCATGGGAATGCAGGCACAAGGTAAGGAACATGTGTAGCATGTCCTCCCCTCAATGCTGGCCCAGTCTGGTCTGCTGACCCACTATAGAGAGGGAGTGTACAGGCAGTGGGGCCGTGGGGCATCCTGAGAACACAGGAAATGGCAGAGTTTATGGGATTGGGGGGAAAGGCATCAGGGTGAAACTCCCATGAAGCAGTGTTCCCACAAGCTCAGAGCAGAGCAGAGCTGTATGGAAGGTGGGCCCAGGTGTAGGTTCCTTGGGAAACCACCCCCACTCCCCATGTTAAACAGATGTGGGAGTCTGTGTCCAGATACCCCTTATCTGGGGCTCCCACCTGGGTGGGATGGAGGAGCCTGCGTCACATCACCTAGATCCTTGGCCAGAGTGTGGTGTTTGCTTCTTTCTGAAGTAATCTGAAGGGCAAAGTGAGGGCCAGTGATTTAGGGAATCCAGTTTCTCCTTGAGTAAGCAGCAGTTGTTCCTCAGAGGGGTCGTCATGACACTTCAGGGCAGCAGTGCCCCTGGGGAATGCTGTCTCCTGTTCACCAGCCTTGTGTGTCAGCTCAGGATGAGGGTCGCAGGGAGGCTGGCCCTTTCTCGCTGGCAGGCATGTCCTTCTGGGGGTGGGGGGAAGCACAGTTCCTGGCAAGGGGCAGTGAGTGCTGAGGAGGAGTTGGGGTGACATCAAAGGAAGGATGGCTGAAAGCACAAGGAGGCCAGAGGGACCCCAGGGGAATGCACACAGATAAACTCATCCGTGCAGGCTGCCCACCATGCTGTTGGGTTGGGTGATGAGTGTGAGTTCTGTCTCTCAGCGTTACCACTCTTACAACAGCAAATGCCAATATATCCTGCTGGGTATGGCTGAGGCCCTGTCTGTGGCAAGCCGTTGCTCAAGTTTATCCCAGATCATTTCCAAGAGTGTCTTTAGGGAACCCTCCCTACACTGTTGGTGGGAATGCAAGCTGGTGCAACCACTCTGGAAAACAGCGTGGAGGTTTCTCAAAAAGTTGAAAATAGAGCTACCTTATGACCCAGCAATTGCACTACTGGGTATTTACCCTAAAGGTACAAACATAGTGATCCGAAGGGGCACGTGCACCTGTATGTTTATAGTAGCAATGTCCACAATAACCAAACTGTGGAAAGAACCTAGATGTCCATCAACAGATGAATGGATCAAGAAGATGTGGTATATATATACACAATGGAATACTATGCAGCCATCAAAAGAAATGAAATTCTGCCACTTGCAACAACGTGAATGGAACTAGAGGGTATTATGCTTAGTGAAATAAGTCAATCAGAGAAAGACAACTATCATATGATCTCCCTGATATAAAGAAGTGGAGATGCAATGTGGGGGGCTTGGGGAGTAGGAAAAGAATAAGTGAAACAAGATGGGATCGGGAGGGAGACAAAGCATAAGAGACTCTTAATTTCAGAAAGCAAACTGAGGGTTGCTGAGGGGAGTGGGGATGGGAGAAGGTGGTTGGGTTGTGGACCTTGGGGAGGGTATGTGCTGTGGTGAGTACTGTGAAGTGTGTAACCCTGTCAATTTACAGACCTGTACCCCTGAGTCTAATAACACATTATATGTTTATTTAAAAAAAAAAAAAGAGTGTCTTTAGGGGTGCCTGGGTGGCTAAGTCAGTTAAGCAGCGGCCTTCAGTTCAGGTCATGATTTCAGGGTCTTGGGCTTGAGCCCTATGTCAGACTCCCTGCTCAGCATGTAGTCTGCTCCTCCCTTTTCTTCTGCTCCTCGCCCTGCTCATGCACTCATGCTCAGTCTCTCTCTCTTATGCCTGTAAATTTTCTGAACAGAACATTGTCTGAAAACCCCCAGGAAGGCTGCTGTTGTTGCAGCTTCACTAGGGCATGTGAGGGAGCCAGCAGGAGCTGGCAGGAGGCAGGGCTGCTCCAGGCTCTGGGTGAAGGTCAGCCTGATGCCTAGCTGCAGTGGCAGGCTGGGGGCATGTTATTTTGTAAGCAGAACCAACAAGGAGGTGAATTCTTAGGCCCTTGTGGGTTTGGGGGTGGGGGCAAGCCAACAGTGTCTCTCAGCGATGTTGGGGCGCCGGGGCTGCATAGTAGACACCACAGGAAGTCCAGGAAGTGTGGGCTGCGAGGATGCTTTGTGAGACTGCAGAGTGCTCAGCTGCTGAATCGTGTGCACTTGGCAGTTTGCTTTCGTCTTTGCCTGGGACAAGTGGGTTTCTCTTCTGCTTTTCAAAGGGCAAGTGGTTATAACTACTCTGCTAGCATCTTCCTATAAATGAGAAAATTTTGTAGTTTACTGGGAATAAGGTTCAGTTAAGCAATACCAGTCACATGGTAAAAAAGACAAAGTCTGCCTAAACTTCAGGTTTGAAGGAGCCCTGTGACTTGGAAAGTCTTGCTGTCCTCTCCCCCGTCCCCAGCGAGACCCCCCCTTGGCCTGGCAGAATTACAGCAGCACTGTCTCTCCAAGAGCCAGTCTCTGGCTACTGTTGTGCACTCTTCTTCTTCTTCTTCTTCTTTTCTTCTTTTTTTTAATTTACCCCTCTTCTTTTTGCTCAAAGTGGGGAATTTGAACAATCTAGACAAGACATCAAGACATGTACTTCTCCAAAGATAACTGAAAACATTTCTTTCTGGTCCTGAAACTCATTCCCTTGTATTTCTGTGGCCACATTGCATTGGTTTTCTTTCTTTGTCTCATCCCTGTCTCTCTCAGGGACACTCCCTGCCCTCCCCACCCACAAGCACCACACAGCAAAGTGGCCAGGGTGCTCAGTATAAAAAAAGAAAACTGCTGAGAAGTCTGGAGAGGGTGAGCTCACTTGCTAACATGCTTTCCTTCCTGAGGTCGCCCCGTTCCCACTTTGGTGTCTATCCATAGTAGTAGCCGACCAGTAGCTGGACAAAATGTGAGGAGGGATAGATAGTACTCGGACAAAGAAGTATAAACACACAAAACACTTTGGATGCACAAAAGCCTGTTTAGCATCTATAATAGGAAGTGACCCCAACACACTAATCTGTGGGTGTGGGGCTGGGAGATGGTCAGGGCCTCTCTGAAGATGGCTGAGCAGTAATTGTCAAGATTACGATCACAAACACCTTCCATCCAGCAGTTCCATGTGTAGGAACATATGGAGCACATGTGTGCAGGAGGACATCAGCATGGGCTGGCCATGGCAGCAAAACTTATATTCACAGCAGATAGGAGAGGGTCACAATGACTGCAAGATAAGGAAGGTGAACCACTACTGAAAAGAGTCCTGAAAGTTGTTTGTGCATTACTGAGTGAAAAGTGAGAGGCAGTAGAGTGTGCATGTCGAGGAAAGAAGTGCCTTCACTTCTGCCACATGCTGGTCACCAGGATGCTGAGGGAAGGGCTAGATGCTGGGCAGGAGTAGGGGGCTTGCTGTCTATCTTCTGTATCTTCTGAAGTTTGTGTTGTTTCTATGTGTTAGTCAAAAATAGAAGTAATATGATAATTAAGAAATATCCCCAAAGTGCTAAGACTATCCCTTGCTTGTCACGGTATTGCCAGAAACAAGCATGGAGCTGCTCTGATGCCCTGTAGAAGAGGTCATCTGTCCCCCAATGACCCACTCTGTATGAATTTGGGGACCAAGCCACTAAGGACCCAGACACTCCAGTACTGACCCTGGGGGCATGCCTTTTTGAGAAGATGTGCTAACACCCATTCTTGTTTCTTTTTCCCTGACTCTCTAGAGGAGGCGACCACCGGGTGGAACTTTACAAGGTAGGTGAAGATGGCACACAATGTATGATGGACAGAGTGGTGTTCATAGGCTGCATGATGGGCAGAGTGGTGTATATAGTGATGATGGGAGAGTGGTGTACACAGTGTGATTTCGGGAGAGCTGCATACATGGTGTGATGTTGGGAGAGCAGTGTACACAGTGATGACAGGAAAGGTGCTAACATGGTGTGATGACAGGAGAGCAGTGTACATGGTGTGATGACAGGAGAGCAGTGTACATGGTGTGATGACAGGAGAGCGGTGTATATGGTGTGATTTCGGGAGAGCGGTGTACACAGTGTGTATGATTGGGAGCGTGGTGTACTTTGGTGTGATGACAGGAGAGTAGTGTATATTGGGAGAATGGTGTACACGGTGTATATGACAGGGAGCATCATGTACATGGTGTGTGTGACAGGGAGAGCGCCATACATGGTGTGATTACAGGCAGAGCAGTGTACACACAGTGTAGGACACACAGAGTGGTATTCACAGGGTGTACGGGTGGGGAGATTTGTGTACACGGGGCATATGAAGGGCAGGGCCACATATGTAGTGTGTATGAAGGGAGAGTGGCATCCACACAGTATACGAAGGAAAGTGCATCACCCAGGGGTGTCTCCCACCTGTTCTTTCCAGTAGGAATGTACACAAGGGAGTCCCTCCAGTACTTGTGAGAGAGATGATCAACATTGGCCTTTCCAATGCTGCCTCCATTGGAAGCCTCTACCGTGGAATGCTTCCCTCTAATGCTGCCTCTAGGGAGAGCTTCCAAAAGCAGAATGAGTGGACTTCAGGCATCATCTGCCAGATATTGGCAGTTATATTAAAGGCATTTGAAATTGTCATTAAATGCTGCATTTCTCCTCTAAAACGAATGGAGAGCACCCAGGGCCAGGAAGTCACACTCTGGCCAAGTTGCAGGGTCAGGAACTCTGCCACACTGAAGTCTCACCCATCACCAGATTCCAGGCTGATCTGGTGGAGGGGCTGGTGGGTCTGCCAGCCAGGCACTCAGACCCTCACTTCTGCCTGGTTGTCTTCTTGGAAAGCTTGAGTCTCAGAGCTGGAAATGTGCAGTTGCCTTCAGGGTCCTCTCCCTCGTCTACCCCTCACAGGGACCGACACCTGCATTGGTTAACCTGGCAGAGAGCAAATGCGAGGGAACATCTGCATCTTGTGGGCACCACTCTGTCCCTTACACACCAAGGCCACGCACTGCTGTGGGCCATGGAAGGGTTTGTTCCTTGGCTGAATTGGATCAAATTGGGGAGGGGGTGCTTTTGCAGAGCTGTGGCCCCTTCTTGAGGTTTCTGTTCTTAGTAAGGGTTTGCACCTAGAGCAGGTATGGCCCTGGTGGGAGCAGATGCTGTAGGGGCAGATGCTGCCCTGGGGCAGGCAAAGGAGAAAGGAGGAGCACACCTCCCTCTGGGGATTTTGGAGCATGTTGGTGGCTGGCCACTTCCACATGTCTCCAGGCACACTACAGGAAAGCTCAGGTATGGGCTGTGAGAAATTATCTAGTCCAGAAGATCACGTCATTTAGAGGGATTTTGTTTTCAATAATAGAAAAATCCAACAAAATCTTCAAGTCTAAGAAATGTTAGGTTGCAGTAAGGATCCCAGATGCAGTCTCTGACCATAGAGCCCCTCCTTCTGAGTCTCTGGTCTCAGGGTGTCTGCCCTGGCTGGAGGGCTACCTGTGCCCTGGGGGGTCTGAGCTGTGGGAGAGCCCTTCTTTCCATCATATTCCCAAGGCGGCGGCATCTGCGTGTCCTGTAGCAGCAGCAGATGTGTGGGTTTTATAATGGGGAATGGGCATCATGGTCACAGTGTTTATGAAGCTCCCACTGTGTGCAGGGCCCAAAGACTGACATTGGGCTGGCTTTGGTAAGAGGCAAGCTGCCCTCAATTCAAGATGTGTGGATTTGTGCCCAGATATTTATTTTTTATGTTCCAGGTGCTGAGTTCCCTTGGTTATCACGTGGTCACCTTTGACTACAGAGGTGAGTTCTTATGCAAGTGCAAGTCTGGGCCCTCACACTGCTCCCATCTGGGTCTGCTGTGCAGGCGTCAGTCACCTTGGGAGCCGAGGCAGCATTTGTAGCTCATGGTGCCTGATGTGCAGTGAAGGCGAGTGTGGTGGTCGGTGTGAGGGCACATCATCTTCCCATGTGTGTCCTGCATGCTGATGAGGGGCATCCCTCAGCAACATTTTAAATGTAGAAGATACTGTCATTTCTTTACTGGATTCTGACTCCCCAGAGCTGGTCTTCGGACACATTTTGTGGGCAGAAGAGCTTGTCTTGTTAAAGTTCTTCTTCTTCTTTTTTTTTTTTTTTTAAGATTTTATTTATTTATTTGACAGACATCACAAGTCGGCAGAGAGGTAGGCAGAGAGAGAAGGGAGGAAGCAGGCTCCCTGTGGAGCAGAGAGCCCAATGTAGGGCTTGATCCCAGGACTCTGGGACCATGACCTGAGCCAAAGGTAGAGGCTTTAACCCACTGAGCCACCCAGGCACCCCTCTTGTTAAAGTTCTGAAAACAGGAGAAAGAACTGTTAAGAGAGAAGAAAGATTCTTCTTGCCCCTCAGCATTTTTTCTTTCTTGAGTGAGTCAGAAGGCTTTGCTGCCGAAGAGATGGAGAACCCACAGTCACTGTAGGCTAAGAATGGTGCACCTTAACGAGCCAGGAAAATACTTCGTATTGATCAAGAGCTGCCCTGTGAGAAGCATGGGCCTCCTGTAGTCTCAGCAGCAGAGGTCAGAGGTCAGAGGGCTGCTTGGCTTACTTAGCCTGCTTAGCTTGACCTACAGGGAGGGTAATGGTGTCAATACCCTCAGACCGAGGATATGATGTCGTAACAAATTGCCACACACCTGATGTCTTCAAAGAGCACAGACTTACTTTGAAGTTCTGGAGGTCGAAAGTCCAAAACCTTTGCCACTGGGTTAAATAAAATACAGGTGTTGGCGGGGCCAGCCCTTCAGGAGCTTCTGTGGGAGAATCTAGTTCCTTCCCCTTCCAGCTGCTTGAAGCTGTCCTTGTGCCTCAGTGCATGGCCTCTTGAGTCTGATCTCTGACCCTTGCCTTTCCCTCTCACTTGTCCAGCAGACCATTGTGGTGACTTTGCACCCATGCTGATAAGCCCATAATCGCCCGTGTCATAGTCTGCTGATCAGTGGCCTCATTTCCTCCTGCTGCTTCACTCCCGCCCCTTGCTGGCCACAGAATCAAATGTCCTCACAGGCCCCGGGGATGAACACACAGGCCTCTGGGGTGGCAGTGGCCTGCCTGCTGTAGGGATGGTTCTTTCCCAGAAGAGTGTTCACAAGTTCTGGGTTGGGAAAAACTACAGATAAGGATCTGGAAAGTAGTTCACCCACTTATCCTTTTCTCTGTGCTAAAAAGGGTTTTGTGTTCCTACAGAGTGCTAGAGACTTCAGGGTGATAGAGCAGCCTCCTTCCTTGTTCACCTCCTTGTGCTTCTACCAGAAAGTGAAAGCCCTCACAGCACTTTGTCTTTCCAGTTCTCATCAAGTCTCTGCATTTCTAAGCTCCACATCTGCCAGTCTCTGTCTCTCTGTATTCCTTCCTTCTCTCCACACCTTGAAGCTCTCAGGGTGGCCTTGTCTCTCACATGCCCCCTTAAGCATCTGGGATACCCAGGGGAGGTGCCCAGTTGTCGGTTTTGCTTAGGCAGCAGAGCAGGCTCTTTCTGAGCCTCGTGGTGCTTTCAGATCATTTGATGATGACTCACTGCTGAGTTGCTAGAAATGACAGTGGCATTTGCCCTTTACAAGATCCTGGGGGGAGGGTCCTGGGGGAAAATGGGGTCTGGGAACAGAGATGATTAGCTTTCCTCTGCTATTCTGAGAGCCCCTTTTCTTTCTGGGTCAGAGTTGCCTTGAGCCTGGAATCCTGCCCCCACCCCAGCCTGACTACCCACATCTGTCTTTAGCTGGGCTACAGCTGGCCATGGAAGCCAGACTGGGCTCAGGATCCCCCGGGGGACGCTCCTTTCCTGCCGGGGCTTTGGGCAGGCCAAGGTCTCACTGGCCTATCACCTTGGGCCAGCTACCAGCAAGCCCTAAGGGTTGGGGAGCTTGCTGCCCCATCTGCCCGCAGGAGTCTGTGCGTCTGACGGCCCTGTCTGCACAGTTGTTCCTTGAGGCTTAGATAAGGGTGTGTGGATGGCTGTTTGGGCTCAGGGGTTGTAGCTGGCCAAGGAAGCCGGAGAAGTAGAATCCGGCTTGTCCACACACCCCTCATGTGGGTCTGTGAATGATGGTGGCAGAGACTTCTGTTGCCCCAGCCAGTCCTAGGCTGCCTGTTGAGAAAGAAGGGTATGAGTCCACCCCTCAAGCGGTTCCAGGGGCTGGGATTTGACTTCCTCCTCTTGCCACTTCTCCCCCTGCCAGGTTGGGGTGACTCGGTAGGAACGCCATCGGAGCGAGGCATGACATATGATGCACTCCATGTTTTTGACTGGATCAAAGCAAGAAGTGGAGACAACCCTGTGTATATTTGGGGTCATTCTCTAGGCACTGGGTGAGTTCACAGCCTGGTGGAGTCATGGGGGAGCAGGTCTTCATGGGGCAACGTTTCACCAGGTCTTTCCAAGACTGCCCTGATGGCGTCTGGATCCCGTGACACCATGAGTCCCAACAACCCTTGTCCCTCTTGTCCCTCATGCCCGTGATGGGGATGGGGAAGAAGTGCCACAAGACACCATGAAAAGTTTGAGCTGCTTGAACTCCTCAACCCAAAAAGGGACTTGAGATACACACAGGCAGCTGTGGGGTGGCCATTTAACCTCTGCAGGGAGGGTGGGCACACTTGCCTCAGTCCCAGGGTGTTCCTCAGGGAGGTGTCTGCAGAGCAGACCAGACAGGGCACTTGGGTTAGCATCAACTGGCTCTGGAGTGTGGGTGCTGGCTGGCAACCTGCGGGCTGGGGCTTTGATCACTTGCAAACCAGGGACATTTGTAAACAGCATGACCGCTTGGCCTGTACTTGGCTTACCAGAGACCATAGGGGAGGCAGCAATGGGTGGTTCCCTTCCTACATCTGCCAGGATGGGGGAAACAGTTTAATACTCCATCTGGGGCTGCCTGAATCGCTGCTGCTGATGGAAGGTCAACAATGTTTCTAAAAGGGGCACTGCTGTCAGTGCCCGGAGTCATGAGGCCTTCAGCAACCATCCCTTTTCCAGCAGCTTTTCCTTTGGGTGCCGTGGCCGTGGCCCCTTCCTCCCCCTGATGCTCACCTTGGACACCCTGCTGCAGTTAGGGTGGACCTGCGGGCTGGGAAGTGCCTGCAGAGAGGAGCTGGGGCCGAGCGGGGAGCAGGCCATCCTGCTGTGGCTGTCTGCATGGGACCCGCCCAGTGTGGCCCTGGGATGGCAAGAGATCTGGGGGCTGTCATTGCCATCCTCGTCAGAAGGGGTGGCCCATGGCAGGGGCAGCATGGTCCTGGGCATCTTTGTCCATACCCTCCCCCAGCTCCAAACTCCACCAGTCGCTTCACAGATCCCACAGTTCCTCTGGTTCACTTACAAGACTAGAACAGTCTCATCTCAAACAATTTCCATCATCATTCATCTGAACTGTTTTTCCTTCTTAGAGTGGCGACAAATCTGGTGCGGCGCCTCTGTGAGCGAGGTAGGGGCCTGTGTGGCAGTGGGAGTCTTGGTGGGCTGGGCAGGGTCTCCTCCTGGTCTCTGGGCTCAGGCGGGGTGGGCAGCGTGTTTGTGCATACTCGCTGTGCCCCATGCTCTGCTGTGGGTTCTTGGGAGGGATGCTGATGTATGACAGCACAGCGACAGTGCCTGGTGTCATCTCAGAGCCCTAGACACAGGTGCCGCGGTCTGGGTAAACCCTCAGCTGACCCCAGCCTGCATTCCCCATGGATTTTTGAGCAGCTGGTGGAGCCTTATCAGGACTGGGCTCCCAAGACACAGCTTCAGTAGATGTGGTGCTGGGGAGCAAATGACAGCCACCTGAGAGGCCCCTGTGTGGGCACTTCTTGTGCCCCATCCATGCAGGAGTGCCTGTGAAGGGGGGGCAGGGCCGGTGGTGGGGGGTGCCTGGGGTCCACTCTCCAGTCTGGGGGACCAGCCTCTCCTGAGACATCCATGAGGGCTTCTTGCCCACCTGGCAGCCCCCTGTTTGTTTTATTTTCTAGAGACACCTCCAGATGCCCTTATATTGGAATCTCCATTCACTAATATACGTGAAGAAGCTAAGAGCCATCCCTTCTCAGTGGCAAGTACAGATCTTATTAAAAGTTGCCTTATTGTTATTATTAAAATAATTACTATCAAGGTAAGTCTTAAGAGAATAAGTATAAAATAAAAATCAATCCTTGTTTAGTGCAGGGTGCTGCTGGGGAATTTTATAACTCTGTAGTAGGCAGAAGGACGGGGTCACAGCTGGGTTGTCCAAGGATAGTAGGATCCACGGGAGGCCATGCTTCTGAGGCATGGTTTGCCTAGCTGGCATCGTTGCCCTGCAGGGCTCAGCCCAGGCCTGTGGCTGCTCTCCTGGCTGCTTCCGCGAACACGGAGCTGGTAGGTGCCCCTGCTCCCTGACTGCATAGACGGTGCTCAACAGTAAGGCTCTCCCAGCCGTGTCTCCAGGTGACAACCTGGGGGAACCCTGGTGGGGATCCCAGGGTGACTCAGGCCCTTCTTACCTGCCAGGATTGAGGCCTTGGACCCTCTTTTTATAAGCCTAGTCCAGAGGGGGCTCCTGTGTGTTTTCTGTCCTGTGGGTTCAGGGGGGCTGTGTCAGCCCCCTACCTGACCTCACGGTGCTCTGTTGCAGACCGAAGGAGTCCTCTATAATCTTACTTCTTTGGTGTTGCTTTACCCCCAAGTCACATGGACCCCTGTTTTCCCATGGGTGGAGGCCCTCATATCTGTTGGAGCCAGTCCTGCCCAGCTGCTGCTCTGAGGTGTGGGAGCCCATTTTGTGGGCAGCTATGCGTGGCCAGTTTGGGAGCCTCTTAAGCACAGAGTCTGTAGTCTGGGCAGTGGGGCACCCCAGCACAGCTCTGGTGGGGGCTCAGGTCAGTCCATTTGGAAGCACAGGAGACCCTTGGGCACTGAGCACCCTCTGTCTAAATCCTTGACCTCGGCCTTTGCTGTGGCTGTTTTAACTGATGTTTCTGCATGTTGTTTCTGTGTCGCCTTCAGATATACCGATACTTCCCTGGGTTTGACTGGTTTTTCCTCGACCCCATTACAAGCAGTGGAATTAAATTTGCAAATGATGAAAAGTGAGTACTATGGTACAATACCTCATTTTCCAACTTAAAAAAAATCATTGAGAACCCCCAGGACTAGTCACCTTAACCAAACAGGGTGGAATTCTGTATACTGGGGTTCTTCCCCAACCATCAGACCTTTGTAAAGGGCAAGTCAGGCTGGGAGCTGCAACCGAGAGAAAAGGGATTTGAAAAGGCCATGGTGGCATTAAAGCAACAGGAAGACAACGTGTCCCTGTGTTTGTTTTATTTGTTAGTTGAAATCAGAATCAGAATTCCCGACAGAGGGGCGCCTGGGTGGCTCAGTGGGTCAAGCTGCTGCCTTCGGCTCGGGTCATGATCTCAGGGTCCTGGGATCGAGTCCCACGTCGGGCTCTCTGCTCAGTGGGGAGCCTGCTTCCTCCTCTCTCTGCCTGCTTCTCTGCCTACTTGTGATTGCTCTCTGTCAAATAAATAAATAATCTTTAAAAAAAAAAAAAAAAAGAATTCCCGACAGATTCTAATAAGGGGAGCTGTTACTCAAAAAATGACACTGCCTCGGCCGTTTGATTTCTGTTTGGTTGTAGAAAAACGTTACAGAGTTCACTATTAAAAATATTTCTAGGGATGCCTGGGTGACTCAGTTGGTTAAGCATCTGCCTTCAGCTCAAGCTGTGATCTCAGGATCCCAGAATCGAGCCCTTCATTGGGTTCCCTGCTCAGTGGGGAGTCTGCTTCTCTCTCTGCCTACTGCTCCCCTTGCTTGTGCTCTGGCTTTCTCTCTCTCTGACAAATAAATAAAATCTTAAAAAATATATATATTTCATGGGGCACCTGGGTGGCTTAGTGGGTTAAAGCCTCTGCCTTCAGCTCAGGTCATGATCCCAGGGTCCTGGGATCGAGCCCCACATTGGGCTCTCTGCTAGGCAGGGAGCCTGCTTCCCTTCCTCTCTCTGCCTCTCTCTGCCTACTTGTGATCTCTCTCTGTCAAATAAATAATAAAAAAAAAAAAAAAAAAAAAAAATATATATATATATATATATATTTCTACTGGGGCTCCTGGGTGGCTCAGTCAGTTGAGCAGCCAACTCTTGGTTTCTTCTCAGGACCGTGGGATCAAGTCCCATGTTGGGCTCCATAAGGAGTCTGCTTGAAGATTCTCTCCCTGTGCCCCTTCCCACCTCACTCACTCAATCTGTCTAAAATAAATAAATCTTAAAAAAATAAATATCAGGTTAACATTTAAAAATCTACACTCAGGAATAAATGTGAAAAAATGGGATATTTTTCCTCTTAATTTTTTGTTTTGTTTCTGAAAATAGAGCAAACTAAAATTTGAACAGAAATAAGCAAAAAACTTGGTTGTTTATAAATATTGTTTTGGAACTTCAAGAATGATCTGAAAAAAGTGGATTCCAACAACAAGCACCACAGTGAGCGTTGGGTCCCCTGAAGGTGCCTTGGCCATGCTCCGGGCTGACCATTGAGGGGCTGGCAGTATTTCACCCGCAGGAAATCATAAGCCCCCATTTGGGTGCATGGTGACAGCATGTGAACCAGGCCTTTTCTAGAGTGGGTCAGGTTTAGGACATACCCCTTAGAATGGAAGTCCTGAAAAGATGGGCAGTGTCACCATCAAAGTGTGACCCTTGCAGCAGAGATGCTCCTCCCTGGAAGCAGAATGCAGAGAAAGTGTGCATGTATGTGTATTGCAAGCGAAGCCCAGATCACTGGATGGGCTGGGCATCGGTGGGGTGACAAGCCTTCTGGCCCAGGTCCTGCCCGGTGCCAGGCTTGCTCAGTGAGGGGTGGCCAGGACCTGTCTATGCCCACAGCTCCTCCGTGGTTTGCTAGAGGGTTTGGATCATCTGAACCTCTTGAAAATGTTAATTTATTTGTAAACCTTCTGGGTGACCTTAAATGTCATTTTCAATAAAGACAGGTTAGAGCATGTAGGCTTTTTTACCAACACATTTCTAGTGACCATCATTTGCTATAGGTTTCTTGGCCCACCTCCATGGGCCAAATATAAATATCATTTTTTAACTTTTAAAGAATAGGTCTAGTGGCAAAAATAATAATTTCCAATTTCTAGAAAATACACAGGGATCGGATAAGATGAATGGATCGATCTCTAGACTTGACTGAATAGATGATGGTGTAAACACTAGTTCTCTAGTGAAAAGCCAGTCAAGTTCTATCTGTTGAGCACCATGGTGAAGCCCCACGAAACCTGGGTAGGCCCAGGGACCCCCGCCCTCTCCCTGGGGCCTTGGTTCAGTTCCATCTTCCCCCACAGTGTGAAGCACATCTCCTGCTCCCTGCTCATCCTGCATGCCGAGGACGACCCGGTCGTGCCCTTCCAGCTTGGCAGAAAGGTGAGAGTTGGTGCCAACTCTGGTGTGGGCAGGTGTCTAGCCAGCTCCCATTCAGGCTGGGCCAGACATCTGCAGGGGTTCTGCTGCTGCCAGGTGCCCCCACCCCAGAAGAAGAAGCTAGGGGAGGTCAGCAGCAGGGTCGGATGGGGGCAAACAGTTGATGTCTTATCAGCAAAGGTACGCTAGAGGGCATGGACTTCTTCACCAGTACATTTGGTGATAGCAAGAGGAAACCTGAGAAGTAATCAGATGGCTCCCAGTCCATGCGCAGGGAGCCTGGCCTGACAGACTTGACTGCTGGGTACTCGGCTAGGCTGGACAGAAGGAGCCCTCGAGGAGGAGGATCCGTGACCCCCGTGCAGGGATCCCAGTTGGCAGACTTGATACAGAACCTCTTGTCTGTTCACCTGCCTTTGGAATGGGCCCGATGTCAGGAATACCCTGCTGTTGGGGGGCCTCCATGTTTGCTTTTGCTTAGTTTGCTCTGCCTTTGCTGCCAGGCAGCAGCATTCAATTTGTAGAAGTGTTGTGGCAGCTAGCTAGCACCATCTGGCATGGTGATGGTGAGGGTCAGGGGCAGCCTTGATAGAGTGAGGCCTAGGGGCCAGTGGGTTCCAGCCTGGCCAAGTCTCCTCCCTCCAGCGAGCCCGGGCCCACGGGGCTGTCTCGCAATGGCTGCTCAGACCCATAGATCCTGGCCATCTCAGGGAGGAAGGGGCTGAGGAAGGACAGATTGTGAGCCAGGCTACCGACCGGCCTTGACCCAGGCACACAGCAAAGTCCAAGGCAGACAGCCCAGCCAAGGCCCCGGGATGAGCCCTCAGGGCTGCTCTGGCACCTAGCATCCACATATCTGCATGCCAGGCAGCTCTTCACGTGAGGCGGGCTCAGCTGCCTTACTGCCCCCTGCCGAGGGGCCATCTGGGAGAGGGGCATTAGGACAAAAGGTCTCGAGTGTCAAGCCAAGGAGCTGATTCCTGTCCACACCCGTGCCCCTTGCTCTGGCCACACAGGCAGCAGGACAGCACCATCTCTGGCGGAGTACTTGGGTTGCTCTTCGGAGGTAGCAGCTACTGACTGGTTTCTCTCCTGGGGAGACCACTAGGCAGGGCTGCCATCTGTGGGTGCTGACCTGTCTCTCCCTCATCCCAGCTCTACAACATCGCTGCTCCATCCCGAAGCTTCCGAGACTTCAAAGTTCAGTTTATCCCCTTCCACTCAGACCTTGGCTACAGGCACAAGTATATCTACAAGAGCCCTGAGCTTCCACGGATACTGAGGTGAGGCATTCTCCCCCTGGGGTGTGGTGGCTCAGGCCAGGTATGCGTCAGGCCCAGCCCTGAAAGCTGCCTCAGTGGGGCAGAGGGTTGCCGTGACTCAAGAACCTTCCATCTCCAGGGAGAGGGGTTCAGTGTGCATGGCGCCTCCCTCCTGAAGCGCTTCCGTGATCAGACAGGGCAGTGACTTCCCTGTGGTGTGGGTTGTGCAGGCTACATAGACACCCCACTCGGGAGCATCCAGCCACTGTGGGTCAGGCCTCAGTCTCTTCCTACACACCCATCAGGTCCTGCCCCTGTGCATATGCACATGGGAGTCTCTGGGCCAGCTCGCAAAACCTGTTTGTCCTCAGCTGCTTCTTGAAAGGGAGCTGTGCTCCTGGCTACACCATGATAGCCATGGTCTGGGGCCAGGACAGTGAGTGGCTGGGGCTATGGTGCCCATCCCTTGCCCAGGTGCCAAGCCCAGGCATGAAGGGCGAGATGGTGGCACAGGGTTGTTTGGACTGGATGAGGCCTGGCCCCGCCTCAGGAGCCCAGGCTTTTGTGCAGGGACAAATCCCATCACTCAGGCCCATGCTCCCCAGCCTCCTTGCCTCCCATCCCAGGCATAGGCAGCCCAGCACCTCCTGGCCGTGTGGCCTTCTGCAGGATGCCGAGGTGGGGATGGTGCAAGTTCACCTTTCTGGGGCTGCTGAGCCTGGGGGTGTTGGAATTGGCCCTCAGTAGTTTTATGCCATTACACTTCAGCTCTCCTATGGCTGTCTCAGCAGTTCCAGAAGCAAAGCTGCATTTCTTTTTTTTTTTTTTTTAAAGATTTTATTTGTTTATTTGACAGAGATCACAAGTAGACAGAGAGGCAGACAGAGAGAGAAAGGGAAGCAGACTCCCCACTGAGCAGAGAGCCTGATGCAGGGCTTGATCTCAGGACCCCGAGATCATGACCTGAGCCGAAGGCAGAGGCTTAACCCACTGAGCCACCCAAGCACCCCCCAAAGGTGCATTTCTTTAGTGGTTTGCCATTTCCTGAATCAGGGACCTGGGTTGCTGAGAGGGGACTGTGAACTCAAAGAGTATGGGTTTGCTCTAGGGTTGTGATTTTTCCAGCACAAAAGGAATAGGTTATAGGAAATTTAGTCCAGGGTACAGCTCTAGAGTTTAGAACAAAGAAGAGTAGCCCATTACCTGGTCTTTCTTCCTACAGGGTTGAGATTTGACCAGGCCAATTCCATTGGAGCCCTGTTTATTTAACTCAGGCTTTCTGAGCGGGGGTGGTCCTCCAGGGTCCTTCTCAGACTCCTGGGATGAGTTGTTTGAGGACGGATGAGGAAAGAGCTCTGGTGTGGGCTCTGGGTTTGGCTGATGGCTGTCCTCCTGTCGTCTAGGGAATTCCTGGGAAAGTCAGAACCTGGGCGCCAACACTGAGTCTTGCTGCCTGAAGGAGCATGAAGACCTCTACCCTCCTCCCCTTTGCTCCAGCCAACCTGGCACCCTGGGGCCTGGGGTGCCAGCGTCTTCAATGCCCCCGGAGAGAGGACTTGGATGCCAGCTGAGGCAGGCAGAGGAGACCCGGCAGACCTGAGGCACCTGTCTTAGGTGGCTGGGAGCATGGATCTTTGTGGAAAACACAGGTTGCAGGCATGGGATCCCCTCTCCCTCTTGTTGCCACTCAATCCGAGCTCTCATTGGGAAGACAGTGACAGAGTAGGCCAGCCGCCAGCTGGTCTATCCCGCACTTGCTGAGCTGGGCAAGGGAGCCTGGGGCAGGAGGCTTGGGGTCTTGGGACCACACTGAGCTTTCCAGCATCACTGGTAAGATCGTGGGGAGATGGGTTCTGTCCCTTCCCAGCCCACGCAGAATAGACTCTAATGGTCCCATTGGCAACCCCCCCCAACCCAGAGCACCCTGCTTGCCTACCTTGGCGGTCCCTGCATCCCTGGGCAGGTCCCACTGCTCACAACGGGGGAGGTGAGGTGCCCATGACCTGCACTTCCTCCACTTTCTGCCCACCTTTCTGCCTAACCTGGCCTTAGACTGAGCATTTATTTAAGAATAAAATCGTGGTGGTGGTCTATCTGCTGTGTTCTCAGTGACCCCTCCAGCTATTTTCAGGTCATGTTCAGAGCCCAGCCTGTGGGAGGAGGGGCAGCTCTGTAAGGCCAGAGATCCTGGGCCTTCCTTTCCTCCTTCTAGATGTGGAGGTCCGTGCAAGGAGGGGCATCGTCCCAGGACAAGGTATGTTCATGGCCGGGGGGTGGCTTCTCCAGAGGGGACAGGGGGCGTTTTCCTAAAATACAGGCCCCTTTCAACTTCACACTGTAGCAAGCTTACTGGATGTTGGTATTGGTTGGCAGGCTCTAGGGTTTCACCCACAGACGCCAAGCAAGCCCTGGCACGAGTCCGTGGAAGGACATGGGGCATTGGAGTAAGAGGTTTCTAGTTCTAGTCCGTGAGCACCACCTTGTTCACTTATTGGGGAAAGGGAGTGTTGTTCAGTTTTTTGTCAAATTAGTCTCCCTGGACTTCTGCTGCCCCCACTTGGCACCCTCTGAGGATCCTGCTTCTCAACAGCCCTGGTGCTGGTGAAGGGCCAGATTCTCATATCCTAGCTAAGTAACCAGAGAGTGAGAAGTCTGTGGTTTAGTAAGGGGCTTTCAGGCTGGCCCCACAGAGGACTGTCCTACCCCTGCGGCTTAGGTATAGAGGCGTGATACACAACAGAGGATGAAAGCCCACCTGGGACCTACTTCCCCTGATGGTTGGACTCTCCCCACCAGGGTCCTAAGGCTCTGGGACTTCGCGGTCTTGGCAGCTCAGAAATTCCCCTGGGTTACAGGGAGCCTAGTTCACCAGCCTGTTCTTTAAGGTCTGTGGCCACTCTTGGCAGCTGTGGGCAGTCTGTGGGGCCGATGCGCCAAGGCAGGTGACAGCTTCTCTTTTCTGAGGTACCTTCAAGCTGCCTATAGTGATTCTCACATTGGGGAAACCATGCCTTTCCTTAAGGGGTTGAAGCATGAACAGACTCTCCTGAGGTCAGTTTATGTCTTCGTTCTATTGGACGGGTTCCCCTGGCATCAGATTTGGGTGTGTGCACTACCTGCAAGACCCCACCCCATCCCTGGGGTGAGACATAAGCCCCTTCCTATAGCGTGTTCCTATGTAACTGCTCTGCGTGATGTGCCCCCTGGGCCCAAGTAGCCCCCCAAGGCTTGCTCTTTCAGCCCCGTGACTGAGGCCCCAAGTCAGAGCTGTCCTCCCACCCCACTTCAGCCAGATGCAACCCACCCACCCTGCCTGGGCAGGAAGCTTCCTCCTGTTCTGTGTTCTGTGTATGTGTGAGCCATGTGAGAGGATATGAAGTAAAATATACGCTGTTGGTATTTTGATAGGTGCTCTAGATAGTGCTCTAGAAAGCACTGATAGGGATGGTGAGCTGCTGGGCCATCGGATTGGCTAATCAAGTCCAAATGCTTCACTGCTGGTCTCAGATTAGTAACTAAATTGTGGGCTAGGACAGATGTAATCTCTGCTGATCACAAAACCAATCCTTGAATTTAAAAAAAAAAAAAAAAAAAAAAAAAAAAACAGATCAAGACATGCACAGCTATAAATTCTGCAGTTAATACATGTTTCCTGGAAGAACGTGTCTCCTGGGAGCTGCTCAGCATCCCCAGGCCGCTCCAGCGGGCCCACGGTGCTCCATTGTCCTGTGGTTTTCAGGTTGTTTGGCTAACAGCTCCAAGTTCATGTCCCTCCTGGCTTTTAATTCAGCCTACAGTGACACAATTTGGGGGACATGCTCTCATCCCCAGGGCATTCCATGTCCTAGGGCCAAGAGTGGCTGGTAGAGGGCAGGTGCAAAAGAACCAGTGTAATTTGCACCAATGATGCCAACATCCAGATGACAGTTTATACAACAGATTGATGATTCTTTTACCAGCTTGTGGTTCAAACACACATACTTTTTTTTTCTTTTATTTTCAGCATAACAGTATTCATTATTTTTGCACCACACCCAGTGCTCCATGCAATCCGTGCCCTCTCTAATACCCACCACCTGGTTCCCCCAACCTACCACCCCACCCCTTCGAAACCCTCAGATTGTTTTTCAGAGTCCATAGTCTCTCATGGTTCACCTCCCCTTCCAATTTTCCTCAACTCCCTTCTCCTAACTCCCCATGTCCTCCATGCTATTTGTTACACTCCACAAATAAGTGAAACCATAGGATAATTGACTCTCTCTGCTTCACTTATTTCACTCAGCATAATCTCTTCCAGTCCCGTCCATGTTGCTACAAAAGTTGGGTATTTGTCCTTTCTGATGGAGGCATAATACTCCCTAGTGTATATGGACCACAACTTCCTTACCCATTCGTCCGTTGAAGGGCATCTTGGTTCCTTCCACAGTTTGGTGACCGTGGCCATTGCTGCTATAAACATTGGGGTACAGATGGCCCTTCTTTTCACGACATCTGTATCTTTGGGGTAAATACTCAGTAGTGCAATGGCAGGGTCATAGGGAAGCTCTATTTTTAATTTCTTGAGGAATCTCCACACTGTTCTCCAAAGAGGCTGCACCAACTTGCATTCCCACCAACAGTGGAAGAGGGTTCCCCTTTCTCCACATCCCCTCCAACACACGTTATTTCCTGTCTTGATAATTTTGGCTATTCTAACTGGTGTAAGGTGGTATCTCAGTGTGGTTTTAATTGGAATATTCCTGATGGCTAGTGATGATGAACATTTTTATGTATCTGATAGTCATTTGTATGTCTTCATTGGAGAAGTGTCTGTTCATATCTTCTGCCCATTTTTTGATATGATTATCTGTTTTCACACAGACTCTTAAGTCCCACCTGCAGCTGGGATGGGAGAGCTTGGTCTGTCCTTAATCCCAGAGTGATGGGCCCCTTACGAGGGAGGGTCCGAAGCCTGCCCCTGTGATGCAGCCCCCACCCTGTCCTCGGTGCAGAATGAAACACAGGCCAGGTCAACGAGGCACAGGCAGGAAGGTTTAATCAGTTTCTCACACGAGGCAGTGACATCAAGTGGCACAGTGATGGTCACACATGGCCTAAGAAATGAGGCAGCGGGAAGGTGGCGGAGGTGTGACCACAGCCCCAGAACGTGGGCCTCCCCAGCAGACCTCTGCAGCTCTGGTGAAGGGCACATGTGAGCAAATCCTCCATGGCCTGATTCTGTGAGCAGTCAGGACCTGGGGTGAGGGCAGAGCCCTGTGCCATCCAGACCCAGCATGCAAGGATGTAGAGCCTCTGGAAGGGTGCTTCCCCTCCTTGTTCCATTAAGCCTGTGGTGAAGCATGCTAGCCTGCTCCCTGGCTCTCTCCTCTGGGCAGCTGAGAGGGGCTCATCCACCCTTCCTGCCACCAGCCTGCTGTCCAGACAGAAGCAAAGTGGGCTCCCTTCTGGGCCTGCTCAGTCCTTTCCAAGGTGGTTACTCTGCTAGAAACCAAGGGAGAAGGGAGGGTGGCCCCAAGTGTAAGACAGGAAAGGCAGGCCCCAGGACACACGTGGCAGGGGCATTTGGCCTCCCCAGCAAAGCGCCCCACCGCAGGGCCCCCAGGTCTGGACAACACATTCCAGCATTGCCTCTCCACAAAACTTCAAAAGTATAACTTTTAGTTGCTAAAAAAAAAGAAAAGGCTTCAGCTACTTTCATTTCCCTGGGAAGCTGATTATCCTCTCAAGAATGCAAAACCACGGTAGCTTTGCATCAGCCAGCCTTGTCCTAGCCAAGGACCCCAGGATGCTGGACACAGATGTCCTCCCCAATGTCCCCCTTAGCCATCCTAGAGCCCCTTTATCTGATCAGTCTGGAACTTTGGGCCACAGCGCCCACGTTGCAGCTGCAGACATAGCCAGAGTACTAGCATGGCCAGGAGGCTGGGAGCCCACGCCAGCGGGCCAGCACTTGTGGTACAGAAAACACACAGTTCCCCAGGCTTCGCCACAGCTATCTGCCCAGACCCTGGAATCCAGAGGCTCAAAACTAAAAACAAGCTCACTGCAAGGTGCGTGCAAGGTCTGAGAGGAGCCCACCCGGTGGCTGGCTCTACCCTCCCCACCTCCTTGTGTCAGGTGAGCTAAAGCTGCGGGGCCAGCTGCCCCAGTGCTGCAAGCTCTGTTTCCTGCAGGAAACTGGGAGTACCTCTCTTTGCACCCTTTCTTCCTTGCCCACCCCAAGCCATCACCACTACAATTCTCATGGCCCTCCAGAAACAGCAGGCCATTGCTAGGGTACCTAATCCCGGGGGAGGTTGGGGAGTGGGATCTGTAGGTCGGAGGGCTCCACGCCCCAGATGTCCCGGGCATACTCTGTGATGGTCCGGTCACTGGAGAACTTGCCCGAGCAGGCGATGTTCCTGATAACCTTCTTGGTCCACTCCCTGGGGTTCTGCAGAGGGAAGAAGAGGCTGAGTAATCTCAGGTACCACACAAGACAGCCTGCACTTCCAGAACTTCAGGGCTGCTTCTAGATGGGCTCTCAGCCCCTGTTCATCAGCATGATGAACAAAGATGAAATTGCAATCAATAGCTCACTGAAATGGGGATCCTCACCAATCAGAAAAGCTATCAAATGACTAGATATGGGGGTAAGGAGCCTGAGAAGGCCCTGGGCCTCAAAATGTGCCACGTATTCTGAGGCACAGCCTACCTGACAAAGAACCACCACCAAGTGAGTACCCGCCAAGTACATCCATGGAAAAAGGCTAAGTGGTCTCCCCTCCACGGCTTCCCCCAGAGCCTGACAACCATCCCTGGACTGAGCCAGCATCACGGGGAGCCTCCCCAAAAGGGAAGACTCTGCTGAGGCCCGCGTCTGGGAAGCAAAGGTGCCCCCCCCAGAGCCCTGCCTGGTAACTTATGTTTCCAGGCCCCCCTATTCTTTAATGGGTCTCCAAGGGCAGACAGCTTCCCTAAAGGTGGGGGATAGGGGCCAGGACCACAACACATCAGAAAGATCCTGCAGGCCTCATCCAAGAACCAGGGGAAGAATCCATCTGACCCACCACTGCAGACTCACACCACAACACCCAGAGTCCTCTCCCCCTGCCACCACTGGTAGGGCACACAGGCTGGGTGTCCAGAAAACCCCAGCAAGGGGAGGGAAGTGGGCACCAAGGGATACCCTTCTTCAGCCCTGCAAGCTCTGGTCCTCTGTCTTCCTATGAGTCCCCACGTGGATACACCCACTCCCTAGGGGACATGCTCCATACAGAAACTGGGATGAGGGGTCCCTCCTTGTCCACCTTCGCCAAGGACTGGGGAGCTGGCTATAGTGGTCCAGCCTTAGAAAGACCACTCTTTACAGCAATGGCCCCTCACTCAACATGGAAGCTTTCCCTGTTCAAGGAAGCACTCTCATTTTTAAACATAGGCTTTCTGTGTGCACACATGTCTTCCTGGCTCTACACTTGCTCCCCACATCCTCCCAATCACAGCCACTGGGGGCTCAGACCACAGTGCCCATCGTCTCTGCCGTCCACAGAAATTCCTGTCCTGCTCACGTGTGTTCTATGGCAGCCACTCAGAGCCTGGGCAGAAACGTGCCAGTGTGGACAGTGGCCTGGCCCCAAGGGGTCGCAAGGCACCAGCCTCACCAGGGGACAGCAGAGGGACAACGGAGACCATGTGAGTAGAAGCTGATCAAGAACCCCTGGACAGCCCATGTCCATGATGCACCTCAGCCTGCTGAGCGCCCACCCCCCCTTTGTCCAGGCCACAAGGTGAACAGTGGCTTCCCAGGACTGGACCTTACAGACGTCCCCTGCTGCTCCCCTGCCAGGCCACCCTCCCATCCCAGCTTGGGGGCCCTAGAACCATACCTGGTACAGCTGATCCACCTGGGCCTGGCATGCCACATATGCTTCATAATCTGCAAACACTTTGAACCTGAAACAGGAGACAGGGAGCTAGGCCACTGTGGCAGGTGGTGAGTCGGAGGTCAGGAAATGGGCCACTAGGCCCCGGCCATCCAGGTCCTCATGCTTTGGGATGAGCCACAGAGGTGGCTCTAGGAGCAGAACTTTTGTACTGGGGATATTATTCTACAGAAACCTTGTTTTCACCTGTTTCTAACGCACCCTCCCCACGCAGGCGGGGCTGAGTGGCACAGGCTGAGAGGCTTCCTCCAACTCCACTGCCCCAGGGTACGTGGCACAGATAGGCAGCAAGGCTCTGCCTGGCCATTCCTTACCAGAGCCAAGGGGGTGAGAGCTGGTGATCCAGGGAAAGGATCCCATGGACAGCATGGCAGGAGTTATGTAAGGGGACTGTGTTTCCGTTTGTGATTGAGTTGCGGAGACAGTTCAGGAAACTGAGCAGTGTTTCCTTGATTCCAGTCTGAATCAGGGCCAAGCTCCCATCCTGCGCTGTGCGGGGCCGCGATCTGGTCTGACAGACACCAGCCCCCAGCCCTCACAGGCCAGCAGCAGATGGCCAGCACAGGCCACCACCTGAAGGCAGCTGAGAGTGGGACAGAGCTCAGCTCTTGCCAACAGGCCAGAGCAAAGAAAGGCCACGAGAGGGCAAGCGGAGGTGCTGACCTGCTGCAAATGAGCACGTGCGGGAATGTGGACAGTATAGCCCTTTGTTGATGCTTTGTAATAAAATATCACAACTTAATTTGCATCACAAGTTAATTCCTCTTAAACCACCTGGTGTCACCACTGGCCAACAGCTGGCTCAGTTGGGCCTGTGGGACTTTGGTTGTAGAGGCCCAGCCCCCCACCTCACCCCGCCCCCCAGAGGTTTCTGGGGCATCCTGCCCACAGGGAAGAGAGGATCAGGAATTGCCTCAGACCAGCCCCATTTGAAACCACCTTCTGCTTGTCATGCCCTTTGGTGGGGGGGTAGGGTTAGCTAGTGCTGGGGGGCCCTGGGGCTGGACCATGCACTGGCCACCCCTACCACCAGGGCCCCAAGCAGGCAAGCACCTCCAGAGGCCCCTGCAGGACCTGGTTGATAGCCTGGGGCTCTGCCCATGGGCTCAGGTGGGGAGCAAGCCTTACCATGGGTCATCCCCAAAGTGCAGGCCTTGGCCCACCAGGAGGACCCCTCTGTCTGGCCAGCGGTGGGAAAGGACGTGAGAACGAACCTATCGTGGTTCAGCAGCATGTTGACCACGTCCCTGAAGCAGTCTGGTTCCTTGGGAGAGAAGAAGCCGCTGCTGATCTGGTCCACGGCCTGCTTCAGCTCAGGCAGGCGGTCATAGTACTCTCTGGCATTGTACCTGTGGAGAGGTGGGGCCAAACCTCAGGTTCCAGAGTGAGGGACAGGGTGTCTGTACTGGGCACACCTCTGGTCCCAGACCACCCCTGGCTCTGGGCCTGCCTAGCCACGCGTGCCGCTGGGCCCCAAAGAGGCAGTGATGTGCTAGATGGGCAGAATGAATCCTGCAGCTCCCTGGTTAGAGAAACACAATCACTGGAAGACCCAGAATCACATGCTTGGTACCATCATATTCCTGTAGGGGAAGGCTGCCCGAGAATATGCCCACTGCAAGCCACCTCCACGCCACTCCCCCACACCCTACCCCTAACTGTCCTTGCCCTGCTTCCTGCCACCCCCTACCCCGTCCACCACGACAAAGGAAATGAGGTGTACACCAAGCACAACCAGACACAAGAGGCCACAGCCATCAGAGTCTGGAGCGGAGCAGGGGCAGGGGTGGGGGGCAGAGCACGGAGCAGGTGTGCAGGTGTGCAGTGCCAGGAGACTGATGTGGCAGAAAGTCCAAACTGAGGGTCAGGCAGAAAAGGACACGGGGGAGTGTTCTCAGGTTGGGTGACTCTCATCTATGACGTCTGGGTTTTCACTCAGCTGGTGCCTGAGACCTCATCAATTCCCCTGAGAGCTTTTAGGCAGTTAGGCAGTACAGTCTTTGATTTTGCATTATTGCTCTGAATCAGGCTGCGGCCAAACTCAAGAGGGTCTGAAGTCATGACACATGAGGAAAGGCTGAGAATGTGTCACACACCAGAGGAGACTGGAGACCTGCTGTCTAAACACAAGCGTGCCCTGGGTGGGATCCTGGGACAGAGGACATTCATGGGGAAACATTAAAATCAAGCAGGGACTTTAAGTAACACTGCGCTGCTGCTGGTTAGCTAATTCTGATAACGTACCACCCTACTTAGGAAGATGTCAGCAACAGGAAAACTACAGAACTCTGAGATCTCTTTGCAACTTTTCTAAAAACTTGATACTATTCCAAGACGATCAGTTTACTTTACAGAATCAGTCCAGGGAATCTCAGCTGCAGGCCAACCCCAAATCCCCACACTGGCCTGGAGTGCTCAGGGCTTTGCCTCCAGAGACCAGGGCCTTCTACCCTTTTGAAAACACTCGCTCTGAACCCATGGTCTGGGCCAGTGGAGACCAGTACAGAACATCTAGTTCCCGCCCAAGCCAGCCTTCGGGACAGCCTGTGGGGTGCTCAGGAGAGGAGCAGGCTCAGCCAATGTGCCCATAGCCACCCCCAGCTGCCAGGTGGGCATCACCCCAGCAAGCATGGGCCTGGCTCCCAGACTGCTCTCAGCTCCCCCACCCCCAGTGCTCCGAGCCATGCCAGGGGAGCTGCTGGGCCCTGACAGCACAGGGAGGGACACACACCCTTTCCGGTCCAGGGCCTCGACGTCCTCCACACGCATGCCAAAGATGAAGAGGTTCTCAGCCCCAGCCTCCTCAGCCATCTCCACATTGGCGCCGTCCATGGTACCAATGGTCAGCGCCCCGTTGAGCATGAACTTCATGTTGCCTGTGCCCGAGGCCTCGGTGCCTGCAGTGGAGATCTGCTGGGACAGGTCTGCTGCGGGGATCACTGCAAGCAGGTGGGCGAGAAGGTAGGTCACCACAAGCTGCTCACAGCATAAGAGCCATGGGAACTCTGTGTAGGGAAACCACACGCCCTCTTCCAGCCCACAGCTGGTGCTCCCAGAGCAGGTGCCATCTGCTGCTCAGTCCAGGATGGGCCTGAGCCCTGCAGCCCACCCATGCTAGCCTGTAAGGGCTTCCCTTCCTGAGTCAGAGCAGCCTGAAGCCAAGATGGTAACTCCTGAGAAGATCCCAGGTCACAAAAGACCTTTGTTCTGGGACCTTCCAGGGACTGGGCCCAACCATAGTCTGGGGGACCCTGGTTCTGGCTTTTGGTGTTATCACTCTGTTTCATCCCGACAGGAGTTCTGTCTCATGCCATTGGGTCGGAAGGCTCCTTAGAGCACTTCAAGAGGACTTTGGACTCATAGAACCAGAGAACTAGGAACTTCCTTGTGTTCACATGCACGCAAGTCACTCTATAGTATGCACCCTGGGCACAGCTTGCCACGATGATGACCCTAATGCCAGGGCCCCGAGGTTTCTCCCAAGGGTGGGCTCCCTGTGCCTGGAAGATGTGGCTAGTGGGAAAGCTCCATTTCCCTACCCCGCCCTGGCCTCCCTGCTCCCACACCTTCATCTTGTCCATGGAGCTGATGCTGCTCCCCCAGCCCAGTGGCTGGCACTTGGGGTCAGCAAAGAGCAGAGTCCAGCCCTTCTTCAAGGTCAAGCCCAAGCCCCCTTATATCTCTACACAGAGAGCAGGCTGATGTGATAGTGTACATGCTGCTATAGCAAGTTCAAGAGCTGAGGGAGCACTTGGGGGACCCAGACTTCAGTTCTGAGGTCCCTGAACAGGCACCCCAAGTTCTGTTCTAAAGATGCCCAGGAGCCAGCCGGCCCCAAATATCAGTGAGGAAGGGCAGTTCCAGGCGGCCAAAGGCTTGACAAAGATGTCAGAAGCTCAGTGAGGAGCTAAGCATGGCATTGACCCTGAACCACATATGGTCTGTGACAGCTGAGGGACCCAGAGATGGTCCGATGAGCTGGCCGAACTGGCAGGAAAGGGGAGTGAGTCAGCCTGCACATCGTTACTCAGGGTAGAAGGCAACTGCTGGTCTGTCTGAGCTCCAGATGTCCCTGATACTCAGAGCTCAGGCTTCCCATCTCTTGCTTCCTGCCAGGACCTCCAGACAGGGCCAGTTTACAAAGTTCTGCCCAGCTCAGGATAGTCATGCTCAAAGGCACACCTGGCTGCAGGAACTTCTCCAGAGGGCAACATACACCCTTGGAGGAATAGCCCCAGGGGGCGTGATGTCAGGTCCTAAATTGCCTTTGGAAACCGACAGAAGAGGCAGGTGCCGGCCCAGATCAGAAGCAGTTATGCCCCTGAGAGCACATCGGTGGTGATAGCAGAAACACCCCTGGGGGTGGGAGGAGGGGATAAGGAGGCCGACCTGGAAGCTGTATCCCACCAGAAAGAGTGAGCTCTAGGAGCAGAAATGAAAGCTGGGGAGCAGAGGAGGTCACAGGCAGAAGTGAGAAGGTCTGGAGACGAAGGATGTCTGAGGTTGAGAGTAACTCTCTGCACTCGGTGATGGGCAGAGAGCTTCCCCGAAGCCTTTCACTGCTAGAACGGAGGCCCGCTCCAGCAGGGAGAGCCTGATATCTGGGGCAGAGTTCATCGGCCCCACCAGCAACCACCACCCACATCGCACCCAGGCAGGGGCAGGCTTTCCTGTCTGACATGGCTGCCCTGGGCCTACCTTTCTCAGCCAGAGACACTCGGTAGTTTTCCAGGAAGATCACTTTGAGCTTGTCACCCACAACAGGATCGTGGTTGACGACACTGCCAATGGATGTGACCAGCTTGATGATCATCTTTGCCATGTGGTAACCGGGGGCCGCCTGGAGACAGAGGGAGGTTTAGTACAAGATCACCTGTGCTCAGGGCAGTGCAGGGTCCTCAGAGCATCCTGGGGCCCTGCGCTGGATCGCTGAGGTTACACCTGGCCACACGGCCCCCTCTGCCTGTCCTGCATGCAGTCTGGAAGACAGCCTCATGACAGAGGAACCCACGCCCCACAGGGTGCAACGCCTGCCTGTGACCTCACTCCAGGGACTGCCTCAGCCAACCCACAGCTGCCTCAGCCTGGGCTGAAACCTGTCAGCCTCCAATGCATCTCTGACTCTAGTTAGTTCTTCAGAAATGAGATAAAAGGATGAAGAATAAATGAAACAAGATGGGATTGGGAGGGAGACAAACCATAAGTGACTCTTAATTTCACAAAACAAACTGAGGGTTGCTGGGGGGAGGGGAGTTGGGAGAAGGGGGGTGGGGTTATGGACACTGGGGAGGGTATGTGCTTTGGTGAGTGCTATGAAGTGTGTAAACCTGGCGATTCACAGACCTGTACCCCTGGGGATAAAAATATATTATGTTTATAAAAAATGAAAATAAAAGTTAAAAAAAAAAAAAAGGATGAAGACTTTCAGAACTACCAACTTATAGGAAACACAAGGAACTAAGCAACATACTGGAACATGCCAGACAGATATCTGGAAGACACACAGCCCAGTCTCTGTAACAAATCAATTGCAGGGAGAGAGAGGAGGGTGGCATGGAGGAAAGCCACCGACGATGACGTGGCAGACAACAAGCAATCTACCAGGTGAGGCCCTGCCGGGATCCAGAGTTAATCAATCTGTTCCAGATATTTGTAAGTTCACTATCTATGTGTGAAGATGGAATCGTGTGGTGGTGTTAAAAAGTGTTTCTGTGGCAGTTTGGAAGGAAAACGTCATTGGAAACACGTGAAGTACTTAGAGGTGAAGTGATACTATGTCTAGAATTGACTTTGAAATGGTCCCACAGGCGTCTGGGATGGGTGTATGGATATTATTACTAGGATTTCTACTTTTCTCTAGGCTGAAAAATTTTAACAATGAACATTTAAAGAACTGTTGGAAAGCCCATACCTCTAAGAAATGCACCCTGGGATACTGACAAAGGAACCAACAGGCACTAGGGGAGGGAAGGGGCCCAGCTGGTAGCCCTGTGGGGCTTGCTGGCCCCAGGCAGGTGCTCATACCTCCTGCCCACCTTCATGTGTGCTTGAGCTAGCGGGGCAAATAGTACCCAGTCTCCGCCCCGTAGTCCCCCATAAGAAGCTGTGCTCCACAGTGTCCTCATGTTTTCTGAGGACACAGGCTCTTGGGGAAAGTGGCAGAGAGTGGAAACACAGGTCCTAGAGCTCAGAGTACGGAGAGGAGACCCACCAGGGAGTAATGGCCGCACACCGGGACCCCATGATCACATGTCCAAAAGCATGCACCACCGTGAATAAAATGAAAGAAAGCTAGGCTGAGCTCCCAGCTGGTGTACATTGGGCTGAGGAAGCAGCCAGACATCTATGTCCGCTCAGCACACAAGTACAGGGGAGTGAGTGGGCAGCATGCTAGGGCCTGAGAGCTGGGCACAGGTGTGGAAGGCAGTAGCTACGCAAGGAAAGGCATGGCCCCATCAGATGGAGGGCCTGTAAGCCCGCTGTAGCTGGGGACCCCCACTCTTATTTTTGGCAGGCAGTGGTCCCGTTCGGCTCCCTCCTGTGGCTGTTCTGATGGACACTGAACCAACTAACTCAGTCCACAGGCACAGAGGGGAAGCAGAAGGCCTCTAGCAGTCTGTGCATATGCCAGCCCTAAGCCACCACAGTGTCCAGCCCACTGGGCAGCTGGCACCGCAGTTAGGACACAGTCTGCACGGACAAAAAGCATGGTGGTTTGTGTATTAAGGCTAAATATCAAACAAGGAGCAAAGAGGACATCACCTCACCTTGCCCCCGATCATGACAGTCCTGGGTACAAAGGCCTTGGCTGGGTCCTTCTTTATTCCTGCAGGACAAACAAGAGATTCAAATAAGGCACTAAAGCCAGACAAACCCCTGCTTTGGGACACGGCGTGGTGACCAGCATCCTCAGAGATCAACCCCAACTCATGGGGCAGGGTGCAGCCACTGGGGCCCCTGTGTCTGTTGGGAACTCTCACTTACAAAAAGGGGGACAAGCCCCTAGATGCTGCATTTATATCCCACTTTGGTGAGGAAGGAGGCTAGGAACAAACTCTTCCAAAAGGCTCACAGAAAAAGATGCACCTCTGTTTCCAGAACAGCCCAAAGCAGGGGGGCTGGCTTGGCTCTAGTCACTGGCTATCAAGGCCCTTGCACATGGAAAAAGGGGGCCCCAGGATGATGGTCATTGTACCGTCAGCCCTTGACAGGTGTCAGGCAAGACTCCAAGTTTCCCCCTACCCTTGCTGTGTTCAGAGGTGAGAAGCTCTCCTGGGGCGCCTGGGTGGCTCAGTGGGTTAAGCCGCTGCCTTCGACTCAGGTCATGATCTCAGGGTCCTGGGATCGAGTCCCGCATCGGGCTCTCTGCTCAGCGGGGAGCCTGCTTCCTCCTCTCTCTCTCTCTGCCTGCCTCTCTGCCTACTTGTGATCTCTCTCTGTCAAATAAATAAATAAAATCTTTAAAAAAAAAAAAAAGAAGCTCTCCTGAAGCTCTTGCAGGGGTGCAGCCCGAGTCAAGGTACAGTGGCTGGCTCACTTGCAGCCCCAGCAGACTGAGAGAGTCCTTTGCCAGGCCCCTGGGTCTCAATGTCAGTGGGTATGGGCAGATGCTGGAGGGGGTCTACAAAGAGGGATGAGGCAGCCCTCCATCACATTCTTCAGAGGCCAGGGACCAATCAGAGCATTAAGAATTGTGGCTGAGGGCGCCTGGGTGGCTCAGTGGGTTAAGCCGCTGCCTTCGGCTCAGGTCATGATCTCAGGGTCCTGGGATCGAGGCCCGCATCGGGCTCTCTGCTCAGTGGGGAGCCTGCTTCTCTCTCTCTCTCTCTCTCTGCTTGCCTCTCCGTCTACTTGTGATTTCTGACTGTCAAATAAATAAATAAAATCTTTAAAAAAAAAAAAAGAATTGTGGCTGAGCTTTAAATGACTCCAGGTCTTACCAAGAATATGGCTGTCCCTAGTTCTGAACTTTCCCACTTCCAGAAATCAGACCAAACAACAATGCAAGGAGCAAAAAAATAAAACACAAACTACATTTTCACCAAAACCTAGAAAGAGGAAAAACACACAAACTCCAGGTCACCGAACAGCTATGCCACATCATGGCGTGGGTGGGGGATAGGGCTATGAGGGCAAGGGGTCCCCAGGACCCAGCCTCTCCAAAGGAGCTGACGGCAGGGCTGGTGTCCTGGAGTACAGGACCTGTACCTCTTTTCTAGGGAAACCTGCTTGGAGGGTCTGACATCCTGGGGCAGAGGCCCCCAGGCAGAAATCAAGGGGTCAGGGCAAGTGGCCTTCTAAGCCAGCCTGGGCTTGGAAAGACAGAGGACCAATGGCCACACAGACAGGGGCCACGGCACGGCAGCACTGAGGAAGCCCACAGCTGCCCTGGGCTCCATGAAGCCCCTGCTGGTAGCCCCGGGTAGTGCAGCTCAGGCAAATTGAAACACAGAAGATACATGGTTTCCCTCTGGACAAGAAGCTGAACTGCCCTCCCTATAAGAACCTCCAACTTGGGATGGCCGTCAGCCTAGAAGAGTCCACAGATTGGGAACTGAGATCCCGGGGGGGAGGGCATCACACTGGAGTGCATGAAATGAGAACTGTCAGGATAAGGGAGTGAAAGGAAGCCAAGAAAGAGCCGGATGGAAACAGCACACACACAACACACACAGGATAGAAACGAAAGAAGCAGACAACATAGCAGGAAAGGAAAGATCTTTGGAAATGTTTAGAGAGTACTCAAGAGACAAGAAGAAAATAGGTAGAAGGAAGCCATCGCATACCTCACTGGAACCTGGGAAGAAGGAAACCAAAACGGTGGCGCCAAATAGATGTTTTAAATACACTTCAAGAGACCTTCCTAGAAATTATACAAGACCTCAGTGAGTGTATTCGGAATGCCCTGAGTATCCGGGAAAACTGGAAAACTGACCTACAACATTCAGTACCAAGACCAGCCCAATGACATCAGCACAGGTCCTCATGACACCACGGCACACCAATGTCCCCCCCGCTCCAGACAGTGCAGGAGGGACCTCAAAGATGCTCAAGGAAAGAAAATGAAGCCAAGAATGTCACCTGCAAATGTCCTACATGTTCTGAACAAGCAAGAACTCACTCAGCACAATTCACACAACTGGCTGTCATGAACCAGAGGGAAATTTGGGCAGAAGGGCAGAGCAGGACAGCTTTGCAGAAAGATGGGTGGTGAGCACGGACTGTATTCATCTTCAGACTGAGATGGGAATTAGGATAGCAGAGCAGAGTGACATGGCAGTCTGCTATGACCAGGGAGAAAGCGCACCTGGCAGGCAGGGGAGATGATGGGGGGGAATGGCCCAAGCCCCCAGCAGCCTGCCTGGTAGTACAGCTGGGCTCACAGGATGCCATAGAAAGCTAGCAAGCCCAGAAGTGGTGTGGATGGGAAAGAAGCACTCAGGCCCACGCAGACCGACAGGGATGGCGTGGGCACCCAGGGACATCATAGCTGCTCACAGACAGGGGACGGATGGCGTGCTTCCAGCAGAGGCCCAGAACAAAGAAAAGGTGGAAAATAACCATCACAAAAGAAAACCATGGCAAAGAAAACAAATCACAGACTCTGTGAACTGCTGTCTCTGGCCAGGGAGGGCCTGTGGAGTGCCTTCTTCAGCCACACACAGGCGGCCCTCGGTTGGAGCCTTTCCTGGAGGGTTGGCGCCAGGAGCATCAGAAACACTCAGCCATGAACGTCACCTGTCCTGTTACTTAACTGTCTCACAAGGGAGTGGTTTCCTCCACCTGACCAATATGACGAGCTCTGTATCCTGAATAGAGTATTTGTGGTTCCTTGGTTTTCAAAATTAAGAGTCAGCATATTAAATTACAAAATTCTAAAATCTAAGTTTTTGCATAAGACTTTATTATATATATAAAAATCTGGCAAATATTCATATTTACTTATAGTGGTTCTTTGATTCATGTTTGCTCAGTTTAAGGTACATGTATAAATTTAACACCTTGTATTTTATTTTTGGGAAGTATACTTCAAATGATTCTGTTAAGTAAAATCTTTCCCAGTAACTCATGACAAGTCTACTGGATAGCAACTAATTTTGAATGCCATACTATGTGGAGCCTCCCGCCCAGCTCCCGTGTCCCTGTGGTGCTGTGGAGGCTGCTGGGGGCTGCAGCGAAGGCCCTGGTGCCCAGGCACACTCACGGTTGTACAGGGTGATGATATGCAGACAGTTCAGCAGCTGCCGCTTGTACTCATGGATCCTCTTCACATGCACGTCAAACATGGAGGAAGGGTTGATTTTCACTTTATATTCCTTCTCCAGGAAGGCAGAGAACTTCAGCTTATTTTCCTGGGGAGGAAAAAGGACAAGGAAGGTCAAACCCCTGAGTCCCCAAGGTCTGACTGAGGCTTCAGTTTTCCAGCCACACAGCAGGGCAGGGGCTCCCGGAGACCTTCTGGGGATAGGGGTGGGGCAGCGGGGTACTGAAGCTGGGCACACTCCCCGGTGGCAGAAATAAATGGGAAACTAGACCAAAAAACAAACTTACGCAGAAGCAGAAAGGTAAAAAATGTAGAACGAAGGGGAGTGTGGTGTCAAAGGACACAGATGGGGGCAGGCAGGGAGAGAAGACTCAAGAGGTAGGACTCTTTCTGGGGCCTAAGACCATGTGGCAGACCAGGAGAAAGGCAGGTTCCAGAGGGGCTGTGTTCTTGGTCATGGGGGTCACCTGTCAGGTTTGAGGGCTCTAGGGTCCCTGCTCATCTGGTTGTGAGGCTGGCTGCCCTGGGGAGAGGCTCTCACACTAGCAAGCAATGTGCCACATGAAGGGATGCCAGGACTGGATGGACTTTCAGAGTTCCTTCTGTGGACAAAGTCTTCCTGTAGAACCTGGGGCAACGCATCCTTGGGCTGCTCTGGGGTCTGCACCCACCTGCCCGCCTGATGGTGACCTGAGGGCAGCCACTGGGTCTGACACCCAGATCATGCAGCACTGCTGTCCCACACTGGCCTACCTGCTTGACCTTGGCCACATCCTGGATGAGTGCCTCATCATCAACCAATGGCAACAGCTTCTTCAGTTGGCTCAGGTCAGTTAGGAAACCCTCTCCGATTTTCTATAAGACATAAAGGGAAGCAGTGTTTCTGCTCACTGTAGGACCTGTCGTCCTGGATACTGTCTTCCCATTTTGTCATCCCTGCCTCTGCTTTCCTTGCTAGATCTGCTCTAGCCTGGCCCCAGGCCTGCTTCTCTCTTACAATAGCCAGCAATCAGAAAACACCCCCAGACCATGGCCGCAGCTGCTGCGAGCATTCCTTCCCCAGGCTCTCTCCAATCAGACCTGGGTTTGCTCCTGACTAGGACGTCACAGTCTGGTCAAGCTCAAACATCCACAATAATCATGCAATCCTTCCTTGTCCCCTTCACAGACACGTCCCAAACCTGGGGGCCAACCATGGCCCAGCAGCTCCTCACCCATACCCAAGGCCCTGCACCCTCCAGCCACTTCCTGGTCCGGCCCTCTGCACTACAGCAGGGCCGTCGGTCTGAATGCACTGCTCATCAAGTGCCCCCGCCAAGTGCCCCTGTTGCTAACTTAGGATCACAAGGAAAACTCCTGGCCTGTCCTCCCTCTGCCTGCCTCACCTGGTACTGAGCCCTGCTGGCGGTCCAGCTGCCAGGTGGGCCATGCCCCTCGGCCAAAGGAGCAGAGAGTCAGGGCTCCTGGCTCCCTCCCCTTAGCCCTTCAGGTCTGTGCTCTGCTGGCCCTTTGCCAGGGCTGCCTTCCCTGACACATCTAGCCAGACTGCCAGTGTCCCCATGGCAGGCCCTCACCAGGCGTCACCCTCCAGCCACCTGCTGCATTCTCAAGGCCAGCACAGCACCTGGTGTGTAAAAGCACCACTTCCTCCTTCCTTCCTGCACAAGCACATAAATGATCAGCTTATCACCACGTGTCTGCCTCACCAAACCTCTCCAGTGGGTCTCTGGCTGCTGCTCAGCTAGGCAGCCCCACCCCAGTCCTTCCCAAAGCCTAGGACCTCACTTCTGAACCCCTGCACAAGCCGCTAGGGCCACTGACTGGCAGTATAGCTTGGCTCAATGTCCCCGTATCTGACTCCATGCACCCCCAGCCAGGAGCCACTGCCGGCCAACACACAAAGGAGGATCGCTACCCCCTCAGCACATCCTGGCGACAGGCCTGTGGGCCTTGGGTGACAGCTGAGGATCTAAGTGTGCCCGCAGCTCCCTGGGGACTCAGTGCCGTGGGTCTCACCTCCACGATGGTGTCAGCCAGCCCTGGGTTACACAGCAGCAGCCACCGTCGCGGTGTGATGCCGTTTGTCTTATTCTGGAACTTCTCTGGCTCCAGCTCATAAAAATCCTTAAAGCTAAGAAAGAAGACAGGCAAGTATCACAAGAGCTGTGTTTGGAACAAAGTGAGCAAGAAAACATTAAGGAAATCTTCTGGAAGGTCCCAAAGTTCCGTTTTTCTGTTCTGTTTTCGAAAGAGCACAGAGCAGTTAGCATTACTGTCCACCTTGACCACAGTGGGCATAGAGCACACGCTTTTCAAAGCACTGCACATTCGGCCACAGAGCAATGACCATACAGGCAGTGGAGCCTGGCCATCTTCCACGGGGACTGTGACACTGGAGAGGGTAAAGGCTATGAAGCCTGAGAACTGGGGTTTAGTTTCCTCATCTGTAAAATGGGGATGCGCCCCACTGACAGGCCTGCTGCAGGGAATGAAGACTATTACACACGAAGCCCTTGGGCCGGCCCTGGGAACACAGAAGCCTCCACACGGACAGACCCAGTGTCATGGAGGTGCTCCACACACATCTGGGTCGAGGATGGAGGGAAGGAGTTCCAAGATCACATCCCACCAAGAGAGGGAGCAGAAGCATGAGATCCAACCTAAGAATACTTCCTTCCACTCGCTGACAAGCCCTGGCTCTTCCCTGCCCTGACCTCCATGCTGTATAGGCATTGGGACACTTGTCCTGAAGTGGGGCACTCCCAGCACCTGGCAAGCAGCAGATGGCGAGGGGAGAGCCTGAAAAGAGGAGGGCACTGGTGACAAGAAGGCTCAGCACCTTAATACCACTGAGTTGGAGCCCTCGGTGTCTTCATCCACAGAAGGATATGCCCCAGGCAGTTAAGTCAGCGTGCATGACGGCAGCAGAGCAAGTGAGGAACGTAGGCAACAGGCCTCAGCCACCATGTGTCTGGCTGCTAACCGTCCCCAGAGGCAGATCTGGGGTCAGGAGGAGATACACCCAGCTCAGGGCAAATGCTGGCCCTACTCACACTGACTGCTTCACAATCTCCGAGTGGATCCTCGCCACGCCATTGACGGCATGCGACCCGATCACACACAAATGAGCCATGTTAATCCGCTTGCAGTCCCCTTCCTCAATCACAGACATCCTCCGCAGGCGGTCCACATCCCCGGGGAACAGGGCAGCCACGTGCTGTTGCCAAGACAGAGAGCTGTGAGCAGAAGGCCCAGGGGCCCACATGGAAGAGTCCACCTCCTCCAAGAAAAACCTGGGGTTGCTGTACTCCATATATGCCTCTGAGTTCCTGGAATGCACTTCCCAGAGCCCTGAGGGCAGGAGGAGCTCTCCATGCTGCTGCCACCCAGGGAAGGGCCTGTGCTGGCCAGAGGACTCAGCAAACCTGCCCTGCCAGAAGCAGACAGTCAGAGGACCTTGGTGCGGAGGCATGCCACGTGACTCAAAAGGATGAGACAAGAGTGCTGCCCTCCTGGCCTAGGCACGGTCCAGCCACAGTCTGATCAGCTGGTAATGGCTACTTTTTCACCATAAGGTTAACAACTGAACAACAGGGGCATGTGGGTGGCTCAGTCGGTTAAGTGTCTGACTTCGGCTCAGGTCATGATCCCGGGATCCTAGGATCGAGCCCAGGGTCAAGCCCCAGTCTGGCTCCGCTCTCACCAGGGAGTCTGTTTCTCTCTCTCTCCCTCCGCCCATCCCCTCACTTGTGCTCTCTCTCTCTCAAAAAATTAATTAAAAAAACTTAAAAAAAAAATGAATAACAGGGGCACCTGAGTGGCTCAGTGGGTTAAGCCTCGGCCTTTGACTCAGGTCATGATCCCAGGGTCCTGGGATTGAGCCCTGCATCGGGCTCTCTGCTCAGCAGGGAGCCTGCTTCCCCTTCTCTCTCTGCCTGCCTCTCTGCCTGCTTGTGATCTCTCTCTCTCTGTCAAATAAATTTTTAAAAATCTTAAAAAAAAAAAAAGATCATTAAAAATGAACAACAAACACACCTGGACTCGAAGTTGCCCTTTTCGTGTACATTCTCCTTTCTACAGGTAACAGAGGAAAGACAAATGCTACTTGGTTTCCAAATCACCCAAATGTTGCTGTATGGCCCAGGACAAAGACATTTCAAGAACAGACACATCTGAGCCCCACTCAGGAATGGGAATGTTTTAAAAAGACCTGAATCCATGACTCCTACATACACTGTGGGGGTCTAGGTGTGGGAACTAGATATCACTGACTCTGCCACCTCTGCCAGATTGTCCCAATTCCTCAGCTGGGCAGAGGCTATTCAAGAAATAAGGCACCTGTTCTAGGCCAGACGATTCCATGTGGAGGATGGGAGGGCCCTTTACCTCTGCCCACCACCTCCACCCTTGATCACGACATGGGGAGGTCAGGCAGCAACCCCAAATCTCCCACCCGCATCCCTGCTGCTCACATCTAGGTGCCTCTGGTTGATGGCATAGATGATCTCCAGGTGCCGTGGCAGGAGCGACTCAAACATGGACACAGGCCATCGTTCCAAGGCCTCGGGTAACACGGTGTGGTTGGTGTATGCACAGGTCTTCTTTGTGATTTCCCAGGCCTAGAACATTCCAGAACATTCCAATGCATTTTGTTTAGGAACAGTTCTTCTACCAGATGCCTAGGCAAGGGGCAAGCCCAGGATCAAACAGAGATATTCGGATCCACCAGAAAGGGGCCAGGCCAGCTAGCTATACATCTCTGCCCTCTGGCCCTGTCTAGAATCTTCTCAAAACCCACAAGTGAGCATCATGCCCTTTACATTTCAGACATGACCACATACATTCTACTTCCTAACAGAGCACACACATATAAATGAGTAACGCTTACCTCACCATGTGGCATCATTCACTGACTGACTTTTCCTCTGTGTAAACCATTTTTTATTGGTGAACAAAGCAGAACACCAAACAATTTTCTAATTTATTTCCACCCAACTAATCTCACATCCAGTCCAAGAACACTGGGAAACTGTGTGACCTCCCTCCACTGGCCAAGAGCAGATGGGACCATGGGAGTGCTGCCTACCCCACCTGGAAGTGCACTGCAAACCAGAGAGGGGATCTGGGTTCTACACCATGACATAAAAGTTGCTCTACAGTTTTACATGTTGATTTAAACTAGATCAAGAAAATCCCACTATACAAGGATCTAAGACCAAATGAATCAGGAGAACAAACATAAAAACATAAACAATGTGTTTCTTTACACTTGATATTTCTGGGGATTTTGTCACAATTCTAAGATGAGAAAATGTATGTGAGAAGCTCTAAGAAGTGTCAGGATCCTTTTCCTGTCTTCCAGAAAACTGCTCATGTGCCTTTCTTTGTACCACTGTCCCACCCACCGTGTCCTGGTCCCCTGGGATAAACCCCAGACCCACTCCTGGAACGTCCTCCTCCCCATGGCTCTGTCTCTTCAGGGACAATGTCCCTTTTTCCCCAGGCCACAGGAGAAAAGCCTTCCTCAACATCCTAGGGCCAGCTCAGTACTCAACCACTGTTGTTGGGACAGGCTTGAAAGTGAAGGGGACACCATCACCCCACATGCAAGTTTGGGGGGGGGAAATCATAAGCCCATGTGTCCAGGTCTGAGAGGAACACTGTCCTACCCCATGCAGGTCTGGGGGGGAACACCATAACCCCACATGTCTGTGGGGGACACGACCACCATACATGCAGGTCTTGGTGGGGAAACCATAACCCCATATGCCCAGGTCTGGGGGACACTGTCACCCCACACACAGGTCTTGGTGGATACCATAACCCCACATACCCAGGTATCTGCAGGGGACACCATCACCCCACATGCCCCGGTCTGTGGGGAACACCCATCACCCCACATGCCCATGATTGTGGGGATACCATATCCTTGGTGCCCAGCCTTTGGTGCTCACCTTGTCCCAGTCCACTTTCTCCACATCCACCAGTATCCTCATGAGCTCAGGGATGGCAAGGGCTGGGTGGGTGTCATTCAGCTGGATGGCAACCTGCAATTTACATAGGGTCTCCCCCTCAATCCTCTTGCCTGCATGGGCGCCACTGTGGTCATTGTGTGCAGAATGGGGGTCCTCAGCTGCCTACCCCTGAGAAGCCTGGTCTACAGGGCCAACAACTGGAGCTGAAAGCAATGGCACAGGTGCTGAGCCCAGCAGGACAACCAGCCAACCGGGGTCACAGGGGCCACAGGGAGGGGCCAGGAAGACCCTGGAGGCAGGTTCCTCAGTAGGACCTTTGGCCTGCTTCCAAGGCCCTCCTCATGCTCTCTACTGCTCCCCCTGGCCCAGAACGTTCCTCCCCCCTAGGATACGTTGGCCTTGTTTTAAAACACAGAACCCAGCCTGCCAAATGCATCATGTTTCACCCACGGGAACCTTTTACAGTGTCCTTTGCTTCTCCTAGGATGCCCTGTGTGGCCCTAGTCAGGGAGGAGGGGCCCAGCCCCTGACGACAAGGAGACCAGGATAAGGGGAGACCGCGGTCCTGCCCCTCCCCTACCTTGAGGATCCCCAACCTTGAGGAACAAACAGAGACTGGGAATGTCCTGCCTTCTGCACCGGTGTTAAGACCCATCAACAAACCAACCTTGTCGGGGAAGGTCTCGAAACAGGTCCTTACTGGGTCCCGACAGCCAAACTTGGAGGACTTAAAGCGGCGAATAATGTCCTGGAGGGTGGCAGCCACCACAAAGTACTCCTGCTTCAGGCGGAGCTCCTTCCCCTCAAAGAACTGAAGACATGGGATAGAGCTGGCATCACCAACAGCCAGCGGGACCAGCACAGGGTCCCTCGAGGGACCCCCTCAGGACCCAAGAAGGGCACTAGGCTGAAAGATCCCGCTCCAGGGGTGCAGGGACATATGTGTGCATGAGAACGGGAGCCCTTGGGGGCCCCCACCCCACCCCCGGCCTGGGCCCAAGGTCAGGTAACCTGCAGCTCAAGGGCACAGGCATTAAGTGATGACGGCCTAATCTGCATGTGATCTTCAAACAGGTAGGCAGCCAGCACAGGGTCACACTGCCCTGCATGAGGACAGCAGGCATGCAGGTCTCTTTCCTTAACACCCAGAGTCAATCGGGAGCACAAGCTCCAAAACTTTAGAATCTTAAAATCTTGGCGGGGGTAAAATGCTTAAAATCTTGGCGGGGGTAGTGAGGATGGGGTGTGTTCGGTTGTGAGCCTTTCAGCACCAATGCCCTTTGCTACTAAGGTGCACATATTACTCGGATTAAATAGAAAATGCAAACCCACTAAGACAGGTGAATTCCAAAGGGCTCTTGCCTGGCAACAATAACGAAGCCAGCAGATGTTAAACTCGGTGGCAATGGAGGCTGTGGTTGGGACTTGATCTAGTGCGTGGTGACACATACTAAAAGTTTTTCAAACCATGACTGCACATGCCTCAAGGCATCACTGACAAACAGGGACCGCTATCCCCACTTGAGAAAGGGGTCACCCAACTCTCAGGGAAGCAGCATCACATGGCAGAAGAGCAGAAACTGGCCACAGGTGAAGTCACGTTGCCCCCATGGCGCCCTGCATATGGCCTCATATGGGGTCAGCTAAGAGCCAGCCTGCAGGGGCAGCTGTGTATGGGGCAGTGTGGAGGTGTGAGAAGAGGCCACGAACCTCCCAAAGTGTCCCCTTAGGGAGATGGCAAGGGGAAGATGCTGACAGACACACACAGACTCGTGGGGCATAATCAAGCATGTGGGGTGCCATCCTCACCCCAAGGAGCCACATGAGGGCTGCTGGTGGGCACTTATGTGGTCTTGACCTGATGATAAGTGCAGTTCTTCTAGACAGCTCCAGCCCCCCAGGGCACTTTCCTAGTAGATGAGAACCAACCACGTGAGCTACTCACATTATCATTTGGATACAAGACTCTGGAGATATTCTCGGCCAGGTTCCTGTCCAGGACTGCCTCGATGTAGCCACCCACATTAACTGTGAGCAGAGACGGTGAAGTCAGGACCCGTGTGCCTTCCCGACTCCCCATGTGCCCTCTGCCTCCAGTTTCCCCCTCACCTCCCTGAACTGTGGGAGGGACATTCCCAAACAGGGGGTGCCCACAGAGCCATGGTTTCACTGAGCCCTCACACCCTACAGGACCCCAGGCCCCTTGCTCCTTCCTGAAGGCACAGGGTCCCAGGAGCACTGGCTTTGCCCGGGGGTGCTCCCTGGGAGGCCCCAGGTCTCTGGGGAGCCGCTCTCTGCCTTATAAGGAGAGCCTCATGCTCTCCACAGCAGGGACAGTGCAGACAGGATAAGAGCTCTGAGAGGCAAGTTTGGGGGAAACCACCCAAAAGAGACAAGAGAGGCAGAACACACAGTCATGGAGCTTGAAGTCGTTGGGCGCCTTGGCGGACCACAGCCTCATGGTGTTGACAGTGTTGTTCTGGTAGCCGGGCACTGGGGTGTCGTACGGCATGGCCAGCACCACCTGGCCAAGGAGAGATGGTCCAATCCAGTCAGTCAGAGATGCAGGCCCCAGGCCCAGGCCTCCTCATTCCACCAATAACATTGTGCTGCATGCTGGCAGCCAACCTGCTTGCCCTCTGGCTGTTCTACCCCAGACTCCTGCCACTCACCCTGTGACAGGCCACAGTCCAGCCCAAGGGCAGCCCAGGCCAAAAGCACCTGTGGTGGCCCTGCAGGAAGGTCCTGACCACACTCTTGAGGTCACTTCTATCTTCTCTGAGTTCACCTCCTTCAACACTGGCATTAAGAATTAGTGGAGTGCTTGGGCGACTCAGTGGGTTAAAGCCTCTGGCTTTAGGTCATGATTTCAGGGTTCTGGGATCAAGCCCCACATGGGGCTCTCTGCTCAGCAGGGAGCCTGCTTCCCTCTCTCTCTCTGCCTGCCTCTCTGCCTACTTATGATTTCTATGTCAAATACATAAATAAAATCTTAAAAAATAAAAAAAAGAATTCTTCCCACTCAGCTGCTCAAGGGGCCACTGTGTCAACCTCACTGATGCTCAGGGCTAGCAGCCACACCTCCTCAATCCTCGTCCTCTGCCCGCAACACTGTCCCTCTTCTTGCTCAACTTTGCTTGTGCAACTGCAGGACTCAGCTAACTTCTCCACAGACAGCTTCTATTTCTGACTCCATTTCCCAATGTCTGTAGAAGGTCTTGACCTCTAACCCTCAGAGAAACCAAACCAGGCCACACTCTACTCACAATGGAAAATCTATGGCCTGTGCTACAAACATAGGGCCTGCTATGTCCCCTCCTGATGCCCCTCTGTCCACAAGTATCTGCTTTACTCTTACCAAGGACAGGAAGATATGCACATGTCTCACGGTCACTTCCAACCCTTAGACCCCTAGAAGGGGCTTCTCACACTCAAGCATGTCTGTGGGGGCTCATACAGTTTCAACTCTGTAGCTTTACAAGATGAAATCCCCTCCTACAGCCAAAAGGACTACAGGATAGCATCACGAGAACCTTAGTATCACCTTTCCCCTCCCTTTCCCTCTCCCCCGGGCTCCCCAAAGCCTTGTCCAAGCCAGTTACAAGCCCTCCAAAGCATTCCTAACCACCCCTCCTTCCCTATCCAGGGCCAGCCCTCCAGCATAAGGCCCCTATGGTCTCTACACTTTTCTCTATCAGCATACACTGATATGCTTATCTTCTACAAGCACTGGGATAACTGACCCCTTCTCTATTCTTTCAGATTAAAAACAATGTATGATGGCATCTTAACATGGCTCAGCCATGTTAACATGGCTCTAGCCAGCGTTAGCCTATGCACTCTGTTTAAAACTTATGCTGCAGAAAATCTGGACGACTCACATTTGCACGCCCAAGGCTTCCCCAGTCTCCCAGGCTCACCTCCCCACATCCAGACGACTGAATCTTATTCATTACAGCTATGTCCCAGGAAGGCTCTCCTGCTACCTCCCTCTGCCCCCAAGACCACCCAGATGAGCACCACCTGCCATCCCAGAGCCTAGACTGGACTCGCCATGCTCCTGTCCCCTTGTCAATGCCAGTGCCCTGTTCTGGGACATCTAGACCCAGCTCACCACACTGCCCAGGGCTCAGATAGCTCAGTGGTGGTGCATGACACCTGGGAGGCACTACTAAGGCCTGTGGTATGCGTTTGAGAGCAGGCATCAAGCACCTGCTCTCTGGAGATGCTGAGGAACTATCTGTGTCCCCCAAGGCCTCAGTGCCCTGCCCCCATCACCACACTGTCCTGCCAGCCGTTCAATGACTGCTGGTCTCAACTCCCACACAAGCCCCCCGCGGAACCTTTCTCCCTGCCTGGGCAACTCCCAACAACCGACAACTGGTAAAAAGCAGGCATATGAGCACAAAACCTCCCAGGCCTTCACCTCGGGTCAGGCTGTGTGGGGAAACCACACAGTGTGCACTCCCAAAGGGAAGCTGGTATGACCAGGAACTGTGGCCATCCCTCACTGTGCCCCACACTTCCCCTGGGGGAGGCTACCTGGGTGTCTAGCCACTTGACGCCATCAGGGGTGTGCTTCACTCTCCCGTAGAAGTGCACAGGCAGCATGTACTCTGGCCGCGCCTTCTCCCAGGGGTTGCCGTAGCGCAGCCAGTCATCCGCCTCCTCCACCTGGAAAGGGGCCGGCAGTGAGGGAAACAGGCCCTCAGCCCACAGGGATTGGCCGTCCAGGCGCCACCGTGCTGTGCCGAACAAACCATGGCCTCTGTGCCCAGGAACATTTCCAGTTCTGGTCGAGGGCATGTGTTCAAAAGTGAACATGTTGGACTATTAAAGAAACAAACTCAGGAAAAAGCATTAAAGTAAAGACATTAAGAATCACCGGAATTTAGGGGCACTGGGTGGCTCAGTGGTTAAGCATCTGCCTTCACCTCAGGTCATGATCCCTGGGTCCTAGGATCCAGCCTTGCATGAAGCCCGGCATCAGGCTCCCTGCTCGGCAGGAAGCCTGCTTCTCCCTCTCCCACTCTACCTGCTTGTGTTCTTTCTCTCCTTGTGTCAAATAAATAAAATTTTAAAAAATAATAATAAAAAGAATCACCCAAATTTAACAATAAAAAGGAATGAAGTCCCGCTGCGTGCTGCAACATGGGTGAACCTCACAGACACGTGGAGTCAAAGAAGTACTGGTAGGGTACAGCTCCATTCACAGAAAATGTCTAGAACAGTCAAATGCATAGAGACAGCAGGTAGATCAGTGCTCATCAGGCACTTGGGTGTGATTGCAAATCCATGTGGGACTTCTTTTTAGCGTGATGAAAAGTATTCCAGAAATAGTGGTGATAGCTGCCCAACTTTGTAAACATATTAAAAACCACTTGATATCTCAATAAAGCTGTTATTTAAACTTTTTTTTTTTTTTAAAGATTTTACTTATTTGCCAGAGAGAGAGCACAAGCAGGGACAGCTGCAGGCAGACGTACAGGGAGAAGCAGGCTCCCCACTGAGCAAGGAGCCGGATGCTAGATTCAATCCCAAGTCCCTGGGATCATGATCTGAGCTGAAGGCATCCCATAAAGCTGTATTTAAAAAAAAAGAAAGAAAGAAAAAGAAATTAAAGAAAAGAATCACTGGAGCCCACTGCTTGGAAAATAATACCACAAATTAGTGGGTACCTGTGGCTGGGCTGCCTTTGCCGCAGGAGTGCCTGGATACACCATTGGAAGACACTGCTTTTCTGCAAGGCCTTCCTTAAACCAGGTTGTTTTTCAAAAACTGCACCTGGTAGCATCCAAAATCAGTAAATACACAAAAGAGTATCCCACAAATAAAACCAAAAGTAGCCCACAGATCTAACAATCTTTGAGCAGAAGCATTTGGTGGGGTTGCAAAGGAATAAATTAATTTGGTAAGCAGTGAATAAAGAATTAGAAATATAAATGTAAATGGGAGTCTTCTTCAAATTGTTAAAAAAAAAAAAAAGGTCTATTTATTTATTTTAGAGAGGGAAAGAGAAAGCGTGCACACACTGTGCACATGTAGGGATGGGGCTGAGGGGGACAGAGTCCTAAGCCAAAACCTAGAGTCAGACATTTAATTGGCTGAGCCACTTAGGTGCCCCTGTCTTCTTCAAAAATTTAATAACCAACCTTAAGTTCATGCATACCTTGGAGATATTCCAGGTTTGGCTCCAAACTACAGCAATAGAGTGAATATAGCCAGAGAGAGAGCCCAATGAATGTTTTGGTTTCCCAGCATATGTGAAAGTTAAATTTATACTACATTGTAGTCTATTAAGTGTCCAACAGCATTACCTCTTAAAAATATATATAATACCTATGTGGTGGCTAACATAACACAATAAACATTTTTTCTTAATTTTGGTGAAAAAACAAAAACAAAATATAATGCCTTAATTAAGAAATATTGCTACAAAATGTTAACCATCATCTGGGCTTTCAGCAAGTTGTAATCACTGATCACAGATCATCAGAACAATGTAATAATAACATTTGCAATACTGTGGGAATTACCAACATGTGACAGAGACATAAAGAGAGCAAATGTTGTTGGAAATATGGGACCCACACACTTGCTTGATGCAGAGTTGACACAATCCTTCAAGTTGTAAGAAATGTGTTATGTGAGAAGCATGATAAATTGAAGTACAATAGAACGAGGTGTGCCCATATGTTACCTTCAAGGTTTAAAAAATTTTTATTCTTTAATTTTTATTTATTTATTTATTTCACAGTAAGCTCTATGCCCAGTGTGGGGCTTGAACTCACCATCCCAAGATCAAGAGTTGTATGGTCTATTGACTAAGCCAGCCTGGCACCGCTGGGGTTTTTTGTTTTTTGTTTTTTTGTTTTTTTAATGGTTCTTACACAGAAGTAAAAAGTCAAGAATTTCTGGTTGCAGTTATAGGGAGATGACACAGCCGAGATTATTGCATCAGTATGTGTCTCTGCATCGTACTCCTGACTGGGCTTTTCTGTCTGGTGCAGGCAGCTATATTCATCATGGGACCAGCCCTGCCTTTTGATCTGGTGCCATGTCCTTGTACATTAGTAAGATTCTCCAATACCACAGCCTGGCCATCTACGTCCATGAATAGTTTGCAGAAGCAGCATCTCCTTGACTGTAAGAGGTTGTTGGAGAGGTCTCTCAGGGACCCCTATTTCTGCCCCTATGGCCAACAACACTGCTGTCTGACCAGTGCCAGCATTTAATTCTGCTATAGATAAACTCAATCAAAAACTGGCTCCCATCACAACAGGGTGGGAGGAGGATGAATTTATAACTCACCCATCATACCACAGGTGTCTTTAAGCGATTATGCAAGATGGCAAGAAGTAGAAGAACAAAAACACAACAAAGAAATGTCTGTGATCAAGCAAACAAAAGACAACACAAAAAAAATCTTCCTGCTAGGGGCGTCTGGGTGGCTCAGTGGGTTAAGCCTCTGTCTTCAGCTCAGGTCATGATCTCAGGGTCCTGGGATCGAGCCCCACATTGGGCTCTCTGCTCAGCAGGGAGCCTGCTCCCCCCCCCCGCTCACGCCCCCGCCACTCTCTGCCTGCCTGCCTCTCTGCCTGCCAAATAAATGAAGTCTTTAAAAAAAATCTTCCTGCTATAACCATCACACTAGGTTGGCAATGAGGGGCCTCTAAGTTTCTGTCTTATGAATGCACATTGCACAGACTGTAAGGAGCCTGAATGGGTCAAAGCACACAGGTGTACGAGGGCTGGTGTGCCTCTGATAGACACACATGCATAAGGAACTCTGCATGAAATCACCCAGACTTGTCCAGGAGGACAAGTGCAGTTCTAAGGTTGGAGAAAGTATGTTTACAAATTAAGCAATAGATACAAATCTGTTTTAAGTTTTCTTTTACTGTTAGCCATACTTTTCCCTGTCAACTTTTTATTATGAGTGTGTTCAAACATACAGAAGTATTAGAAGAATTGGCAGTAAACACTCACGCACCTTCAACTTAGGATCCATAACTGTTAACACATTGCTGTATCAGGTGTGCCCATGTTACCTTCGGGTAACAGATTTATCACATATCCATCCATCAACCCATCCAATTCTTGATGCATTTCAAAGTCATCTGTACACTTCTCCACGAACAGTTGAGCATGCACACCGTAAAGGAGAGTGCATCCTGTGTTTATGTTTTAGGTTTATTTGTATACAGTGCAATGTACAAAGCTGAAGGATACTCTTGAGCTCTGGCAATTGCTTGTGCCCTTGACCCAAGCCCCATCAAGACACAAGAGCTTTCCAACACCCCAGTCTGTTCATGTTCTGTACTACTCTCCTGTTACAAACCTTTTAATCCCAACCCCAGCCTTGCTTTATGTGTCACGGTTAGGCCTCAAATTATACTACAGAAACTATTCTCCAGTCAAGTGGAATATGCCTTCTATTTTAAGTCCTGAATGAGGGAAATGGTCTCCTTGTCCACTGGAGGGCAATGAGCCTGCACTCAGACACTGCATTCTTTCCACCAATGTGGTCTTGGCCACCTCCCTTTGCTTGTGGTTTGACGCTTCAAAATCCAAGCTCACTCTTCCCCAGAGCCACTTTGCTTTGCAGTCTGGCCTCTAACCCCCAGGACATTGTCCTGTCTCTGGGGTCAGGGAATGAAGGCAGAAGGTGGGAACAAAACCTACAATAACTGCTATTTCTCAAACTACTCTGAGTCAATTGTCCCACTGAGGGTGAACCAGAGAGGGTCACCTTTGCTCCACACTGAGGTACAACAGGGAACCAGCACACAGCATGTGACGTCCTCAACCCCTGGTGCTCCTACAGGACCAGCTGGGTGCCGGGTCCCACCCCAACAGGCCTCGCAGGCTCACAAAGAAGTTGTGTGCGATAAGCTCACACAGATCAACCTCTGGCAGCCCACAGAGAACTCTAAGGGAAGAATGGAGCTCACAGGATAGATCTGTCCCACCTCTGCTTTGGCCAGGACTAGCAGACAATCTCTCCAGAAAGGAGTTCAACATATAAAAGGCTGGACTGAAAGTGCCTGTTTTCTTGTGTACATGAGAGCTGGAAACAAGTGAAGAAATGGGAGTCTCACTCACCTGCCAGCCGTTGACAATCTTCTGGTTGAAAATCCCAAACTCATAGCGGATTCCATAGCCATATGCTGCTAGGCCCAACGTGGCCATGGAGTCAAGGAAGCAGGCTGAAAATTCCAAACACAAAGCACTTCTTGGGATCAAAGACAATCAGCAGCTTCAAGGCCCACTGGAAGCAAAGCCTAGACAACCATGTTAATTAAGTAGGTCCTGGGACGCTAGCCTCTGGGTGCCAGATGGCAATTAAAGGCTGACCTATCATCTTAGATTTCATGAAATGAAAACAGCCCCCTCCCCTCCCTGAGAGCCAGGGGACCAGGCCGGAGGGTGTTCAGCATGAGGGTGAGGGGAGGCGGCAAGGACAGAAGTAAGGCACCCCACAGAGAGCCCATCTAACTTGGCATGCCTCTGAGTGCACAGTCCCTCACTGCTAGCTTTGTCTTGGAGAGCCTCAGGCAGGCTGGAGGGTGCAACACCCCTACATGTTCTACTTAAACTCCAAGTAGTTTGGACAGTAACACCACAAAATAGCTCTATGCACTAGTGAAGAAAGCACAGGGATGGGGGCTGGGAATGGATGGACATATAAGGACTCAAACACGTCAAACACCTAAGAACCAAAATTCCCCAAGACCTCCAGGAAGGTGGCTGGAGCAGCTAGGTGACATAAGGAGTCTTTGTTCCAATCAAAATGTCTTGGGGGAAAAAAAAAAAAACCCCAATGTTTAGAAGACTCATTTATTTATTTGATAAAGTGAGAGAGAGCCGGGGATGGGGAAGGAAAAGGGAATGACAGTATTAAGCAGACTATATGCTGAGCATGGAGCCTGATGCAGGGCTTGATCCTATGACCCTGAGATCATGACCTGAGCCAAAATCAAGAGCCAGACACTTATGATGTGATCATTCCAGACAGGAAGCTGAACCTTACTTCCCAAGACACCAGGCATCCCGACAAAAACAATGTTTTAAATAAAGATCCAGAAAGCAGTCTTATTAAACTTCCAGATTAAAAAGAAAAAAAAAAACAGTCCATAAGAAACAAGCAAATAAAATACTTGCTGAACTGAACAAATACTCCCAGACCCCTGTTATCAGACCTTGTACTAAGGGGAAGCAACAACAGCATCCACAAATATAAGACCTAGGCTCCTGTTTTGAAGAAATCATTCTCGCAGAAAGAACACAGGACATATCAAGTTACAAGGGGCAGGAAACTGACTAGGAAGTCTAAATAGGATCCAGACTGTGGAAGGCCTGAACCCCTGAAGGGCACAGATGGTGGAAGGCCATGGATGGGACTGTCCTGGCTGACAGTCACCAGCCTTGGGGTCGGAGGAGAAGTTAGGAAGCTGTCCTGAGCTGTGAAGGAAACCAAGTGTTCTGGAGCCTTCCTTGAGCTTGGTGAAACGGGTGCTGTTTTACTGACTGGGAGAGAGCTGTTGAGGGTGCAGGGGGCTGCAGGGGACTGATGTCCCAAGCTTGCGGCACAGTGGGGCTCCCTCAGGAGGGGGCACCCTGATTCCATCTGTGGGGGAAGTAAGGTTCAGCTTCCTGTCTGGAATGATCACATCATAAGCTACAAAAAAGCCCTGCATTTGGAGCAGATGCAGGGACCTAGAGACCTTTCCCACAAAGAGGTGAAGGTGGGGCAGGCCCTGCCAGCTGTTCCATTACACAGATACAGGTGTTATTTCGTTTGAGAGAAACATCTGCTGCTTTTATAATTTTTGAAGAATTTAACTTAAGATTTGAAAACATAAACACATACATAATACATATACTCAGATAAATCTGAGGGGGTTTGATCCCTTTACAAAATGACAACTCTCAGAAAGAGCAGTAATACAACATGGCAGGGGTCTGAGTCCACCCTCCCGTGGCCCCCACACAAGGGGACATAAACATAAAACCTGGGCTATTTCTCTTCCAGAAACACTGTGCCCAAGAGCCTTGAAGCACACAGCAAAATCAAATTTCACTGTGACAGTGATTTCCACCTCTAAGTTCTTGTTTTCGTTTTTGTTTTTTTTTTTAAGTCTATTTACTTATTTGTTTGTTTAGTAATCTCTATACCTAATGTGGGGCTTGAACTCACGACCCTGAGATCAAGAGCCACATATTCTTCCAACTGAGACCACTAGGCAGCATTCCACTTCTAAGTCCTTTACTCTGTTCCCTTTGCCCTAAAAGGCTAGCAAAAATAACTCAAACAGGAAAAACAAAACAAAACTGGATATGCTCTCCAACATAATGACCCAAAGGAGCAATATCCCAAAAGGAATGACTTCGCTATTCTGGGGCAATCTGTTTACTACAGTAAAGCAGGAACAGCTTCCCAGCAGGACCTCATTCATCAATTGCGCATGTGTATGCACATATGTATGTGCCTGTACCTGTGTTTGTGTGTGTACAGACATGTGCATGCATATATGTACATGTTCACTCCTGTGCATGTGTATATGTGTGTGCCTATGTGCATGCGTGTGTGTGTCTGTCCATCTTTCTCCTAATTACCAGCTGTGGGATGTGACCAGTACCTTGGAAACCACCCCCCATGGCCAGCTACCCAACACTGGCAAGGCCTGTCTTCATGATCATCAGGAAGTATCCTTGTCTGAAGGAAAACATGTTTTGCATTTTATTCTACTTGGATGACACATTCTCCCATCCACTCAGAGAGGCCAATTTACCCCAACAAACTGCTGCTGGAAGCACAGCTGACCTCAGCCTCACCATGACACCAGCGACCAGGGCACCGTATCAGGAGAGGCCATGCCTAGCCAGAGGGCGGGGTTACCTGCCAGCCTTCCCAGGCCACCATTCCCGAGGCCAGCATCCTCTTCTATTTCCTCCAGTTCTTCCAAGTCCAACCCCAGCTATGAAAAAAACAGCCAACATTTCAATATCACTTAATATCTTCCTCAAGCAACAGGTGAAAAGATAGTAAATCTTGTCAGTTTGTATCAGTCAAAGCTCAGAGTCTGCTTTCTTTGAGACTTGAAAATCTAATATTAAAATCAGACACTTAATCAAAGCATGAAAATTAAAGTTTCCAGGCATTTTAAAAGCTGCCAAACTACATAAGAATTAATAATCAAAAGGGAGCATGATTTAATAGCCAAAGATAAATATTTATTATTTATAATAACAAATACTATTAACCTATGTACAGTGAACAGATTATAACATGTATCCTAAAAATGAAACCAGTAGCTTCAGTAATTCTCTAGTTTTGTATAGTCTCATAATATTTATGTGACTTATTTATTTACTAATTATTTAACTAGCTGTATTTATTATCTGCCTCCCCAAAGTGTCCTCTTCACTACATTTAGCTGTAGAGTATCTGTTCTGCCAGGCTTCAGGTCAGTTTCTGGGTTATTTACACTGATGTGGGAGTCACCTAACTGTTCCTGTGGATGAGGTGAGCTTATGGTCCTTCTGCTCTGCCATCTTCTCTGGAACTCCTATGCGACAGCTTTTTAAACTAAAGCACCTTTCCCGGGGTATCCCAACTGCATTCAAGCAATCTTGTGAAGCAGGTATATGGAATGTTGAAAATCGGAACGAAAGTAACAAAGTCCCCCCAACTTCTTCACCTGACTTGAAATCATCCCACAATGGTTTGGATGGATAACTGTTCCATCAATCTCAAACTGGCTTTAGTGTGTTAAACTTCACAAATTGCTCACATTAATTATCTTGATGAGTGTGTTTTAAACTTTTTGGCTTCTGGAGGACTTCAAGAGCTATTCTTTAATGGAATTATATCTATAGTATTTATCAAGTTAGAAACTTAAAACAGATTAATGTTTTTTAAGTATATATGAATTCATTTTAAACTAATAATCCCATTAATATTAACATAACACAATGTCATGACAGGGTTTTTTTTTTTTTTTGTAATGACAGTATTTTAAAACAAATACTAAGAAGAGTAGCAGTGTTTTACATTTTTACAAATCTCTTTAATAAATTTTTTGCTTTAGCATTCAATCTATTGAGATATTACACATCATACAGCCTCTGGAAAGCTTCACCACATAGTCATGATAGAATAAAAATAAACAGTTCTGACCTAGTGGACCACTTGAAAAGGTCTTAGAGTTCCCAGAGGTCTCCAGACCACACTTCAAGAATCTGATAAATTACAAAGCAAACTTGTGGAAAAATAAAAACAAAGTCATAGAGATGGTTTAGTGTCTATTAATAATTTGAATGGTACTAACACAAACAGTAATCTGATTCAGAGAAAGATTTCAAAATATTGACTGAATTCCCATAGCAATTTCAAGGAATATGTTCCACCAAAAATATTTTGGATATGTGGGGGAGGCAGGATTTACCTAGTAGTACACACCAGCTCCAATGTAAGAAACACGTTTAATTACATTTTCCAAATTTATCTGACTATGGAACCTCTTACTCATGAAACATTTGCTAAAGTCAAAGACCACTACACTACATAAAGGTGAGCTAAGAGCCAATGTGGGAGGCAAGATGTTTTGTTCTCTTCTGTTTTTACCTTGAATGTTGTAGGTACACCTCAGCCTAGTAAGGCAAATTCTGCCATGAGTTTGAGACTATTCAAAAGAAGCACAAAAAAAGAGCTAAGTGACAGCAAGTCTAAAATCTCGCAAAAGTGGGCTCTGAACCGAAGACAGAAAAAGCACGATAGAGCATGTTAACCTGTTTATTTATTTATTGAGATATTATTCACATCCCATAAAAAATCCACCCTTTAAAGCAAACAATTCAATGGTTTTAACATACTCACGAAGTTGTGCAACCACCACTGATTCCAGTACTTCCTTGCCCCGCAAAACAAACCCCATACTTTCTGATAATCACTCCCACTTTCCCTATTCCCTCAGATCTTGGCAATCACTTTTCTTACTTTCTGTCACTACAGATCTGCCTATTCTCATCATTTCATATAAATGGAAATGCATACAAACATTTGGCCTTTTGTATCTGGCGTCTTTCAATTAGAATAATGTTTTCAGGGTTGATCCATGTTGGAGCACGTAACAGTACTGTTTATCACTGCATAGCTTTCTGTTGTAGGACTAGTCTACATTTTGCTTATCCATTTATCAGCTGACGGTTATTTAGGCTTGTTCCACTTTGGGGCTATCAAGAATAATGCTGCTATGAACATTCATGTACAATTTTATGTGTGGACATATGTTTTCATTTTTCCTGGAAATAAACCTTGGACTGAAATTGCTGGTTTAAACAATTCTATGCTTAACTTTTTGAGTAACTGCCAAACTACTTTTCAAAGAGGGTCCACCACTTTACTTCTCCCAGAAGTGTATGAGGGTTCCAATTTCTCCACATCCTAGCCAACACTTGTTCTCTGTCTTTACAATTATAGCCACTCAAGTGGATGTGAAACGGTAGCTCATGGTTTTGATTTGCATTCCCAGATGACTAATGAGCTGGAGTACCTTTTCACATGCTTTTTGACCATTTTCATACCTTCTTTGGGAAAATGCTGATTCCAGTGCTTTGCCCATGTTTAAATTAGGCTGTCTGTACATTCTGGACACCAGACACTGATTAGATTTATGATTTACAAATATTTTCTCCTATTTTGTCTTTTCACCTTTTCATAATATACTTGGATGCCCAAAAGTTTTTACTCTTGTCCAGTTTAACTATTTTTCCTTTTATTGCTTATGCTTTTATGTCATTTCTAAGAATCTATTACCAAATAATGAAGAATTACTCATATATATTCTTCTAAGAGTTTTATGGTTTTAACTCTTATATGTAGATCTTTCATCCATTTTGACTTAATTTTTATATGTAGTGTGAGGTAGGGATCCAACTTCATTTATTTGCATGTGGACATCCAACTGTTCTAGCATCATTTATCAAAACACTATTTTTTTCTCTGCTGAGCTGTTTTGGGAAATGTCTTCAAAAAGAAGAAAAGCAATTGACTACACAGGCCACCAAAAGCACAAGTGACAAAAGAAAAAAAACTGGGCTTCAAGAAAATTGAAAACTTTTCCACATCAAAGGACACTATCAACAAAGTGACAAGGTAACCCAGGGAAAAGTATTAGCAAATCATATGTCTGGTAAGGGATTAATATCCGGAATGGAGAACTCCTAAAACTCAACAACAGCAACAAAAAACAAAGAGTTCGATTGAGAAATGGGCAAAGGACTTGAACAGACATTTCTCCAAAGATATTTAGATGGCCAATAAGCACATGAAAAGATGCTTAACAGCACTCATCAGTAATAATGTTAATTAAAACCACAATGAGATACTATCCCCCCTACAACAGAATGGCTACTTTAAAAAAGAAAGAAAAAGAACAAGTGTTGATGAGGATGTAGAGAAATTGGAATTCTTGTGCACTACTGGTGAGAAATTAAAATGGTGTCACCACTGTGGAAAACAATATGATGTTTCCTCAAGAAGTTAAATATAGAATTACCATATGATCGAACAATTCCACTTCTTGGTATAGACCAAAAAGAACTGAAAGCAGGTTTTTTGTTTTTTTCTTTTTTTAAGATTTTATTTATTTCAGAGAATGAGAACGAGATCCAGAGAGAAGTGGGGTAAGAGAGCACGAGTAGGGTGAAGGGCAGAAGGAGAAGCAGATTCCCTACAGAGCAGGGAGCCAGATGTTGGGCTCAATCCTGGGATTCCAGAATCATTACCTGAGCCACCCAGATGCCCCTGAAAACAGGGTCTTGAAGAGATATTTATACACTCACATTCATGAAAGTATTATTCACAAGAGCTAAAAGGCAGAAGCAATCAAAGCACCTATAGACAAAGGAATGGATAAACACAGTATGGTATATACATACAGTGGAATATTATTCACAGAACCTTAAAAAGGAAGGAGATTTTGACATATGCTACAACATGGATGAACCTTGAAGGTACTAGTATTAAGCCAGTCAGCCACAAAAAGACAAACATTGCATGAGTTCACTTACATGAGGTACCTAGAATATCAAATTCATAGAGACAGAAAGTAGAATGGTAACTGTCAGGGGCTTAAGGGAAAGGAGAATTGGGAGTTAGTGTTTAATGAATATAGAGGCTCAGCTTTGCAAGACAGAAAGAGTTCTAGAGATGGACAGTGGTGAGTATGGTACAATATGAATACAATTTCTGTTGTGTCTATTTTACCATAGTTTTGAAACACTTGAGGAAAAATCATTGGACTATAAATGTGAAGGTTTATTTCTGGACTCTCAATTCTATTCTATTGTTCTATATGTTTATTCTTATGCCAGTACCCAGTACCACACCGTCTTGACGACTAAAGCTTCACAGTGAATTCTGAAATTGGGAAGTATGAGTCCTTCAACTTTGTTCTTCTTTTTCAAGTATGTTTTAATTATTTCTGGTCTGTTGCATTTCATCTGGATTTTAGGATCAGTTTGCCAATCTCTGCAAAGAAGACAACTGGAATTTTAGTGAGAATTGCAATAAGTCTGTAGATGGATTTGGGGAATATGGCCATCTTAAGATTAAGTATTCTAAGACATGGATGGACCTGTAATGTCATTTCATTTTTAGGTCTCCTTTAATTTCTTTCAACAATGTTTTACAATTTTCAGAATGGAAGTCTATATCTCTTTTGGAAATTAATTCCTAAGAATTGCATTCTTTTTGATGCTATTTTAAGTAGCATTGCTTTCTTAATTTCATTTTTGGACAGTTCAGTGCAATATATAAAAATGCAGTTGATTTCTGTATACTGATCTTATATCCTGCAATGTTGTTGTACTCACTCATTTGTACTAATATATTTTTATTGGTTTCCAAAAGATTTTCTAGATCATGTCAGCTGCACATAGAGATAGGTTTCCTTCTTACTTTCCAATCTGGATGCTTGTTATTTCATTTTCTTGCCTAAATACCCCAGCTAAAATCATCAGTATGATGTTGAGTAGAATTGGTGAGAGCAAAATCCCTGGGACAGGTGGGAGGTTAAACACTAACTGGGGGTGTCTGGTGTCTCAGTCAGTGGTCTGCTTTCAGCTCAGGTCATGATACCAGGGTCCTGGGATTGAGTCCCATGTCAGGAACCCTGCTCAGTGGGAAGTCTGCTTCTCTCTCTATCCCTCCCCACTGCTTGTGATCTCTCTCTCACTCTTTCTCTCTCAAATCAATAAATAAAATAAATACCAGCTGGGGCACCATCACTCAAATAGAGACTATACGACCCTCTACAGGACAAACTCAGTTTCAGCAAATAAACTGCAAGGCAGAACACTAAAAAAGTGAAGAAGTTTACAGATTAAGAGAGACCTAAGAGACATATCAACCAAATGCAAATAATTTTCTGAATACATTGTTAAAAAATTATAAGGCAATCAACAAGTTTGTCAATTGCCTGAAAATTATTGTCAATATCTTGGGGGTCATAATGGTATGACCCTATCTTTTGAGATACTTGTTGAAACAGCAATAAGTGAAATATGCTGTTTAATATTAGCTTAAATAATCTGGGAGTAGTTAGGGGTATGAGGGGAAACAAGAGAGGTCATGAGTGAGGCTTAAAGATAGGTGGAGGCCGGTGATGGGTGTATGGAAAAAGTTCATCATAGCAGTCACTCCATTTCTGTACATAATTAAAATTTTCTATGATTAAAGAAAAGATTTAAATGCACCCTTGATGGCTCAGTCAGGAGGGAGGTACTTCTATTCAAGTTTCAGTTTTTAATGTAACCTGCTCCCCAGAACTACTTTCTAGCTCTGTACAATAAAGTAATGGCATGTTTCACTTTTCACACTACATTATAAATTCAGGAGCCTGGGGGAGGGGGTCCACTTAAGCCCTGCATCATCATTTGGTTCCCACTCAAAAAATCTGGCACCCCATCTTACAACTATAAGGGTCTAGCAATTGTGTGCCTAGAGACACTAAAGATTTGATCATCAGGAAAACCTCTCAAATATAAGATTAATAAAAAAGCTTAAAGTGAGTGAAGTATCACTTTTAAGAAAAAAACATACATATCTGGTTTTGGAATCAAGGTAATGTTGGCCTCACAGAATAAATTTTTAAGTTTTCCTCCCTTTTCTATTTTTTGAAATAATTTGAGAAGAATGGGTATTTCGCCTTCTTTAAATGTCGGGTAGAATTCACTTGTGAAGAAGCTGTCTGGTCCTGGACTTAGGCTTGTTGGAAGTTTTTTGATTACTGATTTGATTTCCTTTTTTTAAAAAAAGGTTCTCAATTAATTAATTAATTATGTTGGACAGAGACACAGCAAGAGAGGTAATACAAGCGGGGGGAGGGAGAGGGAGAAGCTGACTTCCCAGGAAGCAGGGAGCCCAAAGCGGATCTCAATCCCAGGACCCTGGGATCATGACATGAGGCAAAGGCAGGCAGATGCTTAACAACTGAGCCACCCTGGCACCCCTGATTACTGATTACTGATTTGATTTCTAAAGAAATCAAGTTTTCTATTTCTTCCTGCTTCGCTTTTGGTGGGTTATATGTTTCCAGGAATTTATCCATTTCTTCTGGGCTGTCCAATTTGTTGGCATAGTTTTTCATAATATTCTCTTATAGTTATTTGTATTTCTGTGGTGTCAGCTGTTACTTCTCCTCTTTCATTTGTAATTTTATTTGAGTCCTTTCTCTTTGTTTCTTGATGAGTCTGGCTAGAGGCTTATCAATTTTGTTAAAGTTTTTAAAGAATGAGCTAGTTTCATTTATCTGCTTTACTTTTAAAAACTTTATGGTTTCTATATCATTTATTTCTGCACTCATCTTTATTATTTCCTTCCTTCTGCTGCTTTGGGGTTTTATTTGTTTTCTTGCTGCTTTATGTGCAAGGTTAGGCTGTTTGAGATTCTTCTTGCTTCTTGAAGTAGTGTCATGGTCAGAAAAGATGCATGGTGTGACTTCAATGTCTCTGAATTTGTTGAGACTTGCTTTGTGGCCTAATTAATATGTGATCTATTCTGGAAAGTGTTCCATGTGCACCTGAAAAGAACATGTATTCTGCTGTTTTTAGGATGGAATATTCTATACATCTGTTAAATCTACCTGGTCCAATGTGTCATTCAAAGCCACAGTTTTGAGTGCCTGGGTGGCTCAGTAAGTTAAGTATCTGCCTTCAGCTTAGGTTGTGATCTCAGGGACCTGGGATTGAGCCTCACATTGGGTTCCCTGCTCAGCAGGGAGTCTACTTCTCCCTCTTCCTCTGCCCCCTCCCGCCTCGTGCTCTATTTCTTGCTCTGCTCTCTCTCACAAATAAATAAATAAAATCTTTTTTTTTTTTTTTAAAGCCATGGTTTCCTCATTGAATTTTTGTTTGGATGATCTATCCATCAGTAAGAGGGGTGTTATGGTCCCTTACTATTATGGTCCCTACTATTATTACATTATTACTATAACTGTTTATATATTTGGGTGCTCCTGTGTTGGGTACATAAATATTTACAATGGTTTTATCTTCTTGTTAGATTGTCCCCTTTATTATTTTGTTTTGTCTTTCTTTGTCTCTTGTTACACTCTTTGTTTTGAAATCTACTTTTTCTGATAGAAGTACTGCATTTCCAGCTTTCTTTTGATATCCATTTGCTTAATAAATATTTCTCCATCCCTTTGCTTTCAATCTTCAGGTGTCTTTAGGTTTAAAATGAGTCTCTTGTAGACAGCATATAGATGGGTCTTGCTTCTTTTATTCATTCTGATACCCCATGTCTTTTTTTAAAAGTTTATTTAAGTAACGTCTACACCCCACATGGGGCTCAAACTCACAACCCCGAGGTGAAGAGGTAATGTTCTTCTCACTGAGCCAGCCAGGTACCCTTGCCCTATGTCTTCTGATTGGAACATTTAGTCCATTTACATTCAAAGAGATTATTGATAGATATGTATTTATTGCTATTTTATTACTTATTTTGTGGTTGTTTCTGAAGTTTTTCTTTCTTTTCTTTCTTTCATGATTTGCTGTTTTTCTTAGTGATATATTTGGATTTCTCTCTATTCTTTGAGTATTTGTTAGTGGTTTTTGATTTGTGGTTACTATTAGTGTTTTTGTTTTGTTTTGTTTTATTTATTTGACAAAGAGAAAGTGTTCATAAGCAGGGGGAGCTGGAGAAGGAGAAGCAGACTCCTTGCTGAGCAGGGAGCCCAATGCAGGACTTGATCTCAGGACCCCAGGATCGGGACCTGAACCAGATGCAGATGCTTAACTGACTGAGCCACCCGGGCTCCCCCTATCAGGTTTTTATATAACATTTTCTGCATATATGTCTATATTAAGTTGATGACTGTTTGGACCAATTCTTTACTTCTCTCCTCCCTATGTTTTAGGTATATGGTGTTATATTTCACATCCTTTTGTCAGTTCCTTGACTGATTTTTTACTGAAATTTTCATTTTACTGCTTTGTGTTTCCTACTTTCATGGTGTCATTTTTGGTCTTTCCCTTCTATTCAAATGTCCCCTTAATATTTGTTGCAGGGCTGGTTTAGTGGTCATGAAATCCTGTATTTTTTTTGTTTGAGAAACTCTTAATCTCTTCTATTCTGAGTGACAGCTCTGCTGCATAGAGTACTCTTGGCTGAAGATTTTTCCCATTTAGCCCTTTGAATATATCATGCCATTCCCTTCTTGTCTGAAAAGTTTCTACTGAAAAGTCTGCTAAAGGCCTTAGGGGGTTTTCCTTCTGTCCTGTCTTCTTTTGTCTTACTGCTTTAAATTTTTTTCTTTATCACTATATTTTACCATTTTAAATACTATATGTCTTGGTGGGGATCTACTTTCGTTAATTCTGTTGGGAGAATTCTCTGTGCCTCTTAGATCTGGCTATCTGTTTCTTTCCCCAGATTAGGGAAGTTTTCAGCTATTATTTCCTCAATTAAATTTTCTAACCCCTTTTCCCTCTCTTCTGGGATCCATATAATTTATTATGCTTGACGGAGTCATTCATTACCTTAAATCTATTCTTGTTTTACATAATCCTTTTCTCTCTCTTTTCTTAAACTTGATTACTTTCTATATTCTGTGTTTTAAGTCATTACTTCGTTCCTCTGCTTCTTCCAGCCTGCTGGTCATTCCATCAAACATGCTTCTCATTTTGTGTATTGAACCTGTTATGCCTATTATATTATTTATCTCAGTGTTAAATGTCTGAGGGCTTCTACTCTCTTCTCAAGTCCAGCAAGTATCTTTATGATCATTACTTTACATTCTCTATCAGGAATAAATAAATAAATAAACCAACAAACAAGTAAAATTCTCTATCAGGCATGTTATTTTTATGGGTCTTGCTTAGACATCTGACTGTGGCCTTATCTTGTCCTGTCATTTAGAACAAATTTCTGTCTTCTCATTTTGTCTAAGTTTCTATACCCATTTCTCTGTGTTAGGAAAGTCAGCTATATCTCCTATTCTTGAGGTAATGGCTTAGGAAGATGAGGTTCTATAGTGTTCTGTAGTGCAGTGTCCCATGTTCCCTAGGACCTGGCATTTCAGGGAGTGTCTCCAATGTGTGCTCTGTGCACTATTCTGTTGTGTCCTGGCCACTTTGTCCTTCAAGCCAGTCATCTGCAGTCACTCTCTTTGTTGTGAGCAGTGTTTAGTCCCTGGCCCAAACGTGCAAGTTTTGACTTAGGTGTGCTCTGGTCTGCTTGTGAAATGATACCTGTCTCCACCACTGCAGAAACTGAAGCCCCCCAAAACTCCCACAACAGGAGACACAGTGTGAGCAGGGGTTTGGTCCAGTCTTCTGGTGGAAGGGATCACCACTCTGGGACTGAGACAAGTGTGACTGGGAGGAGCAATTCCACCAGGGGGTTGGGGGAGGGTGAGACCTGGTATAAGCAAGTGACCTAGTGAGTTTTGGCACTGTGCCAGTTCCCCCAGTTGGCCCTGTGCATATGCTGAGGGGTATGGGAGAGAAATGGTGACTGCTAGTTCCTTTGTTCTCAGAGGGGTCTCTGTGAATGCTGCCTCTCTGTAATATGCTCTGAGATAAGCAAATAACCTCCCCACTGTGTGTCCCAGGTGCTCTTCAGGTAGCTGTTTCCATGCTGTGTGTCTGTGGGTTGTTTGCCTGCCTTTTCTCTAATAGCAGTGCAACGCCCACTATCCCAGCCAAGCCCACTGATCTTTAAAACCCCAGGCTTTAAGTAAGCCCCACTGGTTGCAAGTCATGAAATTCAGCCTCAACCCCTCTCACTTTCCATATCAGTTGCTGTGGGGATTCGTCTTCCCTGCATGCTCCCCTCTGTGCTAGTCTGACTCTTGCCATTCTCTGCAATCATGGCTCCCTCCCAATCACCGTGGCGTGATCGGTTTCTCTCCCAAACCGTTCATGTCTCCATACTTCCAAACTTCTCTGATGTAGCTTCTTTTCTCTCTTTAGTCGTAGAGCTTGTTCTGTCAGTCTCCAGATTGATTTCTGGGATATTTAGGTGTTCATGGAACAAGGTGAGCCTGAGGTCCTCCTACTCCACCACTGTCTTCCCTTTCAATCTCTTTTTATAGAATTTTGAGGACTGATTCCCATTTGGGGGAGTCACTTTTTTTTTTTTCCAAATTTTTACTTTGCCAACTGAAACTACCTGCCCCAGTGACTCCTCTCCACTAAGTTGTGGAAAGGGAGACGGGAGCCCCAGAAATGTGAGGCTGCTGAGACCCATGTGAGGTCCCTACCACGTTGCTACCAGTGGCGCCTCCAGAGCACCTCCCACACCAAAAGTGAACAAAAGCAAGGGAGCTAGGGGAGGGAAGGCTCTGGTGAGGACCCTGATACATTCACGCAGGAGGGAGGGAGTGCTGCACGTTCATACCCTAAGAACTATGTATTGAGTGTCCAGTGCAGGAGGAAGGTGGTATCCAGAGAAGGGGGGTATGTATGGAGACAGAAAACAGATGTTCTGGATTTCAGATCTGCTCTAAAGCCACAGATGAATTGTGGGTGGAATCACAAATGTACAATTGTTAATGACGAACGCTTAAGCAAAGGCAGTTTTTATTCTGACTGGGGAGAAAGGGCAATTTTATACCTAGAGGGCAAGATGAACACAACAGGTTGCCTGGGGTGGGAGAGGGGACCAGAGGTGGGTTACTAACTAGTTCAGTAAAGTGACAAAAAATGGGACAGAACCACCCACTTCTGCCCTGTGGTAAATCTGCCCCTGGGGTGGGAATGAGGAGTGCAATGGCTTTTAGAAGCCTTGAAATCGGGGCGCCTGGGTGGCTCAGTGGTTAAGCCGCTGCCTTTGGCTCAGGTCATGATCTCAGGGTCCTCGGATCGAGTCCCGCATCGGGCTCTCTGCTCGGCAGGGAGCCTGCTTCCTCCTCTCTCTCTCTGCCTGCCTCTCTACCTACTTGTGATTTCTCTCTGTCAAATAAATAAATAAAATCTTTAAAAAAAAAAAAAGAAGCCTTGAAACCTTAGCATCACTATACATCCTTGTGCTCACAGGCTCATGCATTAGCTTCCCCTACAATCCTTATGTTTGCCCCTTGAGGAGTGCCACCCACTGACCCATTCTGTCCCATGTAGGATAGACTATGACGTAAGTCACTCCTAGCCCCAGATGGAGAAAATGTCAATGTCATTGCTCACCTCTGTGAGGCCTGGATTAAGACTTAGTGTGCCATGAGAGGCTACCCAGCAGCTGGGCCCTAGGGTCCCGTACCTGATAAATGGCTTCATCACAAGCATTCTGAAGGCCCAGGTTCACCATTGTGTTCTGCAGTGTGCGGCCCATGTAGAATTCCAGGGAAAGGTAATAGATGCGCTGGGGAGACAAAAGAAAGCATCTCAGATTTTGCATTCCAACCCCACACATGATGAAGATTAGGGTGATGAGCAAATTCATAAGAGTACCTACTTCGGTCTTTCATTTGGGCTACCCACACAGCCCCTAGATGGGCTCACTCCCTGTGCAAAGCCTTGGCCAACCTCAGCTTTCCAAGGGCAGCACTCAGGACCCTTTGACTACAGAGCCTCTGCTCACTGCCCTACTGGATGTAAGCTGGCCTCCCCCAGATGGCCGGAGGGAGGGCAGGGCAGCGCTGGGGAACAAGGCTCCCAGAATGGACAAAGCCAGGTCTGAACTTACCTTGGCCTCTTCCCCACCACGTGCCCATGAGTAAATGACCTCCTCACCTCTCTAACATAGGAGAAAACAACCCTGTGACAGGGGAGTACTTCCAAGTATTAACAACTTCTGACACCCACGATAAGTACACCCAGTCAACACAACAGGATGGATGGATGGACACATCCCTTTCCACTGGGCACACGTCTGGATAGTGCCTGCTGCCTGACTCTGGGGGACTAGGATATGCAAGTCTGTGTAAACAAGGATAAGGACCAACCCCTCGCTGGGAGCTAAGCAGGGTTCTGAGCCCTTCCCACGCAAGGTATGAATTATTCCTCACAACCATCCATACAGTGGACCATGGGGTGGCAGTGAATGAGCCACACTCTGGCCCTCAGAGTCTTGCTTTTACACAGGACTCCATGCTGCTTCCTGCCATTGAAAGGAAAGCCTGGGAAAATAAATGGGGAAGAAGGGAGAAATATTGCTTACAGAAGAATTCCAATGAATGCACACAGGTGGAATGAGCGGGACAGAAAATCACCACAAATACAGCACAGTATAACTGTCACAGATAAGAGTCACCATGAACACTGAAACCAGCAGACACAGCTTTACAGACTAATGGGGTATCTGTCAGCCTCCAACATCACCCCCAAAATATTTATTAATTACAATGGTGGTTTCAACAAATGTCCAAAATTCTGATATCTGTCCCTCCAGTAGGTTGTGTCCAAGCCCTTTCCCTGAGGGTAGGCTGGATTGGGGTGACTCCCAGTTACTCAACAGTCTAGGAGTGGGGGGAAACTGTAACTTCATGGGGAAGGGAACTGGCTGTGCCACCTTTCTCAGGTGACAGGGATAACAGACTCAGTACCAGGTCACAGTGATATGCTGTGACGAGAAGGTACCCTGTGGTATTCCTTCCAAGCCCCCAACCAAGACTAATCAGGAGAGAGCCCTGGACAGGTCCCCAACTAGGGGTCATTCTGTGAACTGCCTGGCTAGCATTCACCAATTTGCCAAGGTCACGAAAGACAAGGACAGACCAATAACATTCACAGGTGGGAGGAGATTAAGGAAGCATAATAACCAGAGGACCCTGGGTATGATCAGGTACAGAGATAATATTAGAGGAAAAAGTGCTAAAAATCTGAAGAAGGTGCTGAGCCAGTGCCAGCTCATTTTGATAATGGTGTTATGGTCATGCAGAAAGAGAGCACCACACAGTATTCCACACTATCTTTGTGACCCTCTGCAAATCTAATGTTGCTCCTATATAAAAAGTTACAAAGCAAAACCAGGCTTTGGAAAGGGGTGTGTCTGTGGTGCACATGCATGATGAGTGTATGTATCTCAGATTCAGGTGTGAATCCATGGGGAAGTATGGACTGTACTATAGTTTTATTTTTCCTTCAGGTTAAAATGTTCAAAAGACAATTTTTTAAAAATCAGCTGGTTGCAGAATGCAGCAAGAGAATTCACTTTCCACAGACCGTCATCGTCAGGCTTTGTCGGGCCAGGGTTTGACTGGGATGTCCAGCCTGTACAGGGTGACCAGCCTGAGCCACTTTGGAACCCATATTCCATGCAGTGACACTCTTAAACTGTATTTCTTTATACCCCATTTAGAATTCTGACCAGCAGCTGACCAGAAGCCTTTTGATAAAACTCCACGGTTTCAGTTTCAGCAGTGTCGTCTTCTGATTTTTTACAGCTGCGTTCATACCATTACTTCAAACTTTCATGCAGCAGTTTTTAGACAATTCTCCTCAGAACCAAGAAGCAGCCTCAGAAGGTGAGCCAAGGTAGAAAGGGGCTCCCAATTTGCAAAATACACAGGCAGGGGAATTAGGAAAATGGAGACATCCCATGTCAATGGATTGGAAGGCTTAACATTGATAAAATGGCAATACTTCTGAAATGATCTACAGATTCAACATAATCCCTGTCAAAATTCTAGCTGGCTTCCTTGCATATTGATAAACTAATTCACGAGGTGGATTAGGTGGATCGATGGAAATGAAAGGGAACTGAAATAGTCAAAGCAATCTTGAAAAGGAAGGACAAAATTAGAGGACTTAACACTTCCTAATCTCAAACCTTATTACAAAACTATAGTCAACAAGACTGTGTGGTACTGGCATAAGCATGGACACACAGGGCAATGGAATAGAGGCCAGAAATCAACCCTCACATTTATGGTCAACTGATTTTCAACAATCATGCCCTGATAATTCAGTCAGAGGGATAATCTCTTTAACAAATGGTTCTGGGCAACTGGATATCCACATACAAAAGAACAAAGTTAGACAGACCCCTACCTCATACCATATATGAACATTAATTCAAAGCAGATCAAAGATTTATACAACTTGGAGAAGAAAACACAGAAGTAAATCTTCATGACCTTGGAATAGGCAATGGTTTCTTTTGTATGACACTGAAAGCACAAGTAAGAAAAAACAGAAAAATTAGACTTCATCAAAATTAAAAACTTCTGATAACATGAAGAAAGTAAAAAGGATGGGAAGAAACAGAATAGGAGAAAATATCTGCAAATCATATAACTGACAAGAGATTTATATCTAGAATATATACAACTTAATAATAAAAAGACAACCCAATGGTTTTTTGAGCAAAGGATCTGAACAGATGTTTCTGTAAAGAAAATACCAAGTGCCAATGAGCACATGAAAAGATGCCCAACATCACAATCATCAGGGAAATGCAAATGAAAACCACAATGAGACATCAATTCACATCCTCTATAGGACGGCTGTAATCAAAAAGTTATCAGATGATAACAAATGTCAGCTAGAGTTTGAAAAAATCAGAGTCTTCATATATGGGGTATGGAAGGTGAGTTCTAAAATGGTACAGTTGCTTTGCAAACAGTCTGGAAGGTCTTCAAAAAGTTAAAAGTAGATACCATGTGTCCAACTGCTCTATGCTGAAGCAGGTACCTAAAAGAAATGAAAATCTATGTCCATTCAAAAACTTGTATGTAATAGAGGATGGAAGCCACTCAAATGTCCATCAATTGGTGAATGGGTAAATAAAATGTGGTATATTTGTATCATGGAATATTATTCAGCCATAAAAAAGAAATCGAGTACAGTGTACTTTGATGGCTCAGCTGGTTAAGTGTCTGCCTTCAGCTCAGGTCATGAGTCCAGGGTCCAGGGATGGAGCCCTGAGTAGGGCTCCCTGCTCCATGGGAAGCCTGCTTCTCCCTCTCCCTCTGCTTGCCACTTCCCTTGCCTGTGCTAGCTCTTGCTCTGTCAAATAAAATCCTTAAAAAAGAGAGAGAGAGAGACACTACAACAAGACAGAACCTAGAAAATACTACACTAGATGAAAAAAGCCAGTCACAAAGGGCCACATATTATATGATTCCCTTTATAAAATATAGATAAACCTATAGAAAGAGAAAGTAGATTAGGAGTTGCCTAACTGGTTGGAGGTAGGGAGTTTGGGGTGGGTGATAGCTAAAAGCTGTCGAGTTTCTTTCTGGGGTAATGAAAATGTTTTAAAAACTGACTGTTGGTCATGGCCCAACTCTGTGACTATACTGAAACTCTGTGACTATATTGAAACTGAATTGTTACTTTAAATTGGTGAACTGCATGGTATCTGAATTTTATCTCGAAGCTTTTACCAAAAAGTATAAAATATTAAGGGCACCTGGGTAGCTCAGTCAGTTAAATGTCCAACTCTTTTTTTTTTTTTAAACATTTTATTTATTTATCAGAGAGAGAGAGGGAGAGAGTGAGCACAGGCAGACAGAATGGCAGGCAGAGGCAGAGGGAGAAGCAGGTTCCCTGCTGAGCAAGGAGCCCGATGTGGGACTCGATCCCAGGACGCTGGGATCATGACCTGAGCCGTAGGCAGCTGCTCAACCAACTGAGCCACCCAGGCGTCCCTAAGTGTCCAACTCTTGATTTCAGCTCAGGTCATGATCTCTGGGTCCTAGGATCAAGCCCTGTGTTGGGCTCTGCATTCAATGGAGAGTGTCCTTGAGGAGTCTCTCCCTTGTGCCCCCCCCATGAACACGCACATGATCTAATAAATAAATCTTTAAAATATATATATACATAAAATAGTACAAACAATGTATAAAATTTTGACAGATTATAGTAAAATAAATGTACATTAAGTAGAATACTTCCAATGTAAAGATGCTAGAATAAAAATGGCAGAAATACCCATTTTCCCCTAAAACACACACTGATGGGAAGTCAGAACAGGGAGAACTAAATTAGAAAACTGGCCCTCATACCTCTTTACCACCGAGCTGCAAGGGGAGGACAAGGGTGATTGTCCGCAGCTGGCTTCTGCTTTTCTGAAGTGGAGGAATGGATAAAGCACTTTACGCTCCCAAACCTGTGCACTCACACACACCCAGAGATGCATGCATTTATGTACATAGTCACAAATGGTCACACGTGCATGCACTTACAGATGCGCACACTCAAACCTGTATGCAATTCACTCACTTGCATATGTCTACTCACACATATGGATACACACAAACACATGTACACACTCATAAATCTGGGGACCAAGAAAGGGCTGTTTGAGGGCTGTTTGCTCCAAGGCTGCACACATCCTCCAGTCCCCTGCCCCATTATCTAGTTGCAAAAAGCTAGTTCAGGAAGAATTCCTTCCACTCAGGGAGATGAACTCAGGATCTACATCCTGAAATTTAAAACAGGAAAACTTGCCCCTTTGGGCTGCATGGGAAAAAAATAATAATACAACTAAAAAAAAAATTAAATAAAACAGAAAACAGAACAGGAAATAAGAAGGGCAAAAAACACCCAGCATTTATCAAGGGACAAATACAATTTGTTAATACAGACTAATCCCAGATATCAAGAAACACTGATAAGGTAACAAAAAGACACCACCACACACAGAAAGAAAAATAAATAAGAGATAAAACCACCACAGAAATGGAGATACTGCTAAATGCAAAACAGGGGCAAAGCTGGAAACAAAAACCTGGCTGGAAAAGTGAACAAAATGGGGGACAGCACGAAAAAGATTGGAGAGGAAAATATCCATACAGAATACAAAGAATACCTAATATCTGTGTGATTAGTGTTCCTAAAGACAGCACCTGAATAAAATATTAAAAACTTTTTTTGATATAATTGAAGAAAACTTTCCATACCCACCTAAATCCACAAATTCAGAGAACCCATACGTTAAAAAAAATCATGCCGAGTTCCGTCTCTGATAGCCTTTTCTCGCACACTTGGCAGCACAGTGAGTGAATCCACAGCCATGCTGAGGACAGCTGCTGTCACCACGGCTCATGGTCCATTGCTTCTTCCCAGATGCTATTTACTCTGCACTTGAACTGAGTTATTGTCATACAGGGTTTCCATAGTGTTGTGCAGCCCCTCCCTCCAAACGGGGCTCAGCCACCATAAGAACACATGGAGCCCAACAAAATCCAGCTGTCTGAGAAGAGTGTGAGTGAAGGTTTCAAGAACAGTTGTGCCCTTTTCCTATGTACACATGAAGGCTTGCTTCTCCCCCACGTAACTACTTTTGAGATTCTCCCCAAGAGGCTTTATAACAAGTTGGTAGCTCAGGAATATTAATCAAGACGTTTTTATGTTGCCTTTAACTAGAATGTGTGTTTTTATTTTGTTTATTTATAGATAGAGCATGTGCTCACACAATGCACAATGAGGGCAGGGGCAGAGGGTGAGGGAGAGAGAGAATCTCAAGCAGACTCCACACCCAGGGCAGAGTCCCATAGGGGGCTGGATCTCATGACCCTGAGATCATGACCTGAGCCAAAATCAAGTGCCAGACGCTTAACTGGCTGAGCCACCTAGGTGCCCCATAGAAATATGTACTTTTGAGTTGTAGTTCCATCTCTGCTAAAGTCTCTTTTTTTTTTTTAATATTTTATTTATTTATTTGACAGACAGAGATCGCAAGCAGGCAGAGAGGCAGGCATAAAGAGAGGAAGGGAAGCAGGCTCCCTGCTAAGCAGAGAGCCAGATGAGGGGCTGGATCCCAGGATCCCGAGATCATGACCTGAGCCAAAGGCAGAGGCTTTAACCCACTGAGCCACCCAGGTGCCCCTAAAGTCTCTAACTTTTAACTAGCATTAGGAAAACAGCTTGACTATCTTTTTGTAAGGGATGAAATGTTGGATCTAGTTTTAAAATCTTCCAGTCTTTCTTTTTTCTCCCAAGTCGAGCACAATGTCAAGGGCTCAGTGGTTTATTTAATTCTACAGACAGTTCCAGGGAGCCTCCCCTGTGAATTAGAGGGGAGCAGAAGCAGTGACCCTAGGGCTCCCCCAGTCACTCAGAGAAGACTGGAGACAGTGGGCTCTAAGTCAGGCATAGCTCATCTGCCCAGTTGGAGCTCTGCACTCTGGCCTGTGGCAAGTTTTCTGTTGTTGCTGTGTAATTTGTTCTAGGAACTTTTATAGTTTCCTCAAATGTATTGAAATTGTTTTCCCCATTTCCTTAAGATGGTTCAGAGTAAGGCAAACTGAAGAAGGCTTGCCAGCGGTGCGGCCCAAGGAGATGAGCACACTTTGGAATCATGCACACTCAGGCCCAATCTCGGCATGTAGCCTGGCCAGCTGTGTGGCCTGGATCCATACACCTCCCTGAGAAACACCGTGTGTACCTTGGGGTACAACCAAGCTTTGAACTCAGGCTATATCGGTCCCTTTGCCAGGCCAAACTTTCAGGGAGAGAACCAGAACCTAATTAGCAGGGTGGCAATTTTGGACAAAACCACTTGAGGGCACAGGCTTGGCATAAGAAAAAGCATAGTCGGCTCACCTGTGAAGAAGGCCCAGCTCCTCAGTATGACCACTCTGCTGCTGCTGCTGCAAGTCCAGATTCATCCCAGGTCTGGCCCAGCCTCTTTCCACCCCTCCCACCCTCCCAGCTTCCCCAGCCACTGTCTGTGCAACTGTGGACAGGGCCACCCAGCTCAAGGAGAGCCAGCTGAAAAACCAGACACTCCCCTGCTTTGGCCTGAGAGAGACAGGGACCCCTTTAGTCCCTCTATAGCAGCGGGGGGGCCTGCCGCCTAAGATGCTGAGCTGGGCTGTTGAACTTTCCTGTATGGTCCCTTCTTACAATACGACTGTAACACATATTAAGAACCTTAGACGGGTGCCTGGGTGGCTCAGTGGGTTAAGCCTCTGCCTTTGGCTCAGGTCGTGGTCTCAGGGTCCTGAGACTGAGCCCCACATCAGGCTCTCGGCTCAGTCTGTCCCCGCCCCCACCCCCTGCCTGCCTCTCTGCCTACTTGTGATCTCTGCCAAATAAATAAAATCTTTAAAAATATATATTTTTTAAAAAGTGGCTTAGAGGCAGCTTTTTTTTTTTTTTTCAAATTGTGTTCACCTATTACAGGCAAAGCCTAAACTAACAGGCAGCACTGCAGAAAAACAAATGAAACTCCCTAACATAAAGAGATGAAAAGAGGAGCAACACAAACCCTACACCACACAGTAATCTCCTGAAGACATTTTAGGAGTTAAGGAATTTGAATTGTGGAGCTGGAGCTGAATGACAAGAGGCAGAGCCTCATTTTCTCTTTACACGATGGAGATTCATTAACAGAACTGGACTTCTACAGACCACCAATTTATTTTCCCTCCCCAAGGGAAAAGAAAGTCTTTGTTTAGCAGAAGGCTCTGAATGCTCTGCAGGAAAAGGAACAGAGAACTTCTCCAACATTCAGGGCAACGGAACACAGACTGGGCAATTGTTTTCAACAAAAAGAAGCAGATTCTGGCCAGAGACATGTCATCCTGTGCCTTGGAAAAGGCAGCAGCACTCCCCTTCTCGACCAGATTCTGTCTGTGCTATGTCTTCACACGCCAAATGCCTTCTTGTGGTGGCTAATCAGGCAGAGTGGCCCTCACAGCAGGCAGCTAGCTCTGTCAGGGAGCTGGCCAGGACAGAGACCACCAGCCCAAGAAGAGGCCAACTCTGGTGGGCTCCCCAGCCTCTCCAGTGGCTCCAGGGCCACACTGCCCCAGCCTCTCCCTGCTGCCGACAACTGAGGCTCATCCTAATCTTCACTGGCTGTGTCACGGCACACATTCTGCTGCATCTGAGGGGCTTTTTGGAGAGTCACACTGACAACACCTTTATGAAACCACTGCTCTGTCTGCCATAAGGATGTTGAACATTAGCTCATCTCTCTCTTTCTTAAAGATTTTATTTATTTGAGAGAGAAAACATGAAACATGTGCACATGGAGGGGCAGAGGAAGAAGCAGACTCCCCACTGAGCAGGGCACCCAATGTGGGATTCAGTCCCAGGACTTGGGATCATGACCTGAGCTGAAGGCAGATGCTTGACCGACTGAGCCACCTGGGTGCCAACATTATCTCAGTTGGCAATCTATGAAGTCACACTCAAGCACTTTCTTTTAGGATTAAGTGCCAGGGAAACTTTGGCTTCCTGTAACTGGAAGATTTTTGTTCCGGTGTGGATCAAGAATTTCTTTTTCCACTTTAGGTACTGGTACCAAGAACTAGAACATGGGGCTATTTGCTCAATTTGGAAAATGTAAAATATAATAATAGAATTTGAGAACTTACAGGGATCACAAAGATCACTCAGTTCTGCAGGGAACAGATTTCCTGTGTGCTCCGTGACATTTTTAAAATCCCCTCCCTTCTGCCTTCCATGCTGTTAAGCTCTACAAAATATCTACTCACTCCCATTCCAGTGCCAATCATGCAAGTCTCCCTCCCCCAGCCAGAGAAGCCAGAGCCTAATCAATTTATGTGAAATGATCTGGACTATGTCGAAGTAGGTTTATAACCCATGTGGTCCTAGTCAGCACTTTTTTTTATTTAAAAAAACTTTTTTCTAGTCAGCATTTTAACCAAGCTACCTCCACCTTTCATCTTAAGTGCTATTTCCAGGCTGAGAAGATGCTCAACTAGAGCTGAAATCACATGTAATTCCTACACCAGAAGATCCCATCCAAGATAGAGCTGACCAAACTTTTCTATAGTCTGACTACCTTGCTAAATTTGTGTTTATTTCTCTTCCCTTTACTGTGTCCTAAGAACCCCATCCTATAGAAGGTAGGGAAAAAAAGCCAGTAATTATCTGTTGCTGATCTGCTTCATATCTCAGAATGTACAGATTTCTAAATAGCTTAAAGCATGGATTTGTTTGATGAAAAATTAGGTACAATCTGAAAAGACATAAAGTTCTCCCAATTGTCTTATTTGTATTTATAGGAGATCTGTAAGAGGCAGCACCATGTCTCTATGAATGTCCTGGGTTTACTCTTTCATGGGGTTTGTCTAACAGAGTCTCCCTGATTTTTGGAAGTACACACTTACATTTTTAAGGGTAAAGGAGCAGCAAGTCTGCAACTTACTTTCAAATGGCTCAGAGAAAAAAATGTATTAATATGTAAAGAAAGGGACACAAGGGGACGCCTGAGTGACTCAGTTGGTTGAGCAGTTGCCTTCGGCTCAGGTCGTGATCCCAGTGTCCTGGGATCGAGTCCTGCATCGGGCTCCTTGCTTGGCGGGGAGCCTGCTTCTCCCTCTGCCTCTGCCTGTCACTCTGTCTGCCTGCGCTCACTCTCGCTCCTCTCTCTCTTACAAATAAATAAATAAAATCTTTAAAAAAAAAAAGAAAGAAAGAAAGGGACACAAGAAATGTGTTAAAATGTTTAATGTTTGTGAATTTGCATGAAAAAGAGAATTTATTATTTCTGCAACTTTTAAGTCTGATAAAATAGAATTATTTAAAAAGTCATTTAAAAAGGGCTAGGGGGCACCTGGGTGGCTCAGTGGGTTAAGCCGCTGCCTTCAGCTCAGGTCATGATCTCGGGGTCCTGGGATCGAGTCCCGCATCGGGCTCTCTGCTCAGCAGGGAGCCTGCTTCCCTCTCTCTCTCTGCCTGCCTCTCTGTCTACTTGTGATCTCTCTCTGTCAAATAAATAAATAAAATCTTAAAAAAAAAATGAATAAATAAATAAAAAGGGCTAGGATTCAGAAGCAAGGTCAGTGATGGTATTTCATAAAAATACAAAGGGTCCTTGCAGCCATCCATTGCATCTGGGTATTAGAGCTCTCCAGAGACACAGAATCAACAGGAAAAATACATATATAAATTTATTTTAAGGAATTGGCTCACACAGTTGTGGAGGTCTGAGGCTAAAATCAGATGAGGGAGGGAGGATGGTATTTGCAGTCCAAATGCAATCTGCTGGCAGAATTTCTTCCTGCTAGGGAGGGGAGAGCCTGGGGGGTGGGGGTCAAGGGTGGTGCTATCAGTCCTTATTCTATTAAGGTCTTCAAGTGATCAGATGAGGCCCACCCTACACAACAGAGGTTAATCTGCACAACTCAAGCATCCACTGATTTTAATATTAATCTCATCTAAAAAACACCTTCACAGAAACGTCCAGAATAGTATTGGATCAAATTTCTGGACACTGGGGCCCAGAAAAGGTGACACAGTAAATAAGCCATCACAGCTCTTAAGAGCAGAGCCAGAATGTCTTCTTCGAAAAATCATAGCACATACTCTGAGAGGCTTCTTAATCTCATAAAATGACAGCTTAACCCTATATTCCACTTGGTGAGCTGTCAGGTTAATCAGCAACACAAAACATCTGTCTATCCTCAAGCTTCTAGCTTGAGAGAAAATAACAGCTCTCTGATGTCAGGGAAGTTTGCCCACGGGATACAAGGTCAACTTAACAAAACAAGTGGAAACATACCAAAACTGGGTGTGTTAAAAAGACCCCAGTGGCTTGTCCCATCACTAAAAGGAAATCTTTTAAGTGGAGGGGGTGGGCAGCCAAGAATGCAGAAACACTGCTCTAGATCATATTCCTTTAACTCCTGTGTCCAGCCAAACCATAAGATTAATCATATTCATTATGGTTATTCTATCAGAAATATTTAAGACTGCAGTCTGGGCCCATGGTGGAGCTGTCTTTACTTAATCTACTATCACGGCTATGCTGTGAGCATAATTATGGGAAAGAGCTGTTAGTAAACAGGCAAACAACCTTCCACTTACAGGCTGTGCGGTTTCTTTAAAAGACAAAACTTTCCATCTGTATCCACCACGGCAATCAAAACTCAGACCTCTCACAAGAGGCAGGAGGACTGGGAAAGCCGTTTTGTTAGAGGAATTAATTCTGATCATTAAAGGTCATTTCCATAATCCCTGAGCCTCACTGTCCTTTTCAGGATCTAATTATACATAAACACTTTAACGGAACGCAAGGTTTTGGGGTGTGTCCTGGCCCAGGTCCAGGGAAATGTCCTTGAATGCGCAACAAAGCTGTACCCCTGTCAACTGCTACACTGACAGCAAAAATGATGTTGCAAACCAGAGCTCTGACATCCTCAGGAGTTCTGGGGCAGCCATTGCCTCTTGGCTAGTGTCCCTGGCAAAGTCATCCTAAGCCCCTGCTGTATTTCATTTTGCCCATTTGGTGCCACTTCTTTCTATGCCGTCTTGCATGCTAAATGTGAAGCAGCCCATTTGGTATTCTAACAAATCTGTCCTTCTTACCATCTCTATTTTAGAAAAAAAAGAGTTCCCCAGAGTAAGTTTGGAAAAGCAGTCAATCTCAGTCTTACCACTTATTAAACATTTCTTAATGCCTCATGAAAATACTCTAAAATACTATCAACAAAGCTAAGCACTGCCTATGTGTATACTGCAAATCGGGTATTTGCAAACTGGCTTCAGGCCTGCAAGTGTGTCCTTTCCTCATCAGTCGCTCTACCTCAGAATCATAGAAAGAACAATATTCTCTACAGTCAAGAGCAAAAAGAAAAACCCCAAACTGGCAGCAGATGGGTGACCAAGACTATGATAGGCCCATCAACCTACCAATGGCATTCGAGAAGCATATTTACTAACTTGGAAAGCTATTGAAAAAGCTACAAATGTCAACAGAAAAACCACAAAACTGTACATGCAATATACTTTTAAAAATGTGTATGTATATTTAATAGAAAAGGATCTGAAAGTCCATACACTTTTATTTTAATATGGTTAAGAGTAATGGAGTCCCATCAGTGACTTTTCTTTGGCATATTTCATCTTTTTCTACATAAGCATAAATTTCTGCAAAATACAAGAAGTAACAATTAATTAATCTCCGCGATTAATTACTTAATCTCCGTGAACTTTAACCCAAAGACAACGTTCTTCAAGGAAGGTGCAGAAACCCCTAACGACAAAGCTTTCTTGGAGGGCTCCTTCTCTGAGCTCCTTACCCCCTAGCAGGCGTCCTCAACGATTTTTCTTCTGGTCACCGCCTAGCCAAAAAAAGCCCCACAATTCCCCGCAGAAGACTGAGCTCACCCACCTCCGACACAAAATTGCCCAGGCCTGGCTCCAGTACTCTCTTTTCTAACACTCTGCTGCAGAAAAACAAAAGGTGGGGGGCGGGGACAGCGGAGGAGGAAGCATGGACTGGGCCGCCGTCGCGGAAGCTCCGGGCTAGAAACAGACTGGAAAATTCCGCCAGGACTCCGGTGCTCAGCAGTCGCGGGGAGCAGCGGACCCCTGCAAGACTAAGCTCTTCGTGCTAAGGGTCTGTGGGCTCGGGCCCAAGCAGAGGATGCCGAGGCCAGGTCCCCCGGGGACCCCAGGGTAGACCACACCCTAATCTGCCTACTTAGACGACCTCCTGACCCCCCAAATCCGCTCTGCGCCCGGGGTGGCAGTGCGGGAAGCCCCGGACTAGGCCTGTGCAAAGCTGGCTGACCGGGGAAAAGCGATGGGAGAAACGTGCCGCCGCCGAGGCTATTCTCCCAGCAGAGAGCCCGGTGCGTGGACCACCGACGGCCTGCGGAGACGGAGAGGGGGTGGCCGTGCCCAACTTAAAGACAACCCGCAAGCACGGGCACTACGTGCGTCTTTCAGGGAGAGACGCTTCACTCTGCTCTCTCGTCACAGGGGCCCCCGGCTTGCGAGAGCCGGCAGAAGGGCTGCCCTTTTCCGGGATGGGGCAGCGGCCGCGGCAAGACGGACGGAGTGACCCCAGACAGGCGACCCTGGCCTCACCTTGGGGTCGCGCTCGTAGTAGTGCTGCTGCGTGCGGATCCAGCGGCCCACCAGGTGGTCCCGCACCGTGTGCGCCAGCGCGAAGTAGTAGTCGCGCGGCGTGGCCACGTTGCGGTCCTTGACCAGCGTGAAGTGCAGGTGCCGATTGAAGCTCTTCCGCACCTCGGCCACGTCGCCCAGCCCCGCTATGCCTCGCACACTGATCTGCTTCCGCTTCTCGCTGTCCGTCAGCGGCTTCGCCATCGCGCCGGCCAAGGAGGAGAAGGACGAGATGCAGAGCGGGGAGAACACGCGGACACCGAGGATGCTGCGGCGGCTCTGGAGCGGGGCACTGCGGCTAAGCGGCTGGCATGGGCCGCGCCTGCGCGGTGTGCCGGGGCGGGGCCGAGAGGCGAGGAGGGGCGGGGCTACATAGGGGCGGGACGTTAGTCTCCTGAGTCAGGGCCTCAGGAGACGGGGGGCGGCTCAAGGGGCGGGGCCTCCAGAGAGGCATAGTAGGGTCCGGGGTCCAGGCTTTAGTTGTCGGATGGCGGCAGGGGCGTGCTGTTTCACAGGTGGGGAAGATGAAGTGATTTACCCACGTCAACTAAGAGTGGGGTTTGGGGGCGCCTGGGTGGCTCAGTGGGTTAAGCCGCTGCCTTCGGCTCGGGTCATGATCTCAGGGTCCTGGGATCGAGTCCCGCATCGGGCTCTCTGCTCAGCAGGGAGCCTGCTTCCTCCTCTCTCTCTGCCTGCCTCTCTGCCTACTTGTAATCTCTCTCTGTCAAATAAATAGATAAAATATTTTTTAAAAAATGGTCAAGGGATGCCTAGGTGGCTCAGTGGGTTAAACTCCTGCCTTCAGTTCAGGTCGTGATCCCAGGGTCCTGGGATTGAGTCCCACATCAGGCTCCTTGCTCAGCAGGGAGACTGCTTCCTCCTCTCTCTCTGCCTGCCTCTCTGCCTATTTGTGATCTCTCTCTGTCAAATAAATAAATAAAATCTTAAAAAAAAAAAAAAAAAGAGTGGGGTCTGACCCAAGATGTCCAAGCCCGGCCAGAGGCGGGAAGACTGGAGGAGCCGGAGGCCTGGGAAAGAGCTTCGATCCCGCCCTGCATGCCCCCAGTGCCACGTGGAGATGGAATACTCTGTTTTTCGTGGCTTTGGGATTTGGGGGCCCGCGTCCCTCGCCCGGCCAGGGTTCCGCGCTGCCCCAGCTGGGAGCGCCCTGGGTGCTGAGGTGATGCCGAGGCCTGGGAAATGGGAAGGGAAACCGGTGCATATTAAAAACGCACCCACCAACGCCTGGTGGGCTCAGTCTCCCGAACTGGAGGCGGAGTGGCTCTGAAAACGACAGTTAATGTAAAACTGCTCATACTGATAGATGCCAGCCTGGCTGCGACCCTCAGCCTGGGCTGACACACAAGGCTGGGTAACAGGAGACAGCATTCCCCAGGGGCACTGCCGCCCTGAAGTGTCACAACAATCCCTCTGAGGAACAACCGCTGCTTACTCACTGAGAAACTGGATTCCCTAAATCACTGGCCCTCACTTTGCCCTACAGATTACTTCAGGAAGAAGGAAACACCACACTCTGGCCAAGGATCTGGGTGATGTGATGCAGGCTCCGCCATCCCACCCAGGTGGGAGCCCCAGATAAGGGGAATCTGGACACAGACTCCCACATCTGCTTAACACGGGGGGGGGGGGGGGGGGGGGGGGGGGGGGGGGGGGGGGGGGGGGGTGGGGGGGGGGGGGGGGGGGGGGGGGGGGGGGGGGGGGGGGGGGGGGGGGGGGGGGGGGGGGGGGGGGGGGGGGGGGGGGGGGGGGGGGGGGGGGGGGGGGCAGTGGTTTCCCAAGGGAACTGCACCTGGCACCTTGCATACAGCTCTGCTCTGCTCTGAGCTTCTGCTTTATGGGAGTTTCACCCTGACCCCTGCCTTTCTTTTCCTTTGTTCCCTGGATGCCCACGTCCCACTGCCTGTAGTTACTTCACTGCGGTGGATCAGTCGCCCAATTTTGTGCCACTGCAGGTTTGCACTTGGTGGTCTCACACTGATGGGCTGCAAAGATTCCCCACTTACATGGAGGTCAAATTTGCCTGCAGAAGATGCCATGAAAGTAGATGCAGGAGTTTTCTTGGTGTGATACTTCAAGTAATCCTCTTACGTGGACTCTCTCCTATATGCATACTTCTTGGAGGACTATAAATGTGGAATTAATTGCAGCCTGACTGCAATAAATTGCAGGCAGGCTGGCATTTCTCCAGGTGGTCACTAATATAACTGGAATGGATAATGAACCCCATGGTCATCTCAGCCATTTTCAGATAAGTAATTTTTAGATAGTTTTAAGTGTTGTGAAGAAAAGCACATTAAGCAGCCAGGAGATGATATCTGAATTGAGACCCCCCCAAAATATTAATGAGTAAAGAATCTGGGGGAGAAGGAACTACAGAGGTCCTGAGGTGGGCACCCACTTGGACAGTTCACAGAACAGCAAGTCCAGTGCAGGTGGAGCAAAGAGGGCAACTGAGGGGTACCAGAATATGCCAGCCCCAAAATGCCTCTTTGGCCTACAGACTATTTTGAGCTAAAGGCTTCTGAGAAAACAGCAAAAGCAGGAAAACTCTAAAAATAGGGTGCAAATTCTCCCTTTGTAGAGGAAAATTTACATTTAAAAGGGCACTTCCATTCCTAGAAATCTTTCCGCTCCTAACAGGTGTGACTATAAAACAACTAAACAACTTTAATTTACCATATTTCTGGTCACCTTCCCATAACTTGCCTTCCTAGCTAGGACGCCCAAACCCTCTCTGTTGTTTTAGTCTAGAATAATATTTAAACTCAAATTCTAACCACCACTAAGAGTTGCTCATCTCAAGGTGCCTGGGTGGCTCAGTGGGTTAAATCCTCTAACTTTAGCTCAGGTCATGATCCCAGGGTCCTGGGATTGAGCCCTGCATTGGGCTCTCTGCTCAGCAGGGAGCTTGCTTCCTCCTCTCTTTCTGCCTGCCTTTCTGCCTACTTGTGATCTCTGTCTGTCAAATAAATAAAATCTTTAAAAAGAAAAAAAAAAGTTGCTCGTCTCTGGGTACTCTTGGGTGTTTGTGTGATGCACATACTAATAAGTTTATGTTTGTTCTTCTCTTGTTAATCTGTCTTTGGCCAGCCAAATTTATAGGGCCCCACATGGAGAACTTGAGATAAATAGCAGAAAAGATTTATTCCTCCCCAAGACAACCAAGGGATACATTCAGACTGGAGGTGGGGAGCCAGGTCAGGCTTGATAAAGAATCTGGATCTTCCAACAGAGCTGTAGGGCTTCTGAACAGATAAAATGGAAAGAAAGTGGGCTCAGCTTTGCCCCTCCAAGGAAAGGACTGTTCTTTCAACACTGGATGTGTTGCATAAACAATGAATCTTGGAACACTGAAAAAATAAAATTTAAGAAAAGAGAGAGGGAGACTGCCTGGGATCCCAGCAACACCCTGGCCAATCTGTGAGGGTCAATTAAGTATTGCAAATGAACACAGACCTGGCCTTTCAGGAAATGGGAGACAAACAATAAATGCATTATTTTTGAGAGGTCCATAATTGTCAACCTCAGTAGAAATAAGACCATCAGCTAGAATGATATTGTGGAATTTGGGATTTCCCTTTACTGGGGTATGTAACAGATACTCATAATGACATTAATGTATTTTAACACATTGATGTCAAAAAGAAATCTATAGGGCACCCAGGTGGCTCAGTCAGTTAAGCATCTGACTTTGGTTCAGGTCATGATCTCAGGGTCCTGGGATGAAGCCCCCTTCAGGCTCCTTGCTCAGTGGGGAGTCTACTTATCCTTCTGTCTCTGCAGCTCCCCATACTTCTTGTGCTCTCTCTGTCTCTCTCAGATAAGTAATAAAATCTTAAAAAAAAAAAAAGAATGTTCAACTAACTGAGCCACCCAGGTGGCAGGGTCTTTAATCCATTTTATTATTATTTTTTAAAATCCATTTTAAATTTAGTTTTGTGTGTGGTATAAAAAAAGAATTTCATTCTTTTGCATGTAGCTGTCTGGTCCTAAGTTCTGCTACTTCTTAAGTGATTGTGAGGTAGGGTCTAAAGCCAGCAAGAGTCAGTTTAGGAGGTCCTCCTTACCCAAAGGACCCTCTCCCCTGGAAAGGTGGCACAGACAGGGGCTGGCAAGGGACAGGGTGGTGAACATGCTAATGACAGGAAGTTGGTTACACTCCAGGGCCATTGCCCTGGTGTCCTCCAAGCCAGAAACATTCCCCAATGTTGATAGGCTTGAACTGGACAAGCCCTTGCAGTTTTAAGATTAGCCTGGAATTGAATACTGGATGGGCTTCCTGCTGTACCGGAGTAAGCTGGGGGACAGCAGTTCACCCATGGGGCCAGGGTAGAAGGGCCAGGCGTGAGGAGAGTCTGACATGCACACCTGCACCCCACAACTCCTGCTCATTCAAGGTCAGACCCCCAGGAAGAAATCAGCCTTTAGAGGTTCAGGGTCCTCAGTATCACTCCTGTCCCTTAGCACAGACCTCCTGGGAATGCAAGGAGAGGAAGGTTCTAGTACACAGGCAGGCCTGGTTTTTGCACAGCCTGTCTCTGCAGAGAATATTTAAGCTCACAGTGAGGAAGTCTGGCTCAGCACAGCCTGAATTAATGTAAAATGAGGGATAACAGCTACCTGTGGAAGTCACCCTGGAAAACAAGTGTCTTTGTGAATCCATGCACAGCCCAGGGGGAGGGTGGGGAGTTGGACTAGAGGTGCAGCTGAGCTGGGCCTGTGCTCCTTAGGCTGCACGAGGAGGCGCCTGGTCTGTGTCACCTGCTCCCCTGGCACAGGAGCTTCCCAAAGTCTCTGGCACTCCTGACACCTGCTGTGCACAGCTCAGGCTGTACATCTGCTCCACACCCACAGAAGACACAAAGAAGGGGCTGGAAGGAGACCGGGGTCCAGCCCAAGGGGAATTTTAGGATGCTTTCTGTGGGAGGAGCTGTGTAAAAAGGGCTCCATTATTCATTCCTTAAGCCTCCTTGAGTCCAGTGGACTCATTGTCAGGTGCCCCCAGGAGGCCCACTTCACCTGAGTAACAGTTATAGCAGACCCCTGGCCCCTGCTTCCTGGGAGGTACACAAGAGTGTCAGAAGGCAGGTGCTGGGGGCACCTGGGTGGCTCAGTCAGTTAAGCATCTGACTCTTAATACCAGCTCAGGTCTTGATCTCAGGGTTGTAAGTTCAAGCCTTGCACGGGGCTCCATGCTTAGCATGGAGCTCACTTTTAAAAAAATGGAGGGGGAGGCAGGTTCTGATTTGGCAGGTATGGAGTGTGGCTGCAGTCTGCATTTCAAACAAGCCCCCATATTCTGGGAGCACACCTTAGGAGCTGAGGCCTTATGGGATAATCACAGCTCAGAGTTTTTAATTATAGAAATTAGTAGAAAGGTGTTTTGAAGAAATCATGATTTCCCACACTCCCTGCCACTGTCCTCTGCAGGGAGGGAGGAAGAGCAGTTCCTCAAGGTGGCTGGGCTGGATGGAAGTGTCCCTCCATTACATCTACCTATCTCTGCTGACTTGGAATTTCCAGACTGTGCTGTGACTCTGAGTGAGCTTACCTGGGGCTGTTAGGGACAACCAGTGCCTTTTGGAGGATGGGTGTATGCCACACCATAAATACATCAAATTGTTTTCTTTCTTCTTTTTTTTTTTTTTCTTCCAAAACAGGGTTTGAACTCACGATCCTGAGATCAAGACCTGAGCTGAAATCAAGAGTCAGACACCTAACTGACTGAGCCACCCAGGCATGCCCATCAAATTGTTTCTTAATTGGCATCTCCTACAGCTTGCTATATGACGATTTCCTGCAATCTCCTGACCCCTGGATGAATGAATTAGCTGAATTTTTCAATGTGCAGAGCTGAGGATGAGGTCTGGACCTGTGGTCCACACTCCTGCTGGTATCTGTCCTTCCCTCCATGCCATGACAATGTCTCAGCACCCCTCTCCTCTTGCTCCTCCTCCTACCCAAAGCCAGGGTTACCTAGTTCCTGCCTGCAGACCCTGGACTTGAGGACCGACTCCTTGCTTACTCTTACCAGCAACTCAGGTCCACACCCATTAACATCACTGCTGGTATTCCGCAAGGCTGAGTCCCTGGCTCAGCCCTGCTCCCACTGACCCTGATCTCATCTTGGCCTCTGCAGTTTCTGTATCAGTAAGAACACTTACAGGTTGATATATTGAAAAACTGGTAGTATTCCTTTTGTTTAAGTTTATTTATTTATGTAATCTCTACACCCAACGTGGGGCTCGAACTCATGACCCCAAGATCGAGAGTCACAGTACTCTTCCAACTGAGCCTGCTAGGTGTCCTGGTAGTTTTCCTGAAAGTTAAACAAACACCTGCCTTGGAACAAGCTATTTTAGTCCAAAGAAAATACCCAACAGTAATGGGGTGCGTGGGTGGCTCGGTTGGGTTGAACAGCTGCCTTCCGCTCAGGTCATGATCCCAGGGTCCTGAGATCGAGCACTGCATTGGGCTCCCTGCTTGTCAGGGATCCTGCTTCTCCCTCTCCATCTGCCTGCCTCTCTGCCTATTTGTGCTCTGTATCTCTGTCAGATAAATAAAATCTTAAAAAAAAATGAATACATATGCCTACCCCAAAGGCATGCACAAAAATGTTTGTAACAGCCCTAATCAAAACAGTTCAAACTGGAAACCATGCAAATATCCATTAACACTGGATAAATATATTGCAGCATATTCCTACAGCTGAATAGTCTACAGTGGCGAGAATGATCAACTCCGGCCAGGAACGCGGGTGAATGATGCTGGGTGAGAGCATTGGCACTAGAGCACATCCAGTAAGATTCCATTTACATGATGTTCTAGGACAGACAATTCTCTAGGACATCAGCCTTAAGATTGGTGATTGAGTTTGAGGGGTGGATACCACTGGGGATGACGTAAGTCTGCGGGGTCTGGGAAAACTATCGCAGTATGGCATGAATAAGTGCAAAAGTTCACCTTGTGCACACTAGGAGCCAGTCCCATGTGGAGAGCATCTGTGGACATGGTGAACACCACAGATTGGGGGCAGGGCCTGGGGTTTCATACTGTGCAGTCCCTGGCCTTCCACCATCTTCCTCCCCAGCTTATCCTGTTTCCTCCCACCACAACCAACGGACCAACGGGGCTCCAGATACTTTTTTAGGCCAGTGGCTTTCTGCCTACTTCTAGATCAGGTGCCAACACCACAAAGGGCCATGGGCATCTTCTCCCCCAAGCTCCCAAGGGCTGTCTCAGGAACTGAGGTCCTCCAAGAAATCTGGGGCCTCTAGCCACTTTGTTCTCTGCGGGTCTAGACTCCTTTCACCCATCCTCGGCTGCTCTTTAGTCCTCCTGCTGGGATTCCTGTTGTAGTTTCCTAATGTGTTCCCTTTCCTCTCGGACACTCCCTAGAACTGTCCTTACACAGGCTGCAGAATTGAACACTCCTTCAGGGGAAGGTTGAGCCCAACACTGCTCTTATAAACCACAACCCCAACTGGGCAAGATTTCTAAGCCAGTCTCAGCCACTCCCTGGCAGGGCTCTGGGCAGGTGTGGGGCTGGCCCAGAGGGGGATCTGATGTGCAGGAAGGGGATGGGGGGCACCTGACTACAGTGGGTGGGCATTCTGACGTATCTGATTCCAAAGGAACCAGGCAGGAGCGGGAGTGTCAGAACCGAGGTGAGGGTGGGGAGGAGCCCCAGAACTATGGAGCACAGGACTGCCTGTGTTGCTGTGAGGGTCTGTGAGGAACCTTCCCCTTTTGGTTCTTGTACCACTGCCTCTTTCAGCCCTTCCCTGAGTGGGAGGCACCCAGCCCCTTGATCTCATGGAGTCCCTTCCTGGAGGAGTTGGATGTCGCCACTTTCCCTGATGGGTATTGGGCCCTCGGTGAAGCTCCTGCCTGGCTTAGGGTTGCACCTGAACCGGCCACTTCTGCTTAACCTAGGGCAGGTCCTCAGCCCTTACATGGCCCTCAAGCTAGGAATACATTTTATGTTTTTAAATGACAAAAATAACCAAAAACTCAAAAGAATTCTAATTCTCGATATATGGACATGACATGAAATTCAAATTTCAGCATCTGTAAATTAAGTTTGGCCGGAACACAGCTGCAGCCATTCTTTCACATTCAGTCTAAGGCTGCTTTCACACTTCCACAGCAGAGCTGAGCAAACGGGACAGAGGCCACATGGCTGCAGACCCTGAAGTATTTACTATCTGCCCTTAACAGAAAGAGGTTGCTGCCCCCAACCTGGAGTGTGTCCCCAGCACTGCCTCACACGTGTGGGCTCCACAAGTGGACACTGAATAAAGTAGTTCCCAGTGGATCTGCGTGCAGCATGGCAGCCAAGGTGGATTGGGGGTGGAAGAGGCAGCTGGCCCCGGCAGGACTCTTGAACCTTCTTTCTTTTTTTTTTTTTTTTTAAAGATTTTTATTTATTCACTTGAGAGAGAGAGAGAGAGCATGAGAGGGGAGCAGACTCCTGAGGCTGGGAGCGTGAGGCACCTGATCCCCAGACTCCGATGTCATGACCTGAGCTGAAGGAAGTTGCTTAACCAACTGAGCCAACCAGGCACCTTTGAGGCTTCTTTAAAATTCATATCACATCAAGGAAATGAATGGTCAAACCACAGCGGGGTACCAGAACTCACTGGCTAGAATGTTTAGCATTAAAATGACTGGTGAAAGTACCGAGTGTGGGTGTGGATGTGAAGCACTGCTAATGGGAGTGTAAATCGTAATTCACATTGGAAAATGGTTTGGCAGGTTCTTACAGTTAAACATGCACTTACCATATGACCCAACCATTCCACTTGTAGGTTCAGGCATACCTCAAAGATACTGTAGGTTTGGTTCCAGACCACAATAAAGCGAATACTGCAATAAGATAAATCAAATGAATTGTTTGGTTTCCCAGTGCAAATAAAATGCATATAAAAGTTATGCTTGGACACCTAGGTGGCTCCAACAGTTGTTAAGCATCTGCCTTCAGCTCAAATCATGATCCTGGGGGCTATCCTGGGACTGAGGCCCACATGGGGCTCCCTGTACAGTGGGGAGTCTGCTTCTCCCTCTGCCCCTCCTCCTGCTCGTGCTCTCAAATAAACAAATGAAATCTTAAAAAAAAAAAAAGTTATGCTCACAGGGGCGCCTGGGCGGTGCAATCAGTTAAGCGTCCAACTCTTGGTTTCCGCTCAGGTCATGATCTCACAGTTGTGAGATTGAGCCCTGCGTTGGGCTCTGGACTCATTGCAGAGTCTGCTTGAGATTCTCCTTCTCCCTCTGCCCTTCCCGCTTATGGATGCTCCCTCCCTCAAATAAATAAATCTTAAAAAAAAAAAAAAAGTTATGCTTAGGGATCTGGGGCTGCTCAGTCATTAAGCATCTGCCTTTAGCTTACATCATGATCCCAAAGTCCTGGGATCGAGCCCTACACCGGGCTCCTTGCTCAGCAGGAAGCCTGCTTCTCCCTTTCACTCCTCCTGCGTGTGTTTCCTCTTTTGCTGTCTCTCTCTCTGTCCAATAAATAAATAAAATCTTAAATAAAAAAGTTATGCTTATACTATAGTCTATTAAGTATTATGTCTAAAAAAAGCATGTATCTTAATTAAAAAATCAGAGCCATTATTGGAGTTGTCAGTGACTCAGAATCACTGATCACAGAGCACCCTAACAAATTTGATAATAATGAAAAAGTCTGAATTATTTCAGGAATTACCAAAATGTGATATAGAGACACAGAGTGAGCAAATGCTGCTGGAAAAATGGGACCAACAGATTTGTTCAATGCAGGGTTATCACAACCCTTCAATTTGTAAAAAACAAAACAAAAACAAAAAATATTACCTGTGAAGTGCAATAATGTTTGCTTTGCACAATAAAATGAAGTATGCTTGTATTCATTCAGAAGAAATAAAAACATGTCCACAAACCAACTTGTGCAAAAATGTTCACAGAAGTCTTATCATTAAAGCCCTAAACGGGAAACAGCACAGGTGACTGTCAACAGGAAGAGGAGGAAACAGGTGGAGTATATGGAAATAATGGACTCCTACTCAACAATAAAAATGAATAAACTGCTGACCCACATGTTGATACCTCACCCACACTCACCCACACACATGCTGAGCCGAAAGCCAGACATACAAAAGAGCACATACTGTAGGATTCCATTCATATGAAATTCCAGAACTGGCAAAAGTATGGTGCTGTGATGGAAATCAGAACTGTAGTTACCAGGGGCCAAGGGTGAGGGGACTGTCTCGGGACTTTCTGGGCCAATAGAATAGGGGTATGTGCCTTGTGTATTTGCCAAAACCGTTTGAACTGTATAGTTAAGATCTGTACACCCTTCTATATGAAAATACCTAAGCAAAAATAGTCTTAAAAAAATTCACTAGAAGTAAAAGCTAAAACAATCTTCAGTTCCAAACACAGGCAGCCTTTTGCAAAACAAATCCAGGCCTGTAGGAAGCAGTACCAAATTCCTTCAAGATTCATTTTCTGCAGAGGAATTCCCGATGAAGCTCTGAGCCAACTGTGAAGGCTCCATGCAAGACGGAAGTGAAGGAAGCCTTCTTGAAAGAAAACCTACTTGCCTTGCTGACAGTTTAACCTAATGTGTTAAATGTGTTTGCCTTGGGTGGAGTCCTGGCCAGGCACTCCCACTGAGTAAACAGGAGGATTATTAGCTCCACTAGGAAATCTGGAGGGTGGGAAGGGAAAGTCCGTGTCCCTATTCTCAGGGGTTTCCAATTCTCCTGTTTTCTTTCAACCTTTCATTATTCAGTAGGCAATAGAGAGCCCTTCCCCAGGAGCTCAGAACTTATAGGACCCAGGGGTTCAACAGGAAGGAGCAGACCTGAACTCACCCCAGGGATGGGATTTTCTCTTAACTCACAGGTTCAAGGGGTGTCCATGAGACTGGAAAAAGTCTCAGGGTTGCCTTTCCATTTTGATTCCCTTTGTTCAGCAAATGGCTTTGAGTTTGATGTAGCCCCCACTTGTTTACTTTGCTTTTGTTGCCTTTGCTTTTGGAATCAAGTCCATAAGATCATGGCTAAGGCTGATGCCAAGGAGCTGACCACCTAATTTTCTCCTGGGAGTTGTATGGTCTTGGGTTTTTTGAGTTAATTTTTGTGTATGGTGAAAGAAAATGATCTACTTTCATTCTTTTGTGTGTGGCTGTCCAGTTACCCCAGTAGCATATATTGAAGAGACTGTCCTTTCTCCACTGTTTCCTTTGTCATAGATTAATTGACCATATAATTGTGGGTTTATTTCTGGGCTCTCTATCCTGTTCCATTGATCTTTGTGTCTGTTTTTGTGTCAGTACCATATCATGTGTGAAACAGAGGCAAAAGAATGAATTAAATTTCCTTCCTATTCACAGCCCATTGACAAATCCTGGAAACAGGTACAGTGACCTTCCTCTGGGAGCTCAGCTGCTTTGATGTTCATGTTAAAAGAAAATGCAATCTTAGCTTGACTCCCTGCCCCCCACCCAGGATCCTATAAATCTACTTTAACATATACATTCCTTTGGAAACTTCCTTTATCTCTAAACACCCCCACCAAGATACATGTTAGCAACCATCTTCTCCAAGCATATGGCCCACTGATACCATCTGAAGGGTCTCAAGACTGAGGGTTTACTAAACAATAATAAATGACTTTTTGCTAACAATAACTAGCCCCCTCAGGATCCTGGAAACCTTGTTTCCAAAATACCTTGGAGGCTTGTGCTATCCCTAACCTCTTCCCAGCTTTAAAGTATATAATCAGCCACTCCTCCATGACCCCAGAGCAGTCCTTCCTGCTCAGGGGTCCCGTTCTTGTGCTTTAATAAAACCAACTTTTTGCACTGAAGATGTCTTAAGAATTTTTTTTTGGCCATTCACTCTGAACCCCACCACTTCAAACCACATCACCACACTGTTTTGATTATTACAGCTTTGTAGTAGTTTGAAATCAGGGCTTTGTACTTAAACTTTGTTCTTCTTTCCCAAGATTACGTTGATTTTTGGGGATCTTAAGTGTTTCCATACTAATGAGGATTGTTTTTTTCTGTGAGGAATTTTGATAGGTATTGCATTGAATCTGTACATTGATTTGGATGTATGGACATTTTAACAATATTAATTATTTTGACCCATAAACATAGAATACCTTTCCATTTATTTGTGTTTTCTTCTATTTCTTTCACAAATGTCTTATAATTTTCTGTGTACAGGTTTTCCAAAAGCTTTTGCACAGCAAAGGGTATCATCAACAACACAAAAAGGCAACCTACTGAATGAAAGAAAGTATTTGTGAATCATATCTGATAAGGGGTTAATATCCAAAATATATAAAGAAATCCTGCAACTCAATAGCAAAAAAGAAATAATCCAATTAAAAGATGCGTAGAGGATCTGAACTGTCTCCTTCCCAAAGACATCCAGATGGCCAACAGACACATTAAAAGGTGCTCAACATCACTCATCATCAGGAAAATGCAAATCAAAACCACAATGAGATATCACCTCACACCTGTCAGAATGGCTATTGTCAAAAAGAGAAGAAATAGTGAGTTTAGGAGAGAATGTGGAGAAAAAAGAACCCTTGTGCACTGTAGGTAGGAATACAAACTGGTACAGCTAGTGTGGAAAACAGTGTGGAGGTTCCTTAAAAAGTTAAAAAAATAAAACTACCAGATGATCCAGCAATTCTACTTTATTTACTGAATAAAACAGCAACATTATCTCAAAAAGATATATACACCCCCATATTCACTGCATTGTTTACAATAGACAAGAGATGGCAACGAACTAAGTGTTCATCAATGGATGAATGGATAAAGAAGATGTGGTGTGTGTGGTGTATGTGTCTGTGTGTATCTTCTAATGGAATATTATTCACCCATAAAAGCATGGACTCTTGCCACTGTGACAATGTGGATGGACCTTGAGGGCATTATGCCAAGTAAGACAAAGACAAGTAAGACAAAGAAAGACAAGTAAGACAAAGAAGTAAGACAAAGAAAGACAAATACTGTATGATCTCACTTATATGTAGAATCTAAAAACAAACAACAACAAAAAAACCAGAAACAAACAAAAAAAGAAGCCCAAGCCCACAGATACAGAAAATGGATATGCGGTTGTCAGAGGCAGGGGCCATGGTGTGGGCAAAATGGAAGAGGATGGTCAAAAAATTACAAAATAATCAGATCCCAGAGATGTCATATACAGCATGGTGACTATAGTTAATAATACTGTACTGTTTATTTGAAAGTCGCTGAGAATAAATCTTAAAAGTTCTCATCACAAGAAAAAAATGTTTAAAAAATTCTAGCTATGTATGGTGATAGATCATAACCAGATTTCGTGTGATCATTTTGCAGTGTGTACAACTATGACACCATTATGTTGCACACCAGAAACTCACATAATATTACCTGTCAGTTATACCCACTTCGGGGAAACCTGCTCTTTTAGGTTTTTGCCCTTTTGGAGTTCCCATCCCCATTTTTAATTTATTTTTATTGTTTATTTATTTTTTAGAGAAGGGGAGAGTTAGCTGTGGAAGGGTAGAGCGAAAGAGAGGGAAAGAGAGAAACCCAAGCAGGATTATACACCCAGCATGGAGCCCTATACAGGGCTTGATCTCACAACCCTGAGACCATGACCTGAAAATTTTGAGTTGGATGCTCAACTGACTGAGCCACCCAGTTGCCCCTCCAGTCCTCATTTCTTTTTTTTTTTTTTTCAGTCCTCATTTCTTAAAGTGCTATGTTAAGATATAATTTATACACCACAGTCACCCATTTAAAGTGCATGATTCAGTGGTCTTTGGTATATCTGCAGACGTGCACACCCATCCAGATAATCGTTTAGAACCTTCCTATCACCTCCCCCAAATCCTGTATCCAGACCACTCAGCAGCTACTTCCAATTCTCTCCCCCTCACCCCAGCTCCAGGCAACCACTAAACTGCTTGCTGTACTATCAGGTTGCCTGTTCTGGACATTGTATACAGAATCATGTAACATGAGATCTCTGTATCTGGCTTCTTTCACTGACTAGTCTAATGTTTTCAAGTTTCATCCATGATGCAGCAGATGTCAGTACTTCACTCACTTTTACTGGCAAATAATGTTCCAGTGTATGGAGAGTCCTCAAAACCTCTTCATCCCCAGCAAGCTGAAAACCCTGGTTTACATTCCCACTTCTCCTTGTTGCTTTAGGACAAGCCCTGTGGCCTTCTAAACTTTGGCATTTTTATTTGCAAAACCACCTGATCCTTAGCTGACCTCCAGATGGATCTGGGAAACCACGAGGCTGCTTTTTTCAGCACCTCACACCTTGGAAGCTGTTTGGAGCTATCCCACTGCCCTGTGTTCCACACCATAAATGTGACTCTGGCGCTCTTCTGACCTTGAGCAGCTTCTCAAGGCAGGATGCCATATAGGGGGATATCTGCTCTGCACTATGTAAATCCGGAGACCGACATGCAGATTTACAGAGCTGCACTTAAGCTCTTAGGCAGAAACCTTTATCCACCAATCAATAACACAGAAAAGTGGGCTGTCAGGCTGTCAAAATGATAAAGGGACACTTAGGCCCAGTTAGTTTTAATTTCTTTTGACTGTATAACTACGTTTCTAAATATTACAAAACAAATTATTACCGTGATAATTTATTCTTTAGCAGGGAGATCTGCTTTTGATAAACAGCTTTGTGTAAGGCCTGATGTGAGGAGGAAGAATTCCTCTTTTAGCACCTTTCACTTTGCATGCAATATGGCACACTGGTTTGGAAGTCTCCAGATCTGGGTCTGAGTGGCGCCATTCACTCCTCACTAACCTTGAGCTCCTTGGGGTCCCCTGATCAGTACCTGTTCATGGGTGCCACAACGATGCAATCACTCATACCTGATGCACAATAAGCACTCCACAATAAAGGCCACTGTCATTTCAATTCAAATTCAGGGACATTACATGCAAGTACGCTTACCTGGTCATGATGTTCAAGATCATTTTCTAGGCGAATCCAAAGATCTTGGGTATGAAGAGGCCTTACTGGTGCCGGATTCCGACCTCTTATCTGGGCAGGAATCCCTTTCTGAGTACCCTTGTGTGCTGACAGGGCAGCGATGCACATGGCTGAGACCCTGTCTTTTAGGACATCTTTCCTTGTTAGACAGAAATCTGAAAACAGTTCCCTGTAACTTGTGCCCACGTGTCTGAGCTCTGGCCCCTGCAGCAACACAGGCAAGGCCAGGGTCTCACAATCCTCATAGTAATGAAGATGCTGTCAGGGTCCCATCCACCCTAAAGCCTCTCTTCCCAGGACTGCACACGTGATTTGTAACAGGAAACAGATTTGGCCTTCATTCCTGCTCCTAGCTCACAGCTCCCCAAACCCTTGGGGTTAAGCATTAAGAGTAATGGGAGCATCTTTGTTAGAATACTTGCGTACTTGGGTCTTTTGTCCCAGGGTCCATTCAACACAGCTCATTCAACCATATCTGAATTTATGTTAATGAGGTGATTTATGGAGAGCCCCTGGGGAACAAAGTGTGGGGGACATTTGTGAAGGGGAAGAAACCATGTAATCAGAAGGTTGGCACTTTCAGGGGCGCCTGGGTGTCTCAGTCAGCTGAGTGTCCAACTCTTGGTTTCAGCTCAGATCACGATCTCATGGATTGTGAGATCAAACCTAGTGTCCAACTCCATGCTCAGTGGGGAGTCTGCTTGTAGATTCTCTCCCTCTGCCTCTCTCATACCATACACACTCTCTCTCTAAAATAAATAAATATATCTTAACAACAACAACAACAAAAAACAGGATGGGATTTTCAGCCTCTCCTATCCCTCCCTGACTTCTGGAGGGAAGAAGGGATGGAGATTGGCCTTATCACCAAAGCCAATTATTTAATCAAGCCCACATAATAAAACCTCTATAGAAATCCCAAGTAGGGGTTTGGAGAGCTTCTGGTTTTTGTTCTAAGATTTTAAGTAACCCCTACACCCAATGGGGGGCTGGAATTTACAACCCTGAGATTACTAGTTGCATGATCTTCCAGCAGGGCAGGGCCTGCCAGCCTCCCCGATACTGGTTTAATTAACACATATAGGTGCTAGGAGGGTGGCATGCTCAAAGAGGACTTGGAAGCTCCAGACTCCTGCCTCCATGTCCTGCCCTGTGTCTCTTCCACCAAACTGTTCATTTGCATCCTCTGTAGTGAATCAACAATAGTGAATCAGAATTCTTTTGAATTCTGTGAGCCTCTTTAGCAACTATGGAATCTGAGAAAGCGGTCATGGAAACCATGGACTTAGAGCCAGCTGGTCAGAAGCACAGGTGGCAAGCTGGGTTTGTGCCTAGAGCCTGAAGTGTGTGTGGGGGAGTACTTGTGTGGTCTGCACCAACTGCAGGTAGACAGGGTTAGGCCACCCAGTTGGTGTCACAGCCCTGCTGCGCCTGGGGTAGACCCTGAATAACTAGTGTCAGAAGGAGGTATGGAGCACAGAGGACTGAGTGGGCAGCAGAGGAGGCAGGGGTTTTTCCTCCATGAGCATGAACTGACTGTCCCAGGGGCTTCAGTCATTCCTCATGTTTCATGCTCTCCAAACAAGTCGTGAAAACAACCTTACTATGCTGCGTGTGCAGTGTGGCTTTCTGGGGAGACTGTTCCTGACACTGCTAGGATTCTGCACACTTATGAAAGAGCCTCAGGACTTTATATTCAGACTTGATTTTATCCAAAAAATGGTATTATCCCAGTTTGAATATCACATTTGCCTTCCAGTGACCCTGAAATGGTTCTAAAAATCAAATCTACCTTGAAACTATGAGTTGCTATGCCTGAGGGTGTTCATAAGCATGCATTGGAAGTTCTTAAGGCAAAAAACAAACAAACAAACAAACAAAAAAAAACCCCACTACAACACTGTTTTGTTGACTTTTACAACTATCTAAGTGTAGAAGCCTGGAAGTCATTGTAATAAAGTTGTATAAAAATATAAATAAAAATAGTAAAACTGTGAATTGAAGAAAACACCATATAGTAAAAAAGTAGTAACAAAATGAGGAAAAATTTGCAACACTTCTATCAGAATGGTTAATTTCCTTAATGTATAAAAATCTAAAACCAGTAAGAGAATGACCACAGTCTCTCAGAAAAATTGGTATGGGACAAAGATGGATGTTTCATTGAAAAGGAAATGCTCTTGGACATACAAACAAGATGAATTATAGGTGGCTCAGTTAAACATCTGCCTTCAGTTCAACTCATGATCCTAGGGTGCTGGGACTGAGTCCCACATCAGGCTCCTTGTGCAGTGGGGAGCCTGCTTCTCCCTCTGCCTGCCTCTCTCTCTCTCTGCCCCCTTCTCTCTGACAAATAAGCAAAATCTCTCTTTTTTTTTTTTAAGATTTTTATTTATTTGACAGACAGAGATCATTACCAGGCAGAGAGGCAGGCAGAGAGAGAGGGGGGAAAGCAGGCTCCCCGATGAGCAGAGAGCCTGATGCGAGGCTCAATCCCAGGACCCTGAGATCATGACCTGAGCCAAAGGCAGAGGCTTTAACCCACTGAGCCACCCAGGCACCCCCAAATAAGCAAAATCATAAAAAAAAAAAAATTAGGTCAGTGCCCAGTAAAATTACCAGTTATTTTCTACCATCCAGTAAGGTAGAGTTAACAGTGTTGGCTGTAGCTTTATTGGTGAGGAGGGCTCAGGAAGCTGGCACAGAAGCTGCTAGTAGAACTGAAGGGAAAACTGACAACACAGCCATAATTTAAAATACTTCAGCCCTTGGATCTGGCAATGTCAGAAAGGCTCATGCACAGGGATGTGGGACTGGAAACCCTCTGATGCCATGGCGTCTTGTCAGATGTAGGACTGCCACTAACCACTGCAAGACAGAGGCAACTCAGCGTGCACTGATAATGCAGCTGTTCTGAGAACAGGAAGGTGCAGGACATGTGGGCAGGAGGTAGTGTATGCGGTGTGCCGGGAAGATCTGAGCACACAGATGCACATGTTTTCTGTGAGGTGGGGCACAGCAGAGGTGATGACATCCTTACCATACCCCTAGTTTGCATGCTTTATACATTCGGATATGTGTTATATAGCTACTTAAAAAAAAAAAAAAAAAAAAAAAAGGGCCTACCTTATAACCACAAAAGACAGAGCAAAATGACTTGCATACTTTTCTGGGCCTAAAAATATTCCAGGACTTATTTGGTGATCTTTTGGGAGACTTCCAGTTGTTTCAATTTTTTCAGATGTGAGATCACTAACCTAGAAATGGACCAAATAAATTTTCACTTTTACCTTCATGCATATTTGATTCCTGGCCTCTGGAGTTCTTTAAATATTTAAAACTGTTAGATATTATGGAAGGAAAAGGCTGGGGAGACCCAGCCAGGGGTGATGAGGTGCAGGAGGCTGAATTTTCCTGCCCTTGTCAAGGGAAGGATTCGTAGCCCAAAGGTGGCTTTTTATTTAGGGGAAGCACCTTTCCTGCTTTGTTTTCTTCTGCTCATGTCACATGTACACCTCTGCACCTCTGCCCCAGGGTTTACATTTTGGGGAAACCACTGGGCAGAGGGTGGTTAGCCTTATTTTGTCAGTGGTTTTTGTCCAGGGTGGGGGGGCTGTTTCTCTCCAGTCTTCTGGAATTGGGGCAGTGATGATCAGACCACCAGATTAGGACCCTCAGAAAAGGGGATAACTGCTCCCCTGGCACGTCCTGTGGGCACAGCACTTCCTCAACATCAAAGAAGGTTTTAGGCTTGGACTCCTCCCTGCCTCTGCCTGTGGGGACTGGGGACAAAGGGCTTTTAGAGGTGAGGAGTTAAACCAACCTTCTGCAGCATTCTGCAGAACCCTTTTCCCGATGAGTCCCTCCACTCATGGGCTCATTCGGCAGTCATGTCCATCATGGTCTTGCTGTGGCCCTGGGTGGTCAAGGGGCCAGACCCTGTGCTCCTGCCCAGTCTTTTCCTGGCATGCGACCCCTTTCTAGCTGTCCCAGATTAGAGCCAGGTTCGCATTGAACACACCATGTAGCAGGTGCTGCAGGTCGCAGGCCCAGGGAGGAGGGGAGTTCTGTTGGGAAGATGAGCAGCTCCCCTGGAACAGCCTGGGCCTCCACAGAGCCTGCCACCACGGGGACACAGGAGTGCCTGAGAGTGGCTGCCATGTGTCTTGTGGTTGTCTCCTCAAAAGGCACACTGAGGAGACCTAATGTGCCATCTGTCACCCAGCCTGGGCAGTTCTTTGTTCCAGCTACAGTAAACAGGGACCTCAGGGACTTTCCCACCAGTGCTGGGGTAGATGGACACTGCCCACACTCACTGAGAGGAGTCGCCAGGCCAGAAACCCTTGTAAACCCTTTATTTTAAGTGGAACACATAATGTTTAGCTTATTCTTACAGGTACCGCAGGAATGACTGTGATCCAGGGAACCAGATCTCACAGATCTTGCACTCCAGTGTAGAGTCTGGCCCAGTGCCCTGTGGAACTCCCAGTGTCCTGTGGATGGGCATGGCCCTGCACCCCAGCACAGCCAGAGGGAAGCTCTAGGGACTGCAGCCTGCCTGACCCACAGGGGACTGGTATGTGTCTTCAATACTGCTCAGCTGCAAATGGCTCACGGTAGCGATACATCCACTGGGGCTCAGAACACAGTTGTTACACAAATACTCAGCCCCACACGATGGAGACATCACTCACACAGCACAGCCATAAATATTGCAAGCAGTTCACGCTCACATTCAGACCTGCTCTGTAGGGCTGGGGCACATGAGAGGTGTTTCCCCCAGCCCCTCTTCCCATTCACAGGGTCAACTCTTATCAGCTCCAAGCCATCCAAGAACCTGAAAAAACAGACCTCTGGATCACCTCACACATCCATATCCAAGGAGGAGGCAAAACATTCAAGTCTGACAGAACCCCTGTCCCAGAGGGCATGGTGGTTGTCACCCAGTCCTCCCTGAGAGCAGCCAGGGAGCCTGTACAACCTCCCACCAAGTCTCTGGGGAGAAGGTGGAGGTCTGTCCTGGGCATAGGGGGAGGAACCAGACAGGGGAAGGGAGATAAAACAAGACTCTTATCACAGAAACACGTTACAACCACTCCATCCTGCAGAGAGGGACAGGTCGGGGATGGTGTGGCTGCATCACCCTGGCCTTGGCATGTGCCCTTGCCCTATCTGGTTCACTGTCTACCTGGAGCCAAGGCAAGAGACACTGGGCCTGGGTCACACTACAGCCCTCTGCCTGTCCAGGGGCAACTCTGCAAGTCCAAAGGGAGAGTAGCAGCTTCCTTCCAACATGTCAAGGGGTTCCACAAAGGTCTATTCTCATGAAGGTCTGTTCTCATGGAGACGGAGTCACTTCTGTGAGGTTGGCCAGGGCGGCTTGGCTGCTACAAGGCTGGACTCTTCTGTCTGCTCAGGGAGTCGATGTAATGAAAAATGGCCCCCAGAGCCCAGCTGGTCTCAACATCGTTGATTTTCCGAGTCAGCTTGAAAACACAAAGGGAGGGGCAGAGTGGGCATGGTTGGGAGGCTGGAAGCAGTACCCCCAGCCCTTCTGGCCATAAAGGGCAAAAGGGGTAATCTAGAGACAGTCCTTACCTTCAGCATTTTGTTCTCTGGGAAGCCAAACTCTTGGAGCAGCAGGCTGATGTAGGTGAGGTCCATGCACAGAAAGGGGTTGCCCTGCAGCCGGGTCTCTGCCGTCCGGCACACTGGGGGTGAGAGAGCCCTTTCCCAGATTCCAGGTGGGGGCGGGGGGGGGGCAGGGCTTGGGCAGACTGGCTCTACACACTCCAGGTGCCCACCCTATGCTAGGCTCTGTGCTGGCCCCAGGTCCTCACTGGTTTAGACAAGACTACAGCCTATAGCAAGGTGATTCACCAAGAGTACACCAAAAGGTAGGATATCAAGGCGAACCAGCCTCCACTGGGCCTGGCCTCCAAGACAAAGAAGGACTTATATGTTTTAGCATCAGGAGCTGAAGGCCATAGTCTCACAGGGCAGAGCCCTGGACCTGTGACTCTGGACACCTTTTCCAGGTGTGAATCTTGGCTTTCTGGGGAATGTAAACACAAACATTCTTGTGTGTTCTTGTGTATTCTTGAAGCCGATGAACAAACCCACCAACAGATTTCCCAAAATTCTGCTCAGAATCTTTTCCTGTTGAAGAGTCATGGATACCAGGTGTCCATGGGATAAAACCATAAGTGATAAGAAAGCTTAAAAAAAAAAGCCACTTTGGGGGAGTGGGGGAGAAAGGACTTTCTATAGAGAAACAAATGAAGTTTAACTCTTTTGATCTGTAATTGGGAACAGCACTGAAGAGCATAATATTTATAGCCAGCCTTCATTTCATACCCCATCTGGCCGGATTATGATGGACAAAGGAGAGGAAGGGGGTCAGCCACCTGTAAATTCAAGAGGAAGAGCTCTTCACCCCCACAAGCTGGGTCTGCTGTGACAATTGTGAATTTGCTGGGACACTTTCAGGAGAAATCCCTGTGACAATCACCTGAGCTACAGTGAAGAGATGTCAGAAAAAGTGAAATCCAGGAAGCCCACTCCTAACAACCCTAGGACTAGAACTATCCACTTTCAGAGTGAAGGACACTGAGGCTCCCCCTCCCCCTGCCATGGTCACATAGGATGGGGCAGACCCGTGGTCTAGGCCCACAGGACAGTGACCCCCCAAGTACACTCTCATACTTCTGAACACGTTAGGCTGGCTGAATCAGGAACCAAACCTGGAACTTCCAGTACTGCCTCACAAGTACCAAGCTGCACCTGCCACATGGTGGGGCAGGGTTCCTGCCTCCCAACCTGGCCCTTCTCAGCTGGCAGGGAAACCGCTACTCACCATACTTGGCCGCGATATCAAAGTCTCCTACGACGAGGCTGCCACCCTTTTCTGCATCTGTTGGACAAGACCAAGCACCTGGTCTGCACCAGCATCCCTGGACCAGAGATGCCACCAAGGCGCTGAGGCTGGCACCCGTGAGAGGATGACATGGGGTGGAGAGTCCAGGCTGGCTACAAGTCTGGGTATAAGCAGCCAGCAGCCCCACATGCACTGGTCATGTGTCTTAGGTGATGTGGCTGGGGGTGGGCAACTGTTCCGTGCAAGACCACAAGGGGATGATTAGCAGTCACGGATCTTCGAGGGTCCCTCACAGGAAGGTCACCAGGGGCCCTGGGCCCCACAGACTGAGAAATCTCTTAATTTTAAGTTAAAAAAACAAAAGCACAGAATCAGACATGTTTCCATGAGCTGTGGCCTTGAGTTCAGCAATGGTACGCTGGGTATCAATTTTCTGAATGTGGGGAAAAAAGTTCTATAAAAAAAAGCCAAGAAGTGGTTTGTCAGGTCTTAGATCAAATGGGCAGAGCCTTTACAGGGCTCTCAAGAAGAGAGTGGCCCTAGGCCTCTGTGACATTCCCAGGGAAGTAGGCATGAAAACTGTGTCCCCCCAAATCTTACTAATAGCAACTGTTTCTTCAATGCACCCGAAAACCTCTACATTTGATAGAGGGTTCTCGAGCTGTCCCACACATTTACATTTTGTATGAGGCAGCTTCTCAGTGAGCTGACTTTTCCTTGACTGGGCATTTGCTCAGTCAGCAAATATCATCACTGAAGATGGATTCCATTTCTTAAAACAGACCCAAGCAGCTCTTTCAGAGCCATGTGTGACCACAAAAGGGAATTGGAAGAGCTTTCTGAACAGCCCAGCGCCTCCTGAGGTCACTTTGGGATAGTGTCAGTCCCTTAATGGAAGGGCAATCTAAAGGCAAGGTGAGGGGCCCCAAATTGATGAGGTGATACTGTGGAGGGTCCTTTTGAGCCAGCATGAAAGGGTGGAGCCCCCAATACGCTGCATGTAGTAGACCCTGAGCATTGTGATGTCCATAGCTAGTGGCACGGCCAGGAGAGTACAGATCAACAAACTGCTGCTCCAGTTATGAGAAGCCCACAGGGGCCCTCAGGCCCAACAGACCAAGTAGCTATAGGACCAGCTACTGGGAGGCACCCCAAGGACCTTGCCCTGTGCCAGAGAGACCCAGGCCCAAGCAAGGCATGACAAGGTCACCTTCTACCTGGACTACCCACTCCTGGCTAGATGCGTTGCACACTGGGTCCGAGCAGTAGGTGGCTCAGTGAGCCTTGAGATACTACAATGCCTATAAGCTCCTAAGGGTGGTCTGTGGAGTGCGCTGACCCCTCCCCATGCCAGCCTGGGTGCTATATGGGAAAGATGGCCATGTGACCATGTCACAAAGGGCTCCCTCAGCCAGAAACCTGGGGCCAGGCAGGAACGACTAAGGGTCAGTTACATAGGTAGGTCAGTTCTGCCTTAGAGCAGAACAACTTGACAGCAATTAACTGTTCCTGCACTGACAATGTAACTTTACTAAGTGGCTCAAAGACCTGATTTATTTATAAAATGGGAGCTTATTACTTCCTATATGGATGACAAGACACTCCTCTATTTCTGTTACTGTGAGAGTGACTGAGAACATGATTACTCTTTGCTGTGGGCCCTCTGTCCAGAGAACCTACACCTCAGCCCTACCCTTACCTATGAGGCCTACATTTGCAGCAAGGTCGTAATAGTAGGAAAAAGCATAAAAATCCACATCCTTCACTTCTTCCGTTCTGTGCACTTTGTTTCGAAGGATTTCCGATACTCTGCTGGCACACAGCTCATGGAGGTTCACCGCTGGGGCGAAAGAAAAGCACAAAGACAATGGTTAGGGGGCTTAGTGCCTGGGCCATACAACCCCTGAGGCCCTTCCCAATGACTTGAGACCTGGACCTGGAGGGTGAAGCAGGAAAAGAAGCCTGGATGGCACCTGGGTCTGCGTGCTCATCAACACCACCCATGCCAACAGGAACCTTACAGGAGCCATAGCACTGCAGGCTCAGATCAAGGGAGAGAAACCCAAAGTATGAAGGTCGCTAGAGATAGCATGGCCCTCAAGCCTGGAGGACACCAGCCTCCAACTGGACACATCTACTGTCCTGGCATTAGCCCAGTGGGTTCAGATTCACACCGTTTATTTTCCGCTGGCCCTTGCTGAACTCTAAACTCTTACTCTGTCCCATCAGTCACTTTGGAGGTGTGGCCTGCAACCTCCTTACATCATAGATGAGAAAACAGAGGCCTAACAGACAGCTTGTCAATCACATAGCTGAGATCATTGAACCCCTGATTGGAAGAAGGACAACAGAGAGCCCCAGAGGTAAACAGATGTCAGTATCCCACTACCCACCCCTGGAATCAGCTTCCCATCTCCACCAGCAGACCTGCCCAAAGTCTCAAGGCAGCTCCAGCCAGTTCTCCCCATGCCCTTGCCTGCTGGGCCTTATTTCTCTCCACTCTCCCATATCAGGACAGCCATACAACCTCCCCCTTTCCTTAAACACAGCAGCCACTCCAGGGCCTATGCACACGCTGCTCCTCTGGTCTGGAAAAGTGTTGCTTTAGATCCATGTGGCCCATTCCCCAGCTGCTCATGTTTTGGCTCAAATACCACCCATGTAGCCTTCCCTGGCCATCATATTTAAAACTGCAATCTTCTCTTCAGCCCTCCTCTGTTTTTTCCTACAAGTTACTTCCTCATGTGTTTTAATAACTCCTCACACTGGAGTATCAGCTGGGTGCCAGGGGCTGCTGCAGGACCTGATGCTATCATGTGCATGAGTGGCTGGCTGAGTCAGAGTGAACTCCATGGTCACCAGATAATAAGAAACAAATATCTGGTCTTTGTTCCTGGTTCTGAATACAGAGCTTTCAAAACCCTTGGAATTTCCTGCATGATGGGGATGAGATGAGCCTCTTCCATTATTCACTATGAACCTCTTTTTCAGGTATACCTGAGTTTATGAGAATGAGTGGACACTTGTTGGTGGGTCCCAGGTGGCTTCAGGATGGATGCTAGCTGTCAGAGGAGCCAACCATGTGATTAGAAGGTTGGAACTTTCAGCCCCACCCCCAAACCTCCAGGGATGGTAGGGGGTTGGCCATTGAGGTAAACCAGCAGCCAGTGATTTAGTTAACATCTGTGTAGTGAAGCTTCCCAGAACCCTAAAGGATGGGTCCCATGAGCCTCCTGGGTAGTGAACACATGGAGGGGCTAGGTAATAGTGCTCCTAGAGAGCATGTGGAGGTTCCACACCCCTTCCCCAACACCTTGCTCTATGCATCTCTTCCGTTTGGCTGTTCCAGAGTTGTATCTTTTATAATAAAATAGTGATAATAAGTAAAGTACCTTCCTGAGTTCTGTGAGCTATTTTGGCAAATTATCTGGTGGGGAGTTGTGGGAACCCCCAATTTGTAGTTGGCTGGTTAGAAATACAGGAGGCCTAGGACTTGCGATTTGCATTTGAAGTGGAAGGTGCCTAGGGGGAGCCTTGGTGAGACTGAGCCCTTAACCTCTGTGGTCTGCATTAACTCCAGGGAAAGTGGGAATAGAATTATTCATGGATGGAGAATTGGCTAGTTTGGGGAAAACCCACACACATTTGGTGCCAGAAATGTGGGTAGAAATAGCTCTGTCACCAAAGGCAGACAAAATTCTTGCCCAATGTGTCCAGCTTGAAAACAGTATTTCAATGTTTCTATTAGCACCACTAAAGGAGCACAGGGCAACAAAGACCACCCACATGGGGCGAGAGGGGCCAGGCTGGTGGGAAAGCACACCTACTGTCACAGGCAGTGGGCTACACAGCTTGGAGCAGCCTCTCCTATGCTCACCAGGCAGTCTGAGGTGACAGGTGATTTCACTTAAGGAGAAGCTGTTTCTCCCTCAATTCAGAGATGAGCTCATGTTGCTACTGGGCCAATAGCCCCAACTTGACCATTTGTCTTAGAGCGGCAGAATGCTCGGGTCCTTCCTCACTGGAGGCTTGTTAGGAAATGTAGTCTTTTGAAAGAAAGTATGTGGCAACAGAGAAGGGAGCGTTGTGCAGAGAGACCCTTTGCCAGCAGTTCCGAGTGTGTTCTGGCAAGGGCCTCCTGCAACCCTATCGGTTCACAGAGCTACTTCCATTTCCTGGACAAGTATGGGCTTGTCTGTGAATGAGGTCGTCTAACAACAGCCTCTTTGGTTCTCAGAGGTATCTGGAAGGTATGGGATAGAGGACAGGCTGTCATTCTTAACCCTTACACACCAATGACAAATGAGCACTCCACCTTACCTGCCTTCTGTCCTGAAATTCTGTATGTTATTTCAGCATGTTCCCACTCTCCTGTGAAACCTGGAGACAAACAAGGGCTGACCAACTCCTTTCCATCCTCAGCTGAAATAAGCAGATAAAGAAGAAAGGCACATTACCACAGGGAGACTGGGATGTGGATTCTGCTGGGAGGAGGTCTGTATTCTAGTGAAGGGGAGGTTTTTACTTCTCCCTTAACTACCTTAAAGAATTTAAGTAGGGGGTCTGGCCCAAAAGGAGAAGTATTACTAGAGATAAATTTTTTTAAATTAATTTATTTATTTTCAGCATAACAGTATTCATTATTTTTTCACCACACCCAGTGCTCCATGCAATCCGTGCCCTCTATAATACCCACCACCTGGTACCCCAACCTCCCACCACCCCGCCACTTCATACCCCTCAGATTGTTTTTCAGAGTCCATAGTCTCTCATGATTCACCTCCCCTTCCAATTTACCCCAACTGTCTTCTCCTCTCTAACTTCCCTTGTCCTCGATGCTTTTTGTTATGCTCCACAAATAAGTGAAACTAGAGATAATTTTTTATCTAAATGACCATTGTATGGAAAGGCAAACATCTAATGACCAAATATCTGTTCTTCTTTTGTTCTGTGAATCATCCACCTTCCTTTAAAGCCCCGGGCCCCTAGCCCATTACTTAGCTCCAGATGACCCACAGCTTCAATTGCCCAACATGTCCTTGGGTGTCATTTTCTTCTGGGGCTCCGGTACATATGTAAACTTGCTTTTCTCCTACTAATCTGCCTATGTCAATTTAATTAATAGACTAGCCAAAAGAACTAGAAGGGCAGGAGAAAAATCTTCCCTCCCCCATAGTTGGTGAGCTAGACTGGAGAAACTTCACTGGCCGCACATTGCCTATTCAAGGGCTATGGCAGAGGGGAGAGACTGGGACCTCTGACAGGTGCAGCAGCAGGTAAGAATTCTTATTACCACGTGAGGCTCCTGGATCTCTGCCTGCAGGATCTAGCTGAAGCAAGTGGTGAGAATATTATCCTCCCAATTTATTTTCTTTTTTTTTTTTTGTAAATTTTTTATTTTTTATAAGCATATATTTTTATCCCCAGGGGTACAGGTCTGTGAATCACCAGGTTTACACACTACACAGCACTCACCAAAGCACATACCCTACCCAATGTCCATAACCCCACCCCCCTTCTCCCAACCCCCCTCCCCCCAGCAACCCTCAGTTTGTTTTGTGAGATTAAGAGTCACTTATGATTTCTCTCCCTCCCAATCCCATCTTGTTTCATTTATTCTTCTCCTACCCACTTAAGCCCCCATGTTGCATCACCACTTCCTCATATCAGGGAGATTGTATGATAGTTGTCTTCCTCTGCTTGACTTATTTCGCTAAGCATGATACGCTCTAGTTCCATCCATGTTGTCGCAAATGGCAAGATTTCATTTCTTTTGATGGCTGCATAGTATTCCATTGTGTATATATGCCACATCTTCCTTACCCATTCATCTGTTGATGGACATCTAGGTTCTTTCCATAGTTTGGCTATTGTGGACATTGCTGCTATAAACATTCGGGTGAACGTGCCCCTTTGGATCACTACGTTTGTATCTTTAGGGTAAATACCCAATAGTGCAATTGCTGGGTCATAGGGCAGTTCTATTTTCAACATTTTGAGGAACCTCCATGCTGTTTTCCAGAGTGGTTGTACCAGCTTGTATTCCCACCAACAGTGTAGGAGGGTTCCCCTTTCTCCGCATCCTCGCCAGCATCAGTCATTTCCTGACTTGTTTATTTTAGCCATTCTGACTGGTGTGAGGTGATATCTCATTGTGGTTTTGATTTGTATTTTCCTGATGCCGAGTGATATGGATCACTTTTTCATGTGTCTGTTGGCCATCTGGATGTCTTCTTTGCAGAAATGTCTGTTCATGTCCTCTGCCCATATCTTGATTGGATTATTTGTTCTTTGGATGTTGAGTTTGCTAACGTCTTTATAGATTTTGGACACTAGTCTTTTATCTGATATGTCGTTTGCAAATATCTTCTCCCATTCTGTCAGTTGTCTTTTGATTTTGTTAACTGTTTCTTTTGCTGTGCAAAAGCTTTTGATCTTGATGAAATCCCAATAGTTCATTTTTGCCCTTGCTTCCCTTGCCTTTGGTGATGTTCCTAGGAAGATGTTGCTGCGGCTGAGGTCGAAGAGGTTGCTGCCTGTGTTCTCCTCAAGGATTTTGATGGATTCCTTTCTCACATTGAGGTCCTTCATCCATTTTGAGTCTATTTTCGTGTATGGTGTAAGGAAATGGTCCAATTTCATTTTTCTGCATGTGGCTGTCCGATTTTCCCAACACCATTTATTGAAGAGGCTATCTTTTTTCCATTGGAGATTCCTTCCTGCTTTGTCGAAGATTAGTTGACCATAGAGTTGAGGGTCTGTTTATGGGCTCTCTATTCTGTTCCATTGATCTATGTGTCTGTTTTTGTGTCAGTACCATGCTGTCTTGATGATGACAGCTTTGTAATAGAGCTTGAAGTCCGGAATTGTGATGCCACCAACATTGGCTTTCTTTTTCAATATCCCTTTGGCTATTCGAGATCTTTTCTGGTTCCATACAAATTTTAGAATTATTTGTTCCATTTCTTTGAAAAAGATGGATGGTACTTTGATAGGATTTGCATTAAATGTGTAGATTGCTTTAGGTAGCATAGACATTTTCACAATATTTATTCTTCCAATCCAGGAGCATGGAACATTTTTCCATTTCTTTGTGTCTTCCTCAATTTCTTTCATGAGTACTTTATAGTTTTCTGAGTATAGATTCTGTGCCTCTTTGGTTAGGTTTATTCCTAGGTATCTTATGGTTTTGGGTGCAATTTTAAGTGGGATTGACTCATTAATTTCTCTTTCTTCTGTCTTGTTGTTGGTGTAGAGAAATGCAACTGATTTCTGTGCATTGATTTTATATCCTGACACTTTACTGAATTCCTGTACTAGTTCTAGCAGTTTTGGAGTGGAGTCTTTTGGGTTTTCCACATATAGTATCATATCATCTGCGAGGAGTGATAATTTGACTTCTTCTTTGCCGATTTGGATGCCTTTAATTTCCTTTTGTTGTCTGATTGCTGAGGCTAGGACCTCTAGTACTATGTTGAATAGCAGTGGTGATAATGGACATCCCTGCCGTGTTCTTGACCTTAGCGGAAAAGCTTTCAGTTTTTCTCCATTGAGAATGATATTTGCGGTGGGTGTTTCATAAATGGCTTTGATGATATTGAGGTATGTGCCCTCTATCCCTACACTTTGAAGAGTTTTGATCAGGAAGGGATGCTGTACTTTGTCAAATGCTTTTTCAGCATCTATTGAGAGTATCATATGGTTCTTGTTCTTTCTTTTATTGATGTGTTGTATCACATTGACTGATTTGCGGATGTTGAACCAACCTTGCAGCCCTGGAATAAATCCCACTTGGTCATGGTGAATAATCTTTTTAATGTACTGTTGAATCCTATTGGCTAGTATTTTGTTGAGTATTTTTGCATCTGTGTTCATCAAGGATATTGGTCTATAGCTCTCTTTTTTGGTGGGATCCTTGTCTGGTTTTGGGATCAAGGTGATGCTGGTCTCATAAAAGGAGTTTGGAAGTTTTCCTTCCATTGCTATTTTTTGGAACAGTTTCAGGAGAATAGGAATTAGTTCTTCTTTAAATGTTTGGTAGAATTCCCCCAGGAAGCAATCTGGTCCTGGGCTTTTGTTTGTTTGGAGATTTTTAGAGACTGTTTCAATCTCCTTACTGGTTATGGGTCTGTTCAGGCTTTCTATTTCTTCCTGGTTCAGTTGTGGTAGTTTATATATTTCTAGGAATGCATCCATTTCTTCCAAATTGTCAAATTTGTTGGCATAGAGTTGCTCATAATGTGTTTTTATAATAGTTTGTATTTCTTTGGTGTTAGTTGTGATCTCTCCTCTTTCATTCATGATTTTATTTATTTGAGTCCTTTCTCTTTTCTTTTTGATAAGTCGGGC